>NC_138504.1:20648717-21248717 GCF_964252035.2 Podarcis erhardii
AGGTTTACATGTTAGATCCCATTGAATCAATAAACAGATTCTTACAATCCAGTCCTATGTACTAGCAAGTCCTATGGAATCCAATAGCAACTGCTCTCAAAAAAGTACACAAAGGGCGGTGGCATTCATGATTTAAGCAAGTGTGAAATGAGACACTTACACATTGTCCAGTTCTGGTTATATTTGTACATCTGTGTGCCATAAGCATTAGCAACAAGTTCGATTTTTCCAAAGAAGCTGAAGATACAAATTGTGTTTTTCAGGAAAGCAATAAATGATGGAATTTTCATAATGCAAATTTGCACCTCGCAGAAATCAGCTTTCCTCAGAGTACAACTTGCATTTCCTGTATGTATACATAAACACAATGCACACATACAATCCTTACTCCATGGGTCTTTTAAAAAAAAAGATAATCCCTACTTTCTATCAATCTACTTTTTATCCCTCTGCCCACCCACCTCCCCAGCATTAAGGCTAATAAACACTCATGTTTCCAAATCTTTCATGAGTGTTTCTTCTTCTTCCAAGCTTCCAGTAGCTCAATGCAACGATCATTATTGCTCTGCCAGTATAGCGACTCTGTTCGTCATGCTTCAAACAACTACAGCACAGAGATTAAATACAATCTATATCCACATAAATCATTGAATAAATGAATCATGAAATTAATATGTAAATTGTGTGTTTAACCTCTATTTATACAGCACTGTCTGTCACCATGTAGTAAATCTAAAACTAATTGCAAATTCACAACTCTGCAAAAAGAACACCATGGTAAAAGCTTGACATATTTATTAACTAAATGTTGAACTACATTGAGTAAGTAATTAACAGTCATGCCAGAACAGGGAGAGGAAAATTATATTTAAGCACAGATGTCACCTGTATGAAATGGCTAAAACTATTTTAGATTAGATTCTGATATTAATCAAAGAAATACCACTATTTAATTTTTGACAGACAAATCTGTTACCATTTATTCATGATTCCATTAAACAATCCATTATTTAAAATCTGTACGTCATGTCCATCACATCTCTCTCCATTAGTTCTTTTAAAAGGGGAAAAAAACATGAGAGAGAGAAAGAGGCAGTTCTGTAGCTATGAATGGGTTGTAGGTTCCAGGCACATGTTAAGTACCGTATTTTTCTGTATATAAGACACCCCCATGTATAAGACACCCCCTATTTTTGAGGACTCAGATTTAAGAAAATGGGGGGAGATGTATCCATGTATAAGACACCCCCTAATTTTTGACATTTTTTAGGAAAAAAACCTAGTCTTATACACGGAAAAATACTGTATATTCTTTGAATTTTGGGATTTGAGAATCTGACTCTTTTCCTTGTGGATATTTGAAGGAAGCCAATGTTTTACATACGTAACTCCTCGCAAAAAAAATAATACCATTAAATAATGATAAAGTTAATGTGCCTTGGCTTAGTCTCCCCCCCCAAAAAAACCCAACAACATCTGGCTACTGATCTGGAAAGAAGCCCTTCACAAGGGCAACTGAACCAGTCCTATAGCCTAGATTATCACCACCCCTTTTTTGGAGAGGCTTCCTTATTAAGAAAGGTGCTTTGGTAGTTGACCTTAGGACCTAATTAACACTGTCTGAGGTGTCATAATTTTTCATTCATGGTGGATGTTAATTGAATAACAATGGCAAGCTGACTTGGACATTGGGTGAGGTAGAAGCTACATCATTTATAGGACTAGAAAATAATAATAAAAATCTACAAGCATGGTGCCACCACAGCTAAAGCCCTGCATTGCATAATTACTGAGCTTACCTGTCAAAACAGACACACAACTAAGCCATAACTCATCAACCTGAAGGATAATATTATGTATTCCCCAAGATAGGGAGAATTTAACTAGAATGGGTCATGGTAGAGGGGGGAATAGAATTGATAGAAGCAATCCTAATGAAAATTGGATAGAAAAATAATGTGCAATCTTTGCCAATCTGGTGTTCTCCAGCATTGTTAGAATACAGGCAACTTCACATCTGTGCAGAGGTTGCATTCTGAGACACAGTGGGATGCACCGTGGGATGCACAAAAGCTGCTCTGCCCGCTTCTGGTTCCAAAAAACGTGTGCGCATCAGTAGTTGCGCATGTGCTCAACATGCAAAAACAGGGAATTTTCTGTACAATTCCAAAATGGGAAATCAGATCACTTGTCTGTCTAGCTCAGCTCTGTCTACACTGGCTATCAATGGCTCTCCATAATTTCAGAGAGGGGGTCTTACCCAGACCTACCAGAAGAGGCCAGGTTTGCAGTCTAAATCATCTGGAGGGCACCAGGTTGACGAAGGCTGCCTTTAGAAATACTTCTAAGTAGTACTACTTCTAAGTAGTTGCCACAGGAGGAGTTCAACTCCAGACTAAGGGTGGCCATAGATTTTGTGCAGGCTCTTTTTTTTAAAGTAAGCAGGCCCAATCTATGCTTTCTGGACCAATACATGTGATCAGAAATCAGTTAACCTTCATTTTTTGCACCTCTGCAAATCTGTAGTTTGACTTCGCTCCCAGAGGCACACTCCATTGTCTCTTAAGACAGATGGATGCCAACAACAGGGTTCTCTGGAGGGAGAAGAAAATTACCAAGATGTATATTAAAAGGTGTACTTTAGATTAAAAAACACATACTGAAGGAGGTGAGGTGCTTGCCAGGGGTGGTAGCGCCACTTACTGGGGTGGTAAGTGACAGCAGCAAGCAATGTCAACAGGATTATCTGGGCCCAGTACACTGTATGATGGACTTTATCTGCATTAGCATCCATGGAGTAATTTTTAAAATATTTACCTGTTGGAGAGGGTGTCACAATTTTTTTGCAGGAAATAAAACCCATTACAAAGAGCATGAATCCCTTTCTTTGCTGCTGCTTTTGTTGTTGTTTTTTTAATTGACAAGCTACTCCCCAATCATAGGTACACTAACATTCTGAGTTCCTTCTATGGGGCAGCAGCAATCATTTCTCCACCAGGGAAGACCAGCAGAAAAGACTTTAAAACAAATCAAGACATTCTTTCCCTTGGGAATCAAAACACTCTAGCCTTATCTTGGCGCAGTTGGCTAGATCTACTTTCCTAAATGTGAATCACTGGCTAAAGACACACTGAAAGATGAGAAAAGGCTAATTTCCCACAAAACCAGCACCAGCTCAGGACATTTTTGCCACATGAAGCAAAAACAGAAAATGCCAGCGCCCCCCCCCCAACTCACCTGTGCCATGCCACCACCTCTGCTCCTCTCTCCACTATCCCTTGCTAGCATTATCAACTGAGACTCCGATAACAACTCCTCCACTGGGAACTGGTATGTCCCTCTGCCTCCTTCCTATTCCTCATGCCCCACAACCGGGGGACATGCCCTATTCTGGGTTGGGTGGGGAGTGATCCAAAATTCACTGCCTGCATCATGTAACTGAGCAGTGGTTCACAACAATAAGGAGGTGAGATTGTCAAGAAAGCGTGTTCTCCCTCATGGAGAGCACATGTTGCGGTGGGGTCTGCCGAGCCACCCCTCTGTTGCCAGGCAGGGTTGCTAAAAAGGGCCTAGGGCAACGATTGGATGGCTGGGTTGCTGGGGTAAAAGTTATGTTGCAATTTGGGTGGGAGGGGTAAAAGGTTTTAAATACTCTGCACGCAGCCTGGAGCTTTCTCTTTGCTGCGTGCAACCGATCACCCGCCCACCCACCCTAAATTAAGGGTTTTTTGCGTTGACCTTGCTATGCCTGTCATGGGGTCGTCTGCCGTTGGGGCAGGGGCCTGGTAGGAATTTTGTCCATTTGGCTGATTGGCTGGGCCATTTGGTTTTTGCCTACTGCGTAGCAAATCGTCACAACTTGTAAGGTTGTGGTTAGGCATTGGTTATAAATTGGTTGGAGGAGGGGTTAGGATAGGCTGGGCCTGCCCCTCCATGGTTGCTGCGGAAAGGGAATTCCGTTAAAGGAATCCAGGGGCTTGCCATCTTTTCGTCCGAATCCCTGGAATTGGGCTAGGGCCGGCAAGCCTCGGGGAGCATGGGGGGAGAGGTGAGGGCCTGTGACTCAGCTCCATTTCTCCCCGATATTGTTTTCCCTTACTGGCTTTCGGTGGTGCCCGGAAGTCAGTTCTGTCCCCAGGCAGGGGGACAGATAGTCTTAACCAATGCCTAAACAACCACTCACGCTTATGTATTTCAATAAAGTTGTGGCCAAAATTTTGCCAAAAAACCTTAAACAAAAATAATGTGTGTGATGTAAGTTATTGGGGGGGTGGCTTGGGGACCTCAACACACAAATCCTCACACAATCTCTCATTTCCTTAAACAAGCTCTATAGTGTTACCTTTTCATTTAAAAGAGCCCTTGTACAGTGTCTCTTTCAAACTGTACATGCTGAAGGGAGTGCTTGGTCAGTAGTTAAAACACAGGGAGAAAAAGATAGTAAAGATTCATGGTTTCTATTTCTTAGTCTGCCACTCATTTTCCCTGTGACCTTGGGCCGGCAAATTTCTCACTCTGTCTTCATCGGAAACGGCACGTGTGCTGTGTCATTGACAAATCCTCACTAGGAATCAGCAGACTCCTTTTCCTCTCCTTTTTAAACGGCTTTTGCACACACAAAAAAAGGCTCTTAACCACATTGTGTCTGAACCTCTCTCTTTAAGGTTAAAAAACAGAGCACATGAGGCACAGGGATTCTGCGAGGGTTAATTAATATTTATAAATCATTGATTGTTCCAAGCTAAAAGAGGTTTAGAATTTATAAAGGCAAGTTATGAGCTTGCTGGCTGAAGTTAAATAACTTCCCACAGGCTAAAAAACAAGAATAAAGCTGGCAATCGAGGATGGGGTGGCCGCAGTCCATCTGCATCTGTTGCCCAATTCAAAACAGAAATTTAAATACATTGACCATTATCAATGATGTTTGAGCAAAATTATAAGTGCAATAGTTCCAGCTTTATCTTCAGAGTTTCCTACAAGCAGGTGAGGCTGGTGTTTGCAGGGAGAACTCAACAGGGATACAGCTGTTAACAAAAAGAGAACCCCCCACCCAAGATTAAACCCATGTGGGTGGCAGACCAGGGGCTAGCCATGGCTATGAATTCCCAAGAGGAAGGCATTTTGCACGTGCTCTAATAAGAGTCAGATCAATGGCCTATATAGTCAAGTACCCATGGCATACTCTAGCCGACAGTGTTTTGCTAAGATCTTGGGCAAGTTTTCCCAGGTACATTAAAACCCTTTAGCTGAAGATGACAAGGACTGAAGCAAGCGCCTTTTGTCTGCAAAGGAGAAACTCTATCACTTGGGCAGGGTCCTCTCCCTCACATACTAGGGCACACCCCTCTAAAATTAGGCAGCAGCATAGGGAGAAAAGGAAGCAGGAACCAAAAAGTCGTATTGAAAAATACAACTTTTAGAGCCATCTGGCCCAAAGTTGCAACTAAGCATTCTGAATTGGTGACGGTAACCCGGGTTTAAGGAGCCATTTGGCACCTAGCTTATATATCTCACACTGCTTCAGATCATACCACAGGAATGCTATTTTCTAGTCACTGTCCCTGACAAACTATTGTACCTATTGCAAGGACACTCTGCAGAAATGTTTTAAAAACATTAACCTGCATGCATGTAGAAGGGGGCATGTCCTCTTCTATTCCCCCAGCCCACACCAGATAACTTCCAAACAAACAGTGCATTTTGCTGAAAATACTTGAGTTGCAGCTCTTCTAGACTGTTTAGGAAAACTAGGCAGAGTGATCCTATACACACCCACATCTGTAGCCCCACTGAGGCCAGGGTAGTAGGGCAAATGTTATCCTGTTCCCTCCCACTGATTCTCCACGTCTCTCTTGCTGTATTCCAGAAAGTATTGACTTAACACAGGGAGTCAGTAGGTTGTAGTGGTTAGAGTGTTGGACTAGGACTAGGGTTCAAATCCCAACTCAGACATGAAACTTGCTGGATGGTTTTGGATCAGTTACTCTCTCTCTCAGCCTATCCTACCTTGTTTGGGCTGTTGTGGGGTAAAACACAAATACTAAATTGAACAGCAGCACAAATACTAAATTGAACAGGCATTTGTCCGTGAGTAATTTGGGAAGGGAGAGAGGTTAGTGCCACTCCTTGGTTTGAGAACAAGTGTGCTATATAAGCAGTAGAGCATCTGCTTTGCATGCAGGAGATCCCACATTGAAGACACAGAAACTCTAGGCAAGACCAGGAACATTCCCTGTCTGAAATCATAAGGAGCCACTTCCACTCAGGATAGACAATCTTCAGCTAGATGGCCCAATGGTATGACTCATATGTACCTACCAATAAAATTAAAAACAGGTCACTAACACGCTGCATAACGATGATCCTTGATGACAGCAAGCTTATTTTGCCCCAAGAATTAGGCTTTTCTGATATGTCAAAATATATCCTTTTTCCATATAGACAGACAGATAGAGATACAGATGATATATAGATATAGATATGTCCTAGTGACCATAAATGCACAAGAGGGCTGTAAAAAAAGAGAGGGCCAGCACTCCCTCTCTCCGGGGCCAGGTGGAACAGTAGAGCTTTAATCCTTCAGATCGCAAGAGGGTCCAATAGAGTTGCCACAAAAGATTTATGTTAAAAATATAACTTTCTCCACTTTTTTTTTTTTTAATTTGTGGAGGGGAGGGGGGTGCTTTCATCTCAGCTCCTTGTCTCGGTCCGACATTTCATCCTAGAAGGGGAAAAAGAGCCTGCTCATCTCTGTGGCAGGAAAGAAACAATCTTAGATTTATAACATGCTAGGAACCCATCACCGTGATAGAGCAATCTTTCCACCAGACATGTCTCCATTACGAGGGCTGATGCTTCTCTGCCCTGGTGCCACTTTTGGTCTGATCTGTCAGCCCCATCATCATGGGTGTTAATAGCGCCTCCTCCCCGAGCTCTTCCTTTTTCATCTTTAATCCCAGTAAGCTCTGCCGTTCTTGCTAAACAAACTGCTACAAACTGAGGTTTTGCTAAGAATCACTTTAAAGAAAGAAGGAAGGACACGTCTCCAGAAGAGCAGACAGCAATTCTATCACGTTCTTTTCCTGTTTAATAAGGATTGAAGTTTCCACTAAACTTTTTTTAAAAACAAAAACATTCTTCTTGCTATGTTTTCATCCTCATAAAACCTCCTCTCAAA
This sequence comes from Podarcis erhardii, assembly GCF_964252035.2. NCBI lineage: Eukaryota > Metazoa > Chordata > Lepidosauria > Squamata > Lacertidae > Podarcis > Podarcis erhardii. The sequence continues at coordinate 20,655,895 of NC_138504.1, forward strand.
GGAGATATCTAGGCTGCAATGGCAAACCTAAGGTTGTGGGGAGGAAGCGAATGGTAGTACTTCTGCATAATCCAACACTGCTGGGCTCTCACAGGCAGAGTGGAAGAGATGACAAGCAAGTGCTCTTACACCCCTCCGTCTGTTTCCAGGATTTCTTTTCTTACTTTCCCCTCTCCCATTGTTCTAAGTGAAAAGGAAATAAAAAGGGAAGTGAATTATGCCAGCTCCTAGGCCGATGTAGTTTTCTTTGTAGTTTGGATCCACTTATTCCCTTGGCCCTCTCCTTGGCACGCCCCCTTTTTGGCCCTACAGAACAAGACCATTGCAGCTTAGTGGTAGAGCATCCACTCGGCACACATCAGGCCTCAGGTTCAATCCCAGGCACCTCTGGGCTGAGCTCCTGCCTGAAACCCTGGAAAGCTGCTGCCAGTCAGTGAAGGCAATACTAAGCTACAGGAACCATTGGTCTGACTCAGCATAAGCTTACTATATTCCTAAAATAAGAAATGAATGGACAACTAATGCGTGGAGCCAGAGTAGAAAGTAGAAAAGTAGAAAGTACAGTGTACCTTGGGGTACAGATGCTTCAGGTTACAGATGCTTCAGGTTACAGACTCCGCTAACCCAGAAATAGTGCTTCAGGTTAAGAACTTTGCTTCAGGATGAGAATAGAAATCACGCGGCGGCAGCACGAGGCCCCATTAGCTAAAGTGGTACCTCAGGTTAAGAACACTTTCAGGTTAAGAACGGACCCCCAGAACGAATTAAGTTCTTAACCCGAGGTACCACTGTAGAAAATAGTATGGGATAAGAATAGCATAAGATTTTTGTTTTAGCTGCAGTGTCTGAAGTGCAATGAGGGAAGGGCAGTGTCCCAAAGATGGAGCAAACACACTTTGCGTGCAGAAGGTTCCAGGTTCAATCCTTGGTGTCTCAAGGGATGGCTAGTAGAGAACACTACCCACAACCTTGGAGAGCCACTGCCAGTCAGTGTAGACAAAAAGCTGGTCTAAAGGGACCAATGGTATGTCAGCTTCCTATGTTCCAAATCCAACATGTGGCCTTCTACTTCAAGGTCCAAGCTTTTTCTTTGTGTGGGATGCCTCCTGTTTGCACCGTGAATGGATATAAAGTGCATGAACACAAAAGAGCCTTGCAAAAAAAAGGGGGGCACCTGCCATCATTTGGGACACCAGGTGATTGACAGCCCCTGCTCACTTGTCAGAATTGCCCCACAGTGAGCAGGAAGTGAAGGATCTGGCCTGCTGGCGGGATCCACTTCCCCACCCTACGCTACACCTATGATCCATGGCCCCCTGTTGACAGTACAACTTATACCAGCGCAAACATTTACGTATTTCCTGAATGTGTGTTTTCCCCTTCCAGGCAGAGCGCACACATTGGGTACAGAAACTGCTCCATCACTACAGCTGTGGCATATCCTTTATGCACCGTGAAACTAGTGCCTAAGATTGCTCTGCCCATCACCTAATTAAAAAAAAAAAAAGTAGGCTGGCTGTTGTTCATATTACCTTGGAAGTCGGTTAACAGCGGGAAAGCTTTTACAGTGCCAACGTTATGATCAATGCTGTGGGCCCAGGTGTTAATGCTTCATTTGCCTTTAAAAGCAAATGTAATAATCTAGGAGGATCAATATTGTACAACTCTTTTATACAGTATGAAATGGCTGTGAATCCACTGCACTAATATACTGTAGAATTTCAACTGTGACATTATATCCTAACAGCATGTTCAAGCTTCTCCCCCCCCCTTTTTTTTTTTTTGCCTTCGTGGCCTTTTAAACTCCTTTAAAAAAAAGAAGACCGGCGGTGAAATGCAAGATTAATTTACAACAAAATTAACCCAGCACCATCTGTTGAATTTTTCATGAGTAAAAATAAATATAAACAGCAAGCTAATCAGGGAGAGGGGATCACTCTAAAAAGGTATGCGTAATGAAATACAAGCACTTCTAACAATGGCTGGTTTAAATACCGAATCTAATACGAATTTTGGAAAGTTGTTCCTTCTCTGTGTATTTGGACACCTCTTAAGTTATCGCAACCAAATTTTGCATGAAAGCTTCAGAGATCAAGGAGCAGTTTTAAACATGGTTTTAAATCTAGATGGTAGGCTTAGCCTTTCAAAACAGCACTGAATTTTTGGCTTCTTAGATTTCCTAAGCCACACCAAATACAAGGCTGCTTGTGGGTCTATAAAGGGTGAAATCACACATGCAACAGATGTTATCCTAGGACAATGGGCAGATAAATGTTTATGGTCCAGTGTGTGTGTGTGTGTACATTACACACACACACACACACACACACACAAAAAAAAAAAACCACAGAGGTACATCAGTTCTTGAATGAAATCTGTTCCAAAAACCTGCTCAGCTTCCGAAACATACAAAAACTGAGGCGCAGCTTCCCATTGGTTGCAAGAGCTTCTTGCACTCAGCGGAAGCCATGTCGCATGTTCGGGTTCCAAAAAATGTTCAAAAACAGAAGCATTTACTTCCGGGTTTTTGGCGTTCGAGAACCGAAACGTACAACAGAGGCGTTCGGGAACCAAGGTTCCACTCTGTGTGTGTGTGTAGCTCTTGTCTGGTGCTGCTCTGCAGACAAGAAAATGTCTTGACCTGACACAAGTCTTCACCAAACTGGGGGTGAAAGCAACCCACAGGTGAACCGTGCCACATTTATGGCAAGGTTCATGCTTATGCTGTGGCAAAGCAGAGTGTTGACTGTCCCAGTTACTGCACTGCCAGAGCAGAACAAGCTGCTCAGCGAGTCTGTAGAACTTCCTTCCTTGAAGGTTTTCAGTGAAAGTAGGCTGGCATGTCAACAAGGTAGGACAATCAATGCTAATTGCAATTGCAAAGGAAGGCCAACTCATGTTCAGACTTCCTGTGGCAGGAAGTGGGAAGAGAAGTCACCTATTATTTCTAACGTTGTATTGTATTGTATTGTATTGTATTGTGGGCGTAATTGTTTCTGCTTGTTACTAAATTATGCATTTTTGTGTTTTATATTGTAAACCTCCCTGTTATCCTCAGATGAAAGGTGGTATAGAAATTTAATAAATGAATAAGAAGAACTGGTGCCTGGAGTTTTCTTTTCTCCTCTTCTCTCCTAATCCGTTCCCCTTTGATGCCTATGCTTTTTGGATTTTAATCCCCAGGCTTAGAAATGTTTGCAAACCCATCTAGGAGCCTTTCTTTGGCCGAAGAGCAAGACAAAAAATACTTTTAAGTAAACAAAATAAATATGGCTATTACGGCCATGCACAATGCTGTAAGATCACAGCATGCTGCAACCAATGTGACATGCTCTAGATGTTGCTGGACTACAATTCCCATCGCCTCCGGGCAACGTAGGCAGGAGCTGATGGGAGTTGCAGTCCAAAAGACCCAGAAGGTGCCATGTTAGGGGACATTTGTTCTAGCATATCATCTCAACAGGGGTTCGCAAATCTAGGTTTGATAGCTCACCACTGATTTCAAGTGTTTGGGGGAATTTAAAGTTGTTTTTAAACTATTTTGTAATACTGTGTCTTAATATTAATGTTGTATAGTTTCAAGACAACCCTTGTCACATGCCTCGCAAATCTCGAGCATAGCTAAACTTCATGATCTGATAAAGTTGACAGATAAAGTTGGTTATTTTAACTCATGGGCAACTACTCTTTCTACGTAACTGTTTTAAAGCTTTGTTTTTTCATCTTTTAGTTTCTGACTGTTGTTGTTATACTTGTTCTCTCTGCTTTATACACATTATAAAATGAAATAATAGAAAAACTTTTCCAAAAATAATAATGATAATAATCAATGTTGTGCTTTAATTGTTGTAACGCACCCTGGTACCTTAGTAATAAATTGTAGTAGTAGTAATAATAATAAGTAGTAGTCAGCTGTTGAGTCCAGTTCTACCACAAAATGTACAGTGGTCAGCTACATATAAACATCCCTGATCATGGAAGCAAGAGAAAATCAGATGGGCAGCTGGCTCTTGTAATTACTCAGCTGTGATGAAAATGCACCATGGCAGTCCCAGCGAGGCCAAACATGTGAAAAAAAGTATTCGATGCAGCATTCGGACACCAATTCCTGCCTTCACCTATCCTGCCCTAAGTGATTCCTGAAGCAGGTCACTTCACACTGATGCCCAACAGCAGGGCTGGCACTACATGGGCAAGTTTAATGATAAAAACTTTGTCATTATCCCATGGTTACTTCTGAACTAGGCAAACTATGGTTTGCATTGAACGTATTCTCCCCACAAACTGTAAGTACCACTAAGGTATGATGGCATTTGACCACAGGGCTTATTCCCGTAATATTAAACTACAATCTGAACTGTACAAGTGGTTTTTTAGGGAAAGATAAAAGCTGAAAATGGAAAAAGAAAAACCTAATATAAAACTCAACCACTTTTGCCCCACCCCAAAATCACACACATTCAATGAAATTCAAAGGAAACATTTCCACTTTTTTTAGTGCTGATATTTTGATTAATGCCATGTTGCCATGTTAGATAAGACAAGAGGCCCCTCTTTCATTACGCTCCTCGACCAATTATCGCTCCTTTATCCAAGCCTAGATACTATCAGAGGAAAGCAGTGAGCTGTTTTATTAAAGTAAACACAAGCCGAAATACAGCTTTTTTCCATTACATAAATACTCATGCCATATTTTAAAATCAATGGCAGCTTTTGAAGCTGAATCACGATAAATATTTTTACAGTCACACCGATTCAAAGTTTCAGAAATGTCAAAATGTGTATGTTGTTGCTGACGTTTTAAAAAAAAGTGTTTCTCATGCATGCCTCAAATCAGGATTACACCGGGGGGGGGGGGGAGTCCATCGTTTGAGAGTTATAGCCAACCAAGATTTACTCAAGCATAGAGCAGTATACTGAGATCCATGGACTTGCCCACCTGCACTTCAGTGGGTCTACTCAAATATAAACAACACTGAATAGTACCCCCAGTTTTAGGACACACCATATTTCTGTGATTGTAAGTTGTTTTAAACTGAATTTGATACCGTGTTTTGATGTTGTAACCTGCCCTGGGACCTTAGGGTAATAGAAAATGATGAGGATGAGGAAGAGGATGAATAATCATATCAGATTAGCCCCACTGCTGTACCTGCACTGAACTCTCTCCACCTCATCCTCCCAGGAACCAGCAGTGATACTCGGCGTTGGAAAGGTAAGTGAGCAAGGCTGCCCTGAATGAACCACCCCACTGACCACTAATGGAATGGCCCATGGTCAGAGATGATGGAAGTTGTAAGTCCATCAGCATCGGGAGGTCCCCAGGCCAGCCACCACTGATTTAATACACTCCTCAGTGAGAGAGCAACTACTACTGCATACTCTTCCAATGTTTCACGGAAAAGTAGAAAAACGTGGTGTACTTATAATCCTCAGGCTCCTGAATTGCAATTTGCTCCGATTCAGTGGAAAAGATCGGGTTTTCCTGGGGAATGTTGCAGAAAGTCCTCATACACGGACTGGGAAAGTCTAGAATGACTAGAAAGTGCTGGGCAAAAAGTAAGTGTGGACGAACCCTTACTCTGAGGAAGGGAAGAGAAAAAAGGCACAATTAAAACATCCGTTAAGTGGGGAAAGAGTTGGTTGTATTTTTTGTTCCAAACCTACTAAGCCATGCACATCAGCTCAGGGGAAAGTGAGAGAGAAAAACAATGTGGCTTTTTCATGAAAAATTCTGACCCTTCTTTCCCAGCAATTTTGACAAACATTGTCTTCCATGAAAAATGCATAGATGTATTGAAATTCCAGACCGAGGCTTTAATCTCCAGTCACTTCTCTAAGAGGGACAGATCAGAGGAGTATAATTTGCCCTTATCATCCTGCTCATCTCCCGTGTTGACAAAAGAAATACTCCTGTTAGTTTTTCTTAGACAAATGTGACCCCAACCTGATAGGACACTTTATTTTTGCAGCTGTGTAAAAAAAAAAAAAAAAAAAAAAAGCCTGCACATACCAGGTGCTTTTTAAGCTCCCTTATCCCTTGCCCTGTTTGGGGGGGGGGGAGGCTTCTTTAGCTCTCAGCAGGGATAGTGCATGAGGAGGGGTGGGGAGAGAAGTCACCTTTCAGAGGTTTCTAGGCAGGAGACTTAAAGAAAAAAAAACACAAACTAAAAAGAAAAAGGGAAATGTTATAAGATTTGCTGAGGCAGCAAATAAGGACTAGTTCCCGGGTAATATTCTTTCCTCCATGGAGAAAGTTGGGGGTGGGGAGAAATCAGTTCTGGCAAAATACTCAAGCCAAGATCTATAAGCAGGCGAACCAAATGGTGTCCACTCTTACCCACAGTTCTTTCTACGTAGATAATAACTACCAGGACAGTAGGTAAAGGTAAAGGGACCCCTGACCATTAGTTCCAGTCGTGGCCGACTCTGGGGTTGCGGCGCTCATCTCACTCTATAGGCCGAGGGAGCTGGCGTACAGCTTCCGGGTCATGTGGCCAGCATGACTAAGCCGCTTCTGGCAAACCAGAGCAGCACACGGAAATGCCGTTTACCTTCCTACCACAGTGGTACCGATTTATCTACTTGCACGTTGATGTGCTTTCGAACTGCTAGGTTGGCAGGAGCAGGGACCAATCAACAGGAGCTCACCCCGTCACGGGGATTTGAACTGCCGACCTTCTGATCGGCAAGTCCTAGGCTCTGTGGTTTAACCCACAGCGCCACCCGCGTTCCTTACCAGGACACTACATTTGCAGTAATTCCCCAAGAGCACAGCCATGTGGTATATGACACAGAATACTGTGTTCTGAAAACTGGCATTCAGGTCACTAGTTCTTATGATATGTATTTTAAGGCATGATGAAAATGTCAGCCAAAATCTCAGAATTCTGGAAGGATGAGAGAATTTTTTTTAAAAAATAATTTTTATTAACCGGCCAATCAAATCAAATCAAATCACAAATTCCGAATTACAAAGCCGAATTTTAAATTTTGTTGAGGGGACCTATATTTCAAGATCCGAAGGAGGATTCTGATCATCTTCTTGCTACTGCGTTAATGTCCAAATCAGTCCAAACAAAGTTCATAATTCTATCCAGTCTTATCTTGCTGTTTCCACATCACATCTTGTTCGTATATTTTCTCTTTTTTCTTTATGATCTCTTCTGATAGTCTCCTTAAGCCAATAAACACCAATAATAATCCTGTGTGAATTTTTCCGTTCTTCCAATCCTCAAATTGAGATGGTTTCCATATATCATCATCTTCATAGATAACATCGCTCTTTCCATCATTAATCACAGAACTATCGTTCTTAAGTCTCTCTGAGGAGTTTCACCCACAATATAAAAACAGCTCTATTTCTCCTCCCAGACTTAAGTCCTCCGACAGAACTTCCCAATATGGCAACGGTATTTTTAACTGCGTCATTCCAAAGCCCTTATACATTCCACGCTCTTCTTAAAACATGCTTTGGTTGGAAAGTTTATCTCCACACAGCCTTAAATCCACAGCTTAAGTGGAAGGATGAGAGAATTTAGACATAATGCCATGGTTTACAATAACCACAGTTTAGAATCCCAAACCATGGCTTGAACTTCCCAAAGAGAGGGGCCAAACCGTGGTTTAGAGCTGCTTAGCATGTTCTGACTTCTCGGCACCTCAGGTGGCCTCAGGTAATGATGCAATGCTAAGAAGGGCAGGGCACAAAAGGTTAAGCATGCTAGGCCCAGGTGTCCTCTGTATTTTGAGCACTGATCTCTGCAGGGATCGTGCCTCAGCGGCAGAGGATATGCTCTGCACGCAAAAATCCCAGGTTCAGTCCCTGGCATCCACAGTGAAGAAGGTCAGATAGCATGTGATGGGAGGAACTTAGTAGCTCTCCAGGACTGCAGGTAGGCAACAGTCAAAAGAAGACAATCCTGAGTTAAGTGAGCAAAAAGCATAACCTGGTATAAGGTAAATGCCTATGTTTACATTCATTGGTCAAAATGTTACTTTAAGTTTCAGTGTTGTTAGCGTGTCGGGGGTGTCACTGTGTTTTGAGTACTTGCCCTCATTTGAATGGTACACTGTAGCTTTGGATTTATAGCCCTGGTCCTCAAGAACTGGACTTTAAATATCTGACACAGTTATATATACACACACACACCAAGCAGCTATTGGGCCTTCAAAGAAAAGCAATAAAGTATCCAGCTTGCTCCCTTTCATGTTCTTTAATTCATTTCATTCCATTTTAACTACCCGGAACAATTTCACCAGCCATTAGCCTGGAATGAAACCTTACAAAGCCTGATTGTTGTTTTAAAGATGGGTCTCCGCTCCTTTACTCCCTCCTCCTCATCCTTTCCTTGCAGACTTGTTAAGGGCAAATAAGGTGTCTCGGAAAACCAATACACTCTAGAATGGTCCACTAGGTCACGGGGCAGAAAATAAAGGCAATTATTAATAATAAATACGGAAATCTTGGCAAGTCCCCCCTCCCAAGCCAAGCTACTTTGATGTCATCACTTCAAAGACTCCAACAGTATGAGATGCTTCGGCAGAATGTTTCTGATCCCTCAAAGGGCAGTTTGGAGAATCAGGAATGAGCCCCTTTTTGGAATACTAACTCCTCCCTATGTTCTACTATGAACGGCAAGGTTTTTTTTGGGGTGGGGCACTGGGCAAGATGCTCACCTCAGGTGTCCACCGCTCTAAGTGAGCCCCTCCTCACTACTTCTGCCTGTTTTCCTTCCTCTCTCTTTCTTTCTTGGCCCAATCCTCACAACCACCAAGAGAGAAGAAAAGGAAAGTGGAGGAAGTGGCTTCCTCTCCCCAACATGAACAAACTCAGAATGCTAAAATTCCCTAGCAAATCACCTTTAAAAATTAAAGATTATGACTTGTTAAAATGACGAAAACAAAACAAGGATGTACAAATCTGAATAAGATTACGTTAAAACCAGAATGAATCAAAGCATGAACAAACTTAGCATTCTGAATCTCCCTGGCAAAGCACAACACTATTTGGGTTGGTGTCATGCACTGGGGTGCTTCAGGATTAAGCAAGTCAGCCAATGGCCAAGACCACCTGCTGCTGCACCTTTCTGGGATTTCAGGCAATGAACTTCCACAGCCATCACAAAATCTCTTAAAGCAGGATGGGGAACCTGAGGTCATCCAGATCTTAGTAGGACTCCAACTTCCACCATCCCTGATAACTGTCTAGGCTAGCTGCAGCTGATGGGAGATGGAGTCCAACAACATAAAGAGAACCATAGTTTCAACATCCCTTTGCTAATGGAATTACAATACAGTCATACCTCTTCTTGCGAACACTTCATGTTGCGTTTTTTAGGGTTAAGAACACGCCTAAACCGGAAGTGTTTATTTCCGGGTTTTGCCATGACTGCACGCGCAGAAGCGTTCTGCGCAGTTCACCCATGCACAGAAGCACTCTATCGCGCTTTGCACATGCGCAGAAGCGCTGCTCTGGTTACGGACTTTTCGGGGTGCAAACGGCACCCCGGAACAGATCGTGTCCGCAACCAAAGGTACCACTGTATAGAATTTCATGGAGAATGAAAGATTGCTTTCTTCTATTTAATTGCTACATATTTCCATACTGTGTGTTGGATTGTAGCCAAGGAGCAGTGTCTAATTTTCCCATCCTGCCAATCATCTGAAGAAATGGCAAACCAATATACATTTCCAAACTTCCTTCCCACTCCCTACTGCAGCAAAAACTTTTTCATTCATTTCTATCAGAGGTCAGCTCTGCACACAATGGGAAAAAACCCACTCAATGTGAAATCATAATTTCAGCAGTATGATTGTTCTGACAGAATGATGAATAAGAGGAAACAACACTATGATGAATCTCCATCTGGGTTGACATTAAATGATATAAGAAATCCTTCCATGACAAAAACATTTGGATGGGTACTCTTAAGAGTTGCTCGTTCTTTAGCAAAGATGGATCTCCCCAATAAGATGTGAAAAACCATTTTAAATCCATGCAAATATTCTCAAGGAAACTCTATTACTCATTATATTTTCTAATAATTGAAGAATGTTAACATCATGCTAAATGAGTAAATAACAGAAGCTGTAGTAGTCTCCAGTGCTGTAGTAGCTTCCATTGCTTCCAGCCATAACCAGTGGAAGAGTAGCAGCAGCTCCTCTCTTTCCCCACCTAAAAATATTTGCACTCGCAGCCCAGCCTACACCAAAATTTGGAGCAGCACCTTCTAATCAAAATACAATTAATGGGGGGAGGGATTAAACAGTTTGACATTTTCAGCATTCTAAAACAAATGCTATGAAGAGGTTTGGGGGAGTTTTGGTTACAAGAGAGCATTTCAGTCTAATTGCTTTAATCTATAAAGTGATAGTAAATTTCTCAACCTCAAAGCCCTCCATGTTGAAGATAAGATGGGAAAGAGACTTGGGAGAAGGGATTGATGATGGTTCATGAGAAGGAATGTGGCAGAAAGCCCCCTTTCGAGCTATTTCTGCCCGAATAAGCTAACCCACAGATGGTACTTGCATCCCACATTGCTAAGCAAAATAGACAAAAATATTTCTCTGCAATGTTGGAGAAATTGTGGGAATGAAGGAGCATTTATACACGTGTGGTGGAAATGCCCATTGATTAAAAACTTCTGGTTAAAAATATTTCAGGAAATGGAACAAATTACATCTGAATTGATCAATTTAGATCCCAAAATAGCATTGCTTTCTATATTTGCAGATGAAGCACAAAATCTTAGAGACAAAGACTTAATTGTGCATCTTATAACTGCAACAAGTCTTACTGTTGCTAGACACTGGAGGACATTAAACGTAAACCTATATGAAGTTTGGTATGCTTATGTCTGGGAATTAATTTTGATGAAAAGTTAACAGAAAGGGTACGTGAAAGAAAACAATGTGAGAAACTACATGACTTTTACATAACTAGGTCCTCCTTTATTACTTATGCATCAAAGAAAGAACATGCACCACCTAAGACACACAGGAGCATGTAGAATGATGTTTTTTAAACCAGCAACTGTAGAAATATTTTTTCCTTTGATTATATTACTAATGCAATTACCTGGACGTAGTTGGGGCTATGGGGGGGGGGGGTTAGAGGAAAACTGTATTTGATTGCTTGTATTTGATTATATGTTGTTCTTATATTCAACTAATAAAATGTTCAAGAGAGAGAGAGCATTTCTGTTTCAAAGAATCACTTCCAAACTGACCTATCAATGAAGCACTGAATGCTAAAGTAGCTTCTGTTAGCCTTCGCACCATCCCTGAGCATTGGTCATGCTGGCTGGGTCTGGCAGAAATTGTAGCCCAACAACATCTAGAGAACCCCAGGTTGTGGAAGGTGGTATGGCACATGTGTAGTTTACGGTCCAGGCTAGATCAGAAACTTTGCATGAAGAAGGTCTCAGGCTCAATTTCTATTTTTTTCCAGTTAATAGGATCGGGTAACAAGTCATGAGAAAGACTTCTGGACCCAAGACCCTGGACAGCTGCTGTTCATTAGAATAATAGAATTGGAAGGAACCCTGAGGATCATCTAGTCCAACACCCTGTAATGCAGAAATATGCAGCTGTCCCTCTGGGGATCAAACCTGCAACCTTGGTGTTATCAGCACTACGCTCTAGCCAACTGAGCTATCAAGGGAATGAGTAGAGAGTACTGGGCTAGACTGGCAAGAAGTCTGACCTGCACCTGCTTGTGCTCCTCCGACTGCTGGACCTCACAACTGTCCCATATGAAACAAGTTTAAAACAGAGACAGGGAACTTGTGGCTCTCCAGATGTTGGGACTCCAACTAACACCAGCCCTAACTATTAGCCATGCTGACTGGGGCTGAAGAGGAGTTGCAGTCCAACAACATCCACCATCACCCTCATCCAGAGGGCCACACCCCCATCCCTAGGCTGAAGGAAAGTTATTTGGGTGAGGTTAAAAATCATAGCCTGATAGCCATACTCCATTGTAGGAAACATTCCAGGGGCCACCTAGCAGTTTCTACAGTAGGCTATATTCCAACCACACAAATTCACAAAGTATCTGCATATTCCAGCATTGCAGGGGGTTCGATCAAATGACCCTTGGGGTCCCTTCAAACTCTACAATTCCATGGTTCTGTGATCTACATACAGAACACAAAAAGTCTCCATAGCACCTTTTGCTTGCCTGGACAGAGTATCACAGTCCAAAGACACATTCCAGCCATACAAAAGGACTTCAGGAAGGTGGAGATCAGGACTGGCTTGGGGGGTGGGGCTTGGTGACACATAACAGCCATCACAGGGCCCTGGAGTGCTTACCTGGCTGTCCAAATTCATTAACCTTTTATCCTTTTCCCTTTTTTTGAACTATTATTCATTTGAATGGGGAGGGGGAAGTGACAGGCACATTCTAAAGAGATTTAAGCAGCATAATGCCCTTCGCTGTTGCTTTTCAGTGGAACAAAATGTTGAAGTCTGTTGCTGTATACTGATCCAAGGCACATAATAGTCCTGCTGTTGTTTGATGGGGGGTGGGGGGGGGAGGTCACACTGAACGTTCTGTCAGGGTTATGATAAGTTTCACCCTCAGAAGGAGTATTATCTAATAGTCTTTTTAATTACATTTGCTTCAAGGCAAGAGTTAAGTCACAAATATAGTCTAAAACAGTCCAATAGATGTTTAATTATAACACGGTCCCTGGAGTCAAACTCTTCATGTATTTTGATAATAAAGCCCTTGTTACTCACAGAAGAGGGAAGCATCTCCTCTTTGCATAGTGGGGGGAACCCACAGGATCAGACATAATAATCACATAACTCCACAAAATGAACTTCTCTGACTTCGCAATTAATTCAGCACACACAGGGGAGGGATTTGTTCATCCCACCAAAAAGAGTGGGGTGAGAGAAAACCAAGGATCACAGCTTTCAAGTCCCAAGAAGCTTAGCATCTGCTGGTGTAAGACCTCGGGTTATTTTGTTTTCTAAGACCTGATTTTTCACATCATTTCTCAGTTTTCTGTCTAACCCTTAGGGCTGGCCAAAGGCATTTGCTGCCTCGGGCAAACGACAAGATGGTTGTGTGTGCGCACAGTTCTACATACAGAAACTGACTGGACTGGCAGCTGAATCTTGCTTCAGCACAGAGTGCTGCCTGAATAGCAGTCCCTGTGGACTCACCTGGCACCAAAGAAACCACTGCATTGCCATGCCTCCAATGTCCATCCTGAACTGTCAATCCAAGAGGTTACCATGGTCCATGGTATCAAAAGCCATTGAGCAGGTGAGAGTAACAGGGCCAAACTGCCACTTCACCTACCACAATAAAGACCACCCATAAGGGCAGCCAAAAATGGCTTGGTCTGAAAACCAGTCCTTAACCCAGATTGAACTGCATTCATACATGGGGTTAATTGCATTAGTTTCACTGATTATAAGGCTAGTGCTTCTGTCCTATTTTCAAATGCTCCTTTCACACTGCACATGCCTGCTTTGTCACATCTTGACCACTATACCACCATGTTGCTGTAAATCAGGGATCACCAACCTGAGGCCCATGGTCTGGAAGCAGCCCATGGAGGGCATTTGACCGGCCCACAAGCCGCCCCCGAACTGAGCTGTCCACTTGCGTGCTGTGCTAAACCGGCACAGTGCAGGGACTCACTTCCACGGCGCCAAAAATCGCATCTGCGTATGCGCAGACGCTGAAAATCGTGGGTGCGCGTGCTCATGATCCGGCTCACAGAGAGATTTCCGCGGGACCAATCCAGCCTAGGCGAGATAAACCTTGCCGACCCCTGCTGTAAATGTTACTCAGACATGTCATTCCTCCATGTTACCTGTTTCCCTCTACCTTCTGCAAGTCTTCTAGGCTTTGCCTTTTTGGCATAACTTTCTATGATGAAATACCAGCACGGGGTGGTTTTTTTGCCACAGGGGAGCATCAGAAAGAATGTAGTCCAGGGAGCAATGTGCTCAGAAAGGTTAAAACTCTGAGATGCAGCAGGCTCTTCTAACATTCTTAAGGATGTTACAGATAGGTAGCCGTGTTGGTCTGCCATAGTCAAAACAAAACAAATTCCTTCCAGTAGCACCTTAAAGACCAACTAAGTCAGTTCTTGGTATGAGCTTTCGTGTGCATGCACACTTCTTCAGATACACTGATGTATACGTGTATCATTTCTCAGTTTTCTGTCTAACCCTTAGGGCTGGCCAAAGGCATTTGCTTCAGATACGTGTATCTGAAGAAGTGTGCATGCACACGAAAGCTCATACCAAGAACTTCTTAAGGATGTGTTCACAATACCCTGGGCCCATCTGGCTGGCCACTCTGCTCCAGCTAGAGTGGAAAGGGCAGGAGCCCGTTCAAACGCATTGTAGGAAACATTTTCTTCCAAAACAGACAGGCGAGCGAAATTAGGGTGACACCAAAGCATGCAATTCCTTCTTCTAATTCCCTTCTCCCAAGAGAACCCAGGAATTAAAACACATATAAAAGTAGTAGCTCTGCCAGATGATTTCCTGTTAAATTATTTTTAAATATCTTCTTTAAAAAGATCTAAGCGCTCAGATTTAACTACCTAACTTGACAACACTCAAAAGCAGATCCTTCTGTACAGTATCACAGCATTAACAGGAGGAAAGAAGGAGATATAACATTGTGCCTTTTAAGCTCTTGGGAAGACTACAATGCCTTTTTCACACATAATGGAGGAGGGACATAACGTACCACATTCAAACATGGTAGTAGTTGTGGTAATCACAGGATCCTTTTTAAAAGAGGCAATGTAAAACAGAACACAAATTTTGCAAAGGGCACCATCCCCTTGATTAATACCTGGGGAATCTATTGTGCCAGCTTCATTTGTTTACCTAAACTATTTTGCATCCCACCTTTCAATCATAAGGTCCCTCACAAGACAGTTAACAAATCAAAACATTAAAACGAAAAGGTATCATAAAAACCCACAATTAACACCCACTGAAAGCAATGAATTAACATGAACTGATGAGGCAGACACTGTCAAGAGGGAATGAACCAAAGCAAAAGTCCAGCAAAGTGTATGCAGGCCTTTTGTTCCCCAAAGTCTCAAGGGCTTCCTTTGGTGTACTCTCTTAGGCAGTAATCCACTAACAAGAACGACTGGTTCTTGGTCCAGTCCCAGGGTCTATGTGCAGAGATTATGCTTCATCCCAAAATGGTATATCAGATAGGCCAAGGATTCATCTATACTGGTCAGTTAAAACGTTATAAATGTGTTATAAACATGTGAAACCAGAGGGAACTGTAGAGCAATTAAAAACCATCAATGTAAAATTGCATTGAGAGCCATATAACAGTTGTTGTTTTTTAGTGTTTTTACAATCAGTATAGATCCAGCCCAAGTGCAGATGCTCTCCATCACCCAGAGGTCCTGAACAGTCTTATGGGAGGATTCTCCCCCAGCCCTGTTGGGAGATGCTGGAGGTTGAACCTGGGACTTTTTGCATGCAAAGCAGATGCTCTCCTGGGA
Organism: Podarcis erhardii; assembly: GCF_964252035.2. Classification (NCBI taxonomy): domain Eukaryota; kingdom Metazoa; phylum Chordata; class Lepidosauria; order Squamata; family Lacertidae; genus Podarcis; species Podarcis erhardii. Next base: position 20,671,407 of record NC_138504.1, read on the forward strand.
GCTCCTCGTTCCTCCTTAGTACCATGGCGCAGCTCTATCTGCGCCAACTGCAGACACTGCTGCCTATCAACCATGTAGCCTTTCTGGAAGAGAAGCTTATGGCGGCATTGCCACCTGCTCTGTGGTTTGCTGCCCCCTGCAAGAGAGCAGAGTCAGCAGAGCAACAGACAAAAGCTGGTTTTATGTTGTTTATCTAGAAGGCAGATATTTTGAATCGGTTATCGCGATGTGGATTTTCAATTATTTATCACTAAATCGTGCAGTCCTACCACTGAGCTATGTTTCCTGTAACTATGTCGTTGCAGTGGCAAAGAACTGTAACTGCCATGGACAAGAGTTGGGCAAATGTAGTGTAGTACCCTCTTCAGTCAGAATGGCCTGTCTCTCACTCTCTTGTCCTTAACGGTACCCACAATGCATTGCCAGCATCAGCTGGACACATCCACTTACCTCATGGCCAACGATCAGATATGATGGGAGCTGTAAGGCAACATTATCTGGGGGGCTTCAGGTTAAGCCAACCCTGCTCTGTCTCACAGTGAAGCTGCCTCTGAAGAGTTTCCACAAAAGGAATATATTTATACAGGCGTAATTTCCAAAAATGTATCATAGAAAAATGGCCCTTTTTGTATTTTCCATACAGATAAAAGCACATCCTCTTTTGCTGTTGGAGGTGGGCAAGGAAGGGACAGGGAGGTGTGCCACTTTATTTTACTCAAAAAAAAAAAAAAAAAGGAAAAGGAAAAGACCCAAGGTCACCTGTCAATAACCGAACAAACCTTCCGTAAATCACAACACTTCACAAATAAATTCCTCATCAGTAATTAAAACCAGGCCTTGCTGGCCCCCGTGTTATCAGCTCATCAAATTCATTGCTCATCTAGAATAACAGATCCACATCTGCAGTCATTACAGCACGCCAGATAAATCAATCCTTTCAATGATGCTTTGAGCCATCTCTGCTCCCTTTTAACCAGCCCGATATTTATTTCCCTCTGACACTTCTGACATTCTATTTACTGTAGGCAAATGGAACTCATACGGCACCTTGTAATGGCTTTACCAAATCCCATTGTGGGGTGCATCTTTGAAGACGGATGGTGGCAATAAACAAGGTTTTTATGGTGCAAGTGTGAGCATCCCACTCAAAACACACACACACACACACACACACACACACACACACACCCCACCTTTGACTTCTGCAGGATTTTTGTAAAAGTTTTTTTTTTAAATGCATGATTACAGGTAGAGCAATGAGGAATCAACAGAATACTTCTTAGACAATTTGACATTTTGAAATTTTTGTGTAGGCCAACAGAGCGAGGCAGGAGCTTTGTAGGCATCCCATGTAGATAAAGCAAGAGATAAAAGGTGTCCATTAAATTTTACTCAGAGTAGGTCTATTGAAATTAATGGATTTTGGTCCATTCATTTCAATTGCTCTGCTCTGAGTAAAACTTAGTTGAATGCTGCCCACTAACTCTAGTTAAAGAGGTTTCACTGTTGGTATTTCTAAATACAAATTATTTTAAAATTTGATCAGGGAAATAATATCTGTTCTGCACAACACACTAACTAGCACCTCTGCTTTAAGTGTTCATATCTACCATGCAAGCTAATATTTCAAAAGGCATCTTTAAAACACGAGTCCATTCAGTCTCAGCAAGAACCAGAGTGAGGTGGTAGCGGAAAGCCTATAGGAGAGAGGGGTTTAAACTGTGTTGTGGGAAGCCTTGGGTTTGGAGAGATTAACAACGGTTGCCAAGCTTTTCTGAATGCCAGCTGATCTTTCAAAGTACCAGTTTGACCCAGCAAAGGACCAAGAAAAGGATCCCCAGCAACATCAAGGTACTACAGTGGACACTCGGGTTGCAGATGTGATCCGTGCAGGAAGCACGTTGACAACCCACAGCGTCCGCAACCTGCAAAGCTGTGTCTGCGCATGTGCAAGCACCGAAACATGGAAGTAACCCGTTCCGGTACTTCCGGGTTTGGCGCAGTGCACAACCCAAAATCGTGCAACCCAAAGCATCTGTAACCCAAGGTATGACTGTATATCAGTACATCTGAGCTAAAGAGCAAGGGCAAGCTGATGCTCAGTAGGGATCACATAAGCTGGATGAAAAGGTGGTTGCTTTTTTTCATTCCAAAGCAAAGCCTCAAGCCCATGCACATATTAAAAATGTGCAACATACAAAAGTAAGACTAATATTAAATATTAAAACTGAATTATGAAGAATAAAAATACCTCTGCAGAACACTAGGGAAAAAAGAACAGAAACTGGAAATACACCTGAATAGCTAAATAATTATGTTTTAAGGAAGTACCAAAATAAAATCAAAGATGGTGCCTAGAGATGTAAGAAGGCGTCATTGTTCTCTCATGGCCTTTATTCTTTGCATACAGCACTGTTTCCATAATGCTGCAGATCATCTTACATTGAAAATGTTATTTCTCTCGCTGTCCATCGGGGTGGAATTATGTAACTTATACAGTTTATGTAATTACATAAATTACATTGACACTCTGTTATTCCATCCATTGATTCCAATGCAAAGGAAGTACAATGCAAATGGGAGAAAATGCCACCGATTATGAATCACTTGGGGACTGAAAGCAACAATAGATAGGAGTCTTTGCAGACATTAAAATGGTCATTGTTAACTCTGGATGTCTGTGACTGCCAACTAGATACGCTTGAGGATTTTGTTCAGTCTGCATTTTTAAGTAAATCAACTTGATTCTGGACATAGTTATCCTTCGTTTTTCCCACTTCTCCAAATTTTGAGATACCATTATTGGTTTGAAAAATGTATCAAATTGAATGTGAAAACCTGTATTTTAGGTTTAAATGCATTTAAAAATGGACAATTTGTGGAAAAAAATACATTCAAAAATCATGGATAGCATTCAGAAAAGTCCTACTCAGAATAGACCCATTGAAATATCTGCATTGCAGGGGTTACTTCCAACTCTACAATAATATGGAATTAATGAACCTAAATTAGTCATATCTACTAAATCTAATGGGCCTACTCTGAGGAGGTCTAGCACTGTATACTGCCTGATGTGAATGTTTGTATTTTTTAAAAAAAAGATAGACATGGAAACAGGGCAGGGCAGACTTATGAACACACCTGACACCAGAATTGTGGTGATCTTGTGATCCACCAGATTTTCTTGGGCTCCAATGCCCATCAGCTGCTAACCAGGATGTGCCCCCTGCTTACTCTGACCATCAACCCTGCTGCCATCCCCCACACACATTAACCCCTTTCCCAGGAGTGAGCCGGCAATAAATCACACTGTGTAAGTTGGAGTTAACTCTTTGTTAACAAAAATACAATCGACACAGAAGTGTCAGGCCTAATGTGCACAGCAGCGCATATCCAGGAGGTCTTGCCCTCTGAACCTTCTTTGCTTAGGGGCTCCCCAGCTGGTTCCTCCAACTGTTCCTCTGTGTCCAACCACTCCATGACAACAAGCTTTTCTGAGTGGGAGCTCACCTTATAAATGTCATTCTGACCCAGCAAATGAGTGGGAGGAATGGATTACCAGTTGTTAAGGAGTAAGGTTGCACTCTCAGTTCCTATGAGCTAAAGAGCAAGGAAAAACAGATGCTCAGTGGAGATTACATGTGCTGGACATAAAAGGTGTTGTTGTTTTTATCTAACAATGCCACCCTGAAAATGTTAATGTCAACCGATTGAATTTTTAAAAGTCTTAAGGAGGTGCCTAAAATAACACATTGCTGGTACCATTCTGATTTCTAAGGGGCATGTGAGAGGAACCTTAGGATGAATTACAGATCAAATTTTTACTACTAAAACCGATTATTATGATGAATAGTAATGATGAACTCTCACTACAAAGCATGTTCTCCTTCATGGAGAGCACGTGTTGTGGTGGGGTCTGACAGGCCACCCCCTCAGTTGCTGGGCGGGATCATTTAGATGGCCATTGGCAGTGATTGGGCTGTTTGGGTTACTGGGCTAACTTTGATGTTGCCAATTTGGGGGATGGACCAAAGGTTTTATATGCAGGGCACGCAGCATTGAGCGTTCTCTTTTGCTGCGTGCACCAAATCACCCGCCCACCCTCCCTAATTTAGGGCTCTTGCGTTTGACCTTGCTATGCCTATCATGGGGTCGTCTGCTTTTGGGGCAGGGGCCTGGTAAGAATTTTGTCCATTTAGCTGATTGGCTGGTACCATTTGGTTTTTGCCTACTGCATGGCAAATCGTCACAACTTGTAAGGTTGTGGTTAGGCATTGGTTAATTTTTGGTTGGTGGAGGGGATGTGGTTGGCAGTGCCTGCCCCTTGAATGCTGCTGCTGCAAGGGAATTCTGTTAAAGGAATCCGGGGGCTTGCCATGCTTTTGTCCGAGTCCCTGGCATGGGGCTCGGGCCGTGCAAGCCCCTGGGAGCATGTTGGGAGAGGTGAGGGTCTGGTGCCGGGCTCCATTTTCTCCCCAATATTGTTTTCCCTTACTGGCTTTCACTGGAATCTGGAAGTCAGTTCTGTCCCTGGGCAGAACCAATGCCTAAGCAACCACTCACATTTATGTATTTTAATAAAGTTGTGGCCAAAATTATGCCAAAAACCTTAAACAAAAATTCTGAGTGAATTGTGATTTATTTGGGGTGACTTGGGGACCTCGACACGCAAACTACTGTTACCAGGATTTTTTTTGGGGGGAACATAACTGTTTAAAATGGTATGGTGCTGCTTTGAAGGTATGATGCAGGTGGGTCCCAAGAGTGAAATTTCCACTGCCATCCACACTCAACAATAGTCTTTAAAAGGAAGGGAGTTTGCACCCAAAGCATGCATTAGCAGAACGCAATCTGGGTTTCTTAGGCTTCGATTAGCTGCTGACTTAAGGCACAAGATGATTTAATTATCCATTTCAATTAATCTCTTAAAACACACCAAGAAATCAAGAAGTTGCCAATTTCTCCTCTGTTTGCTGCAGGAGCCAGGAGGCTTACTCACCAATGCACACTTACAGAGGGAAGCGGGGAGAAGTAAGCTACCCAAATAACAGTCTCTATGAAGAGGAAGGGTGGTGAATGTTCTACAGCTCAAAGGCCACATCACCTATGTGCAACCTCCCTTGGATCACATGCCTGTGGAGTGTGCGATCAAAGGAAAAAGTGGACATAGCCATACATGCAACTCTTACTTTTCTGCATTAGTTTCTACACACACACACACCTCCCTATTTATTCTCTATCCACACCACCAAAAGGCTGGGGTGGGGAGTCCTATTTCACCGCCTGGGGCAGAATGGGAAGGTGCCACCTCGCTCTGCCCATTCCCTCTTACCTTGCACAGCAGCACCTGCCAAACAGCAGCAGCCACAGCAGGTTCCGGCAAGATCTCACATAGTCTAGCTGAGCTCTTATGAGATCTCATGGAGAGCACGAGCTGCTGCAATATTTCAGTAGGATCTTGTGAGATCTCACCAGAAGACAGCACTGTTGCAGATGCTGCCAGGGTAGGTGGGGTGCCCACAGGAGCACTGTCTCTTGGGCTTCCACCACCGGAGGCAGCTGCCTCAGCCTGCCTCATGGGTGAGCCAGCCCTGCAAGATGCATTGCAAGCATTTAAGGATACATTCCAACCCAGCAAAATCTCTCAAGTAGGATAAGAAGCAAGGCCAATGAAGGGTGTGGCCTATGGAGAGTTCCAAGGGCCAGAGCAGGAGCAGCTCCCCAGGCTTCAGGAGCCTTCCATGTCCCTTGCTAAACATTTTACACCCCTGTGGATCAACTGGCAAAACACCATTTAAATTGCTACTTTCCCCAGAAATAAATACAGAATCTGCTGATCAGTCCCTCACCTTTTTCACCAGGAAAAATTGCAATTTTAATGTCCATGTGCGCCATTCATTTTCATTTTGCACACAGATACTATGATTATAGATGAAGTAGCCTTTGAATAAAAGGGTTTTCATGGATTTAGCAGCCACAATAATTCTAGCTATGGGCAGTGCAATCCTACATGTGTTTATGTAGAAGCTCCTAGTGTGCTCCGTGTGACTTACTGCCTAGTAAGTAAGTGTGCACAGGACTGCAGTCTATGCAGCAAAGAACAGCTTTATATGTAGTTCCACTGTTTTAAAATGTGTGTTTTTAAGTGGGTGCAACACTCTTGCTCCAAGTCTAAGAACTTTCCAACAGAAGCACTGGCATACAGACACAGCTATCAATCATATTGCTTTGGTCCTGTACGATTCAATATAATAAATATTTTGCTTTACTACAGTCAGTGGTCTTTTTTGGAGTTAAAGAAAAGGAGGTACCAGTACTCCATTCTTAACAAAAGCACTGTGACTGACAGCTGGTATTCCACATCACAAGTACCATCTCACACGAAAAGCACCACAGACAGCACATCCAAGTGCCTAAGAAAGTACCTTTGATACATTCTTGGGAATCCTTAAAACAGCCTGCAAAGTAGGCCAACATTATCATTTCTGTATTGCAGACAATGAAATATCTCTTCTAAATTACTACATGCTTTGTCTACATGTGATGCCTACAAAGCTACATTGAATCTAGCACTTCATGTGGTACCAGAAGTAAAATACATGGTGAGAAGGAACTATGGGATCTTTAGTGGGCTCCCCCTCTTTTATCTCTCTCACATGAGGCAGCTGAGGAATGCAAGAGGGAGAAGCTGAGTACTGAGTTCAGTCATACCTCGAGCTGAATGCTCTTCAGGTTGAGCGCTTTCGGGTTGCGCTTGGGTTGAGTGTGTTACTTCTGGGTTTCGCCGCTCGCGCATGCGCAGACGCTCAAAATGACGTCATGCACATGCACAGAAGCAGCGAAATGCGACCTGCACACACACAGACGCACTGTCGCGTCTTACGTTCCATTCAGGATGCGAACAGGGCTCCGGAACGGATCCCATTCGCATCCCGAGGTACCACTGTACTGAAATGGGAAAGGTGTCTCTTTTAAACAGCAGAACTTTGACAAAAGTGGGGTGAGAAACACTGAGAGAGGCAATTGGCAGTTTTAAACAGCAGCAGAGGTTTGAGTAAAGCAAGGATAGGGGATCACTGAGAGGGAAATGATGATTTTAAAAACTGTGTGAAAGGTACTTTATTCAAATCTCTGCTGTTGTTTAAAACCACAGTTTTCCTCTCCATTTCCTTTTTACATCGCTTTACTCAAACTTCTGTTCTTGAATTTGAAAAGTTTAGCAATGGTTGACAGGTGTCAGGAGTGAGCCACCAATAAATCTCACCATGCAAGTTGCAGTTAACTCTTTATTAGCAAAAACACCATCAACACAGGAGTGTTAGGCCTACAGAGGACAGCAACTGAACTCCAGGAGGTCTTACCCCCATGAAGCTGTTGCTGAGACTGAAGGCCCCCACCTCCCCAAAGTTGCCTAAGTCCTCTCCTCTCCAGGTTTTTTTCCAAGACTGTGTTTGTACGTCACCAATTTCTCCTTTGCCCTTTTCATACCTCTTCTGGTTCTGGAAACAAGAGGGAAGGGGAGACACCCATTACTCTTCACCAGCCTGACCAGTGGCGTATCGTGGGGGGTTCAGGGGGGGCCGGCCGCACAGGGCACAACATCTGGGGGGGGCGCTCACCGCCTCCAGAGTCGCCGAAGAGCCTCGGGCACAGGCTGTAGCAGAGCCCCATGTCTCGCGGAACCGACGAACTGTGCACGCGTCCGGGCTGAAGGCGTCCAGCAGGCAGCAGCTCTCAGCGCTCGCCGCGGAGGGCGCGCCAGACAGCCCCGCCGCTGCAGCTGCTGGGCCATGTTGCATTTTCCTCGCCTCTCTGCCCTCCTCCTCCTCCGGGCAAGCGGCGTCATTTGGGCGGCAGCGCCAGCGGCAACTCGCCTCAGATCACCTGACACGGACCCGCCCCCACCGCCGTGGCTACCTTACCGTAAATACCCCAGCCCAGGCAGCAGCAAGAAGAAGCTGGCAGCGGCGGCAGGTTAGGGGCGCAAATTACTTGCCTTGCCCCGGGTGCTGACAACCCACGCTACGCCGCTGAGCCTGACTCATCTCTGCCTCTTGGCCTCCCTCCTTCCACTCTCCCGCCACTCCAGCTTTTGCCCCTGATTTTGCACTTCTCTTTGCCAGACTCTCCCAGTTCACTAAGCCCTGTTACCTCTTCAGCTTCCAACACCTCCTCCCACCAGTCTTCTCCCACCTTGTTGTCCCACCATCAATCCCTAGGCTCTGAGCCTTCTTCCCCGGCTGGTTCCTCCCACAGTTCCTCTGTGTCCACTCCATGACAACAAGCTTTTCTGCATTTGAACTCACCTTGTAAAAGGTCAGAAAACAAGTAGGATTACAAGGAATAAGGTTGCACTCTCAGTTCATATGAGCTAAAGAGCAAGGGCAAACAGAGACTCAGTGGAGATTACCTGTGCTGGATGCAAAAGGTCTTGTTGTTTTCATCTAACAATGCCACTCTGAAAAGGCCTGGTTGAATTTTTACAAGTCTTAAGGAGGTGCCTAAAATAACACATTGTTAGTACCATTCTGATTTGTAGGGGACATATAAGTGGGACAATAGGGTAATGGTCAATGCTGTTGTCCAACCTGCCTTCATTTTTGCTTCCCTACCCTACACTGTATTTATCCATAACTGTGATGCAGCACTACAAATCCTCCACTGGGGTCTACGTGACAACATTGTTACATTTTATTATATAGAAATATAGTTCATTTTAAGACTAGAATTCAGAGTCATATTCTGCTAAGCTGATTAGGAGATTCAGGACAGAGAAGGCATCCGATTGTCCACTACTGGGATCAGGATACTGGACAAAGATCTGGTCTGATCTAGGGTTGTCTTACGTCCAGAATTTCCCAAACATATCCGGAATACTGCAGGCGGCAGCAGTGTCTGGGATAAATGTCTGGGAAAAGGAGCTCTGTCCAGATTTTCACTGTTTGAAATATGGCAACCCTATCTGATCTAGCCTGATTTATAGGGTAATATGATTTAACCGGAACTTCTTGCTTCCAACTCACCCCCTTTCCCTTTGTGCTACATGCAGGTCACTGTTACTTCTAACCGTTTGATGATCCTTAGCAAAGGATCATCAATGAGGCCTGTTGGTAATTGTGTGAGCAGTTCACAGCCGGGTCAATAGAATACATCTTAAATGTCCTCTTCAAGGCCTAAAAAATGTTTAAACAGCCAAAACTCTCTCAGTTTTGTTGAGTGGACCTGATCACATGCTTGAGAATTAAAATGTACCAACAGCTATTCTTGAGAGGGACAACAGCTTATCTAGATTGCAAGCACAGGTGTATCGGCCAAAGATATTCCTCAGCAAGCACGGATGGTAAATAGCTTCAGCCATTGAGTGTAAATAACTTTCAAGCCACTGAAGATTTTCCCCACTTCCTTTTTAATATATTTTTAATGCGGTTTCCATTTTAATTAGCTAAATACATTTCAAAATGCACAATTTATCTCAGCCCGCAACTTGGAGACCTTTGTATGGCTCCCTGCTGGAATTTCACAAATAAATCACAGCTAATAAATAGGAGCAATCGGTGTGCCAGCTAGCCTTTCTTGAGGAAGGAAATGTCACTATTTGCAAGCTAAAATTTATTTTCTCCTTTTCATCTTCAAAGCATTTTACAAGCATTAGCCAGCTGACACAGGGCCTTTGCATTTTCTCAGAGTTACATTACAGTTTGTGGGGGGCACAAGTTTTTTGAGCATGCCTAATTCCCCTAAGTAAGATAATATTGGCATTTATTGGTTACAGCTCGTTTTCCCCAATCTGAGCAAGGTTAACACTGGCAGATCTAAGGTAACTGTGTCCTTTGCAATAATGTGTGTGATGAATAATCATCTCCCACAAAGGGAGGGAGCACCCGCCAATATTTTGTTCAAGTTGGTGCTGAGAGGAAGGAGGAAGTCACTCTGACATCCTTGATACTTCCTGCTGTTAAAAGATGCCAATGTTTGGGTTTGCATGAGGACACAGAGGACCAGAAGGGGCCTCTCCATATCCACTTTCCATCAGTTCAGAGAGCTGCTGCCACAGTAACCCCAAGGCCCCACATGGTGGTTGGTTCATAGGCCGCTGTACGAATCTGGTCTTGGGAATCAACAAAAGGAATACTCAAGTTGGTGGAGGTCATTTAGACTTTGATGCAAGTCATCCTGTGCACAGAGCCATGGAGTGATTTTACTCTATGAGATCACGTACTGAATAATCCAAGTCGTATGAGCCGCGTAGTGGGACTGTTTTATGGGGTAAAGAAGAACTCGTGTTTCTTCCTTTGCAGACTCTTTAACTAATTATCTTAAAATTACTGCTCTGGGGGCTAACCTATGTACTGTTTCATTAGCATTCACCACCACTGTCACAGCATGAAGGGGAAGATGCAGATACAAAGAGAGATATAAGCGGCCCAGGATTATCATGTTACATGAACCCTTTTTATTTTTGCATGGCAAATGGTTCAGAGAAGCATGAACACAGCTCGCTTGAAGTTTCCCTCTGCCTAGATCACACACCTAGAAAGAAAGATCACACCATTTGCAGCTGTCTTGGAAGCTAATATGACAGGTGTGCATCAATAATAATTCAAGGGATGCCGCAGCACCATAAAATAATTGGGGGGGGGCAGAAGTGGCAAGGTGCATTTCTGAGGCAGTGGGTCGTTTTGTCCCACTGTTTCTGAAATAAATGGAGAGGTTCACATTCATGTTCCCATCCTTAACCTGTTTCATTCCAGGTAAGTCCTGTTGATTTAGATCATATTATATTTTGGGTAAGTCAGTGGTACAGTTTGTAAATTTTAAGATTCTAAGCCTGCAGCAAGGGATTGGGGAGGGGGAGCGGGATCTGGTTCACATTTAAAGGTGATCCTACCTAATTTGCACTTCCCAAAGCAATACATGAAGTGTAACACTGCAATCCTGTGTTTTATGCAGTTCTTCAGCAAAGTAATATTTCCAAATACCTATACAGTAGGGGAAAGTGTGCAATAAAATTTAATTTAATTCTCTCGGTTTCTCATTTCCGCAATCTTGAATTCAGCTCTCTACATTTCCATGTCAGAAACAACAACAACAAAAATTAAGTAGAATTTTCGTTTGAATTTTTCCTAATATATGCAAGTTGTATGCAATCTTCCCTAATATACAGGGTTTTTTAAAGTATTCAATATACATTGCCTAGTGCAGGCATGGCCAAACTTAGCCCTCCAACTGTTCTGGAACTACAATTCCCATCATCCCTGACCACTGGTCCTGTTAGCTAGGGATGATGGTAGTTGTAGTCCCAAAACAGCAGAAGGGCCAAGTTTGCCCATGCCTGGCCTAGTGTAACTCACTGTCTATGTTGTTTTCAGTAATGTATTATTTTATATGGACACCTTCCCCTAATATATGCATTTTTGTAAATATTGGTTGGTTGGAGAACTCGACTGCAAAATTCAGCAAAGTTTGAATTTTGAAGGATGGCTATTTTGGTTCAAGCATTGTTTTGGAAAGTGTGGATTAGTAAGGTTTGCCTTTAAATGTGAACTGAATAAAATTTACCACACATCCCTAGCTCTTCCTAACGTAGCATAGCCATAAATATACCTACCTGTATATGTCACAGGTAGCTGCTAGAGAAGAGCGGGAAACCAGATGCTGCACCACAGAGTCAGAGGTGAGGAACCAAGGCAGGATTCACATCAAAATGCTCCCAAGCCAGATAAGCCACACCTGCCCAAACCCCAACCCAAACAGGGCCATAGCTCAGTGGTACAGCATCTACTTTCCATACAGAATGTCCCAGCTTCAGGCCCTCGTATCTCCAGCTGGGCTTGCTGAGACCCTTACCTGAAAAGCCTGGAGCGCTGCTGCTGCCAGTTAGTGCAGGAAACACTTAGCTACATGGACCAATGGACTGATTCAGTATAAGGCAGCTTCCTAAGTTCCTACAGCCCTTGGTCTACAAGTGCCCAATGGCAACCTATGGTGAGAGAAACCAGTCTTAGAATACTTCACTGCCCTAGAAGATGCTCCATAGCACAGCTCACCATAATGGGCTGAGGGTTTCTGGTTCTTAACCCAGTAGCTCCTGAGAGGCTTAGGTAATTTAGGTCTTATCAATATCAATTTTACTCTTCCTCTGCCTCACTACTTTTGATGTTCATACCTGTAACCAGCATCATTTCTTTCCTTCCTTGTTGCTATTTGCGTCAGACAAGCAACAGAGTGTTCTTCCCCAAACTTTGCTTCCCAGTTTTTGTTGGACTCCAGTCCCCATCATGCCCAGTACAGCCAATGGTGGATCTTGGATTCTAGCAACAACTAAGAAGCCAAGTTTAGAAAAGGCTACAATGGGGACTGGTTCTCAGCATGCAAAGAAACCCAGTCCCCTTTTTATAATTATCTCTGAACCAATGAACTCAATAAGGTAAAGGTAAAGGGACCCCTGGAAGTGAGAGCTGGACCATAAAGAAGGCTGATCACCGAAGAATTGATGCTTTTGAATTATGGTGCTGGAGGAGACTCTTGAGAGTCCCATGGACTGCAAGAAGATCAAACGTATCCATTCTTAAGGAAATCAGCCCTGAGTGGTCACTGGAGGGACAGATCGTGAAGCTGAGGCTCCAATACTTTGGCCACCTCATGAGAAGAGAAGACTCCCTGGAAAAGACCCTGATGTTGGGAAAGATGGAGGGCACAAGGAGAAGGGGACGACAGAGGATGAGATGGTTGGATGGCGTTCTCGAAGCTACCAGCATGAGTTTGATCAAACTGCGGGAGGCAGTGGAGGACAGAAGTGCCTGGCGTGCTCTGGTCCATGGGGTCACAAAGAGTCGGACACGACTAAACGACTAAACAACAATAACAAAGGGACCCCTCACCATTAGGTCCAGTCGTGACCAACTCTGGGGCTGCGGCGCTCATCTTGCTTTATTGGTCGAGGGAGCCGGTGTACAGCTTCCAGGTCATGTTGCTAGCATGACTAAGCCGCTTCTGACGAACCAGAGCAGCGCACGGAAATGCCGTTTACCTTCCCGCTGGAGCGGTACCTATTTATCTACTTGAACTCTGACGTGCTTTCGAACTGCTAAGTTGGCAGGAGCAGGGACTGAGCAACGGGAGCTCATCCCGTCGTGGGGATTCGAACCGCCAACCTTCTGATCGGCAAGTCCTAGGCTCTGTGGTTTAACCCACAGCGCCACCTGCGTCCCTCATAATGAACTCAATACAAAGCAGTAAAATGGAAGTGGGGAGCCTGTACTTTCCATCCAGAGTTGATGGGAACTGAGTTGATGGGAACTGAGAGTCCAACAAGATCTGGGGGGGGGGGGCATCACGTTGCAAAGCAGATCCTTGAAGTCGGGAAATGAATAACTAGGTGCTAGACAACCCCTTTTAGCATAACACCTGCACAGAGTGTAACAAGAGCTTTTAAGACCTGCCATCCAAAGCTGTCCCTGCATTAGGGTTAAAAAATGAGTCCTTCCATGTCTCATTCTCTCATTCTCTCTCTCTCTCTCTCTCCAACTCTCCCCTCCCAATTCAAAACTGTCCCTTTAACACATCACTCCTAATTAGATGATTACTGCTTGGAAGGGCAGGAGATAAGTCATTTGCATAATTTAATCATAAAGAGAAGTTAAAGATACAGATTTTGCTGTTCGTTTGTACAATTATCTTCCCCAGCCCAGAGGCGGGCAGGTGGGGGGGGGGGAGGAAGAGAAGAGAGAAAAGGGGAGGGGGAGATATTAATGTGATTAAACAGTATTTCTGCAAAACAGGCAACTGTGTGTCCTGTATTAAAAACAGAGCTAGAGGCAAATGAAAGATTAATTTCAGAAGACAATCAATTTTATTCTACATGACTGTAATAAATAACAGCTCATCTGCAGACAAGTCATTAGGCCTTGGGTGGGTACATGTGTCACAAAGTCTAAATGACACACAAGGCTTGATATTCCACCCAAAGAGCATGTGGAATAAACAGTCCTCCAGCTGGCATTTCAACATAGACATTTAGAGGGCTTCTGAGAAATGGCAGCAAAAGCCAGATTAAGCAATAAGAGAAGGACTCTATAGGAAATAGCACCTCAGCCAACGCATTACCTGCTCCTGGGTGTTACTTTCCCCATTTCATATTTCATCCATTGACATCAAACTAACACTATGATATGAAGTCTATATGAAGTTGCAATCAATATGCAGGTTGTTAATCTTCTGAATCTGGCAGTGTTGAAGTAATGGGCTGGATGAGAACTGATAAACTGAGTCTTAATGCAGATAAATGGAGGGTATTCTGGGTTGGTGGGTCTTGGGGACACTGAGAAGGCATCCTGTTGCTGATGTGGTTGAACTCTCCTTGAAGGAACTAGTGTATAGCTTGGGGGCACTCCTAGGTTCAGCATTGTCACAGGGAGGCCTATGTGGAGGATTCACAAGCCATTTGTATATCATTAGAGCATGGGTATGCAAACTAAGGCCCAGGGGCCGGATCCAGCCCAATCACCTTCTAAATCTGGCCCACAGACAGTCAGCGTGTTTTTACTTCAGTAGAATGTGTCCTTTTATTTAAAATGCATCTCTGGGTTATTTGTGGGGCATAGGAATTTGTTCATTATTATTTTTCAAAATATAGTCCGGCCCCCCAAAAGGTCTGAGGGACAGTGGACCGGCCCCCTTGCAAGGGGAAATTATGTTCTAATAACCTTCTGATTAGACTACTGTAATGTGTTCTATATGGGGCTACCCTTGAAGAATATCCAGAAGCTGCAGCTAGTGAAGAGTGCTACCACCAGAGTTCTGAGTGGTTCACCAAGTCAAAATAATATAGCACAAATTCTGAAGAGAATAAGACATGCAACAGAACCCTAAACATACTGGCTCATTAATAACCTCCACTGAGTTCCAGTGGTGCTTAGTGACCAGTAAGTGAGGTTAGGGTTGTAGGATGAAGTTTATTTCCAGCGAACTAATTTACAAAACTACACCTGTCGTCACCAGAAAGTAGAGAGGGTGGCCGTCTGTATGCTACATCATCTGCGATATTGCATGTATCATACAATCAATGTATTGTGTTTTATATCCAAACAGAAACAGCTGCATTAAAAAAAAGAGAACATGCCAAGTCTGGGATTGTCGCAGGTTTTACAATAAGTAAAGGCGGCAACCTTCCCTAACAACAACTAAATTGCCTGGGGTCTCAGAGAGAAAGCTTCATGCCATAACAGTTATAACTGTTAATCCAATACACCTTTTATACAAACCAATAAATACACGAGTGGAAAAACAGCACAGATGTTCATCCCTAATGCAATCTCCATTCAATTTCCTAAGTGCGGTCCCTCTGTGCAAACTAGCTTAGCGTTATGTTTAGCTTGCAAATTCTTTTAATAAATAATGAATGCAATAAAACCAGTAGATCAATGGCAGGCTTGAGAAATCATAAAGGGGTTGAGGGGAGGGGGGAAAAGGAGAAACCTTTTGTGTTTGAGCTGTTACCGATTTAAAAAAGAAAAGAAAACTTTAATCCACAGGCAGATCAATATTACTCTTTTCCTTTTTAACCCAGTGCATAAATAGCGTGTTGTCTCTAACTGCAGTTTAAATGCTGTTACCAGAGATCAGCCACAAGGAACCCGATATGATCACTGCACACAACAGTAATTGAACATTTTGTAAAGCTTTAAACGTTTGCGAAACTACATTAGAACTACTGATAAGGAGCAGAATTATATATATATATATATATATATATATATATATATATATATATATATTCCTAAAAGGAAAAGAAATGTTGCATGGACATAAGAACTGCCATTATGCTGTCAATTTAATTCTTTGGATTTTTTATTGAGAATTCATAGAAGCTAGATCAAGAACATGGGTCTGGTGCAACGCACTGCAACAAGGAAAACAGGCTTAGAAGGTCAAAATAGCATACAGACATAAGAAACGTAATCTCCTTACTCTCACTTACGGCAGAGAGACGACAGAGAAGTTCATGTGAAAAAGGACATATACAAGGGATGCTATATCGCTAGGTCATTAATTACATGGATATAAAAAGGCACACACTGGAACCTTTCAGGGAGAGACCTAATGCCTTTAGCTGTGGTTATTAATATTTCTAATTCTCCAGCTGTAGAATTGGTGGGAAAAAGTTTCTCCCTGCACTCGGCTGCCTTTCAGAAGCGTGCGTTAACCGGTGGCCACGGAGAGCAAAACCGCACTGCCCCTAGGGATGTCTGTAATATATCAAGCAGAATAAATCTGTAATCACTGAGAACCATTACATGCTAGACTAGCTGTTGCACTTAGTAATTCATGTCTAATCAAAACACTCTTTTTTAAAAAATAAAATAAAAATAAAAATTGCCCTGCACATACATAGCAAAGAATGCGCCCAGCTGCACCGCTGGAGCTTCTTTTCAGAGCACTAAGAATTTGTGGCTTTTCCAGTCAGGTCTGTTCTTTCTTCACAACTTGTTGCGTTCTCATCGCAGGGACAAGTTGTTGCTGAAACTGAGATTTTGAGGTCAATAGCAAAAAAAAAAGAAAAAGAAAAAATGCCTACACAACAACTGAATGAGGTGTAGCAAAGGATTCCTACAGGATATATAAAGGGGCTCAATGAATGGGAAAGAGAACGTCTTTGGCTGCAGGCCTGTAAACTGTTAAACTGCATGAGCCCCATTAACTTCAGCGGGATTTAAGCTGCTTCATTGCATGGGCAGAACTGCGGACATAGGGTTGTATCTGCCTATGTCCAACTCAGAGCAGACCCATTGAAATTAATGGGTCTGGGTTAGGCATGCACATTGATTTCAATGGGTCTACTCTACATAAGACTAGCATTAGCAGGAACCCTTTGTTTGGAACATCAAGAAGAACTTTACATTTGCTCAGGTGAAAACGCAGGTGAAGGCACAAGGCAAAAAAATCTCCTCTTTACAAGTGTCCTTACACCATGTATTCCATTTAATATATATTGCAGGTTTAAGCAGTTGAGGATGGGGTTTGTTTGTTTTTTTAAAAAAAGCTTGCATCAGGAGTAAGGACTCCTATCTGAAGTAAAGGGCTCAGATAAAAGAAACATCTACTCAAATCTGAAAGAGAGATGACCATATGACTATTTTAAATACCACAGATGTAAGGAGGAGGAGGACTTTGAAAGTCTCAGCGAAGGAAAAAATGCAAACACATCACAGCAATATCATCTATGACCATATGACTATTTTAAATACCACTGGTTCAATGACGATAATGGAATCCCATTAGAAGATATTGTCAAGGTTTGAACATTAAACTAAGCTATAGTTGTTTAGCCAAAGCATGGCTTAACCAGAGTTAGTTTTCTGGAAACAAACCACAACAGTTTTTTGTTGGCTCATAAACCACGGCTTGTTTAACTGTGGTTTGGTGTTATGTCCAAGCCTAGCAGCCTCACTCAACCATAGTTCGTTTGGCCAGCCAACTCCAAATGCTCATCAAGCTATAGAAGCACAATGGAAGAGAAGCAGGAAAGTGACCCAGTCTTTGGAGCATGGGTAGGGAAACTAAGGCCCGGGGGCCAGATCCAGCCCAATCGCCTTCTAATCCCGGCCCGCAGACGGTCCGGGAATCATCATGTTTTTACATGAATAGAATGTGTGCTTTTATTTAAAATGCATCTCTGGGTTATTTGTGGGGCATAGGAATTTGTTCGTCGTCCCCCCCCCCAATATAGTCCAGCCCTCCACAAGGTCTGAGGGACAGTGGATCGGCCCCCTGCTGAAAAAGTTTGCTGACCCCTGCTTTGGAGCAACTAGCCATAGTCCTTTGCCTGTAAGATGGCTCACAGTTTGCTGAACAACCTAGAGTTTTAAATCAGACCTTGCCAACCTGGTGCCCTCCATATTTTTTTGGATTACAATCCCTACCATACTCAGCCAGCATGGCTAAGTGTTGGGTGAAAGTGCAACTGGTAATTATTGGATTCCATATTAATTACAAATTTAATTCAGCATGTTTGTTTTACTTATACTGTGTTTAATAAACAAACCTACAAGTGCTTTCGAAACTGTCAGACTGCCTTAATATCACATTTGAAATCAGCACCCATTTGTTGTTCCTAATAAACTTATTTTAAATATAAAATTTGCCATAGAAAAATAAAGCACTAGAATTTTTTTCCTCCCACATCACTAAGGGCATGATCCAGCCAACTATGAACACTTTTTAAGCCCCATCAATTTCAGTAGGAGATGAACTGAAGTGCATGCTTAATCCCCCCTTGAAATTAACGGGATTTAAAAGTGTTCAACTATGGCTGAATAACATTCTAAAACCCTTAACACAGACAGAAACAGATCCCATACAAAGTACTAGTTCCTCATATGTCAGTCATAAGGGTTGTGGGGGTAGCAGGGGGTCCGAAGAGGCCATTAAAATATTATAAGCCAGGTAATAAATTGAATTTAGTGAGCTAGGGTGAAATGATACAGTGCAATAACCAAGATATCTTTCCTTTTCCACCAGCATGTTTAGAATTTAAAATAGCATGCTCTGTTAAAAAAGCAGCAGCCGTCAGGGTACTTTACGCAACTTTATGATCTGTGATCCCAAGTGCTACTTCTGTAGGAAAAGTTACCAGAATGTGCCGGTCAACAAATGTTCATTCATTTCCAACCAAGGTATTGGTGCATGTGTGAGACCGTTTTAAATTAGTGTAAAATTGATGGATTCAAGAGAAGCAACCTAAGAAATGTCAAGTCCAACTGAATTAACCCCCACCTCCAAAAAAGCCCACCCTCAGCCACGGCAACAAAAGCAATCAATTTAGTTCTGTTTTCAACATTTTCATTTTCAACATACTTAATCTTATTTTACTTATCCTGGTCATCCTTTTTTTCCCCTCCTCCTTTTCCTTTTGCAATGAAATATTAATGTTGAGAAAATGGTTACGCTATTAAAAGACCTTGTGCTATATTTAGATACATATATTGATTTCTGCCATTGTGCAATAATTAATCATTCAGAAATAAATTCTTACAAATTTAACCATGACTTGCTGGCTAATCAAGAGGTTAATTCCCCTTCTTCACCCACCCTCCAGAATCATCTTACGCCACAGTTAAGTTTATGGCTTTACTTATGGTTTCATCCTCTTCCTAAAAATACTGTTTTGGGGTTTTCTGGAGGAAAAATTGTGAGATTTTTTTCCCCCATTAGAAAACCTGGAGAGAGGGAGGGAGGGAGAGAGAGGTTACCGCCACTTTAAAAGCTTCAATCTCTTTGACATTGCTGGCAGTGTATGGGAACATTAATGCATCTGTCACGATAACAAGCTAAGAATAACATCTAGACATCAAACCGAGCAGAGAATCCATCTGAAGTGATTCATTCAGATCCGTCTCGTTGATTTATTAAACACAGGGCAACATCTGCAGCCTCACAGAGCTGCTTGGCAAAATTAATGCAAGATCAATTCAAATGGAGGGGGGGGGAGCGAAAAAGAGATAAATCAAAACACAATTTGCATTCAGTTCCACAATCAGGCTTATTGGGTGCAAATGCTCAATTTCCCTTGCCAGAGCCAATGAGTTTTAAAAGTGTGCGCGTTCTGATCCCTACATCTTTTCAGAATTGTCGGATTTGAAGTGACGCTGAAGAGTTCTTCTGCAGGTTGAGATGGTGAAAAGGAGAAAAAGAGATGCGGGGAGAGGGAAAAACGCTTCCAAAGACCTTTTGAATATGTGGCGAGAACATCATTAATGCCTAATTATTTTGCTTGGCTCCAGGAGCACAGAATACCGTATTTTGGGGAGGGGGAGGAGAGAGGAGGTGGTAGGGAGAGTTTGTTAAGAAATTGCTTCCATAAAAACTCAAACATCTAATGGAAACGTACAAACATTTCCCTTTCAGGGGGGGAAGCATTTCATCTGCAGCTGGAGAAATCTAGAGCTCTCAGAAATTACAAGATTTGTTTTAAATCACTGTTCCTTCAAATTAGATTTCTTTATCAATGAGCCAGTAAGATACTCAGTGTGCTAAAGGCAAACAAATGCCAAAACTGTTCTGAAATGCACACACAGATGCACATTAAATCTCTGGGGAGATATATATATACACAGAGAGAGAAACAGTTTTATAAAGTATTGATAATTTCTCATAAGAGAATTGGGGGGGGGCTCTTTCTCCATGTCTCTAAGACACGTAGGCTGCAATCCTAAACATATATACTAGGAAGTAAATCTCATTAATTTCAGTGAGACTTGGTGAATAAGCTTATACATATGCTGGTAAAATAATGCTACTAACTATGCAAAGCATTTCTATAGTGTATATTCAGTGTTCAAGATGTTTCACACACATTGATTCTAACAGACGTGTAATATGGTGCTCAAATTTGAGGGAAAAGGCAGAACAAAACTGTTGTGACGTGGGGTTTAAAACTAATCATATTGTCTTTTATACTGGCCCTTTTTGCTACTGTATTTCAAATGCCACGGAGGGGAAATAATTTGGCTAGTACAGGGAAGTTTCCCGGGATGTATTAAGCATCAGCTTTCCTTCTCATAATTTGACCACCACTGTAAGGTCATTCAGTATTAATATTCCCATCTTACAAATGATAAGAGGTGGAGAGTAAGAGAACAGTGGTTTCCTAAAGCCACAAGGCTAATTTGTGACAGGTTAAAGAATAGAACTGAAGGCTCACTTCTTAGCCACTGCATTTCATGACCCCAAGACTGCCACCCCCAAATTCACATCCGTGCCCAAACCAGCAAAATTAACACTTTCCACATACAGCTTGGGGCAAGTTTAAATCCCTGCTGACAATTTATGTAGGGAGAAGCATGCCATTTATTTAAGTGAGCATTGACGAACAATGTGTGCACTGAAATCTATAGAGTGGCGCATAAGTCCTGGAATTATAACTTTTACTCATTAAAAAAACCCCAGCAATTTTACTGGACTCCTTTTAAGAGACCCTACAACTAGGAACAGTTAGAATAAAGTATGTACAGGCCATATTCAGGGGAGTTTCTTGGTGTTTGTTTTTTAACAATGCTTCCCCGTTATTAGGAGGGAAAGGAGCGAAAGGTTTAAAATTTGAAACCTTCATTGTAAAACTTGTTAGCTAATTTACAGTCTCTATTCTACCAATCACCCTTCTTTGCTTCTGTGAGAAAAGTTTCTTCTAACACTGATTCTAAAATTCAGACTGCAAGTAAGAAGCTTCTTGCAGTGCGATCCTATACATATCTACTCAGAACTCAATGGGGCTGACTTCTAATTAAGCACGTACAATATATTTCAGCCGAACACATGACCTTACCCACCTTGCCATTGGTGATAAGAGGTGAGAATAATAAACAACATGCTGACTGGTGGGATTTGAGACAACTCTAGAAATACATGCACAAAATTATATTCCTGCCATCTCCAAAAGTTGCATGTGCTCACACAAATATATGGGTACATAAGCAGATTATCATTGTCTGAAATCCTAACACATAAGCAGCACCTTATTCTGAGTCACTGGTCCATCTAGCTCAGTACTTCCAACACAGACTGGCACCAGATCCCAGCAGGCGAGAGTCTCTCGTCATCTTACCTGGAGACACTGGGTGTAGAACATGGTACCTTCTGCAAAGCAGATGCTCTAGCACTGAGCTACGGCCTTTCCCCAACGTTAAATTATAGCAGTGTATGTTTTCAACAGGACTTCCATGGAACACTCAAGATCTGAGTGCATGAGATGCTTGCTATAGTTTGTCACAAATTCAGTAGCTGAGTTCCACTTTAAAAATCAAAGAGACACATAAGGAAACATTTCTCCCTTGGCTTAGCTTAAGGTACTCCTGTTTAATATTTCATCCTGCTGCACGAAAAGGATGTAAAACTTCAAAACAGCTTTTCAAACCCCCACTGAAGTTGACATTATATCAGGGCAATCTGAAGTGGCTGTAACTTTTTTGTTGTGGTGGTGATTGGTGAGCAAAACAGCCCATAACTTGACTTGTGCAATGACTGAGCAATATTTTTGAAGAATGCATACAGGAAAAAATTATCCCACCTGCTCAGTTAATATCATCTTGACAATTTCACTTTCCAGGTGCAGGCACTGAATTAGTGTAGGTGACCCTGCAAGAGGAAACTGTTGGATTCATCTTATAAGCGTGGATCTAACTCAGAAATGTTGACATAAGAGAAGATTCTAGTACATATGATTCACACATGTAATGACACAGATTTGAAATCAAGATCTGAAGTAGATTTGTTTTGATGGATAGATTTATTTGATCTGGTGGCTGAGTCAAAACGGAAAACAAGTATCTCACAGGATGATTAATATAAAAATGCAGTAATTCATTTCCAGCAAGATTGATAATTGCTATCAGAACAACTTGATCAGAGAGTTGAAATTAAGCAGAAAGCAGAAACAATTAGAAATAATAGCTACAAGGGCCACTGAGTTAGCTGTAAGAGCAGACTTGAAAAAAATCTAACTAGCAAAACACACATAACAGTTTTCAGTTTTTCCTGTTTCACTTTGGGAGGCAGCAGCTGTTTTCCCCTATCTCTGTATTCCCTATCTGCTGTGCAAAATAGCTCTCCCATACTGTATTCACATTTTCTGTTTCTCCATGCTTCCAAGCCTCTTGCTTTCAGGCTGCCCCATCAGATTTATCCATTATTACACCCGATTTCATAACTCTCCTCCAGCAGGTTTTGTCAATGGCTCAAAAGAGCCCATCTCCCACTCAGTGCCAACTGGACCCAAGAATGTCAAAAGACATTTGTTAAGAACTTTGCAATTCCCACTGGATTTTTTGCAGTTATGTTGTCAGCAAAATGTGCTGCCCTGTTAACGAAGGGCAGTGGTCAACTAGCATGGTGCCGGACACAAAATTAAGAACCAGGAACCGGATCTTAAGCAGGCAGGGCAGTAAATCTACTGGTAGATCTTCCTATTTTTATTGGACCAGCAAAGATTCCTGTCCCTTAATTGTTTAGCAAGGACGGCAACAAAAAAACTTTTCCCCCTTCTGCCCCCTCCCGAAAAAGTACTGTGAAATGAAGGAAGGTAGGAATAACTCAGAGTGAACCAAAAGCTCCCTTGAATTCCGTACTTAAAAGAAAACCCTGGGCTCAGAATTGTTTTATTTCAAAGTGCTTGTATACTGCACTTGACTACAGTTGGGAGATTTCAGAATTCTAGTAAAACACCAAGAAAGTCCTGCAAGCCTGAAGTCTGCATCCCTCAATCTAAAGAACTACCCAGGACTTTGAGCCAACCTGTGAAATCTTAAACTCTTTATTCTTGAAACAGACCCCTGCCCGCCAGCCATATCACAAATTGATTTGAGAGTCACCAAGCAGTTTGTATTTGGCATGGGAGCACCACCTTTGGGTGAGTAGATCAGATCATGATTTTGAGTTACTTAGTGTGTAAGTAGATTTCACCTGCTAAATAAAAGCTAGGCATTTTATATGCAGTGTTCTCCATTTGTTTGAACCTCAGACTTTGCATATAAACAATCAACCCCGAAGTAGAATTTGTTCCGTCACATATGGACCTAAATTACTGAATAGATACGGATGTGAGCAAGAGTTAAGTGCTCTGAGCAGCTCTAGAATTTTACCTGTTGCCAAACCGACAATTAACATGTGATGATCAAGAACCTAGTCTTGCAGAAATTATCAGTTTCTAAGGGAGTAGGACACTTCCCCAGCAAGTGCAGAACATGTTTTATCCAAGTCCCACTTTTGTATGGAAGATCAGCACTTTCCTATAGTAACATGTAACCAACCACCAGGCTCCTATTGCGGACAAAAAAGTTGCAAAACATTTACCTCACAATGAGTCACAATAGACCTAATCAAACTGCCATGTGGTTTTTTCAACTAAAAAATAGACCTAATCAAACTGCCATGTGGTTTTTTCAACTAACACATGCTTTATTTGCTCATGTGCAAATGTATAATAGGTTTTTAATGCAGGTCCTTCACTAAAGAAGAAGATGGGAGTGGGGAGGAATCTAATAAATCTAATAAAAATTATTTAATAGTTTCAGGTTTTAGGATCCAATGCAAGCTTTTATTTATTTATTTTCATCATAGAGTCCTGAAGATTCTTGCTTACATTGCATGCATTTCTTTATCAATTAATAATGGAATTAAGCACCCTAAAATTTGAAGAAGCTTCTTCACAGTTTCCTGGACCCGAGCTGCTTTTAAACAGTTCCAAAGGAGAGAGATAACAGAACAGACCCTCCTCTCACTGGGCTAACTAGCTCATGATATTGCTCCAGAATTATGCTAAGCAACAGTTAGTCTATAAACTCTCCTTCAGTTCTTAAGTTCCTATCTCACAATGCTCTCTTGTGAATTTCCCCCCACTTCATTTGCAGCACTAATGAACTGCTTCAGCATCACAAGTTATGTTCACAACCTCTAGCAAGATCCTAACAGGTAAAGTTTCACCGAAAATAGTATCTAACAGGGAACTTTCTTCATCTTCAGAGGAAGATGAAGTATGTGTGTGCTGTTTTGATGCAAAGAAGTATATCCTTCCATGAACGTTAAAACTATTGCAAAAATGATTGCCAAACAATTGCAAAAGAAAAAGAAAGAAATTTATTACTACACATTTGAAAAACACACTTCTCTCCTTTTAACATTCACCACAACTGTGAACCTTGTTATTCTCAGGACAAGGATACCAGATACATGAACATCTCAATCCCGTAAATTCTATCACTATTAGGAAAAGTTGGGACACACTTCTTTGCATAATGTAATTCAGCCACAATCTCCTTTGGGCAAAGAGCATCCTAATGAGGACAGAAGATTTAGGGTCAATGAGATTTAGGGTCAGTGATTTGAAGAGACCATATGGGGGTCTACACCAGGCAGAGCTGGTCCAATAAGACTTTCACTGACAGGGAAGAAGCACCCACAAATTCCAGATTCTGAACTGACCAACTTTGTGCCATGTTTGGAATCTTACAACACAGAGAAATTGGTGCAATTTTTTGGGTGGGGGGATGAATACAAAGAGAGACTCCCTAACCTGTCACACTATTTCACCTACTGCACCAAGGGTACATTGACAGCAGACACCAAGGTGCCCGCGGGGCTTTTAGTTGCTTATACCCCAATAATGCTACCTGGCAGGGCAGGCGTTCAGATCAGACACTATATAAAACTAAGAAAAATGTGGCAGAGGGAAAAAGAACGATCCATGTTGAATTTATCTTGAAATGATGAACAGGATAAAGAAGGAGATAGGGAGGGGGACCCTCCCCACTGACAAAAACTTGTCAGGAAAAACAAAATGAAGCCAGGAAGCGTCTCAGGGCTCCTGCAGCTACTTTTCCTAAAGCTCAGGTGCAGGTATGCTCACCTGCTGGTTTGTTTAAGCTGAAACCCTAAATACACATGTTCCTAATATAACATGCTAATTATTGCATCGTAAGGGCAGCAATCAGATAACCACTTACCAGGGAACAAGGCCCACTGAACTCAATGGGATTCACTCCTGACTGCACTTTTAGGCTGTGATCTTATGCGCACTATCTGAATGCAAGTCCCATTGAGCTGAATGGGAGCTACTTCTGGGTAGGCACAAATAGGGTTTCATTATCAAAAGGAAGAGGCTGGTCCTCAATGTTGAAAACTTTACCACTTTTTACAGATATAAAAGTTGCATTCCTTTCGTTTGAACTTACCTCCTGATAAGCGCATACTAAATCCCCTACTCCTAACCCTATTTGCTTGGGGAAACAAAATCTGCTTGTCCCAATCAAAGTAGCTTACTTTCATGGAATCTAAGTTTTAAACAACCACTGTTTAAATGCCTGCAGTTGGAAGTAAAGGTTGCTGAAATCAACAAGATATTCCTCTAAGTGCACCCAGTGATGTTCAAAGAACTATATTGCTGATGCTAAGTATTTCCTCTCAGAATTTTTTTCTACCCTTGGAG
Source organism: Podarcis erhardii (assembly GCF_964252035.2). Taxonomy (NCBI): domain Eukaryota; kingdom Metazoa; phylum Chordata; class Lepidosauria; order Squamata; family Lacertidae; genus Podarcis; species Podarcis erhardii. Next base: position 20,697,382 of record NC_138504.1, read on the forward strand.
AATTTTCCTACCAAAGTGCGTAATATTGATCACCAGGCAAATATAAAACCCATCATTTATATACAGGTACTAGGATACTACCCACAGAACCAGTGTCCAGCATAATGTGTGAATTGGCCATACATCCCAGTGTTTCCCACTCAGTTGCAGGTAAGATAAATGCACCCGTGATAAATGCATTTGTCTGAACACCTACTGAGAATTAGATGTACCGGGTCAAATCTGACCAATTTTGATAAGCACAATTCCTGACTAAGATTGCCTACAGCTGCAGCTTGTTTGCCTCCACGCAAACAAGCCCCACTCAGGATTTCTGTGAGCCTAATGTCCAAGTAGGTCCGCTCAAATCTACCCCAAATCATCAGTGATGAGGAGCACATGCTTCCCTACCAACTCCCATCACTTACAATGCGGTTAAACTTTCAGAAGTTAAGTTTGCTTAAGGTTCCAACCCACCTGCCACCCCCGGTCCACTGATTTTAATTGCAACTCCTCAGGCAACTCCCTTCCAAAGCGTTTTAAAATAACCCCCTCATTCCCTTCCAAATAAACTTTTTTCTTTCTTAATCAAAACCCAAGCGAGTTGCACTTTACAAAGACCTGTTTGCATCTCTCACATCAGTGGTTCCTTACTCCCTCATTTTCCTGTTTCAAGCAAATTGGACAAGGCTTAAAACTTTTTTGTGCACACGTGGGATCTTCAAAACACAATCCTGTTGACCTGCCCTAGGACTTTGCAATTAGATGGATGTCGGATTTATACAGAACTGTGATCTGATGCAAAGGAAAAAAGCAGCGTACCCTACTTTTTAAAGGAAGCATCACAGAAACCTAACGGGATTTGTTCCCAAATAAAAAAGCGGGTGATTTTAAAAAGAAAAAGAAGCACGCAACATCCATTCAGCTTCAGGAAAACAACGAGCTAAGCACTTGGGATACTTTCGACGTCCCACTCAGCCACGGAAAGGGGCGCTTCCCTCAATCGGACCCGGTTTTTGCAGGAAAGGGAGCCGTGGCCAGAGGGACTCGGACCTCTCTGCTCCTCACTACGGTCGGGACCCCGGTGGAGGGGGAGGCCTGAACCGCCATATCCTATGTCCCCCACCCCCCAAAAAAATACACCCCTCACAGGCACAAACCCACGCACGCACGCACGCGCTCTTTCTCTCTCTCTCTCTCTCACCTGGCATTGGTGCAGTCGTTGTACAAAGTTTCGAAGTCCTTCCTCGTGATGAGTTTGCAGCGGTTGACGCCGGGCTGGATGGCGCCCAGCCCGCGCAGGATACGCACTTGCTCCACGGTGCACACCACGGGCGCGATGTCCAGCCTCTTGAGTTTGGTGTAGACGGTGTGCAGCCCTCCGACCAGGTGCTTGAGGAAGAGGTCGAAGACCTGCGGCAGGCAAATCAGCTCCTGCCCGTCCACCAGGAATGAAGCCACCTTCACCCCGTGCAGGTCGACCATCTTGCACTCGTTCCCGCCGCCGCCGCCGCCGCCACCTCCTCCTCCTCCTGCTCCAGCTCCGCTGCCCGGCACGCCAGTGGCGGCGTTGGCGGTGCTGGCGATGAAGCTGTGGATTAGGCTGCTCGTCAGGCGCGGGGACTCCGACGGGCTGGAGGGATAGAGCGCGTCCGCCCGGAACAAGCCCCCAGCGCTGGCGGCGGTGCTGGCGCTGCCGGTGCCGCCGCTGCCCCCGCTGCCGCCGCCGCCGCCGCCGCCGCTCGAAGTTGCCGGGATAATCGGGGGAGAAGACACGGCCATGCTTTCTACTCCGCCCCGGGCGCCTGGATCATCGGCGGCGGCGGCAGCGGCGGCGGCAGCTACAGCATCCAACCTTGCCGGCTCCACTTTTCCACCCGAAACTGTTTGCAACACTCGAGGAAACGGAGGAGACGGAGACGCAGAGCGAGAGAGGAGAGAAAGGGGAAGAAGTGGGGGAGAGGGGAGGGAAAAAACACCCCGCGCGCACTCCCACGACCCAGCCGCTCGCGGAGTCGCCTCCCACTTCCCAGCGAAGGGGCGGAGGAGGAGCGCGGAGCGGCAGCGGCCGGCGGCCAATGCGACGCGTCGGGGTCTCAGCCTGGCCGCCAGCCACTGGCTAAGGATGGAGAGGGAGGCGAGGCGGGGCGGGGCGGGGCCCTCTCTCCCTTGCCCCCGAGCGTTGGGTACCTGTGAATGGAGCGCCGGGACGCATTAGGGTACCGTTCCCACCCAGCTGGGGGAGGAGGGAAAGGGAAAGTGGAAGAGAGTTTGCGACCCGAGGTTGCGTTTTTTGGAAAAGGGCTGAGCGTTCTAGCTGCGGGAGTGAGGTGGGGCAGGGGTAAACCTTTTATGACTTAGAGAAAGAGAAAACCGCGGCGAGAGATGGGGCGGGGGGGGGGCAGGAAAGAAAGTTAAAACTTGAGGTGCGATGGCGGGGAAGTTTGCGCGCGCCCCCGACTAGAGGCACAGGTGACTGGGAAATAAAGCCGCCAGCGCGCTTGAATTTTCAATTGGATTTCTGAGCCAAGTGCGCAAGAGGTGCAGCTTGAACCTGCGAGGGCGACCCTCCGCCGAGGATCTCGCTCAGTGGGACTTAAGGCATCCGACTGAGGGATGCGAGATACGGAGAGCTGCCGCCTCGTGCGCGCTTAACCTAGGAGTTACTTTCTGAGTACTCACTCAGTGCACAGCTGCTACAAATCTGAAATCCTGTGCCACGTTTACCGGGGACAAAGCACCCTCTAACACAATGTGTATACTGTATACACTTATAGCATTTATTATTACATTTATTATTTATTATTTATTATTTATTACCCACCATCCTGGGATTTATTACCCACCACCCAAGCCTACATACATACATAGAATCATAGAGTTAGAAGAGACCCTGAGAATCATCTAGTCCACACACACACACACACACACACACACACACACACGATGCATGAATATGCAGTTGTTCCATATAGGGATCAAACCTGCAGCCTGGGCGTTATCAGCACGATGCCCTAGCCAACTGAACTATCCAGAAGATGTGGTTCACTAGTGGTCTTCCATCTTGACCAGACCCAGGCTTACTTGGCTTTATTAAGGTAGTAGCCTCAAACCATACCCTGGAACCAGGACTTGCATTTGAGTAAACATGAGCAAGACTGTGCTGTAAGTAAATAGGTTGGACTTTTTCTTTCATTATGTTAATCCCAAATCCACACTATCATACTACATTTATTAAGACCAACCGAAATATTGCCAAATCATTAGCAATTATTTTTTTTAGCTCCCTAGAACTCTTCGTTTAGCTCAGATCTTTGGCCCTCCAGATGTTGCTGAACTACAACTCCCATTATCCCTGTATAGCATTTGCTGTGTTAACTGCGTGAAGCAGGTGGGAGTTGTAGTTCAGGAGACAGCAGGAGTACGGGTGCACTGGTGAATTTAACACTCTATGGAGGAAAGAATGGGGCAGAAATTTGATACAGTACTCATTTACAAGCAAATCTTTCAAATTCACAGTTTCCAAAACAGTATCTGAACCAAAATCCAAACTTATATAAATGTAGCAATGCAGATTTCCAATCAACCAACATTTACCCAAAATGCACATATTTGGGGAAAGTGTGCATAAAAATGAAGATATTAGTGAAAATAACACCCCGAAGGCATTATGTTTTGGGAAATTGCTCGCAAAAAGTATACATTAGGGAGAACAGCATACAAAAATGTGTTTTTAGGGAGGAATAAGCACTAAAAATGCTAATGAGTTTTCATAAGGGTTTTAATAATAGTAGTAATAATAATAATTGCTGCAGAAATGTGGAGAACAGAATTTAAAATGAGAAATGGATAAAACTGAAACTGTCAGATCCTGCTACTCCTGTTCCTCCCTAGCCCCTTTTAAGATTACTCTGCCCTTGCACCTACTAGACCTCCCACCTTCAGTGCAATGTACCCCTGGGTTTAGGATTCCAAAGCTACATTGCAGCCATTCTATCATTCATCTTCACAATAACCCACCAAGGGAGGTCATTGTGACACCCCCATTTCCCAAGAGAGAGAGAGAGAGAACAAAAGCTGAGAGATAGTGAGTTCAAACATTCTGAAGAATTCTTGGCCAGCCAAAGGATTTTGTCCCTCTTCTTATGTTCCATCCACTTTTAAGGTTTGTATCTTCAGCTGCAAACAACAAAAACAAAAACATGCAAAGGTCTTTGAGCAGGAAATATAAATCTGATTTATAGGTTTTGCATTGTTGTTGTTTTCCTTCCTTTCCTCCCTTTCAAGGAATTTTTGCTTGCAGATTAATGAGACTATCAAATTCCACTCTCTGGGATTTACCCCCCTCCCCAGCTTCGGACTGTAATGCCTTCCATAGGCTAAATATATTTCTAAATAAGGCTGAGTTTTTGCAAGGCCAGATGAAGTCTTGCGCATCAGCCCCCCCAACTCCCTCCCACCTTGCATGTTAGAGTGGCATGCAGCAATATAAAATCATAAAGGCTGTAGTAAAAAACGGTACCCTTGAGAAGCGACTATCCATGGAGAAGGGAACTGCACTTACTCTAAGGAAAGGCTCAAGGTTTGTGAATTAATACCAGGCAATGGCCCAGCTCACCTGAGCATGGAAGAGCTGACTACATTAGTCCGCAGGATTATTTCCCATAATTTCTCAGGGTAAAACAAAGATGCTCCAACATATGACCCAGTTTTAATATATTGGCAGCTTTAAAAATACTCTGAATCTTTTGTGTATTGACTGTGTTCACACGTAAGGATGAGCCAAGTGATCAGAGATCATGGTTTGCTGTCCTTTAAAAGTAAAGGTAAAGGTAAAGGGACCCCTGACCATTAGGTCCAGTCGTGACCGACTCTGGGGTTGCAGTGTTCATCTCACTTTATTGGCCGAGGAAGCCGGCATATAGCTTCCGGGTCATGTGGCCAGCATGACTAAGCCACTTCTGGCGAACCAGAGCAGCGCACGGAAACGCCATTTACCTTCCCGCCGGAGCGGTACCTATTTATCTACTTGCACTTTGACGTGCTTTCAAACTGCTAGGTTGGCAGGAGCAGGGACCGAGGAATGGGAGCTCACCCCGTTGCGGGGATTCGAACTGCCGACCTTCTGATCGGCAAGCCCTAGGCTCTGTGCTTTAACCCACATTGCCACCCGTGTCCCTTTTGCTGTCCTTTACAAGGACACAATAAGAGTGCATTTCTGGTGGGTTTATACTGGACCATCCACACCTCATTCTGCTTTGTTAGTTGCCCTACAATGCTTCCCCAATGTTATTGCATTATTGTCACCTGGAGGGACACTCTTGCACCAGCAAAAGAAGGACATACACCTGGAACATCTGCCATATGAAAGGTTACAGGATTTCAGCAGAAATGCACCAGTTGGAAATGAAGCTATAGGTCTTCCCTGAACCCTGAAATGTTCCTGCCCTGAAAGCATGAACAGTGTTGAAAGCAGGATCCTGTTCAACCTTTCCAGTTGCAGTCATGATCATGGGCACAAATCATCATGAATGCACAATAAAAAGGATTGGGCCCCTGGGTCCAGGTGCCACCTTAATTTCCCCAGATTATGCATCACTTTGGACTCTTGGGAGAAGTGAAAATGTTGGTTAAAAACACTGCTGCTCCATTGCCACCAGGTAAGTCTACCAGGGCTCACTGATGGAGAAGGGGGCATATTGCTCAGGGCCCCCTCAAACCTGTACCCAGCCCTACCTATCACAATCTATAATTCAGAAGCAGGGGAACCTGTGGTTCTCCTGATGTTGTTGGACTACAGCTCCCATCATCCCTGACCACTGGTCATGCTGGCTGGGCCTAAAGAGAGCTGGAATCTAAAAGCATCTTGGGGGGCCACAAGTTCAGACCAGTGGCCCATCTAGTGCAGCATCCTGTTCTCACAGTGGCTTATCAGGCTTAATTAGGCATGCAAGCCAGAGTTCTCCCACCACACCTCTAGTCCACACTGATTCACAGTAGCTCTTAGGGTTTCAGATGGGTTTTTCTACCTACAAATGCCAGTGATTAAATATGGGAGTTTTTGCATGGCAGGTCTGGAGGTTCACACACACACACACACACACACACACACACACACAGAAAAGGAGATTCAGCAGTTCTGAAGTCTGGCCACTCCTGCTGTGAACTGAAGGCACCCTTTTCAACAGCAGCCTCCTGGGTCTGGCAGATTATTTAGGCTCCCACCAAAATGGAGGCCCAGCAGCCTCACATCACAATTGATAGTTCTTAATCTAATATATCTCCCCATTTGAGCTTTCGAAAACTAACTTTCAACCTCTCTGCTTGATATTGGCAATCGGGGGGAATATCGGAGCACTTTTCAGTACAAATAATTTAAAAAATGGATTGACAGCATCCATGCTACAAAAAGAGCAAGTAATTGGGATTTTGTTTTATAGCAGACAGAATAGTTGGGTTGGGGAGGGATTTGTGAGACTGCAAACTTCTGGGTCCGTTCAGACCCCAGTACAGTGGTACCTCTGGTTAAGAACTTAATTCTGGAGGTCAGTTCTTAACCTGAAACTGTTCTTAACCTGAGGGTACCACCTTAGCTAATGGGGCCTCCTGCTGCTGCTGCACTGCCACCGCGCAATTTCTGTTCTCATCCTGAAGCAAAGTTCTTAACCCGAGGTACTATTTCTGGGTTAGTGGAGTTTGTAACCTGAAGCGTATGTAACCTGAGGTACCACTGTACTCGTACCTTCCAACTGCTGCCTTTTTACCATGAAATGTCCCAAAGTAGTTGTCCCTAGTAAAAGCACTCTCCTCAGCCCATTTGGGAGAAATGTTTTTGTGTATTCCAAACAGCTTTCGCTGACCTGATACCCTCCAGATGTTGTTGGACTACAACTCACATCAGCCCCACCCAGCACACACTGGTTAGGACTGGTGGGAGTTGTAGTCCAACAACATCTGGAGGGCATCAGGTTGGCAAATATTGATAGCATGCATGTGCAGTAGGAATCTCCAATGTTACTAATTTAAAGAATTTATGTGCTGCTTTTAAGAACAAACCCCTCCTAGGCAGCTTCGAATAAAACTAGCCAGAACGTGGCCCTTAAGCTCTGTTCACCTAATATGGTGTCTGACCTCTACATGTGACCATGTCTCCAGAATCTACGCCAACAGACTAAGGGCAGGGGAGAAATTTGGTTCAATTCCTCTCTAGGTTGTTCATACTGAAACAATAGATGAACCAAAACACAGCTGTCTTTCAAAATCCACACTTCTCCAAATTTTGCAACACAGTCCTCCCACCCCACCCCAATGTACAAAAATGCATACATTATGAGAAAGTGTGCATTAAAAAGCACACATCATTGTGTACATGTGATGTTAGTCAAAATCCATAAATATTCTGTAGTTTCTTGCGCAATACAGTTGTTTTGCCTAATTTTCCCTCAAATTGGCTTCCATCCAGTTTAAAGACATAAGCCACGTTCAGTTCCCAGTAAGGCTGATGTGTGTACCTCTGAGACAGCCATTGCACATGTGCAGATGACAGCTTCATTAAAAGGAGTTCTGGGCGCTGAAGGTGTGTGGATACAGGTAGTGTTCATTGGTTGAAGACATCCCTGCCCCCCCCCCCGGTGTGTACAGCAATGTGCAAATTGAAACCTCACTGCATTTTAAGCTGTTAGTGTGTATGCAGCCAGCGATACAAAAAAAAAAAAAACATATTCAGGAAATTTGTTTGCAAACACACACACAAAATGCACATTAAAATACTGAAGAATTTTTGTGAGACCCTTTTTCTTAAAATACAAACTCACTGAGAAATGTGGAAAACTGAACCAAAGAGTGGAAAGATGAGAAGCTAAGCAAAAATAAAACTGACAGATCAACCCATCCCTATGTCTGATGAGCAACATACAGTGATAGATTCAGAACGTGCAGCTGTCTCTAGCAATGCTAAGATGCAAATCTGAGGCTACTACATTGAGATGTGCACACACAAACATACTTAACTGTCCACACATAGGGATACTTATGGTTGGCCCGCACCAACCTATCTGCTGGCTGGGGATGATGGGAGTTGTAGTCTAAAACATATGGAGGGCTCCAGATTGGTATTTCACAGATTGGTACTGCTAGAAGTATATCCTAAAACTCCCTATTGAAATGAATTGGGGGGGGGGGGATGAAATTGACTCAAAGGGTTGATTGTCAATAGAGAAATGATGTAATTAAACGCACTGTATTAATATGTGCATAATGCAAAATCAATAAATAATGAATTACTCTTGATTGTAATTGAATGTTTTCTTAATTTTATTGTCAGCCATGATAAATAATCAGTCCTTTTATACTGCATTAAATTAATTAGAGTGTCATTTCTATTACATACATCAGCAGTGAAGTAATGCAGTGACATCTGTTTCTAATGTCTCTAAGATGTGGCATTCCTTATTAAGTATTAGGTATGCTATTTTGTGATTGACAGCTCTGTTGATGTTAAGGGAGGGGTGGGGAGAATGCTAAGGTGGGAGGGAGGGTTGGATTTGCATTCCATGCAAGTGTATAGAGGCAACCAACGCATGACATTTTGAGCACCAACATTCACCACAGTGTTGCAAAAGTTCCTGGGGTGCACTTCTCAGAGCTAAAAGCTACATGCTAACATCCACTGTCACAAGAGATAGTGTGGTATGGTGGTTAGAGTGTTGAACTACGACTGGGGTGAGCTGGATTTGAATCCTTATTCGCCAGCGATGTCGTTCAAAAGTCTGAAGTGCAGGCGCTCAGTATGACAGCTTCCCCTTATACACACCTAGCCATGCCCCCAAGCAGAGTCCCTAGTCACACACCCAAGGGGAATAAAAAAATGCAGTCATTGTGTTGACCCTGTAGTAGCTAGAGTGTTCGATTAGGATCTGAAAGGTAGGATGTATAATAATAATAATAATAATAATAATAATAATAATAATAATAATGTACAGTGGTACCTCGGGTTACAGACGCTTCAGGTTACAGACTCTGCTAACGCAGAAATAGTACCTCGGGTTAAGAACTTTGCTTCAGGATGAGAACAGAAATCACGTGGCAGCAGTGGGAAGCCATATTAGCTAAAATGGTGCTTCAGGTTAAGAACAGTTTCAGTTTAAGAACGGACCTCCGGAACGAATTAAGTTCTTAACCCAAGGTATCACTGTATTACTAATCACTTTCCATGAGGCATCCTGAGGTGACTTACAATATAATAACATATACAAACATATACAAAGCAGTTACATATACAAAACCAGTTAAAATCTATTGCAAATTTCTCTCTCTCTCTCTCTCTCTCTCAAATATACAAACGTAGCATAGTGGCCAGTCTATTAGGATCACACAACCGTAATAAAATTATGATTTGGCAAGCAGTGTTTTTAATGTTGTGCACTGCTCTGAGGTCTTTTGATAAAGGGTGGTATAAATTGTAGTAGTAGTAGTGGTGGTGGTAAATTTTATAATCATCATCATTACTTAGCCTAACAGACTTTGGCTGTGGAGACCTTAGTTCACATCCCTGGCATGCCACTATCTGACTTTGGGCCAGTCACTGTCTGAGTCTAGCCTGCTGAGCAAACCTACTGTATGCCATCCTTCAAGATCAAAATATTGGCAAAAAAACAAAAAACAAAAAAAACCCTTCAGTAGGTGACAGCATCACTCCTGCCATAGACAAAGTGGTAATGCTACAATCCTTCTCCATAATCCTGCCCCACTACATCGGTTGCTCATGGCATCAACAAAGTGTTTTTGCTAGTGCTAGAATTTCTGTTTGTGCAACAGAATCATAAAATCACAGAATTGTAGAACCATACAGTTAAAAGGAAACCTGGGGGTCATTTAGTCCAACCTCCTGCAATGCGGGGACCTAAACGAAAGCATCTATCTGCTATTGTACCTGTTATCACTCATTCTTGAGTGGCCACTTATGCTTCTAAGAAGTTGGGCTCCAACTGCTCAGGAATGGCATAACTAGTTGGCATTATCGGAATTGACCAGACATATCGCTCCACCAACTAAGAACGGTCATGCACCCCCCCACCCCATCCACAGAATCAAGAGCTATCAATCTTTCCTTGTCCTAGCCAGGTGAGCTTTTTCCCTGTTGAGTCAAATTAAGCCACAGGCTTCAATCCTGGTGGTGTCCTTCTGTCAATTCCTTTAAGTTTCAGCTTTGCAACCATACTCCCCTGGAGCCCAAAGACTTTGGTTTTTCAGAAGCTGCCCAGCAGGTCATGGGAATAATGGCACCTGATCACCAGTCAGCATAATTTATGGACAGAATTATGACAGTATCTGATTGTCTTCGAACCTCCGACTTGCATTCTTGATTAATGAAAATGTTCTTGGCAGATGCTTTCAGTCCTGCTCCCCATCCACTGCATCTTCCCCAGATCTGCTCCAAAGGGTTGGGAGGGGGGCAGAGAATAAGGAAAAGGGAGTTCTGTGGTACAACCCAAAGCCCTTGTGCTAGTGGAAGCACGCTGTGTTGAAACCTAAGCAGATGAAACCTAAGCAGCTTGTCAGAGGTGCATCAGAGCTGAGGGGCACACCACAGCCAAGAAGATCCTTTGTTGCTCATGCAAAGGTCCAGCCCAAAGAACAATGCTTTTAGAGCTCATCCTGTCCTGGAGGGCCAGTCACCAGCTGGAGTGGCTGGTCCAGACCTTGAGAAGATGTTCCAGGCCTCAGTAACAGCAGCCTGCCACAAGGGGAAGCCACATACAGAAAAGATGGTTCCCATTTCTTGCTGCAACAACTTCAGATGTAGGTCCAGCCACTGTCGCAGCCTAACCTTCTGAACAGAGTGGTTGTGAGCATGGAGGGGGGCAGCCAGATACACTTGCTCCGGGTCTCAGAAAGCTAAGCTGGCTGAGATGGGGTGGGGTGGGGGCCTCCAGGGACTGGCTGCTATTTTGATAAGAGTTTACAACTTTATTCTAACAAGACTCTCACCCCGGGCCTCAGGCAAGTTCTACACAGGGCTGGGTGGAGGAACAGGGCAATGTGTCTTCCTTGCAGGAAAAGTGTGCTAAAAATGCCATCTATAAGACACACTTTTCCCCTCCTAAAAAGTAAGGGGAAATGTGTGTGCGTCTTATGAAGCGAATGCAGGCTGCACAGCTTTCGCTGAATCCAGGAGAGCAAGAGGGATCGGTGCGCACTGATCCCTCTTGCTCTCCTGGCTTCGATTCGCTGGAGAGGCGCTGCGCAGCTTTCCCTCTCTGTGCAGCGCCCCTTCAGCGAAGCGGGAGGAGAAACAGAGCCCCTTCCATTTCTCCCCCCACTTTGCTGGAGAGGCGCTGAGCAGAGAGGGAGGGAATTTTTTTTCTTGTTCTCCTCCTCTAAAACTTGGTGCGTCTTATGGTTAGGTCTTATAGAGTGAAAAATACGGTAATGCAGCAGAGGATGCAATGTTGAGGTTGAGACATGATTCAGGGCTTTCAGTGCTTTTCGTTGCTTTTGTTCTCTGCTCCCCAAAGTAATTCTGTGTGCCAATTACTGATAGAGGGTGCAGGGAACTGAACAAGGAAGGGTTTTATATTGTCAAAGGGGAGTGCAGCCATGCTTCTCTGTCCTAGTTGACTCGGGTGCAATCAGATTTTTAAATATATTTTGCACTGGCATGCTCTTTTTCTATTTTTTTATCTTTTAAAAAAATAAACAGCATTACAAAGACAGAGAAAAACAAAAACGATAAGGAACCATGGGGATAAAGAACAGCACAAATCATCTATCTTATTCTGTGGCAAAAACCCAAAACCAATATAGTTAACTCAAGAGTTCCAGATCTCACAAGAAGCCAGTGTTAAGTTGCTGCTGTTGGTGTTCATTTGAACGCAAAGTTAAAATCCCGCAAGTATCCAGCCTAAAATGTACACAGTGTAGTTGTGCCTTGCAATGTTCAAAGATGGAGTGTAACTTTTTCCAGAACAGCAATATTCCAAACATTATTGCTCCAGAGCAAAAGTTTATAGAATCAGAAACTGTAGATCTGGAAGGGACCCCAAGAGTCATCGAGTCCTGTAATATTTTCCATTTGGGCTCACAATAAGGGACACAGTTGATGAGGATGGGGTCTGGGTTGCTTCATGTGGGGAAAGGCAGTTCTTGGGGTATCATCACCACCATCTCATATGAAAAGCAAAGCAAAAAAACATAATATATAACATATCCTCATAACTTTTCTGTAAATGTCAGATTTATGGATGGGTGCCATTTTTTAAAAGGGGGTAAGGAGCAACAAATTTTCATCATTTCATGATATTTTATGATACATGAAGCTGAGACTGCATACACACACACATTTAATACACCCTCACCCCTCCCCATAAAGAATACCGTGAATTGTACTTCTTACAGAACTACAGTTTCCAGCACTCTTAACAAACTACAGTTTCCAGGATTATTAGGGGGTGTATTAAATATATAGTGCATAATAATGAATAGAGTTGGGGCAATAACACAACCCTGTTTAACACCTGATCCCACGTGCTAAGAGGAAGGCACGCTTGGCAAATCCACACCGTGATCAACTCCCGCCTGGAAACCAATGTCCCCACTGTGGAAGGATGTGTGGGTCCAGAATTGGCCTCCACAGTCACTTACAGACTCACTGTTAAGACCATGTTTGTGGAAGACAATCTTACTCGGCTACGAGTGATCGCCCAGTAAGAGGAAAAAAAGAAGAATGGTGCGTATCTCTATTTCTGGAGGCAAATGTTTCCGATCAGAAAATTGTTAGGTATTCTCTAAGACATTTTTCATCCTATTTTCCCCTCTCTCTCCCCTTGCAAGATAGCCAAACATAATACAATCCCCAATTCGTGTTGTCTGCATCTGCCATTAGATTTCGTGCAGCCCCTGACCCGAAAGCACTGCCACCTAGCGGCAAGAAAACGCCTTGCTTGCTTTCCTCTCCATAGTGGTAAGGCAAACACACGAAGAGAATGGGAATCAACACTCTGGTCACTGGACTACAAGTCCCATCACCCCTGGCCATTGGTTATACTGAGTGCAGTGGATGGGAGTTGAAGTCCAACAATATGTGGGAGGCCAGAGATTCCTTCTGCTATAATCTTTGTAGACAGACCGGGAAAGTATTCTTTCAGCGGTGTTCTGCAATCAGTTCCTGACGCTACCTGAACGCTTCTGCGCCTACTATAACCACTCTTGTTACATATAGAAGAAGGGTCTCCTCTGCCACATTCTGTTTTCATTTACTCTGAAGTAGCCTGAACTCATAAAGGATATTATATAGTCGAAAAAGTTTCAGGGGAGAAGGGCAATCAAAATGATCAAGGGGATGGAGCAAGTCCCCTATGAAGAAAGTTTGGGACTTTTTAGCTTAGAAGTAAAATGGTTCCCTGGACGGTTAAGTCCAGTCAAAGGTGACTATGGGGTTGCGGCACTCATCTTGCTTTCAGGCCAAGGGAGCCGGCGTTTGTCCACAGACAGTTTTCCGGGTCATGTGGCCAGAACAACTAAACTGCTTCTGGCACAACAGAACACCGTGACAGAAACCAAAGCGCACAGAAACACTATTTACCTTCCCGCCACAGCAGTGCCTATTTATCTACTTGCACTGGTGTGCTTTCGAACTGCTAGGTTGGCAGGAGCAGGGACCAAGCAACGGGAGCTCACCCCATCGTGGGGATTTGAATCGCTGACCTTCTGATCGGCAAGCCCAAGAGGCTCAGTGGTTTAGACCACTTAGAGAAAAGGCAAGTGACATGATAAATGTTTATAAAATTATGCATGGTGTGCAGAAAATGGATAGAGACACTTTCTCCCTCTACCATAACATTTGGAGAGAGTGGGAGAATTGAGGGTCTTCTTCTCAGCATCCTTAACAAACTCCACTTCCCAGGATTCTTTGGGGTAAGCCATGACCATGGAAGCCAACTCCTAGGGACTGAGGAGTCTTTGCCGCCCCCGTCCCCCAATAAAAGATGGTGGGAATTGCCAGTGCTTTTTTTTCCTAAAAAAAAAGTTTAGGAGTACTCTCATTTTGACTCAAGAAAATCACCATTTTATAGTTCAAATTGGGTAAAATAAATACAGTAAATGGACAAAAGTACAATGATTCACAGAATGTTTAGGGGTACGTGTACCCCTGCGTCCCCCCAGAAAAGAAGCACTGGGTGTTGCCATTCAAATGGTGTGTGTGCACTGCATCATGTGATCAGTTATGCAAAGCGGGGCTTACTTCCCCTATCCCCAATATTTTAATTCAAGTTGGCACACCTGGCCATGACTGTTTAAAAGGGGGCAGCTGGTGGGGCATTGTGAAAGTGGATGGGGCTCATGTGCCTTGCGTTTGAAGAAGTTTGTTTTAAGAAACTGAAGGTTTGTTGGAACAATCCCATCCACCTGCCCGCCCACCTCTCCACCCCCTTTTCATCCTTAAGCATTAAGGTATTTATATTTTGTAATGTTCCTTGTTTATTTATGTAGGTGATGATTTATACGCTGCATTTTACACAAGTCACAGGGCACTATACAAGTAGATAAAATTACAAAAATTGATAAAAACAACACAATGCACAAGAACGAACAGCAGCAGCAATCGTTATCATCTATGTTCCTACTGCAAGCATTCCTATGATGTGTTTTCTCATAAGCACTTGCGTGTGGGAAACAAAAACAGACCATTGGGGACTGAGCATGCCCAGAGGCCGCAGAATCCTAACTGCCTGTTGGGTGCAAGGAGAAGGAATGAAATGGAGTATCCTGAAAAGGGGCATAGCTGACTGGAACTCCAGACAACAAATCATGAGACTCTCAATCTCAGGGTTGTAGGTTTGAGCCCCACATTGGACAAAAATATTCCTGCATTGCAGAGGGGTGGACTAGAAGACCTTCGTGGTCCCTTCCATTTCTACAATTCTGTGATTCTATGATACTTAAACATTTTGTTGCAGGTCCTACTTCTACATTGTTGTTTCCCAACTATGCAGAAATGAAGCTAGGAAGTGTATTTTTTAAAAAAAATGGGGAAATATTTTTAAAATTACAAACAACACCACAGTTTCCATTCTTAGACTCTTTCCTTTTAAATGCTTGTTAAAAGATGACAGCTACATTGTGAAAAGTTCAGGGGCTGAAGAAAGCAAGTACCAGCTTCAAGCACATTGCCACAAGAGAGAATCACAATGGCATGTGGGGGGAATATATATTTTAAAATAATTCATCTTGCATCAGCCACTTAGACTTACAAAAAAATAATGATGATGATTATGTTGATGACAATGACAATTATAATCATCTCCAAATAATTCACTCCATTTGATTTCATACAAATACAAATTAAGATTTCACTTGTTTAATAGGATTGTGCCCATTTTAAGCAATCTTTTCCATTCTTCTCTCTCTCTCTCCCTCTCTTTTGAAAGCATGCCTTGAAAAATTTAACTTCTGCAGTAGGGAAGTCTCAGCAGTTCTGTCAAAGTACAAACACTTTGCACAGGAAGAAAAAAAAAACCCTATCAGATAAATCTCATGCACTTCAAATCAGAAGTCAGCTTCACAGAGCTCAGAGGGACATGCTCTTAAGTAAGCATGCACAAGATGGTAATTTCAATAGAAAAGATGCATTTCTTGAGCCACTCATTCACATTTCACTAACTGTTATGTGAAACATTTCTTTTTTAAAGTTAGGAACAACAGTGACCAAATAATATCGGTGTCTGTGGTCACACCTATACCACACATTTAATGCACATGTATTTCCCCAAAGAATCCTGGAGCTAGAATTTACTCCTCGCTGGGAATTACAGTTCCCAGCACCATTAACAAATTATTGTTCCCAGAAATATTTGGGGGAAGCCATGTACTGGTCTAGACTCACACCAACAACCATACATTTAATGCAACCTTATGCCACTTTTGACAGGGTGAGCTCCCGTTGCTCGGTCCCTGCTCCTTCCAACCTAGCAGTTTGAAAGCATGTCAAAGTGCAAGTAGATAAATAGGTACTGCTCCAGCGGGAAGGTAAACGGCGTTTCCGTGTGCTGCTCTGGTTTGCCAGAAGCAGCTTAGTCATGCAGGCCACATGACCCGGAAGCTGTACGCCGGCTCCCTCGACCAATAAAGCGAGATGAGCATCGCAACCCCAGAGTCAGTCACGACTGGACCTAATGGTCAGGGGTCCCTTTACCTTTATCTTTATGTCACTTTAACAGTAACAGCCTCCCCCACAGAATCGAGGGGGCTGTGGTTTACTATGGGTCTCACAACAACAACAACAACAACAACAACAATAACAACAACAACAACAACGTTATTATTTATATCCCACCCATCCAGCTGGGTTTCTCCAGCCACTCTGGATGGCTTACAGCACATAAAAAAACGGTAAAACATTAGACATAAAAAAATTTCCCAATACAGGGTTGCCTTAATGCCTTTCAGCATCCTTAACAAACTTTCCCCTAATACACAGTCCTGATCCAAAGTGGGTCTCCTTCTTCTCCACACACAGCTGCTTCTAACAAAAATGCAGAGCAGCCTTTTCCAACTTGGTGCACTCCATACATTTTAGAGTACAACTCCCATCAGCCCCAGCCAGCACTGTGCTTGCTTGGGCTGATGTGAGTTGCTGTCCAAAACATCTGGACAGCACCGAGTTAGCAAAGGCTGATGTAGATGGTTAGGGAGGTCCTACATGGTCAAGAGGAGGGGCAGCTGTTGGGTGCCAGCAAGATGTTCCCATTGCTTTCAATGGGGCTTATCCCCAGGGAAGTTGGTATTAGACTGCAGCCCGATCTGAGATTTCCAAAGAATAAGTAGAAGACCGTGGAATGGAAGCATGTTAGGCAAATTTGAGTACAAAATCCCTGTGCTTGCAGTCTGCTGTGAACGACCTATGCTCATTTAAACAACCGCTTTTTGTAGAGAAATATGCAGGAGCAGTCCCTGGCAAAGGACCAAACTCCTGTGCAGTGATATAGATAGGCAATGTAAGACTCTGGAATTAATGGTCTTCCTTAAATGGTAGTGTGTATCACATCACTTTTTTTTAGCCATCCTGTGCATTTTGTTGAGCAGTGCCCAAAGTCCTGTGCTGGTGCCACTTGCATTTTCCACAGGAAAAGCAAAGGCGTTCATGCACCATGCATACAAGGGACAAGTATTTTCAGCCCGCATATCCACATGTCAGTACAAAATCTACTGTTCTGGCTCTAACGTAAGCTTCTTCCCAAGAATCTGAGCTTGCAAGAACCCATTTCTTCTGATGCCTTTATAGCTTTTTGTTTATGGTTTCTCTCTTGAAGCCTAAGTTAAAATACTGCATATGAGAGACATCAATTCACTCAACTTTATGGATGACCTTAAACCTTTTTTAATTGTATGATGATATTTACGGAGCGTTTTCTGAAGGAGCTTTTTAGCAGTTTCATAACTTTTTCAGATTAACAAATTCTCAGCTTTTCTCCTTCAACCCCCTTCCTTGTGTTAGAATTTTCTAAGCAAAAGGTTTTCTTTTCAAGGGCTGGCATTTTACGAGCTGTCTTCTGCTGACACGCAGTTGATGCCTCATAGTTTTTATTCCTAGGTACAACAGTGCAAGAAGAATAAGAATACGGAGTTCCACGACTTAAAATCTGTAGCTTTACACATTTCACACCACAGTTGTCATAAATTATACATTAGCCATATACCCCACTCTACACTTAACAAGATGGACCGGTGTGTTTTGAAAATGTTTGCTTCATATGAAGTGTGCATCAGAAATATATCTTCCTATCTTCCTCTCTATATTTGCCACAGAGTTAGGCAGTACCAAAACTGTGGGGAATTAAATATATGAATCCTGTGGACTCACATGTGTGGGTGAAAAACAAAGGGAAACAACTGGGTGCCTGGATTCAAACTGAAGGACTTACACACAGACAGTTCCAGACAGAGTATTAAATGCACAAAAATATGCAGCACAGTGAAGCAATAGGACTATAGGTTGTTAGATCTGTCTTATCCCATTCAGCTGCACACAGCATTTGACCTCTTTTTACCCCTCTTGCAATGAGCAGATTGCACACTGTTAAGTAAGTTCAAAAGGCTTTACTTACAAATTCAAGGTCTCGGTCACGCATTGTTCCATGGAGCAGCCAGCATAACACAAGCAAAATACAATGGGGTAGAAATTACAGAATATAGTTCCAAACACATGCTGTAAGCTTGGGAGAAAGCTTACACATGTCCTGCTTGGTGGATTACAGGATGGAGAGCAAGAGACAGTCAAAGAGAAAGGAAGTAAGCTTTACTTCCTCCCTTTAGAGATGAGAGGGGGCATAACCTAGCTGAGTCTATCTAGCAATACAACTCTGTGATCTTTTACCCCTTCATGCACTAACTAGTTCAATGCTTGCTAGTTTGCCTATACTGTATCCCCAAATTCATCACTCCAGGAGAGGGCATCCCACAGATACCACCCTTTCAGGAGATACATTCCATATGAGGTAGGAATCAGGGCTTTAGAGTTGCTGCACCTGCTCCCTCGCTTTCTGTATCAGATGGGCACCATCTCTGTAGTCTTTTTGGGTGCTTCCTTTTTCAACAAGCCTTTTAAACTAAAATCTATATGCGACTCTGGATTGGATTTGAAATTGTTTTTACATATTTATTTTGTTTTTATTTAACAACATTTATATACCACTTGACTGTAATAAAACGGCTTACAAGAAATATTAAAATCATCAATAAAAACAGTATCCATAAAACATATGCTTAAAATATTTTTAGGCAAACCTATGTAGACATGCAGAAGTTACATGCGTTTTATCACTTTTTGAAATTTTAAATATCAGTATCAACTGTTTTTTTATCAATACATTTAGTATTTTATTTTATATTTCTGTAAACCGCTTAGAGGGTGGTCATTGGGTTTTGGGGTGGGCTTTTTTTTTGCAATCACGTGGTATGTAAATCATGTTGAATTAAGAATCAAAGTGTTTAACTGTTTTTATAGGTGGAATAGATGGGCTCAGAGGAGTCCATGTTAGAAGCACCAGCACAACCAGAATCTCTCCTTCTCTGTAGGACAAAAGAAGCTGATGGGGAAGGCTGCCCACTACTGAGACAGAGAGGAACAATTGCTGAAGCGGTGTCTGAGCTCTGCAGTCATGCGGTGTGTTAAGTTGTGGGTGAACATATCAGACGACACAGCAATTCTTCAAACAGCTCTTGTTTATTCACAGGCCAGAACAGAACTGAACCGAAGGGTTCAGCCAGCCTGCTTATATAGAGCTCCACTAGAACGCAACAGTAACCATTTTCTGTAGCTATCCAATCACTGAACGTCACTTTCAATCCCTTATTTGCATATGTGGACCTGAGTGAAAACTATCTACAGTATCCCCCTGCTGGCCCAGGGCGAGAACTTCAGTACATAACACAGTGTTTAGTCTGAGTGCTTCACAAAGCTGTTCAGGGTACCCTAGCCTCACCTTTGCTGAGGTCAATACTCACATCGAAAACAGAACCTAAAGAAGTAAAGCAGGTTTCCTATTGCAGAAGTTCAGCCCCCAATGTGTGAAGGGCTGTGGGAGTGGTAATGGGGATGTGAGGGAAGGGTGGGGCCCACAAATCATGCTCTTCCCCTTGCGTCATGGCAATAATGTGGGTAGAACTAGTGTCTGGAACATGGGAGCCAACTCCTAAGGGCCAAGGTCCCTTCACACACCCCCCCCAATAAAATATTTGAGGGGGTACCCCTCCAAATTTTTTTTGATTGGCATCACTATTCAGATGGTGCGCATGTGCACATCTTGTAATCAATTATGCAGGGCAGGGAATAACTCCCTCTCCCAATATTGTATCCAAGTTCTCACCTCTGGCTTGGAATGAACTAGTATGGCTCAACAAATTGTATTGAATTGGTTCAAGAATCTCTGATTCACATGAAAGCAGTTCCCACCGTTGCCAAGTAAACTGAACATGAATTAAGTTTGTTTGGTGGGTAGAACTTTGAATGATTTCTGGTTCATCTTCAAGTTCTTTCTCCTACATGTGTTTTTTGTTTACTCTTTAGAGTCTTTGAGTCTTTAAGCTTCAATATCATAATGGCTGGGAGAAATAAATTAAACAATTCTCATTCCACTCTCAGTGTTGATATTTAAGTCTTCTTAAGTATATTTTATACTTCAGCACAGCAGCTCATAACATTCTCACTTGCCAATAATTATTTGGATGAACTTGAACCGAATGTGAACTGAATGAAATGAACTGGAATTAGTTCCGCTTTGGATTATGTTAAATATGATATATAAAAAAATAGCTTTCCATGCTTCTCCATCATTATTATAATCATTATTATATCCTCTTTTACACACATGCCTCAAGGTAACATGCAAAATTCAATAGAAACAACAAAGAAAATAATGTCCAATAAATTTTTTTAAAAGAACAAGTAGACAGCCATGGTAGAGACCTATTTCCCCAGCTGAGAAAGCTTGTTGGAACAATTGTCTTCAATTGTTTCAGGAAAATGCAGATAGTGAACACCTGTAGTAGTTTGACAGGAATACTATCCCAGGGAGCACTAAAAGCCTTGTTCTGAAGTACTGTGGATCAGGCTTAGGATAATTTCAGAATCTGAAGGAGAAGCTCTCTCACAGAGCACCACAGTAACCAGCTGAGTTGATAAGGGCTAAGAATATCTGAAGAGTGCTGCTGTTTCTTGGCCCTGGAGCAATAAGTTAGGCTTGCCATACGTCAGGAAAATTCCTGACGTGTCCTGTTTTCAGGTGTGAAAATGGCATCAGGGGGAGTTTTGCTGAATTGACAAACTGGAAAAAGCAGCAGAAACAGCTTAAAATCAATTTCCCTAAAAAAAACTCAACAATTTTGGTGGTTTCCTAAATTTTTAGGAATTTTACTTTTTGAAATATGGCAACCCTATGTATTTTATTTTTTAAAAGAATTCCCGCCATATTACACTGGCACTCCCAAAGGCCGTCAGATATAGAAGTGATAGGAGAGAAAAGACCAATCAATTGTGTTTCCTTTTACCCTGTTTCCAAAACAATTTTCTCTCACACAGACATCTCAAGAGCAGCCTGGCCTCTGCCGCCCGCTCTGGCTTACCCCCGTTGCCAGCACCAGTACAACTGATTCAAACAATTCTGAGATATTTCAATCTGTCATTGAAAATGGAATAAAATAGTAGAGTAATACTTATTAATAGTACAGCAATACTTATCCTAATAAATCAAGATCTGTGAATTATCCCTGTTCACAGATCTTGATTTATGGCCCAACTTTTACATGCCCTCTGAAGAACGCCACACTTCTCAGACAATTTCATTTTCTGTCTGTGGCTTCCTTCCCTGCCATTTCTGAAGGGAAATGTCATTGCAAAAACACACTGGCTTTGCGATGAAAAGATGGTGTGGAATAGTAATATGTGGATAAGGTGACTAGTAGGACAGAAAAGGGCCAGGCTGAGCTGTCAATTATACCAAGAGAAACAGAAATATACTGCATAGCCCACAGGTTTGCTGAGATCAGCAGCTGGCCCTGTTGTGAGAAGAGATACATTGAACGAGCCAGTGATGTAAGGCACAAGGTCTCAAACCAGGACCTGTAGTGACCAGTGCCTTGTTTCTTGTGCCACCCTTGCTCTGGCTTTTCAGCAAAAAGCTCATGGATCAAGGGTGCCTGCTAGACAGTTTTCTGATTGTCAGCTGACTCTACATGGAATCATGGAGGCTATCAGTAGCTTCTTATCATGATGACTATGTTCTACTTTCAGTGTTGGAGGCAGTAGGTCTCTGAAGATGATTTGCTGGGAATCACAGTTGTGGAAGGTGCTGTTGTGGTTGGGCCCATCTGGACTTCCCAAGACGCATCTGGTTGAACACTCTGAAAACAGGATGTTGGACTAGACGGGCCCTTGGCCTGATCCAGCAGGACCCTTCTTATGTTCTTATGACTCACCAGACCCTATAAATTGCCTTCATCATAGTCAGCTCCTCATTCTGAGAAACCTGTCCCCAGGGGAAGTTGCTGAAAAGGCCCAGCCCTCCCCTCCATGCCTACCTGCCCTGGAACCAGAGCACCAACAAAGCTACACAATCTGCCACCTGTAGATGATGATTGAGTTTAATTTTAACTTACTTATTTAAGTGCATGTGTATACTGCTTGGTTGTAAGAAAAGCAGTTTACAAAAAATATATATAATAAAACCTTTAAGTTCCCAGTTAAAAATCCCTGAAAACTGACATTTAGAAAACATAAAACCAACAATACCTAGAAAGTGATAAGACGCATGTAAACGTCAGCAAGCCTGGATAGTTTTGGCTAAACAAAATGTTTTAAGCAGGCACCGAAAAGAATACAGTGAAGACACCTGCCTGATGTCAATACGCGAGGAGTTCCAACTGTGGGGTGCTGCTATACTTACAAGTATAGGACGAGTATTATGGAGCACCTGTAACTGTGTCACTTTTGCAGACTGAAGTAGTTGACTGAGCATATACAGTGGTACCTCTAGGTACAAATGGGATCCGTTCTGGAGCCCCATTCGTATCTAGAGGTAAACGTAACTAGTGGCGGTGCGTCTGCGCATGCAAGCACGCATCTGCACACGCACGCGTCGCTTTTCGCTGCTTCTGCACATGTGCGTGACGTCATTTTGAGCGTCTGCGCATGAGCAAGTGGCGAAACCCGGAAGTAACGCACTCCGTTACTTCCGGGTTGCCGAGGAGCGTAACTCGAACGCACTCAACTCGAAGCATATTTAACCCGGGTGGCGATTGGGCTTCCTAGGACTTGCCGATCGCATGGTCGGCGGTTCGAATCCCCGTGGCGGGGTGAGCTCCCGTCGTTCAGTCCCAGCTCCTGCCCACCTAGCAGTTCAAAAGCACCCCTAAGTGCAAGTAGATAAATAGGTACCACTTTATAGTGGGAAGGTAAACGGTGTTTCCATGTGCTGTGCTGGTGCCGGCTCGCCAGAGCAGCTTCGTCACGCTGGCCACGTGACCCGGAAGTGTCTGCGGACAGCGCTGGCCCCCGACCTCTTAAGTGAGATGGGCGCACAACCCTAGAGTCGGATACGACTGGCCCGTACGGGCAGGGGTACCTTTACCTTTACTTTACCTATTACTGTACAAGGCAAACTGGACTCAAGCTATTAAGGGCTTTATATATTAATAGTTGGGACGCGGGTGGCGCTGTGGGTTAAACCACAGAGCCTAGGACTTGCCAGTCAGAATGTCTGCGGTTCGAATCCCCGCAACGGGGTGAGCTCCTGTTGCTCGGTCCCTGCTCCTGCCAACCTAGCAGTTTGAAAGCACGCCAAAGTGCAAGTAGATAAATAGGTACCGCTTCTGCGGGAAGGTAAACGGCGTTTCCGTGCACTGCTCTGGTTCGGCAGAAGCGGCTTAGTTATGCTGGCCACATGACCCAGAAGCTGTACGCCGACTCCCTTGGCAAATAAAGCGAGATAAGCGCCACAACCCCAGAGTCGGCCACAACTGGACTTAATGGTCAGGGGTCCCTTTACCTTTACCTATATTAATAGTAACACATTGAACTTGTCCATTAGTGAATGGGTAACCATTGTAGATCTCTGAGCAGAGGTGTTAGATGCAGAAAGGGTCTCAGTCCTGTCGGCGGCTCTGCTGCTGCATTCTGCGCTAGCTGCAGCTTCCAGCTCAAACACTAGGGAAGCCCCACATAGAATGCATTGCAGTATTCCAATCTAGCCCACAAGCTACAGATCCCTATCCCTCTTCTTTTTCAACATCCTTAAGTATTCTCACCTTCTAAAAAATAAACTTGGTCTGTTTAATATACAGCAGATAGAGGAGAGACTTTGGGATCCAGGAACCTCTTAGCGTTTTCCCAAGTTGCCTTTGCGTGACTGCAGGCCTCAGCCATGCAAAACAATGCACATCCCAGGCACATCAGTAGTGCTGTCTTCTGTCTGTGCCAATATTAACTAGCTGGTGTGTTTTATATTGTGGTTGAAGACCACCAGCTGATGGGAAGAATAGAGTCATAGTTAGCCCTGTCACCTCGCGCTGTCTCATAAATCATCAGCTAAACTCACAAAGTGAAGAGGGTCATGGTGTTTGCCTGTTTCACACGTCTATTGAAAGTAATAAAGAGGGCTTTCCTTTCACTGAGCAATGAGTGGGATGGGTGTGTTTGCGTGTGTTTCAGCGTGACACTTTTGTGCCGAAGTATCACCTACAGTCTGGAGATTAATTTAAAAGCAAAAACAAAAACCCGCATCAGCCATTAATTGGAATGTTGCAGTCTGATTCATCAACTGGTTGAAAGCAAGAGCACTAACCAACTGGAAGATTTACAACGGGCTGCCAACCCTAAGTTAAATAGTACAATGTGGCCTACGAATTTTAAAGTGTGTGAGTAGGTTTTCCTGCCTTATTGTCTGAGAACAATAGCTGACTTGGTATAGGCTTTTATGTGGGTTATGTTGATTTTCAAATGTGCATTTAATTATAGTATTTTAATTTTTAAAAAATTAGACTGTAATCCTACACACACACTTGTTAGGAAGTAAGCTGCATTGAACCTAGTTGATCTTATGTCTGAGTAAACAGGATTTCACTGTCAATCTATGTTTGCAACTACCGGTGGGCAACAGTGAAACTGGTGAAGTATTCTCCAAAACTACATTTGCA
Organism: Podarcis erhardii; assembly: GCF_964252035.2. Lineage (NCBI taxonomy): Eukaryota > Metazoa > Chordata > Lepidosauria > Squamata > Lacertidae > Podarcis > Podarcis erhardii. The sequence continues at coordinate 20,722,048 of NC_138504.1, forward strand.
AAAGTCACCTGAGCCACTGTGCAACATTTGTCTCATAATGAAATGGAAGTAAAAATATTCAACTAATTTATAGTCATATGAGGCACGGGAATGCTGAGTCCTAAATATTACTTCTTTTTAACAATGGCGACAAACAGACATTTATTAGTGTGAGAACTGGAAGGCTCGCCCAAAAAAATTGTGTTCTGTGATTTCCCCCTGCCCCTATGATCCCTGTAGTTTGCTCAAAGCCATTGCAGTAATGGGAAATCACTTTTAAAGGGAGCCGCTTCTGAATGTAAGAAGAATTTTAAAAATGGAATACTAAATCCAGATTTGCATGTTTTATTATTTCTCTCCCCACCCCCCTCCTCCATACATATTAATTAATTGCACTTAAACGGCTCATTTGTTAAAATGCCATCCACGGATTACAAATGATTCCCAACTTTTGCCGATTAAAAATGTACAAAAGAAAACAAATTAATTTATTGAATGCAAATGGCTGCATTTTGCATTTAATCTTGCTCATTCTTGAATAGGTTTCGGCAATTGTAATTGACTGGGGTGCTTGTTCAATAAAATATAAGGATATTCTTCAATCACGCCGTTGAATGTGCTGTTTAATTATGTCGGTGGGCACTTCTATTTGTTTCTAATGCAGAGGATCTATTGGTAAAATGAATGCCCATTTTGTGGTCTGTTATGCAGAAAATGTTTAATCCAGTGTTTGATTTACTCTGTTAAATCTTCTTTATTGAATGCGCTTATTCAGCCGTGCAGAATTGGGTATGCTGCTTTCTGTTACTATGACATTGCAATTAAATAGCAAAGGGGGGGTGGAACAGTGTATGACATTTTTCTAAAGGGCCATGACATTCCCATAAAAATTATTCATACATTGTGTGTCTCTCACCCCCTGCTTCACACTTTCTATTAGATTTTCACCAGTTGATGCTGATACTACAAGCTAATAGTTTTGCACTGTAGAAGATCAACAAATCCTGCCGTTAAGGAACCTAGATAAACATTTGGCTAACTCAGCTGGTACTAAGAAAGGTTTCTGGTTCAGTGACTAATGACTGTCATCATGAAATAGAATTGCATCGACTGCCATCTTATGAATGAACTTAACAGAAACTCGGGGAAGCAGCCAGCCAATAGCATGTTCCGCTAGGATAAATACTCCGATACTTTGGAAACCAGGATATGCTGACAGCAAAATAATTCTCCCTTTGTATATGTTATAAAATAGCTCTCACTTTAAAAACACGCACACATGCACACAACAAATCTTGATGTTTGCAAGCATTCCAGTTTGGTTGTTCTACATAAGGTAATAACTGTATCTGCTCTTAGAAACGTGCAAGGTTATGGCTACTAGAGAGGTAACAAGGGGTGGGATCTGCAACAAAATGTTGCAGTGTATTTTTTTTTGCCATGAAAGAGGACGTGCTGCTGCCCAGCCCTCTATGCACTGTTGCAGGATACAGTGGTACCTCGGGTTACAGACGCTTCAGGTTACATACACTTCAGGTTACAGACTCCGCTAACCCAGAAATAGTACCTCGGGTTATGAACTTTGCTTCAGGATGAGAACAGAAATCACGTGGTGGCAGCGGGAGGCCTCATTAGCTAAAGTGGTAGCTCAGGTTTAGAACAGTTTCAGGTTAAGAACGGACCTCTGGAATGAATTAAGTATTTAACCCGAGGTACCACTGTACTACATTCTGTCCACACCCCACCCCACTTTCCCAACTGCCATTGAAAATTCAGTAGTTATTGAGCATGATTGGCCCTCATTTGGCTTTTTCTCTTTCAAGGGTTGCCCCCTCAGATTTTGGGATTGTGTGTTGTGTGTAATTTGTATTGCAACAAACTTTGGGGTTCCCATGGGGATGCTGATACCTCCCTCTTGTGGCTCAGTGGCTGGACTGCAACTCTCATATTCCCCTACCACCCTCCAGATGTTGCTGGACTACAACTCTCATCATCCGTGCTCATTGGCTGATGTCGATGGGAGTTGTTGTCCAACAACACCTGGAGGGCCAGAGGTTTCCATGCCCCTGCAACAAAAGCTTCTTAATCAATCCTGCTCTTTAGTCTGAGCAACAAAGAGACCAATCTTGTTCAGGCGTCTGCCATTGGCTTGTCTTGTCTCTAGCTCAGGGATGGGAATTGAGCAACATCTAGAGGGCCTCAGGTTCCCCATCCCTGAGGAAGAGGCAAGACATATCAGTGGTGGAGGCCTGGAAAAGATTGACCTCTGCTGCTCAGTCCAAAGAGCAAGGCTTAGGGCAGGGCTGCTACTGAACTCTTTACTCCCATCAACTCCACTCAACATGACCAATGGTTAGGGAGTGGGAAGCTATACTTCGGCAACATCTGGAGGGCCACAGGTTTTCAACCCTCATTTTAACCAACTGAAATCCTTGTAATGGATATTGGCAGTTTTATTGACTGGCTTTGTTATTTTTACCTTTGTGGCCTTACTGCTGTTTTGCTATTGTGTTTTTATTGTGGTGCACCATTGAAAGCCGTCTCGAGACCATTGATGGCAAACAGAGGGATTTAAATTCTATATAAATAAACTACTCTGGTGTTAAAAAAAAGTTACTAGCAGTTTGAGGACAAATCGGTATACTTCTGCCATGTGTGCACATGTGCATGGGTATAGTGAACTAAAGTTAGAATAAAACTCATTTTGCTTGTTCTCCAGAATGGTTGGCTAGTTGCAATTTAAATACTGTAGATGAATAATCCTCTGTACACTTATTTGAGAGTTAAAGCAGTGGTGCTTGCTTCCAAGGAGAGTGGGGATTCTAGACAGGGTAAAAAAGGAAGCACATTGATCTGTATTCCAGATTGATAAATCCATGACACTTCTAGTTCCAAGTAGTGCCCTTGCCTCCACTTGCAAATGCTGTCATGGCAGACATTGGGGCCTCAAATTTAGCGGTGCCCCGTGCAATGCCAAAATTCGGTACCCCCCAGTCTCTCGTCTTCCATTCTACATCATAGTTGCAGCTGAACCAGTCATGCTCCCCTAAATCTGCCTTTGATGTTTTTCCTTGGCAGATAAGAGGTTGCCTACTTCTGCAATAGGTGATGATACAAAGAGACCGCTTATATTTCTTATTATCATTACTATGTGTGTGTGTGTGTTTTTGTGTGTGTGTGTATATATATAATACATCCCTGGTGCCAAAATAGGCTTCTAATCCACTGACAACTATAAAGTTCAATTGCACAATCTTATTTGTCTAATTCCCTTTCTTAAGTGGTGTTGTGTCAGAGAATTTATTAATTAAATAATATGCTGCTAACTGAGCTCCAGCCCTCTGGTCATTTTGGTTTGTTACCCTTTTCTACATTATTCTTATTATTATCAAGATGGAAATCCCCTTGTTTTTTTCTGTCTCTGAGGTTTCTAGCCAGCCTGACAACAGGACTGTGCATTAGACGAACTGTGCCTAACAGATTCCTAAGGCTGAAGTGGTCTCTGGTTTCCATTAGTGGTTTTGTGTTCTCTTGTGAATAAGCAAGGGGCTTATAACAAGGCGTTAATGGGCTGCCAGTCAGGTTATTACCCCTTATGATGTCGGGTGTTAAGACTTGAGTATTTCCTCACACACATTTCGGAGGCCCAGGCCTGCTAAGCCGCAGCTAGCACAACATCCTGCTACTGGCAAGCAAGGCAGGCCTTCAGTCAGGAAAACTTTCCTAACCGTGAAGATTGAAGAACATGGACGGCATGAGATGATTAAACAGGGATCATTTTTGATCTGAGATTCCCATAGGAAAACATAGAAAGGTGCCTTAGACTGAGTCACACCATCTACTGGAATGCAATAAGAGTCCTACTGGATCAGGCCAAAGGTCCACCTAACCCAGAATCCTGTTCTCACAGCTTGCCACCAATGCAAAAAACCCTCAAGCGTGATCTGAGTCAAATGGCACTTTCCCTGCTTGTGACTCCCAGCAGCTATTAATTGGCACTAATTGGCACTATTGTTGGCACTAACTGGCAGCAGTTCTCCAGGGTCTTGGATAGGGGATGTTTCCTAGCCCTACCAGGAGACACTAAGGATCAAACCTGGAAGCTTTTGCATGGAAAGCACATGTTTTTTCTACCGCTGCGCTGTAGCTTAGCTATTCGGAATGCCATTACATTATGCAATGGTAAAGAAAAGCCGATGTAGCACAGGGATCAGGAGCGTAAGACTGGAATCCTATGCATACTCCCTAGCAGGGTCATGATGGGTCCTACTTTGCAGAGGATAGTCCTCTATTTCAGCCATGTCCAACTCTTTAGAGACTGCGATCTACTCCCAGTATAATAAAACTGGCAGTGATCTACTCATTGTCATTGCCCAAAGTCATTGAGCTTTTTTTAGGGAGGGAAGCCAGAGTTGTTTAGGTTTTTTTCTAGATCGCTCACCCTACAGTCCGCACCCATTTCTTCTTCCCTCCAACTCTGCCACAGACAAAGGGAATAAAACCTTTAACAGCAACACCAATGACGCCGATAGAAGAAGAGTTTGGATTTGATATCCTGCTTTATCACTACCCGCAGGAGTCTCAAAGCGGCTAACATTCTCCTTTCCCTTCCTCCCCCACAATAAACATTCTGTGAGGTGAGTGAGGCTGAGAGACTTCAAAGAAGTGTGACTGGCCCAAGGTCACCCAGCTGCTGCAGGTGGAGGAGCGGAGACGAGAACCCGGTTCACCAGATTACGAGTCTATCGCTCTTAACCACCACACCACACTGGCTCTGGCTATGTCCACACTGATAGGACATAGCGCATCACAATCGTTCAGGAGCAACCTGGCAATCTCTCTTTTAACTCCTGCAATCGACCTGGAGAACCCAGGCGATCAACCTGATGGACATGCCTTATCTATTTGAAGGAGTCTTTTGCTTGAAGGCGTGTCTAGGCGTGTAAAGATAAAGAACACTAAAAAAGGAGAGCTTCAGAGGCCTTAAAGTTGACCATCTATATTCATTAAGCACGCAAGCAGCAGCAGCAGAAGAAGGTGCATAGGGTATCTGGGCACATTTTGGTGAGATGTATCTCTTTCAATTATAGTAATTGGAACACAGAATGTTTAAAACCTGCATCTGTGCATATAACTTGGCATACACAGTAGAATACTTCTCCACCTGTGGAATTTATTATTTATTTACTTCCATATAAAAAATTATACAGAGCTTGATTTTTTTAAAATAAAAAACCCTTAAAGCCGTTTATGAAAGATAAAACAATACAATCAGGAAAAATTCACAACCATACTTTAAAACATACAAAAGTTAAAATATTAAGACAGATTAAAATTACTTCAACTTTCTAGGCATCCCTATGCTCTCCACTGGGAGGCTTGCCTGGCGCCATCATTATACAGTGGTACCTCCGGTTGCGGATGGGATCCGTTTGGGAGCTCTGGTTGGATCCCAAGGTTTCTGCAAGCAGAGGGACTGCTTCTGTGCATGTGCGCGTGGCATTACACCGCTTTTGTGCATGCGTGCACAGCGAAACCCAGAAAAATACTTCTGGGTTAACAGCGTGTGTATCCCAAAGGATACGTAACCAGAGGTGAACAAAAGTAGAGTTACCACTGTATATCTTTAGGCACCCAGAAACCCCCCCTCCCCCGGACTTTAGCTTTTAATTATCTGTGGCCTCCGTCAGAGGGTCGGATGCTTTGATCTTTCTTAAAAAAAATATGAATGTTTTTGATTTTTATTTGTTTCGCTTTAAGCTGGTTTTAATGTATGTTATTTATTTCCCTATACAAGTCACTGTGAATTGTTTTTGTAAAAAAGAAGCAGCTAATAAGATTAATAATGATGACAACAGACGGGTTGTAAGGGTGGAGTGGGGGGGGAGGAGCTAGTGAAGTCAGACAATAATGAACTGCAGAAAAGTTCTGGTAATGGCAATTTGTAAGAACTCAGTTGTTTAGTGTGGCAGCACCTACTCTTTGGAAATCCCTGCCTATTCATATCAAGCGGGTATCTTCACTGCACTCTTTACAGTGCCTGCTAAAAATGTTTTTGTTCCACAAGCCTACCTAAATGCTCAGGAAGCTGAAGTAATTTTAATCTTTTTGGCATTTTTACTTTTGCATGATTTTCTTGAATTCTTGTTTTATCTTCTTGAAAACTGCTTTGATGTTGATTTTTTAAAAATAATAATAATAATAATCAAGCAGTGTATAAATTTTATGAAACAAATTAATAAAATCAGTAGGGGGAAGTGGGGCACATTGATGCATGAGGTACGTTGATACACTGACAATATTTCAATATCGAGAAATGTCATTCGTGTCGCAACAGCACTAAAACGTGTCTATACAGGTGTCAGTACAAAAGTTGCGACCGCACCGCTCGCCAGTTAGCTGTTGGCGTTTGATGAGAGTAGGTGTGATTTTAGCTTGGCCAACTAAAAAATTACATGAAATGTAAAAGTGTTCCAACACTGTTTTACGTCGTTTAGTTAAGATTTTTAAATACCAAAGGTAAATTATTTCACTCAGTACAGGTAATCAGGATTACACATGATTTTCAAATAAGTTCAGTGGTTTTAGTAATAATTGTTAGTTTTTTGGAAAATGTCTGTTGGGGCACTTTGATACACTAAGACACGGGGCACATTGATACACATAACCCTAACCCGATATACAAGTTTGTATGAAATCTCTCAACTCATTAAATTTGAAAAGAAAAAAAAAACCTGTTGTTTACTACGTGGCCAAAGTCCATCTCTGGAAAAACCCAAGATCTTGTATGTTTGTCTTCCCCATTGTAGAAGATAAGGCAAGTGTTGATTTTAAGGGTGTTGTTTTGCCTTTGCCAAAACCAAATTTCCCAAAGGGCACATCTTGAACATCATCTCTTTATACTTTTTCTATTGACTTAAGTGGATATAATGTGCAATAGAAGCTAAACGTCAAGTAATTATCTTCTTTTTTATAAGCTTTTTGTTTAAATTACTATTTTTTGACTACCTAATGTGAGTTTTTATACTTTTTAAGTTTTTCCAAAGTTTTTTTTTTAAAAAAATGGATAGGTGTTTGAGGAAAGATTAATATAAGTTTTGATGTTTTGTTAAGAAAACCTGCCATAAAGTCTATGATACAGTGGTACCTCAGGTTACATACACTTCAGGTTACATACGCTTCAGGTTACAGACTCCGCTAATCCAGAAATAGTGCTTCAGGTTAAGAACTTTGCTTCAGGATGAGAACAGAAATCGTGCTCTGGCGGCGCAGCAGCAGCAGGAGGCCCCATTAGCTAAAGTGGTGCTTCAGGTGAAGAACAGTTTCAGGTTAAGTATGGACCTCCGGAACGAATTAAGTACTTAACCTGAGGTACCACTGTATATGTGAAACACTGTTAGTTTTGATACATAATTTAGATTTTAAGAAGCAAATTGTAAGGTTGATTATGATCTCTCACAATAAAAATGATTTTTCATTATTTTTTTGCAAATAACTACCATTCTCATACAATTTACACTTTGTATCAAAGTCTCCTCCAATGTATCAAAGTGCCCCATAGGTGGGGAAGAATGCTACAAAACCCATTTTTTACTGAAGTCATTATATTCTCATTATCTTCTAACTTTAATGGTTCTTTTGATTGCTATTATAATATTGATTAGTTATGTCATGTATCAAGCCAAAATTTTTATTATTTGACTCATTTTTGTTACATAAAATATGAGATTGAATTTTTCTGTATCAGTCTGCCCTTCTTCCCCCTAAATTCAGTCAAGAGCTGAAATGCACACGAAACATACACTTGGCAACCCTTTGAAACAGCAGCGATGGTTGATAAAACAGCCCATGATTTGAATAGACATTAACTTTTTTTCGTTTACGTATGCATGGAGAAGGCAAAGAAAGAAAGGAACTTTGCTTCTGGCAATATTATTTTTCCCTTATACCACTGCAGGTAAGGAGCGTCAACAAAAGTTGTGTGGTTTGTGACAATCCAGAAATCTGGTGGCTCTAAGATAAAACATTTTTTAAAAAGCAAAGCAAAATTCCACCCAAGCAAACCGACACTGAGCAGCATAGTTTTAGTTTACATTAACCGAAGAGAGGTTCAGTTTTCACGCTTTTTTCACGGGCTGCGAACTGATGGTTATTTATAAAGGTAAGTACTGTATGCAAAAAAAGTTCCCGCCAGACGTTGCAGGACTACAACTCCCATCATCCCTGCCCATTGACCATCCCGGCTGCGGCTGATGGGATTTGGAGGCCAGAGTATCTGGCGCCACATTAATTCATGACATTTCATAGTGTTATTGGGTTGTTGTTTTTTTGTTTTGTTTCGTTACCTTAGTATCAGTGGCGTAGCGTGAGGGGTGCAGGGGGGCCGGCCGCACCGGGCGCAACATCTGGGGGTTAGGGTTAGGGGGCGCAAATCCACGGGTTAGGGGGCGCAAATCCACGGGTTAGGGGGCGCAAATTACTTGCCTTGCCCCGGGTGCTGACAACCCACGCTACGCCACTGCTTAGTATGGTGTTGTATTTATACTGTAAAGCTCCCTGTGCTCTTCAGGTGAACATTTACATTTAATAAATAATAGTTCCCGCCTCTCTCCCTCCCTTTACCTGGGAGAGAGGTTTTTTTTACCAGGTAAAACGGTGTTTCGTGAGCCTAGCCGGACGACTACATCACCCACAATGCACCGCCACCCCCGCCAACAACATCCGCTCCTTAGCGGCCGGTGCCCGAAGCTAGCTCGCAGCTTCACTTCCGCCAGGAGCTGACACGCAAGCGGGGCGGAGGGGCGGGGCGTTGCCGTATGACAGCGGCCGCTTTCCCCCTCCCAAGATGGCGGATAACCTGCCCTCGGAGTTTGATGTGGTGGTCATAGGAACGGGTAAGGGCTGGGTGGGTAGGGTTACGCGCGTGTATATGTAACGTGGGAATTAGACGGGTGGCCGGTCTTTGGGAAGTGAGAAGCTGGAGTGAGTATGGAGGAGAGATGGGCTTTGGGGCAGCAGGAATGAGGCGCACAGGGGAGACCCCGGCCCCATTTTACCTGCCCTCCGTTGCCCCCTGCCTTTTCCCTACCTCACGCCCCTTTCCCAATGGTGCAGCCTATTCAGAAGTAAGGGCAACTAGTGGAGGCTCGCTCCAAGGTAAGTGAGGTTAGGATTGCAGCCCCATCTTCCTAAAAACACAGTAACCTATTTTAAGAAATGCCTGTTCACAGGATTTTAAAGTTGAAGGAACTCTGAGGGACATCCAGTCCAACCCTCTGCAGCACATGAATCTGAAATACTGTAAAGCCTCTATGACCACCTAACCTCTGCTTGAAAACCTCCAAGGAGAGTCCACCGCCTCCTGAGGGGGTCTGCTCCACTGCTCATGTAATCGGCTTTGGTAGATTCAGGGAAAGCCCCTTGTTCATTAAATATAGGGCTTCTCAAATACTTCAGCTTTCCTGCCTGTTTGATATCATTATTGTTACTTATCCAATTTATGCCCCACCCTTCATCCCAAAGGAACAATCAGATAGGAGTATCTGAGAATAAACCTTGGTTTGTTTTTGGCTTGCGGTCAGCGTTCAGGTGACATGGCAAGCCATAGTATTGGCTTGTTTGTGAAATTATTAAATTTGTTTAATGAATAAATTTTATTAAATACCACCCTTCATTCGCAGATCACAGGGCAGTTCACAATATAAAAATGCAGTTGTAGAGCCGCACAGGGAGTCACTCACAATTAAACCATAGTTTGTGACAAACTGTGGCTTACTATGTTGTTAAGGCCACGTCATAGAATCATGGCATTGGAAGGGACCTTGGAGGTCTCTAGTCCAACCTCTGCTTGATGCAGGCATTTAACTACAGCATCTGTTACAGATGGCCAGCCAGCCTCTGCTTAAACACCTCCAGCAAAAGACAGCCATTGCTTGAGGCAGACACCTCACTGCCAAACAGCTCTTAATTGGTATAATTCCTATGTTTAATACAGTATAATTATTATTAGTAAAAATAACAATTTGCACACCACCTTATGAGTTGTGCAATGAAGTCCTTGTGTTCACTTTCACAAGGTAATTATTGTTTTTGAGGTTTGGTTGTGGTTGTGTGTGTTTCTAAAAAGGGTTTTAGAAAACCTTTTCATGATGCAATAAAGCAAAAAGAAACCAATCTAAATAAAAACCTAGACAGAGAAAAGAAAATGCAGAGTCTTCCCTCAAAAGCAACACTTAACCTTTGTTTCACACAGAAGGTGGTGTAGCCTCCCAGCTCTCACTTGGAGCTTTTTCTTCTTCTCCCAGTCTTTCACCCTGGGAGTTCTTTGCTTCCCTGCCTCTCACCCAGGGTACCTCCATCTGGGTTTTTGTGGTTGTCTTTACAAAGAGGAAACTGAAGCTGAAAACAAGCTGCTTGCTTCCATGTAGCCACACATTCTACAGACAATCAAGGTTTTGAGCTAGTGTTGTCCACCTCCCTTTTTGCAAGGCCTCCAAGTCTTGTTATGAGTAAAAGCAGGTGAAGCTTTTTCCTAGCCTGCAGATGAAGTGATGGAAAAGTTTTTACCAGCTGAAATTCTGATTGTTGTAACATTGCATAGGAGGCATACCAGAAGTAAAAGTGGCAATCCCAGTAGTACATGAGACTCTTAATCTCAGGTTTGTAGATCTGAGCCCCATATTGGGCAAAAAGATTTCTGTATTGCAGGGGGTTGGACTAGATTGCCCTCTTGATGCCTTCTAACTCAACAGTTTTATGCTTCTATGAATCCCAGTTAACTCTTGCTGGCCACGGCCAGAGGTTGTGTATAATAATAATAATAATAATAATAATAATAATAATATTTTTTTATTTATACCCCGCCCTCCCCAGCCAAGGCCGGGCTCAGAGCGGCTTACAAACAATAATAAAAACAAGAAGAATGATTACAACTTAAAAACAAAAATAAAATACAACATTAAAATAATGGAACATTAAAATATTAAAATGTAGCCTCATCGCAGGAGGAGAAGGAAAAGAAAAAGAGAGAGAGAGAGAGAGGGAGAGAATCAAATTGGCTCCAAGCCAAAGGCCAGGCGGAACAACTCTGTCTTACACACCCTGCGGAAAGAAATCAGATCCTGCAGGGCCCTGGTCTCATGAGGCAGAGCGTTCCACCAGGCCGGAGCCAGAGTTGAAAAGGCCCTGGCTCTGGTTGAAGCCAATCTAACTTCCTTAGGGCCCGGGACCACAAGGGTATTGCTATTTATGGACCATGAGGCTCTCCGTGGGGCATACCGGGAGAGGTGGTCCCGTAGGTACAAGGGTCCTAGGCCGTGAAGGGCTTTAAAGGTCAAAAGCAGCACCTTAAATCTGACCCTGTACTCCACTGGGAGCCAGTGCAGCTTGAAAAGCACTGGGTGAATATGCTCCCATGGCAGAGACCCCGTGAGGAGCCTCGCTGCAGCATTCTGTACCCGCTGGAGTTTCTGGGACAGCTTCAAGGGCAGCCCCGCATAGAGCGAATTACAGTAGTCAAGCCTGGAGATGACTGTTGCATGGATCACTGTGGCCAAGTCGGGGACGGGAAAGGTAAGGGAGGCTGGACTAGACGGCATGCGAGGTCTCTTCTGTGTATGAAGAGAATAAAGGTGTATAAAGGTATGAAGGATGTAGCTTCACCTTGTGTTCACTTCTCCCCTGGCCCCCTCCCCATGTGTATTTTTCTTCTGTATCACAGCTGCTTGTGCATCAGACCCTAACAATCTCCTTCCTCTCACCCTGGCTTCTTATTCATTTAAGATTCTCTGTTGGATCTTGAGAGAATGCATTGTCCCTTATGTACCTGGTAAGCCACTGCAGTCTTCAGGAGAGCTTCTCTTTCAAGTTTCAAAGATATTGGAAGCCCACTCCACAGTAACATGGAGCAGGGCTTTCACTGTGGTTGCCCTGTTCTGTGCCGTGACATTCCTGTTGAGATATGACAGGTGCCTCCCACCTGCACTTTCTGGAAACAATTGAAGACGTTTTTGCTCTGACAAGCTTTCTCAGCTGGATGAATAGGTATCTGCTATAGGTGTCCACTTTGTATTGTTTCTTTTTTTCATCTTCTGTTATTTTTGTGCCTCATAAAATTTTTGTGCCTCATAATGTGGAAGGTGATTAATGAGTAGCAACAACAATATTCAGTCCATAAAAGCTAATGCCATAATGAATTGAATTTTGTGTGTGTGTGTTTGGATGGAGACGTTCTGTTAATAATTGTGCTCTGTGTATATCAAATAACTGCTGTATGTGAATGTATTTAAAATAATGTTCCACAACAGACTTTTCCTCACCTTCCAAATAGTCCTGTGTGGTTGGTAGGTAGCTTGGTCATAATGCTTCCCATTTTATGAATTTGGGTCTGAAGTTGGGAGATAAATGACACAGAAGAGACCTCGCATGCCGTCTAGTCCAGCTCCCTGCTCGGTACAGGAAATCCAGAAGTCAGACAGCCGTCATTTGGGGATGCTCTAGCTTTCCCCGAATATTTTTGTGGGGGAGAGCCCACCATTCGCCTAGGTCAGCAGTGGAGAACTTTAGCCTAGGAAAGTGAATATAGCCTTCCAAATGTTCCTCTGTGACCAGTGGTCAAGGATGATGGGAGTTGTAGTCCAATAACATCTGGAGGGCCACAAGTTCCTCATCTCTGGGACAAAACATTGGCATTAGACCAGCGTTTTCTCAGGTCCTTCAGCCGCACTGGTTGTATCCAGTTAAGTTCTACTTGGAGTGAACCCATTGAACAGGACCAAAGTTAGTCCTGTTCATAAATTTCAGTGTGTCTGCTCTGAGTATGATGGACATTAAATATAACCCCAAGTCATTTAGGACTTTGTTTACTAACAGCAGCATCACAGTTGATCTTTGCCTCCTACCCAGTCCTCGGCTCCTGGCAGAAAGTAAACAGTGGCAATGAGAAGCCTTCGTCTGGCACCTCCAAGCCTTTCTCTCTGACCCTCAGAACTCTCCCCAGGGAATGCCTCCTTTACATATGGAGAGATGTACATGTAGAAGCCTCTGACTTTTGTGTAGTTGGAATGTAGCCTATAGTGTAAAGATAAGAGTCAGATATGTTGCCTCACCCACCACTGACATGTGGCCCCCAGAAGGTTGCCTGCTAGGAAATGTGGCCCTCTTTACCTTGGTGGTACATTGGTACCACCAAAGTTCTTGTTACTCCAGTTTAAATAAGGATGCTTGTATTAGTACAGACTTGTGAATAAGCTGCCAGAAGTAACTAGCCTGCGAAATACAGTGGTACCTTGTTTTAATAACAGCTTAGTTTATGAACAACTTGGATTAAGAACGCTGCAAACCCGGAAGTAGGTGTTTTGGTTTGTGAACTTTGCCTTGGAATAAGAACATGTTCCGCTTCTTGTCATGTGTGTTCCATTTGTAAATTGAGTCCCCTGCTGCTATGGGAAAGCACGCCTTGGTTTAAGAACTCTTTGGTTTAAGAATGGACTTCTGGAACGGATTAAGTTTGTAAACCAAGGTACCGCTGTATGTATACACTAGTTTGCTGGGGACTGGCAGAGGATGGATGGAGAATTCTGCCCCCTGACTGCCCTCTGTGTTTCTTGTTTGTTGCAGAGGAGGGAGGTAGTGTTCTGCCCCTTCCCTCCCAGTCCTTTCACTCTTATATATGGAATTTCATACAGTTGCCTTCACTCAGTTCCTTGTCGCCTATGGCTTAAATACAAGGTAATATTGTGATCAGTGGGCTGATTAGCTCCAGCTGCATGCTTCTGAAAGTGTTTGTGTTTTTCACTATTGAATGCTACTGTCAGATATTGTAGCTCAGGAAGAGGGAACTTTTTTCTCAGTCTGAGAGCCACATTCCCTTTCAGGAGCTGTGTGCTGGGGGTAGGCAGACCCAGAGGCAAAAATAGGCAAAACAATGAATGCAAATTTCCCTATGTACAGAAGGTTAGTTTCTACAAATTCACATATCCCCCCTCTGATCTAAGGATGCATTGTAGCCAGGCAGAAAAATTCAAGGAGAGTGCAAGCCAGGGCTCATGAATGTTGTGGCTCAGTGTATGTGTGTGGCCTGGAGCAGCACTGGGACCTTAAGACTTGAGGTTCCCCATTCCTGTTCTAGCTCACAACACTAGCTGACTTTGGAACATAAATAGGTAATTCCTAAGTGCAGCCTTTTAAGTAGAATTTGATGGGGCTCATTGGGGAGCTAAGTTTGGATTCTGAGAGTGCAAAACTTTTAAACTCTAGGGATGTAGGTTGAAAATGCAAGACTTGTCTTCAGTTTCTTGTGGTATTAATAAATCACACAACCCCCTCATGAAATTTTGGGTAGTATTCACCATACCATATGGTGAATCATGAGTTAATATGCGGAAAGGGTGAGAGAATGGCAGCATGTGTGATGGCATTCATTGTTGTGTTACTGCTGAAATTTAAGTAGTATAAGAGGAACACTTGTGTCCTGGTTCTCACTGAATGAAGAACTTGAACTCAGATTGTAGATATGAATACTGCATATAAATTCCTAATTGCTGAAATTGGTACATAGTAAAAAAGAAGAAGAAGCAAGAGTTAGAAGACACAGTAGGTTCCATGCAAAGCCAGTTAAGCTAAGATGTTGATCCAGTAAGTGACATGTCCCCTGCAATTCCATCATATAGGAATGGGGCAGGCACAACTTGATGCTGCAAATCAGGCTGTTCCTTGGACTGGGCAAGCAAACAAACACTCCTTGGAGAAGGCTGAGCCTGCATTGTCTGGTCATGCTTACTCTGACTTCTCCATGACCTAGACGACAGCAGAGGCATTAGCAAAACTTCTGGAGCAGATGGGGCAGCAGGCTCCTCTTGGGAAAGTAAGCTGGGGCCAGGCCCTGGTAGTTCTGAAGGTAAAGCCAGATTCGGAGATGAAGCTGGCCTTAAAGCCGCTGACAAGATGAGCACGAAGCACCAAGGTAGAAGACAGGGAGACAGAACGGGGTATGGAAAAGGCATCCCACTGCATCCCTCCCCAGAGCCCTCCTCCCTTGATGAGTCCTTAATATTCTGGGACTATGATATGACCAGCTCTGTTCCTCTGGGTCCATCCCCACTTGTCCATGGTTACACCTACCCTTCACCCTGATCTGACCGTCTTGTCCAGCACAGGAACCAGAGCTTGAAATGAGGACAAGAGTCCTAGCATTATAACTAGTAAAACTAAACCGCAAATCTGTTAAGTTATCAGATAAAGCACATTCCCTTCTGAAAAGAGTTTGGGTTCTCTTTCTTTGTGCCCAAGTAAATCTATTCCCCCCTCTTTTTCTGTCTCTGAAAAAGAAGTTATTCTTTTTTTTTAAAAAAGAGTCACTGTAAATTTCCTGGTTCCATGCATTTCCCCCCTCTTTTCTTTTTCTAGTCTTCTCTAGTTATAAATAACACATGAAATGACTTTCAAGGTAGAAAGCAGGGATCCATTTTGAAATATTCTATAAAATAAAGAGTGATTTATGGCTCCATATGATTTTGGCTGAAAGCATTTGGGCTTTGCCCAGTCATCAAAGTCCTGTCAGGGGAATCTATTATTTATTGTTCGATATGCCGGGAGTGGTGGTAGTACTTTATTTTATGTTTATCTTATGTAAGTATAGTGTTAAGAAAAATCAATTCCAGATACTAATACAGTTTTAAAAATCTATTATGGCAAACTAACCAAAAGATGAGGTACAAAGTGAAACATTGGGGGCGCCGGTTTTAGCTCCCTGCAAAACACACACACTCTCACACACACTTTCTCTGTCATACATACACAACCTTAAATGTTTTGATTACTACTGAATATTTGGGCGCATGATCTTCCTCAGTTTCATCATAATGCATTTCCTGCTGTAATGTTTTCATAGTTCAAATTTTTGTCAGCAAGTGGGCTTCATTTTACGCAAGCAAATATTTAAGCATCTGGCACAGGGTGGGGGGTGGGGAACTCTCAAAACTAGATGGTGTGAACTTGTTTTTCATATTGTCATACAGCTATTTTATTCAATGCTATACAGATTTGTGAGCTTCTGAAGTAGGTTATTGGCTTAAGTTCTAGCTCTGTTTGCTTGTGATGCAAGGTTAGCTAAAACTCTGTGGAGATGGTTGGCAGGGGTGAGGAAATCTGTGGATCTTCATTTGTTGCTGGAATACAACTCCCATCAGCCCTAGCCACTGGACATCCTGACTGGGGTTGATGGGAGTCCAGCAACATCTGGAGAGCCACAACTTCCCCATCCCTGAGCTAGAATTGAGACACATTAATCCTGGAGGCCTGAAAAAGATTTGCTACTTTGTTGTAGGGCTCACCAGGAAGATTTTATAAGAAAAGTGTTGAGGAAGCTGTGGCCCTTCAGATGTTGCTAGGTTCCAGCTCCCTTCAACCCCCGCCAGCAGCACCAGTGATATGGGGGGATATGAGTTGCATTCCAACAACATCTGGAGGGCCACAGTTTTGCCAACCCTGTGTTACAGAATAATGGAAATGTCTCTGTGGCGCCGTGGTTCAGTGTGCCTGGCTGTTAAGGTTGGTGGTTTGAACCCACCCAGGGATGGCTGTGGGCAGGAATTTATAAGTAAAAAGGTGCAGTCCCAGGTGACCTGTTGAATTTTGAGCCCCATGTTGGGCAAAAGATTCCGGCATTGTAGGGGGTTGGACTAGATGACCATAGTGACCCCTGCCAACTCTACTGAACTAGCAGGAATATCTCACCTGCAGAGCCACAGTCAGTGTTTTCTTTTTTTGGGGGGAAGGGGGATCCATTGTGTAAACCAGTTTTCTGTTTGGCATACTACCCGTCTGCAGGACCCCTTTCTTAATCTACCTTTTGTAGGGTGGGAGATGCTGCAGCTTAATGCCTTTTTGGGCTGTGAAAATAACATCTGATGCCCTGAGGCAGCCCTGGTGTGCACTGAACCTGGCATGGGGGCACCCTATTACAGCTCTGTGGGTCAGGAAGAGTGTTTAGTGCAGTGGCCCCCACATTGCTAGGGTGACAAGACAAGGAGTACTCAGGTGGAAAAGGGCTGAGGTCTTAGGAACTGCAGTTTGTTAAGAATGTTGGGAATTGTAGCTTTATGAGGGCCCCCTAACAACTCAGCACACTTAACAAACTACAGTTTTCTGGGGAAATCATGGTGTAACAGAGCTTTAACTGGTTGTTAGTTAGTGCTCACATTAGTGTGCAAAGCCCTAAATGACTCATGTCTCAAATACTTGAAAGAGCATCATCTTTCCTACAGATCCTCTTGGGCACTAAGATCTGAGGGTAGTTTCTCTGCCCTCAGAAGCTCAGGCATCTGTCTCTTTCATTATACAGCTTTCAGTGAATGCTGAAGACACACCTGTTCACCCTGGCTTTTGGCACTTGAGATGTGTATTTTTTGGACCCACCTTATTTTTGCTCATATAGTGTTATATTATGCTTTAATATTAATGTTGTGTTTTAATTGTTGTAACCTGCCCTGGGATCTTCTGGTGAAGGGTGGGTAATAAATTGTAGTTGTAGTAATGATGATGATGATGTATGGTGTCAGTGTGACCCCTGACCACAACAGGTGCTTTTTGGAGTTTTTTTGGTCAGGTTGGAGTTGTAGTACCTTGGACAGCTCCAAGCAGACCTTCTATGCTCCTCTGAGGCTCCACCCACTTCCTGATGAGCAATCCTCCAGCCTAGCACTCAGTTGCCTCTCAATCAGCTCCTGCATTGTATTGTGTGTGCTTGCAAGCAGGCACTGGGGTGCATGGGGCCTCTGGTGTAAAGGGAGCTGGTTCTTCCAGGAATCCCAGTTTCGGTGTCTCTGGCTCAAGATGCTCCTGACTGGCAGGCTCACTGTGAGTGTCTGGACTCAGCATCTTTGGGGCTTCCACAACTGGTGACATGCCCCAGCACGTTGATAACCTGGCATGCTAAGTAAAGTCATAGCATCTTCTTGCCCACTCACTATATGGAAAAGCACCCTTTGCCCCTTTTCCACATTCACTGTTTGCTTAATACTTTCCTGTTCATCTAGAGGCCGTGTCCATGGTGAGCAGCTTGCTGCACCAGCATATGGGCATTTAATAAACTTTGTTTTCAGTACCATGATCATATGTTTGAGTCATACAGTGTTGGCTGCCATTTTGGTTAGGACAGCATGGTAGAGTGATGTATAAGACCAATCTGAGGCCTGAATTATTAGTTGTTTAAACAATATACCAGTGATATTATTGACTAACTCTTCTCCTCTTGATCAAACTTTGAATCTGCAACTTCCAGGCTCATCGCTAAATATTTAAAATGCTTCTTGGTAATGTTTTAAGTCAAAGCTCTTTAGATGAACTCAAATTTAGTTGGAAGGTTGCCCCATACCAAATTGGAAAAGGGTAATTTTGCCTCCTTTTCCTTTACAGTTGCATCCAGCATTCATTTCCTAGATTATAAACTGCTAACATTTTATTAATATTACTTTCAAATCTGAAAGCAAAAAGCCTTTTATATTAAACCCGTAAAATAGCTCATAGGGATTTCTGGATGAAAGGTAGCAAAGGCAAGGTGGTTGTTCCTTGATTACAGATGGTGATTTTGAAATCTTGGTATGCATTGCTTTAAGATTTAAAGGTATTTGAAAAGCTCGCGTAGCCAAACAAGCATAAACTACAGGCGTTGTCTGTCGCAATGCACCATTCCGAGATACCGGCAATGTGTCAACGAAAGTAGCTGGAAGCTTCGCTCAAATAATGTTTCTTCAATGGAAATCAATATGCTAATTGGCTCATAGAACTGGGGACACTTGTGTAAGTTTGAAACACTGCTAAAGGAAAAAGGATCCTGGCCCGTGGTGTGAAACTCCCAATGCCTTCAGAATTGTCTACTAGGCAAAATAAACTTTCATCTATTCCTAGCATAGCAATCCTTTTTCTCCTCCCCACCCTGGGGTAAAACCCAAGTGTTAAAATGGTGTTCCATCACAACAAAACAGCCATTGATGTTGGGAACTTGCATTGAACCTTCATAACTCCCCCCCTCCCTTTTGCCAGCTGAGATTAAATCTTCCACTATCTGTCAAAATGGTAGGCCTTAAAAATGACTAAAAAGTTGCTGAAAGTCTGAATTTTTACCTTAAGGGCACCTGAAGATATGAAATAGATTAGAACGCTTCCTGGTTTCATACCGATTTCTGATCTTATTATGGAGTCATTTTGCTGAACTTGCGTAAAGCTCATCTACAAGGTTTCGGCTTGGTCTTCTTTATGGTCTTACGTGATAGACAGCTTTGGTGTCGCTTTCCATTACATTGCAGAAGCAAAAGCAACCCTGTTATGTGCACATAGAACAAGGGTGAGGAACCTTGAGCCCTGGGACCAAATGCAGCCCTCTGGACTGCTTTATATAGCCCTTGGGACTCAACTTCCCCATGCATCGCCCTTCCCCACTCCTGCTCTGTGGTCTTCTTGAGTGCTTCTGCCTGGATGGAATGTGTGCCTAAAGGTGGGGGAGATGAGGTAAACAGGGATGGAAAAGAGAACTTTAAAATATTAGGAACCCCCCCCCCCATTTAAAGCTTCGTGATTCCTTCCTCTGAATGTAGGGAGGATGTGCCAGAAGGGGCAGCTCTCAGCTGGTCTGGTATAACAGTGGTGCCCATTTCTCCCTCCCTTACAGGTTTGCCTGAATCTATCATAGCAGCCGCATGTTCAAGAAGTGGCCAGCGGGTTCTCCACGTGGATTCGTAAGTCTTCTGACTAATTGCCATCTTTTGTTACATGTTGTGGGACTTAATGCTTGTCTTCTTGCGCATAACAGATTGTGGTTTCACCTTGTATTAACTGTTGTATGACACCTTTAGGGACATTTATTTTTGTTGTAGGGACGCGGGCGGCGCTGTGGGTAAAACCTCAGCGCCTAGGACTTGCCAATCGCATGGTCGGCGGTTCGAATCCCCGCAGCAGGGTGCACTCCCATCATTCGGTCCCAGGGCCTGCCAACCTAGCAGTTCGAAAGCACCCCCGGGTGCAAGTAGATAAATAGGGACCACTTACCAGCGGGAAGGTAAACAGCGTTCCGTGTGCTGCGCTGGCTCGCCAGATGCAGCTTGTCACGCTGGCCACGTGACCCGCTGGCTCCCGGCCTATAGAGTGAGATGAGCGCACAACTCTAGAGTCTGGCAAGACTGGCCCGTACGGGCAGGGGTACCCTTACCTTTACCTTTATTTTTGTTGTGATCACTAAACAACATGATATTATCTGAGACATATTCCCCTGGAATGAGTTTAAGTATCCCCCTTTTCTGCAGTTTACACTGGAGCTTTTGGGTGAGATTCCCTCACCCCTTTCAGTATCTCCTTGGTTGTATGAAACCTTGTGATGAATGATGGATAAGAAATACTTTAAATAAATAAGTAGGAAAACATGGACTCTCATATGTCAGTTGTTCACCTCTTCCAGGAGTGAGAACATTTGCGGGAGAGTGTGTGAGAGCCTGCAAATCTCTCCTTAGCCATGGTATTAGCCTGTGAGGGAATAACAACTGAATATCACCCTTCTCTGAATTGGGACTGGCAGAGAATTGGTAGGAAGGCTCTGACATAGGCAGCACCTAACCCTATTTTACATGTTCTTGAATACACTTAAAATAGCCTTCTGATTTCAAAACTGTGCATGTATTTTCAGTGAATAAATCTATTTATATACCATTATTCCTAAAGAATATCAGAGTTGTTTACAACAATTGTACATATAAAGCCATACAGTAAAAACACTATAAAAGGTTACTGTCAAAAACCGGCTAACTATTGTGGAAATATGATGGCTTAATTGCCTGCATTTCCCACTCCAGTTGTACCTTTTTATCTACTTGCACTGGTGCGCTTTCAAACTTCTAGTTTGGCAGGAGCTGGGACAGAGCAATAAGAGCTCATCCCATCGTGTGGATTTGAACTGCCAACCTTCTGATCAGCAAGTCCAAGAGGCTCAGTGGTTTGGACCACAGCGCCACCTGTATCCCTTGACTGAGCTGGGATATAAGGATTCAGGCATAACTTGTTTAGGGCTTTGTAAATTGATACAAGGAACTTGAAGCCGGCTGAGTAGTAGATGGGCAGCCAGTGCAGATGCTTTAACAATAGTGTCACATGTTGTTTGCCAGATGCCCCCATCAGCAATCCATATGCTGCATTCTGCTCCAGCTGGAGCTTTCAAACCAGGCCGAAGGGCAGCCCCATGTAAAATGCATTGCAGCAATCCAACTTTGAGGTTACCACTGCACAAACTACAATGATCAGGCTATCCCTGTCCAGGAATGGTCACAGCTAGTGAAACAGTCTAAGTTGGTAAAATGCACTCATACCCACAGAGGATACTTGAGCCTCTAATGACAAAGATTTATCCAGGAGTACCCCCCAAGCTACACTCTTGCTCCTTCAGAGGGAGTGCAACCCTATCCAGAACAAGTGGTTTTCCAGTCTCCCGGTAAGTGAGAAATGGACCTGGAAAAATGTATTAAGAATTGTCAACTGTCTAAAGCACTGTCTGAACACTTTGAGTAAGTAAAACATATCTAATAATTCTCAACTTCTATTGAAATGCAGCTTACAATGGGATGTTTCCCCCTACCATTACGGTAGCTATGTGTTTTGAGTCCTTCCAGATCGAATTGCATAAAACACATTTCCCACTTTCATTTATACTTGCTGGACAGCTACCTGTTGCTTCTAAGAGCGTTTGCAAGACAGGGATAGGCCTCCATCAATAAATAAAACTAAAATTTGGAGAAATAAAAGATGAAAACTACCACTTGGATTTGCTCCTCAAAATTTAAATCCATAAATCCTAAACAATATTCTTGGGTGTTATGGCATACGAGAAGGAGGAATGGAATATTGGTCCCACTTGTAAATCTGATCCTCGCTATGCTGTGTAAACTTTAAATCTCTCCTTTCTGATAGGAGTTAGATAGAAAGCATAATGGGAGGGGGGCAGCGAGAAGCTGTGAGTCAAATGAAACTTTTGAAGTACTTTGTGCCAGTGCTGCCTGGATTCATTACCCTGGGTGGATCTTATTACTTTTAATCTCCCGCCACTGTTTTGCGTTTATCATAATATACCGCTTATGTGATGATGGTAGATGGTCTGAAGTGGACCATTATAAACCACTGAGTAGCACCTCTGTTGATTTATAAACACTGTCCAAGCATCCCCCATCAAGAACAGCTAATCTTATTCAAAATAGTCACTTCCATTGCAGCCTGGCCATAAATTCCGGTAGTCATGTTTTAAAACCAAAGTTAGCTTCTGCCAAATTGTAATTGAAGGGGGCTCTATTTCTGGGTGCTAGCTATCCGTCTCAATAAAATGTTTTTGGAAAAAAAAATGTGGTTCTTTTTCAGAGAGCTACATTTACTGTAGATATTAATGAGCTGTTGACGTGTGAAATTTCAAGGATAGATGCTAAGTGATTTAGAAAAGTAATTTGCAATTCGGAACGTGAGACTTGGCATTGACTTTAAATTTGAAGTTGTGAAAGTTGAGAATTGAATGCAGTTGTGAAAGCGATTTGTTTATGCATGAAGATCTTTCTTCCTAGTGACCTCCCTCCTCCCCTCCCCTCCCCCTCCCCCTCCCCCAAATGTTCTTGTTTTAGGGGACTTTGCTCTTGTTCGTAAATTCTGGATGCATTGGTGGAATAACCAAAGCAAAGGGAAGGCAGCATATTTCTTCAGGTTGTCTATTTTGTGTCTGACAGTAAAATTTGGTTTATGAGTCTAATCATTTTGTCACAGTACAAAGAAATAAGCTGTTGAACTAGGGATGTAAAACTTCCAGAAAATTTGAAGCTTAGGGTGGGGGATTTCTTCCTAGTTCTTTTTGTGGGGGCGCTGGAGATTTTGGGGAAAACATAAACATGTGCAACACTTTCTTTCTTATCAGACTTAAACTTATTACTGCTTTGACAACATAAAATGGTTTCTTCATACCTTAGTTGGCATATAAAATTGCCCTGTTCGGCATATTTATGAAATTTACATAGCAGTCTGCAAAATATTGCATGCTTTGTTTAGTGGAGCTTACTCCCAGCTAAGTGCACAAAGGTTTGTTACCACAAAGCAAAAATTGATTTGGCTCCAACCCTTTATACACTTAGCTAAATCTAGCTTGAAAACTGGGGGCAGCTGGGGATAGATAGATCCTCTCCACCTCCCTTCACTGCTCTCTAGTCAGCTTACTTGTTACATTCATAGAATCATGGAATTCTGGAGTTGGAAGGGACCCTGAGGATCTTCTAGTCCAAATTCCCTGCAATGCAGGAATAGGCAGCTGTCTCACTTTGCTTTTTTAATCAGTTAAACCATTTGACATAAAAGTAAGTTTGGGTATTACCAAAACCTCAGTATAGGTACCTTAGTGAAATACTAGATAAAACAGAATAGTTCCAAGCCAAATTTATCCCTCATTCTTGGAAGGAAAGTCCCTCTTTTTAATATTTTTATTTTCGATTCATTGTTGTGGTAGTGTACCGGTTGTAACATATGAGGGTGTTTACCCGAATAGCCACCATGCGATGCAAATCCACCTAGTTATTTTTGTGGAAGGCTCAAACTTTATTTTCTCATCTGTTGGGCAGGGACAATCCATAAAATCAGCTCTGATGTGCGATCATCCTGATCTACATGGCAAAAGCCATATGTTGGTCATGTAGACCAAATACTAGAAAAACTCATCCTGTTCCAAATTTCTGATCTTGCCCTTTTTGAGTAGAAGCAATCACAAAATGGCTTTTTGGGCACACATTTATTCTTACTTCACTGCCACATTAATTTAGATGGCATTAAAGGGGAGAGGGGGTTAGATAGATCTGTCTTCCTAGTATTTATCAGCATCTGTTGACTATGACAGCTACATGGAACCTCCATTTGGCCTTGAATTTCCTCTTCCCTCGTGTGTGTGTATGGAAAAGCTGAGGAGGTTGGTGGTGAGCTTGCCAGAAGCACCTGATCTTTTCCTCAGTGGCCACAGACTGTTGGACCTTTGGTCTGGTCCAACAGGTTGCTTTTACACTAAAGTTGACCCAGTTCTGCTGCTGGTGTGTGAAAATGATTAAACGTTAGTAATTCATTGTTTCTTTCTTCTTTTCAGTGATACAAAAAGTTTAAAGAAAAGTATGAGGTGTACAAAGAAGCTGACTAGCCCTCATACCATTTTGGGATGAGATGGCAATCATCTGCCCTTCAGATCTTGTTGGACTCCAAATCCCATTAGCCAGCATGGCCTATGACCAGGACTGATGGGAGTTGTAGTCCAACAACAGCGGAAGGGCCACAGGCTACCTATATCCCTATCTAATAAGTGCTTCAGCCAAGTGATTAGTTGAAATTTAGGATTAGGCCCAGAAGTCCTTTTACATTCTTGCCTTAAAATCAATTTGACCGGGTCGGTAACAAGAGACAGCTTATTAAGGTGACAGGAGACATGCACACACACTCCAGAAATCAAACAGGGGAGAGACAAATGCAGGCCGCTCTCTGGAGAAATCATAAAGCAACAGCAACTTCTTCTCAGGCATCAGCAGCTTTGATTTGTTTTTCCAGGACTATTACAGCATCAAGAGGTGTAACTTTCCTAATTGATATTTACAAAAGAACTGTTCTTGCCCCCTCTTGCAAGTCTACTGTTAAATTTGCATCAGTGACACAGTTCTTTTGACCACACAGTTGTGAAGGTCTCCTGTCTCTGTCAGACAGAAACGTGCTTCAGATGTAACACTAAACCATGGTTCACATTATAGAAGCAAGCATGCACAAGATTTGGGCTTGCATGCTTCCATCCTCTCTTCCCCCAAATAATCCAGGGAACTGTGGTTTACTCTTCACAGAGCCACAGTTCTCAGCTTTCTTAAACGATAGTTCCCATGATTTTGGGGGGAAGCCATGTGTATTAAATGTACTTGAAATATGTGCATGCATATGCTAAGTGGGATTTCCTGTGAGCTTTGATTGGGGTAACCCTTTAGTGCCCTCTGTAACTCCTTGTGCTTCTCTGTGGCAAGCTCAGTACATTTTGCACAGCACACAAATGCACACTTAATTTGATGCACACTTAATCCTTTTATCAGGTCATATAACTCAACATTTCTTCGTGCAACCTGTGTTTTTATTGTTAAATGGGGACAAAAAAGCTGCTTGTAGCCAACCTAGTCTGAGTTGCTTCAAGAGGCTGTGTTGAAAATTTAGAAGCCACAGTCCCCATGTTTTTCTGTAGTGGCCCTTTCCCTCCAGATGACCAGGGGCTTTCAGCCTTCTGCAGATTAGGTATATGCTAATGACAGAAACTAAACTAAGAGTTGGAAGAAAACCTGGCCCTTCTATTTTCTCAACTAAAGAGCAGCCTTTGATGGTGCTGCTGTTCTTGAATGATGCAGAGGCACTTGACAGTGGCTATGCACAGAAGTCCCAGGAATATCATATCTTATTCTTTTGTTCTACAATTGACTCTCTTTTTTGGGGGGGGTATCATTTTTAAGGTGGAAAAATGCAAATGTATTTTCAGAGTGTATGGGTTTTATTAAAAGCAGAAACAAAAAGTCACCCCCACACTCAA
The DNA here is from genome assembly GCF_964252035.2 of Podarcis erhardii. Taxonomy (NCBI): domain Eukaryota; kingdom Metazoa; phylum Chordata; class Lepidosauria; order Squamata; family Lacertidae; genus Podarcis; species Podarcis erhardii. The sequence goes on from NC_138504.1 coordinate 20,747,624, forward strand.
AAAACACCCAGCCCAAAATTCTACCAAACATCCAGCCCAAAATTCTAATATACATGTTACATGTATATTAAGTAGAAACTGTAAACTTATTTGGGATTGCTATGGTGTGTTTTTGCTTTTCTTTTAACCTCTTCTGTTCCTGTATACACATGGAAGCCTTTTCGGTAGCAGAACTTACTCACTTCATTTTGCCTGTGAACCATAAGATCAGACCCTGTGTTTATTTCCTGTTTTTATGTGCTTTTATACTACTACTTTTACTGACTCTGCATTGTATATTTGCTTTAATGATATTCATTTTTTTCTGTTGTTCACTGCAAAGAGGTTTTTTAAAAAATACTAAGTAGTATGTAAATTATGTTTAAATAATTGCAATAGAATCTTTGCAAAAATGAAAGCTTACTCCATTAGCTATTCTTTTTTTCTTTTCTCTCCCCCTCCCCCTCCCCCATCTCCACAATAGAAGACAATACTATGGAGGAAACTGGGCAAGTTTTAGTTTCTCTGGATTATTATCTTGGATAAAAGAGAACCAGGTAAGCAGTAGTGATTTTGTATCGTGCTAAATATTCAGCCTTTTGGTTAAAAACTTCGGGAAAAAAATCATTCAATATCTATTTTAGAATATGTAGGTTTTATCAACCATGCTATATCCCATATGTTTTTATATCCTTGTAAAATGTCACCTGCTATATCCGATTTCCAATTTCTTGCTGTGACTAGTCTGGCTGCAGTAATCATTGCTGTTGCAACTTCCAAGTTTTCCTTGTTTATTGTGCCTTTCAGATATTTCAATAAACATTTTGGTGTTAAGATTCTATTGCTGCCCAGAATCTCATTTACAGTCCTCTGCAACTTCTTTTTTAAACTACAGTATGAACATAGGAACCTTCCAGATCTGTTTACTTTGACCTCTCATTTCATAACGAAACACACACACACACACACACACACGCGTGCACACACACACCTGCAGGATACATAGACTGGAAAAATTCAGTCTATGGAAGGGGTCTGGTATAACCCCTGCTCCTCACACTGCTAAAGAAAGTGAATTAAATATTTATTTCTCCAACTTCTTAACATTTAAATAAAGCCCAAACATCATTTGCTCATTTTTTAAAAAAGTTTAATGAAACACTTCTGTTCCTTTTTGCATATTCCTTCAAGAAAACGGCTGACCCCTGTGAGGGAAACACCGGCTGGGAAGAACTGATCCTTGAAAACGAAGAAGGTATTCCTCTGAACAAGGCAGACCAAACCATTCAGCATGTTGAAGATTTCTGCTATGCCAGGTGAGTGCTTCCTGTTCTGCACATAAATGGTGTATGTGGAGGCACATTTTGAACAGGGAATCCAATGGGCCAGCTGTGTGAGCTTGCTCCTCCATGGTGAAACCTGCTCCCCCAACTTAGACCTGATAAAGGAAGGTTTGGGGCTTACTGCTGTGGCCACAGCTGGCTTCAGAGATGCCACAAGCAGTTTTATTTATTTATTTAGAATAGTTGTAGCATATCCTTCATCTATACAGATACCAAAGTGGGTTGCAGAACATAAATAAAATCATAAAATGTCCAACAATAAAACACACCGTTAAAAAGGAACAGCTAAAAATGTAATTGCAGGCTAAACAACATCAGCTTACAATTCCTGGGCAAACAAAGAAGATTTAACCTGGTGTCAAAATGAAGGCAATTTCTGTGTCTGGCATGTTTGTGAGTGTAGGGCATTCTGTAATTGGAGCATCACTATAGATAAGGCTGTCTCATTCCACTGCTTGACAAGATTCCTTCAGTAGTGGAGTGTGGAAAAGAGCCTTCCCAGAAGATCTCAAAGTACAGGCAGGCTTTGATAGGGAGAGGAGATCCTTCAGGTATTTGGATCTGAAGCACCTTGAACTGGACTCAGAAGTGAATAGTGAACTCCTGTAAATTCTTTAGATTCGTTGTTTGGCTTTGTATTGTGTCCAGAATTTGGCTGACAGAGTGTCTTGCTTCTGGTAAACCACAAGATAGAACCAAGGTATATTCTTGGGTTTATAGTTTGTGGGTTTTTCCTGGAGGCATACACTGAGTTTGGAATATGCACTTAACCAAACTGTAGCATAGCTCATGGCAGCACACCTGCAAGAAGGCCAGAGGAAGAGCACAGTTCCTCTGTGGGAACCCTTGTACATCCATGCTAAACAATGGTTTGGCTTAGTGTTACATGTGAACCAATTCACTCACTTCCTGGTATAAGCAAACCATATCCAATGCATGCAGACCAGCACTGAAGACAGTTTGCCTGTTACATCAGAACAGGCTCTTTGTCTTGAATAAGTGTTATTTGATTTTATGTTATGTATCTAAAAAATTAAAATTGGAAATAAAAAACCTCTTCCTTTTAATAACTTAATGTTCGAGAGAGAGAGAGCTGATCACAGCAGTTCTGACGGTTTACATGCTTCGGTTAGTTTTTGCTATTGTTGCTTAATTTCCCTGAACTCCTATGAAGTTGCCATTAAACATTTATTTTGAAAGAATAAAAACAGCTGGGTTGCAGTGGTAATATAGTGCACAAAGCCGAAATGAATGGCCACAGAACAAAGTGCATCCATCAAAGTGGAAGAAAACCATCTCCGCAACAAGCGGTATTGAAAAAAAGGCAAATGGTTGAAAAATAAATAGTGAACACCTGTGCTGCATAAATTAACCAGCTGGTTGGCAATTTTTCTTTTGACCTATCGGAAGGGGTGGCTGTTACGAGGCATTAATAAGACACGTTGGCTTTGAGAGATTCTTTTGTTAGTACCATTAATTAATGAATGATGCTAGATAATGTTCAGAATTTACACCACAATTTGTGCTGCACATGTATCCTTGTGAATTAGTATTACAGGTTTAAACAAACAAACAAACCTCCATCTGCACATAAGATTTAAACTTGGGTGTCTCTCCTGCCCCCCCAGCCCAGTTTTTATAGCGACAGTTCTGTTGAAGAATTAAGTTTTCTACAAAAATATTTTGGTTGTTGTTATAAGGTTGCCGGGAATCCTTGAATAGTCACACCGTCAGCAGGTTTCAAAGCTGCAGCTAATGTACTTCTGAATGTAGCTGTGTTCACATATTGTTTTAGAAAGTGAGAATTTGGTCAGTCTGCATTAAAATGAGAACCAAACTCCCATATCTGTAGCTGGGAGTAGGAGGTTGTTCCATAGGCTTCCTGGAAACTGTGAGTTTTGAGGATAAACTCCAAAGAAGCCAGGGAGGCGTTCTAAGAACAGCCTCTGTCTCTTCCTTTTCTTCCCCTTGCCCCTCCCCTCTTAGGGCCAATAGCAGCTTTCAGGGGAGGAATGATTTTAATCGTGGAAAATGTAGAGAGGATCAAAATATTTCTCACCTAGTATTGTTTTCCCAATTCAGTTTGCAGCCCACCCTTATCCCTGCAGCTGTGTTAAAAATATATATGACAAAAGCCCTGCCTGTCGCTTGTAGCCTAACCCCTCAGCCCTGAGTTGAAAATGCATTGTTACTAGCAACAATATTTCTGAAATAATACATTTAGGTGATGCCTATAAAGCTGACCTGGGCCGAGGGATGTGATGAGTTTTATTTCGGCCCAGCTCACTCGGGGGCTTCTCTTGCAAAAAAACCTAGTGTGGCTGCTAATTAGATCAGAGATAGACATAAGAAGACCTAAAAAATTAAATAGCTTTTACCTCTGGCAACTGGGGAAGCTCTGCCTTTTATTGATAAGTACTGAAGTTTTACTGCTGTATCATTTTAGATCACCTTTTAGATTGCAGTTCATTTGTTGACGGCTAGGCTTAAAACATTTACTTGGAGGATTAATGGCTAAGTGGTTGAGATAAAAAGATAATGCAAAATGGTTGGTGAACTCTTCCTCTCCCGCCCCCCCACTAATAATGACACTGATTTGATTCATCTCTGCTGGTAGCCTAAACTGAAATCCCAAGTTCAAAAGTGCTAGTTGCTGAGGTAGACTCCATTGAAGTTGAAGATTAAAAAGGAAAATGAGCTTGAAATGTGGAGTGTGGCCTTAGAAGGAGAATGTTAAGGATTTTGCCATTAAGGAAGAAAGGAGGATGCCAAAGACTTGTTACATCTGCTGACCTTGCTCTTTTGACCTCCTTACCTTTATCATGATAGGCAGCCACTAGATTAATGGTCACAGCAGTAAAATTTAAAGCATGCCTTCATTATGTTTCATTAAAGGCCATGGGTGGATCGGTAATAAAGATGAGGATTTTGTTTCCAAACATGCGTGTGCGTGCATGTACACATAAGCCACTTTTAATTATGGCTTTGCGCACAATCCATGATGCACAGCTCCTTCTATCCATAGTCCCTGTGGCGTGATATTCTTCCATCCAAGCTGGTCATTCACTTCCCTCAACAAAGCTGTATTATATTTGTTAACATTTTGTTGCTGGCACCTCCCCACTGAGCACTTTGTGAACATTCTGTTACATCACAGTAGTTCAGCCAATCAGTGGCTGGGGGTGAGACCTGTGCACATGCACCCTGTTCACGCTGTTACTTGGGACTTGTAACAAAATATTGCATTGTGGAATGCTGCTATTCAGAATTCCAGCCGCTTTGCTCCATTACACCACCACTGTCATCTTCTGTCCCTTCTGCCCAACAGCAGTCAGTATCCTTTAGCCAATAAGCATGCTTTATCCTAGTGGGGCTATTTTTCATACTGCTGGAGACTTTCTCCAAACTGATTGTTACCACTATCTTAATCGGTTGTGCTGTTTTGGTAACGTAAGCAATGACACTCACACTCTGAATGTTAGAAATAGAGGAGATGGTATGTCTTGTCTTGTGTATCTGTGTTGACTAGACAAAGCAGACATGGTTCTTATAATGTTTCGATCAGTTGGTCGAAATAGCTGTTGTACCCAGAAAGTTGCAAGATAGGTTTGGGGACTGATTTTCATCTCTTCTCCCCTTCTCCCTCTCCCTCCCCTTGAAAAATCAGTCAGGATCTAGCTGAAGATGTGGAAGAAGCTGGTGCACTTCCGAAGGCCCCTGCCTCTGTTGCTTCTGCTTCTAGTGAGGTTATAGAGGAAGTCTCTGGCACCCCAGAGGCTGAGGAAAAGTGCTTTCCTTTGGAGGATCGGCCATCGGGGACCAAAGGTGAAGAAACATTCCCTGACAGTGCTGCAGGAAATGAACCAGAATGTACAGTTGACCGTGAAGCTGTTGAAGTGACCTCTCTGGGGGAGAAACCCTGTGACAATGTAACGCCCGGTCAATCAGTACAGGAAGTGGAAAATAACGAAGCTGCATCAATAGTGGAAGCTGCAGCTGAACCAAGGAAAATTACTTATTCCCAAATTGTTAAAGAAGGGAGACGATTTAATATTGATTTAATTTCTAAGGTAGGAAACTCATTGCCTATGTTTTCTTTACTAACCCTGCACCTTATGTTTGCATCATTGAAAATATTCCTTTGGAAACTTCACAGGCAATGCAAGATAATTATGATGATACTGGGACCTAGTATTCTGCTCTAAAGAACATAGGTCACTTTATAAAAGAGCGTTTTGTGGGGGTTTTAAATAGACACACATGTTCTCTAAAAAAAAAAATGAACCAAAGCTAAAGTATCTGCTAAAAGCACGCTTTGCTTTGGGGATAGAACAACCGTATTGGGTCTCAAAACAAGACACTTCTTGCACCTTTTCCTTTAGGAATGTTGGTTTGCTGATCAGGGATTTGAGTTTTTGTAGGGAGAACTGTACTACATGTTCTCTGAAAGCTATGTGCTTTTAAAGAAACTGTAATTCCAGAAAATAAAAAACAACTTCTACTGTGCTGTCGTACTATTCTAACTCTCTTCTACCTTGCTGCGAGAAATATTATTGCAGGGTGAACCATTGGGGAGAAAAAAATGTTATGATTTGGTACACATGCTTAATGATAGTCATTACTTTTGCCTTATGAAGTCATGTGAAGTTGCAGACATAGTACTTGTGGCAGTGCTAAACAGAGACAGGGTCCAAAGAGTCCCAAAACTAGGTCTGTGGCTTCCAGATGACATTGGATTTGAGTTTCCCAAACAATCCCCACACTGCCCCTATAGCTCAATAGTAGAGCATCTGCTTTGCATGGTAGGAGAAAGTCCCAAGTTCATTCCTCAGCATCGCCAGGTAGGGCTTGAAAAGCCCTCTGCTTAAAACTCTGGAGAACCACTGCTGCCCATTCCAGACAATACTGAGTTAGATGTACCAATGGTCTGAGTTGGTGTAAGGCAGCTTCCTATGTCCCCCACATTCCACCTGTTGTAACTGTGGGGGTTTGCTGGCAAATTAAGTCACTCAGTCAGAGCTCTCTCAGATTCTGCAACTCTGGCCTGTTTTGCCCTATCGTGCCCCTGTGAGCTTCCTTTGGATTTAGTTCTAATCAGGCAACCAGCCTCCCCCATCTCTTGCTAGGCCTTACAAAGTTCTCTCCTCGAGACTTTGAGAGTGATGGCATTGCATAAGTAACTTTCTTCAGTGGAGCATTGCTTCTTCTTTTTTAAAAAGTTAAGTCATCCATCTTGTGCTGTGGTTTTTTACATTCATGTCCTTCCCAGAATGTGTAATAAATTTTTAGCTTATATAAAGTGAGCAAAGGTATTAGAAGATTAAGTTTTATGGTTTTAACTTGTAACCGTTGTGAGCACACTGCTTGCTGGGATATTGAGGAAATGAGGACAGTAGTTTAAGCCTCAAAAAAGATGAAAATTGAGGGAGAGAAAATGTATAAAGAATGCATGGAAATAATGGCATGAGCTTCATGAACCTGCATGGAATCACTTTACTTGCCCACCCACCCACTTAGCACAACCAGGGGAACAAACCAGGAAGCCACCATTTACTAGAGCTTCCCATCACCCGCAAATGGATAAGTGTAAGGAAGTTGGTTTTCAAAACTTGGCTGGTTTGGAAGCCATTAACCATAGTTACCAACTGACACATAACAGGACACATTGCAACCTCTTAGTTTGTTTTCCCTGTTTGCACAAAGGGAGGAGCCAAAGAGGTTTTGTACAGGTCAATAAAAGCTAATGCATTGTTGAAATGCAACCAGAATGTACAAGTTTGAAACCTCCAAAAACTGGCAAGTATGTTATGCAGTAGAAATGGAAAGAAGATCTCCAGCTATTTCTTGATGGCATGGATAGCTCCCTTAAGATTCTCTATTTTTATTTATCAAACCTAGGGCACTCCCTGACTTTCAGTATTTTGGGATGGGATTGAGTTGCACCTTGGCAAAATTCAGATTGTTCAGTTGATTTCACACTCTTGGGCAACAAACCTACTTCCCCAAATAATCAGATTTTATGCTTTAAGGAAAGTGAAAAGAAAATGCCCTGGGATTACACTTGCTTTAATGCAGCTCCACCTAACCTCCATGCAAATAATTTGAAATGAATGCTCATTAAATAGCCAATGTCATCTGATCTTCTTGCAAATAAATCAGGATGAATCCTCTATAAACAGATTGGTTGGAAGCACCCTGTGTTCCAGGAAGTTTAGTTCCTAAGGATAAGAATACTGTATAGGAAAAGCCCTGGTGGATCAGGCCAAATTCCCGTCTAGTTCAACATCTTGTTCTCACTGAGGCCAACCAAATGCCTATGGGTACTCTCCATTCTGGCAATTCTAGTAACTTGTATTCAGAAGCATATTGTATTCTCTTTGGTTCTGACTTCAGGGAACCTAACAATAAATATGTCACTTCTTTTGAAAGGATATTGGGTCTTGAGTGCTCTTCCTCTTCCATTGTCCTCACCTCCAGGTAGACCAAACTGGCATTGGTTGCAGCCTCCCTTTATTTCTGATTACCAGATGGCTTGCAGCCTGACTGCATCCTTTCTTCTGCTCTTTTCAGTTCCTTGGCTGCGATCACATTCTCTGCATTTTCCCCGACTTGGCCACAGTGATCCATGCGACGGTCATCTCCAGGCTTGACTACTGTAATTCGCTCTATGCGGGGCTGCCCTTGAAGCTGTCCCAGAAACTCCAGTGGGTACAGAATGCTGCAGCAAGGCTCCTCACGGGGTCTCTGCCATGGGAGCATATTCACCCAGTGCTTTTCCAGCTGCACTGGCTCCCAGTGGAGTACAGGGTCAGATTTAAGGTGCTGCTTTTGACCTTTAAAGCCCTTCACGGCCTAGGACCCTTGTACCTATGGGACCACCTCTCCCGGTATGCCCCACGGAGAGCCTCATGGTCCATAAATAGCAACACCCTTGTGGTCCCGGGCCCTAAGGAAGTTAGATTGGCTTCAACCAGAGCCAGGGCCTTTTCAACTCTGGCTCCGGCCTGGTGGAACGCTCTGCCTCATGAGACCAGGGCCCTGCAGGATCTGATTTCTTTCCGCAGGGCCTGTAAGACAGAGTTGTTCCGCCTGGCCTTTGGCTTGGAGCCAATTTGATTCCCTCCCTCCCTCTCTCTTTTTTTCTTTTCTTTTCCTTCTCCTCCTGCGATGAGGCTACATTTTAATATTTTAATGTTCCATTATTTTAATGTTGTATTTTATTTTTGTTTTTAAGTTGTAATCATTCATCTTGTTTTTATTATTGTTTGTAAGCCGCTCTGAGCCCGGCCTTGGCTGGGGAGGGTGGGGTATAAATAAAAAAATATTATTATTATTATTATTATTATTATTTTATTTTCTGTTTTGTTCATGCTCAGAGGCTCTTTAGCTCATTGCAAAACTGCCCTTCCTCTGCAGATTAAGGTGGCCTTTTGAAGCAGCGCCTCATGAGGCAGCCCAAAGTAAATATTGCACTCCTGAAAGTGCTTGAAACTCACATATTGGTGGGAGTAAACCATCTGGACCCTAGTTCGTGTGTTGCAGATCTGGATACCCAGTAACTCACTATATAAAGCAAGTATAGCCACCGTGGTACCCTCCACCCGTTAGATCACAATTTGCATCATTCCTAGCCAGCATGGCCGGGGATCAAGGATGATGAGAATTCATGATGACTATCCCTGATGTAGATGACTTCTTCTGCCAAAATTTCATGAAAGGATTTGTGCCTCTTCTCTGACTTCCCCAAGGTTTTTCTCTTGACTATTTCAGCAAGAACCTATCCTTCATCCCTCTCTCTCTGCTTCTGGACAACAGTCAAAGCAGCCAGAAACTATGTGTGAGAGAATGTGTGAATTATGTGTCTCCTCCTCCTGGATTTTAGTCTGTAGTAGATTCTCCCCTCCCTCTTCAGGTACGACCTGGAAATTTGAAAAGCATGATTCTCCCACTTACTCGGGCACTGTGGAAAAATCGGAAGCAGCCCTTCCAAATTTCAACTCTTTGCATTTTACCTTTATTCTCCATCTTTTCTTCACCTTGAAGCCTCTGGTTTTGCTTCAAGTGAGCATAGGAGTGAACTTTTCAGTAAGGTAAAGTCAAATATGCAGCAGTTATTGCCCATAGAGTTATGGATTGTAGGGGAGCATCCTTATTCCCCTCCATCAAATCTGGAAGAGTATGTGCCTTTTAATTTAAGTCCTGAACCAAGTAGGAATGACCCTGCTAATAGCTTCACACCCACACTGAAGCTGGAACTTTTGTAGTATATAGTATTAGTATATAGACAAATTCCAACTGCAACAAAATGTTGTTGTGTATCCTCCATCCTGAAAGCGATGCTGCTGTTCCAGCCAACCATTCTCTTAAAGCAAAGTGTTTCATCTTCTCCTCCTTGTCCTCTTTTACTTTTACAGCTGCATTAGGTGGTTGTTTCATTTTACTGGCCGGTTTTATTTTGTTTTTACAGGGTAGTAGCGGTTTGCTCCTTCTACTTTTTCAAGAATAAAGGGGGAAATCTCAAGGCTCCCCCAAGCATGCTGGCATTTACCTCTTGCTTTTCATTGTCCCACTTTGGCTTTAGCTCTGGCAGCATTTACTACTGTTATTCAAAGGCTTAAGATACAGAAGTAGTACTCCAACTGTTATCAAATAAATGACACGTTTAATTTGCAAAAATGTGGAGCCTTGACAGTGTGTTCCTCTTCAACAATGCTAGAAAGAAGATAATTTAAAATTAAGATTGTCTTCAAATATATATATATGTTTTCTTTTTTGCAGTTACTGTACTCCCGAGGATTGTTGATTGACCTCCTAATTAAGTCAAATGTTAGTCGCTATGCTGAGTTCAAAAATGTCACCCGGATTCTTGCATTTCGAGAAGGCAGAGTGGAACAGGTAGGTACTGAAATGGACCTAACTGCAAAAGCTGAGCTTGCAATTCATTTGAAAGTGCAAATTTGACTAACATAAGTTTTTATGTAGGTATAATTCCTTTCACTCTACCACTTTCTCTGCTATACTGTACGTTCTTTCATTCTTGGACTGGTTTGGATATAATGACCAGACCCTGATCTGGCTCGTCTAAGCAGGAACAGCTGCATGTTTTGAAGTGCCTTGAGTAAGATGCTGTAATTGGGACCCCTTTTCTGAATGGGCCCATCTACTCCTCACCACTGTCACTGCTACCCACTCACTTGCCTTCTCCCTCTGGTCCCAATCTTCACAACTTCCCAGAGGAAGTGTACAAGTCAAGTGAAGGTCCACATTCCTCCCCTCTTATCACTGCTTGCATACCCAGTGGCAGTAAGGGAGAGAAGTGGAGCCAGGAGACACCTGGGGTTGGCAGTGTGCCCTCAGTAGAAGCATGGGCTTTGGCACATTCCTAGTGATACCAACTGCTGGTGCAGGCCTGGGATCAAAGTTTCAAGCTCACACACACTGTTTCCCCTCTACCCTCTCTCTTCCCCTTGTACATTCAATAGTTGGAAGCTATGGATTTAAATGGCCTTGTAGTTCTGGTTTGGAGGGCAAGTGCAAACTAAAAGTTTACCAATTCAGATAATAATGGTTTTCCCAGCAAAAGGAGTTGGGAAGGGAACGGGAGTGGAGAAGGCTAGAGGAGGGAGCACATGTACCTGAGGTTTGGGAGTATGTTAAGGAATTGGAAAAAGAGAATTAATTTGATTGGTGCTCCAAATCTCCCGTTCTCACCAGTTGACTGTTGATATAATAAATCTGATATTAGCAACAGATTTCCAAATAGTGCAGTTTTCCAAATTCATTATTTGCATTCAGTTGGGAAGGAGGTGCTAGAGCTTATTAGCAGAACTAAGAAAGGAAATGCCTTCTAATGTAACTCTGCAGTCAACAGGATGCTGACCGGAAAATCACATAAACCAAAATCATAGTTTTTGTGAGGACAATTGTGTCCTTGAAGGACACAATTGCCCAGCATTAAAGGTTGTTTAAAATGAAAGACCATCGCATGAACCAACACCAAGTGTTTGTCTAGAAGAATAGCATATTAGTGGCTTATTATATGGGAGAAGAGAAGTCTAAGAGGCAGCAAACATGAGTTTTTTCAGACATCATGGTGCCCTTGGGCAGAAAAGACAGGAAGTTTGCATTGATCTGATCACAAGTTTATAGGACTAGGAAAGAGCTGCAAGAGATTTCTCAAAAGTTGAGTGATTGCTCAAAAGACAATCCTTAAACTTGTTGAAATAGCCCTTTTTTTAATTCATAAAATCAGGCAGTTTCCCTCTGGAAGGAAGGTAGGTTGTGATCCATGCTGAATCTTCAGAATACTCTGAATTGGCTACGCCTGTGTATAATGACTGTTAGAAGGTGTGACTCATAAGGCAGGCGTAAATGTAATGTCCCCATTCTTCTTTACCATGGCTAAGCAATTGGGCTGTGGAATCCCCTCCCTCTCCCTATGTAACCATGATTAATATTAAACCATGGTTCCCTCTTAATCAGCATTTAAATTTTGAGGAACAAGCCATGGTTCTGAGAGGGCAGGAGGTAATTTGTGCCTGCGAGGCATGGGACCAAGGAAGAAAGTGCAGAATCCTACAGCCTGCTTCAGACCTCCTCTTAAGCATGGTTGAGTTATCTGACTATGGTGTTTGCAAGAGATTACATTTTCACACAGAAAAATCCTGTTTTTAAATTAATACTAAAAGATAATGGTTTTTAAAAAATTGCAGATTTCTCCAGTTCTGTGACACAGATCATTTCCTGGCCCTGACTGTGTTTGGAATGGTGGAAAATAAACCTCCAAATTATATTTCAGGTTCCATGTTCTAGAGCTGACGTCTTCAACAGCAAACAGTTGACCATGGTGGAAAAAAGAATGCTGATGAAATTTCTTACATTTTGTCTGGATTATGAGCAGCACCCTGGTGAATATCAAGGTTTGTACCTATTTGTTGAACAGGAGAATCTCACTGGGCATTTTCATTTGATCTTTAAATGTCTGCACCTTTTGGTTCTCAGATGCTATACAAGATGCTATTACCCCTGATGTGCTGAAGGAAGCCCCATGTGTACAAGCTTTCCATTCACTTTTTTGTTGGGGGACACTCTGGGGCATGTGTGTAGCCTTCCTGATCATTCGAGCTGATGTTGAAGCCTTTGAACATGTGGAGCTCTGAGCATTTCTCCCCCCCCTTTTATAATATTTTTTATTTGGCTTTACAGACTAAAATTTATATTAAAAAGGTAAATAAACAAAGATTTACCTAAATCTCTGTGCTTTCCCCCACCCTTCCATGGGTTCCGTCGCTAGTGCTTTTTCAGCTGCATATTGTAAGTCACTCCAGTTTTTAAGTATCCCATATATCCCTAGTTCTTGTTACACTACAAGTGTTATTCAAATCCTGCTAAAGAGTTCAAGTATTTACAGTGGTCTCCAAGGTAAATTATAAATTTCCCCCATTCTTTGTGGAAATTCTGGTCTTCCTGGTTTCTGATTTTCCCAGTCATTTTCACCATCTCCACACAGTCCATCAGTTTGGTCTCCCATTCCTCTCTGGTGGAACCTTTGTCTTCCTTCCATCTCTGGGCTAAGAGCATCCATCTAAGTGCATTTCTAATCCAGGCAATACATGTGGTTCCAAAGCTGTGAGCGATGATTTTGTTTCTTGAGGCAAGAGAGAACAGCAAAAATGGGGTTGTTGGTTGTTGTGCTTTAAAAAACGGGTAGGGAGGGCTTGTATCCAAAACAGTGTGAGCCAGCATGGTGTAATGGTTAGTGTCAGACCAAGACCTGAGAGATCGTTTCAATTCCCCACTCAGTCATGAAGCCCACTGGGTGACTTTAAGCCAGTCCCTGTTTTTCAGCCTACCTTGCAGAGTTGCTGGGAGGATAAAATGGAGAGAGGGAGAAGAAGTGTGTGTATGACCTTGAACTCCTTGGAGGAATGGTGGGGAACAAATGTAACCAATAAAGAAAAACTCAAAACCATTCCCTAGGCATAGTGTTTGAGTGTTGCCTGGTAGAGTTCGGAGAGATGCCTGAAGCCTAAAAGATGGCTAACACAGTATCTGACACAGTACAGTCCTTCTGTCCTTGTATTGATTGATTGACTGGCTGGTTTTTGTTGTTGTTGTTTTGTTGCTGTAGTTGTAAATAATTATCCGGAACGAATAATGCTTGACTTTTATTTTATTTCCCGAAACAGGTCACAAGGACTCTAAATTCTCAGACTACTTAAAAACCCAGAAGTTGACTCCCAATCTGCAGCATTTCATATTGCATTCCATTGCAATGGTCTCGGAGGTTGACTGCTACACCATAGATGGCCTGAAGGCGACTCAGAAGTTCCTCCAGTGCCTTGGGCGTTACGGAAACACTCCCTTCTTGTTTCCTTTGTATGGCCAAGGAGAGATCCCACAGTGCTTTTGCCGGTAAGCAACGTTTTATTTCTTTTCTTTTTAAAAGGCCATTCAGTTGGGAATACTAACTAATCTGATTTAATTCCTTTTAGACACTTAGCTGTTTTCATTTCCCTGTGTTTACATGTTTGTACGTGGAAAATAAAACCTTTTAAGAATTCAACGCTTCCTTAGGGCTTCTTTTGTTTAGCGGTGAATCGTGTAGAAGAACGGAGATGGTAACAGTATATTAAGCTTGTGGCTCCTCCCCTCCCCCCATCACAATAGCCTATGAGGGACACTCGCACCCCTGTGGACTGATCCAATCCCTAAAGCTCTAGTACATTGGTTTCTATTATTAATTCATTAACTGGAGCTTTAAAATATGAAACTTTAATTTGGAGCTGTCCCTTGGGAGCAGTTAAATGTGGTGTTGCAAGTCATCTTGTGTCTCTCAATTCAGTTTGCAGCCACCGTCTATGTGTTTTCCTTTCCTGCCAGTAAAATTTTCTTTTCCTACCTCTGTCCCATCAAGCCTCAAAGCAGCTTTTTGAAGGTTCTCCATAAATATAGAAAGTTGCTGTGTGGTGCAGGAATGACAGCCTTATGTTTTGATGTGTGATACTTGTCTCTTACAGTCAATGGGTAGCCTTTGTGAAATCCCTGTTTGTGTCCAGAGGTTCTCAAACTGTGCCCTGTGGTCCACTAGCAGTCCTTGAGCTGCCCTTAGGTGGCTCATAGAAAGGTTGTGGAACAGCTGAAAATACCCACACCTTGCTCTGAATTTGCTTGGGTTTTTTCCCCTGCTGATGGAGATAAACTTCACCAAATGCTGCCTACAAAACCAGACACATACCCATTGTATTAGAACAGCAAGACTACAATCATTTAAGATATGACTTATGTAAGTTCATTGATTTGCACAACAACAAAAGGTGTGTGTGTTTTTAAGTGGTGTGTCAAGACCCATGGCAGCTTTCAAGTGGTCCAGAGGAAAAGTTTGAGAATCACTGCCCTAACCTATTTTAAAGGGTGCTTTGGGAAAGCGGCACAGCTCAGAGGTAGAGCATCAGCTTTGCATGCCCAGAGTCCCAGCATCTGCATGTAGGGCTGGAAAAGACTCTCGTCTGAAAGCCTGAAGTGCTGCTACCAGCGAATATAGACATTGTTGTGCTATATGGATCCTGACTCAGGAATATATGGAGCTGTTTTTTAACTGAGTAGGTTCCAGTGGCTGAGAGGCTATACTGCCATTTGGCAACTCCTTGGAGGAAGGGCAAGTAGCTCTAGGCTGAAGGGGGTCCTCTGATGTGTCTCTCATGTCAGCAGGCAGGCAGGCAGGCAACCAGCCCCTGTCCTCCTATTTCTTTCCACCAGACATGAAGGGTAGGTGAGGTGAGGCCTACTAAAGGACCAGGAGGGTGGCAGCAATTGTGCTTCCACAATGAATGCTAGGCTGCTGCGGTTCTGATTGCCCATGGTGCACCAGAGTGACATAGCATCAGGGACATGGTAGGCAATCACAATGGTGGCTGCCTGGCACTTATTGGCGTGCCAGAAAAGGGAGACCTGGGCACTACTGGCAGCTGTTTAAGGATGTTGGTGCTGCATCTGGTAAGAAGGCCCGGTCTTATTCAACATCTTCAACGACTTGGATGATGGACTCAAGGGCATCCTGATCAAATTTGCAGATGACACCAAACTGGGAGGGGTGGCTAACACCCCAGAGGACAGGATCACACTTCAAAACGACCTTGACAGATTAGAGAACTGGGCCAAAACAAACAAGATGAATTTTAATAGGGAGAAATGTAAAGTATTGCACTTGGGCAAAAAAAATGAGAGGCACAAATACAAGATGGGTGACACCTGGCTTGAGAGCAGCACATGTGAAAAGGATCTAGGAGTCTTGGTTGACCACAAACTTGACATGAGCCAACAGTGTGACGCGGCAGCTAAAAAAGCCAATGCAATTCTGGGCTGCATCAATAGGAGTATAGCATCTAGATCAAGGGAAGTAATAGTGCCACTGTATTCTGCTCTGGTCAGACCTCACCTGGAGTACTGTGTCCAGTTCTGGGCACCACAGTTCAAGAAGGACACTGATAAACTGGAACGTGTCCAGAGGAGGGCAACCAAAATGGTCAAAGGCCTGGAAACGCTGCCTTATGAGGAACGGCTAAGGGAGCTGGGCATGTTTAGCCTGGAGAAGAGGAGGTTAAGGGGTGATATGATAGCCATGTTCAAATATATAAAAGGATGTCACATAGAGGAGGGAGAAAGGTTGTTTTCTGCTGCTCCAGAGAAGCGGACACGGAGCAATGGTTCCAAACTACAAGAAAGAAGATTCCACCTAAACATTAGGAAGAACTTCCTGACAGTAAGAGCTGTTCGACAGTGGAATTTGCTGCCAAGGAGTGTGGTGGAGTCTCCTTCTTTGGAGGTCTTTAAGCAGAGGCTTGACGACCATATGTCAGGAGTGCTCTGATGGTGTTTCCTGCTTGGCAGGGGGTTGGACTCGATGGCCCTTGTGGTCTCTTCCAACTCTATGATTCTATGATTCTAAGGTTAATTGCCTTGCATTAAATATGAAAAATATTTGTTTAAAATGCTCTCTTAGCGCACAATCAATTAACTTGGAAGGTAGCCGCTTCCTTCTTTAAAGATCTCAACTTGTAATGATTCTGTTTCTTATGTACCGGACCACCTTTGCCCCAGTTTGTGTTGCTAATTCTAAGCAGCGTTTCTAAGACTTCTAGGATTAGTGTTCAGTCAGTCTTCCAAGTGGTAACATCTCTGCCTATACATCATACCCTACAATTTTTATCGCCAGGTTATCAGAATAAGGTGTCACTTGTCCTGTGATTTCTAACCACCTCTTCATATTCTGTTTTAATGTAACCCTCTTAAGCGTTTCTTGCAGTCAGTTACCCTGTGTGTTCTCATCAAGGCTACTGTTATAAATGGCAGGTATGCATATTTATGTGAATGATTCAAAGACATTTGTAAGTCATATCCTTCCATTCTGAATGAATTCTGCATAAACTCTACAAGGCTTACTAGAACTGTGGTAGTCCCTTGAGTGAATAAGATTGGTCCTTATTTCTGAAACTGCTCTCAGTGAATGGGATTCTTTTTCATGCTACTATGTAACTTTCATATGCAAGGTTCACATTTTTGTTTTCAGAGCTTATCAGAATGAGATTTATGCAATAGAAACTGGGTTTGTGATTTTGCTTTTTATCCATGGTTTTACAAATATACCATTTCTTTCTGATGAATGGATGTTTGTAAGATCAGTAGGTTGGATTCATAGGCTCCCTTCCTCCATCGGAAAGTTTTGATGAGAACCTTTGGATCCAGACTAGGGTTTCTTAATAGAATAACCTGAAAATATGCTTGGTCACAGAAACAAAACTCTTTCAATCCTTTATAACGGGTGCATAATTTTTCATCTTTGCTTTTGTTCAAAACAGCAACTTTGGACCCCTTCTAACTTGGGTAATTACCAGCCAGTTTTAAATGTTCTACTCTGGTGCTCAAGAGCATTGTAGCAACTCTGCTTCAAAGTCTGCTTGGATAGTGCAGTTCCATTTCAATCAAACTATGGTTTGTTGCCCTAGTAAACAACTTGTAATGGGAGACCAACAGTGGTAGAATGAGCCTGTTAATTCTTCTGGATTTATCAGCAGCTTTCAGTATTGTCTACTGTGATATATGGTTTTGATTTGATTGGTTGGCTGTATTGCTATGCTGTATTGCTGTATTGCTGCAATGCTGTATTGCTATGCTGCTTTCCATTCAAATGAATACTGATGCTGCTTACAAACAATTGATAACAATAACATCACAAATACAGCATAAATCATATTCTGTAATTAACAAATCATCAATAAAACAAATACAGGTTGGAGGAGTTGCCCGTTGGTGACCAGGGGCCAGGTGGTTGGGACTGGCTGCAATGGAACCACCCAAGGATAGAGCAACAGGCAGAAAGCCATCACCCAGGCACTCTGGGCCAGCCTCACCTCCAGATCCAGTGCCACTCCTTGCACTGCTCTTTGCCCATGACCTGGATGACTCTCCAGTCCCCAAGGAGGCACCTGCTGATCAGTCTGACTGAGCTGGCACTGACACATTCTCCATTGCTTAGGACATGGAGAGATCCATGCCACTGCAAAGAGACCACTCAGGTTTAGCCCACCCAAAGGCATTCCTGTTTGCTTGCCCAGTCCAAAGATACGTCCCACTTGCTTCACTGAAGCAGTACCTGTCCCACTAGTTTATAATAGGAGCCAAGGGTGTGTGTGACTTGTTGGATCAATGTTTAGCTTGTTAGGCATGTCTTGCACCTGCTGTGCCTTTGATACCTGTTTTGCTTATGTATTGTTGTGATTGAGCATTAGAGCTTTTAGTAGAAACATCTGAGTTCTCCATCCAACAGTTATTATGTGGTCCTACCTTGCGTCCCATGCTTTTTAAACATCTGCATGAAACTTCTGGGCTGAAATGTTATCTGTATGGTGATGACACACAGCTCTATCTCTCATTCTCATCTTAAAGGAAGTAGGACTGGGTGGTAAAAGTAGGACTGTAGGACTGAGTGGTAAAAGCTTGAATGAATATAGGCGAGATAGCTGGCTTCATAGCTTGGAATAAAAAGCTCAGACTATCTTGTTTGAAGCTTAAGTGCATGGAAGATGTCAAGGATGATCATAGATCATTGATAAGATGAACATGTTTGGCAGGCAGAAGGTCCCATGTTCAGTCCCCCACATCTACTGTTAAAGGGATCAGGTGGACATAACCTCTGCCTGGAGAGCTGCTGCCAGTCAGAGTAGGCAGTACTGGATTAGATGGACAAATAGTCTACCATGGCATAAGGTGGTTTCCTATGTTTGCTATTTTCTGAACTTTGCATTGCTTTTTTATTTTTTTTAAGCAGCATGTTTATCGTTAAAAGAAATTGTTTGGTTTCAGCATTTTCTATTCTTAGTTTTGCATTGATGACAGATATAAGGGTGTGGATAGCACCGTTGTGATTGGAGTTGGCTGGTGTGCCCCCCTCCCTTGAGAAGAGAACCTTAGTTTGGGACAAACATCAGTGAGGTGAGATAATCCATCACTTCTGAGCCCTGTTCTCCAGTGATGGATGGATAGATTGGTAAAGTAACTCAATAATCTTCATTTTTTTTTCTTCTCGGGTTATTCACAGATCAGTGAGCACTGTCGTTAATAAAGCTATGGAATGCTTTTGTGTCCTTGCCCATATTATTTCTCAAGTTTTGACAGGACAAGACTTTTAATTTGAAAATAACCTTTGTGTTGAAACATGCCCTCCTAAGCATACAAAGTCCTTTGTGAGTGTGGCACTCCACGATCCCATGTTGAGCAGTGAAATCCTTCTCGCAAAACATTGTTTGGAATAATTCTAGCATTTAAGAAATAGCTGCTGGCTTGCAGATGTTGAAGCTCTCAGAGCTGAACTGGATGCTTGTTTTGAATATATCGGATAAATGCTCTGATCATGATGCAGAAGTTGGTGCTATTGATTTCAATGACGCTTGCTCTCATGAAATGAGTGCAGGGCAGCTCAAATCCCATTGAAGCTATAGGAGGCTTAACTGCACTGTTTAGAGCATCTCCACTGAAATTCCTTCTAGAAAGTTCAATAATTAAGAGAGCCCATGTGGTTAAGGGACTAGGACCAGCAGGAGTGAGGTTCAAACCCTTTTTCAGCTTTGAAGCTCCCAGGGTGACCTTGCTCTGGGCTCTTATTTCTCGGCTTATTTTTATTTATAACATTTATATCTCCCTTCCTCAAAGGAGCTCTGCAGCATACATGGTCTCTGCCCCACCTATTCTCAAAACATCCCATGAGGTAGATTGGGCTGAGAGAAAATGAGCAGCCCAGGGTCACCTGATGATAAGGTTTTTGAACCTGAGTCTCTTTGGTTGCAATCCAACACTAACCACTACACCACACTAGCTCTTGACTTGGTTTGTGGAGATAAATATGAGAGTGGGCCCATGGGCGGAGGAAGGGGGGTGCGGTGGGGGCGGGCCACCCCAGGTGTCACTACTGGGGGGGGGGTGACAAAATGCCGGGCAGCACTCACTGCAGGGCCTGCAGCACACCCGAGCCACACATCTCTCCTGGGAGTGACATGGTGGCTTGGGCACCCGCAGGCTCCATACTGCCCCATGCTGTAGGGCGGCTGAGTGGGAGGAGGCAGGCAGACTCCTCAGAGGCCCCGTGGAGCATCCTGCCCCGGCTGGCCACACCCCTGGGAGCAGGGCACGTGTGCCACCCCAGGTGCCCGATCAACTTGCTGCGCCGCTGCGTGGGGCAAGATAAAATACATATAATGTTGCATACTCCTTGAGGCAATGGTGGGATACAACATGCATTATTTCCCCCCCCCATTATTATTATACTGCATAAAATTAATCACGGTGGTTTGTATATGTAAAATACAGTAGCAGCAAACCTATAAAAACTTGCATGTTCTTACTTTCAAAATAAAAAAAACCCATAAATAGATGTTCATTTACGTAACCTGTTCTCTGAGGGAGTTGGGTTGCCCCACTGAAGGAGAGGTGAGGTGAGGTGAGGAATGGGCTGCCTCCCCACCTCTGTTTTGGGTCCCATATGCAGTTGGCATGTGGGCCCCCAGCAGATTATCCCAACAAAGTGTTGTCCTCAATGCAAAAAAGTACCCAGACCTAGGCTTTTGCTGACCTCTATTTAGTTACTTTGTTTCTTTTAATGCTAACTTTATTGGCATTTTATTAGTAGCTGGATCTTCCTTTGTCTTGCTTTAGTTCCTTTTTTTGTTCCTAAGAGGTTATGGTCACATCTGCACCATAAATTTCACACGCTCTTGCACCACTTTAAGAGTAATAGCTTCCCCTAAAGAATACTGGAAACTGAAGTTTGTTAAGGGTGCTGGGAATTGTAGCTCTGTGGGGGGTGGTCTCCTAAGAACCCTCAGCAAATTACAGTTCCCAGGATTCTTTGGGAAAGCCTTGTCTCTCAAATTGTTACAAAAGTGCTTTAAATGCGTGTTGTGATTGTGATCCGAGCTGTTCAAATCTAATCTCTGATGTGAAGTTGCTGAATGCACTTAGGCATGCCATGCTTCCTCATTCTCAGTACCTGTGTCTGTAATATTGTTGATAGTAGTTAATAATGACTTACCATGCGCAGTTGTTGTAACTAGATAATTATCTGCCTACAACTAGATAATGCGTGTGTGGTGTTTTGTACAATTAAAAGCGCTTTGTTGTTGCTTTCAGCTGCTTTTTGTGAGCGTTTTGGAGATCTTTGCTATAAAAAGGATAGCAAATTTGTTATCCAAACAAAGCATGTGTGTTTATGTGTGTGGTGAGTTAAAAATCAAGATGTCAGATAGACATCTGCATTCCCCCCTCCCCAAATACTCAGGTCCAGGAGTATCACATCACAGTAGCATAGTCCTCCTGTGGCAAAAGATGCAGTAACCCTGAAGCCTCTTTCTTTCCTTGTAACATTAGTGTTTTAATTAAAGAAAACAACCAGTTGGAGGCAGTTACTTTCTGTGAAATGTAATGAAGATTTATTTTAGGGAGTGACCTTCACTGTATTAGCTCCAACAGTAATCAGTAGAATTAATAGAATAATCAAATTATATACAAACTCATAAATCACTGTGAATGTGCTGTCAAAAGTTCAGCTATTAATGGGGTCTATTGTTTTGCAGCTGTATTTGAAATTGCAGTTGCTGATTCCTTGGCTTGATAGGAATTGAAATGGCATTTAAAGGCTAGAGATGATTGGGGGCGGGGGGGGGGGCGGGAAAATACTAGGCCAAAATTTTTCGCAACTGTTAATTTAGCTGTAATGCAGTTTGATGTCACCAGGGCAAAGTTGAAACACAGTGCGTAACAGGCGCGATCTTTCAGCAAAACCTGAATTATTGGCTGAGACAGTAGCCAGTTAATTAGAGGAGAATCAGTTTAAACGTCTGTCATTTAGGGTTAATAGTATCAGAGTTACCTTGTACTTTGGTTCTAGCCAAATCATCCTATTGTAGAATAAGAAATTGACAAGACAGTTTGCTTGATTTTCATATAGATTTCGACTTTTAAAGAGCATTAGAGAATTAATTCCAAATTGTTTCACCTGTCTTATTTCATATATTTACTACAATTACATACTGTCTTGTTGGCATGTAATCAAATGGTTATGGAACAAAGGCAAAAAGGGTGAGATGGGAAGAGGAAAAGAAGCAAATCTGGTACCAGTTCTTACACTGTGTTACATAGGAACCAAATAGAAATTGATCCCAACCAAATTAGTAATGAGGGCTTTGGTGTTTCACCTCTCCCTCTGATACAGCTACATCAGTGTGCTGGTGTAGTCAATAGATAATAGATATTATTTTTTTTAAAAAAAATATTTTTTATTAAGGATTTTCTTGTTTTACAGAAGTGTAGTGCCTCGTATTTTTTTTTTCCTTCTTCTTCCATGTAACATTTTTACAAATCCGTTTCATTTGTTGAGGCATTAGGGGGAGAAGAAAACAGAAAGAAAAAAGAAAGGGGGGGTGGGGAGAGGGAGGATGGATGGGGGTGGGGTCGGGTGGCGGTGTTTCTATTATGTTTAATGTATGTAGAGTTTGGTGTCAGCGTTGCTTGTGTTGTTCACTTGTGTTCCTTTGGTGGTGAGAGAGGTTGGGGTTGGCTTAGGGTGTGATTGTTTGCTTGTGATTGGCTGTGGTGATCTTTGTTTTCGTGTGTGAGTGAGGTGGGTGGGTGTTTTGGATCAGGTTAGCCATATTGATTTGTATGCTGTTGGTGGATTATTGTCATTGTCCTGTTGGGCTGTGTATGTGATAAAGGGGAGCCATACCGGGGTGAAGGCGTCTTCTTCTGCTTGTCCCCGTGTCAGTTTCAGTCTATTAGTTAATTTTTCTAGTAGGGCTGTTTCCCATACTATTTGGTACCATTGGTCCATGCTTACTCCTGACAGGTCTCTCCAGTGTCTGGTTATGATGTTTCTGGCTGCTGAGAGCAGGTGGGTTATGAGTTCTTTGTGGTGTAAATGGGCATTGTTGTCTTGGAAGATGTTTAGTAGGGCCAATTCTGGGGTGATGTCTATTACTTGCTTAGTTATTTTACATATTTCTTGTATGGCTGTTGTCCAGAATAGTTGAATTTTGGGACACTCCCACCACATGTGGAGGTATGTGCCTGTGGAGGTGCACCCTCTCCAGCATTTTGGTGAGGTTCCTGGGTGTATTAGCGCTAGTTTCCTTGGTGTTAGGTACCACCTGTAGGTGAGTTTCAGTGTGAGTTCTTTTCTTTTCGTTGATATGGATTTAAAGGGGGGTTTAGACCACATTCTGGTCCATTGAGTGGGGTTAATCTCATAGCCTATGTCATTCTCCCATTGTTTTTTCATTGTGTCTAGGGGATTTGCGGGATTTTGGAGTAGTATTTTGTATATTGCGGATACCGTCCCTTTACCGTTTCCCTTTGTTGTTAGGAGGAGGTTTTCAAAGGTTGTCAGGGGCCTAGTTGCTGCTGATTTTACTGTTGGGTTGTTTAAGAAGGCATGTAGTTGGTGTTGTGTTAACCAGGTCATTTGGGTGTCTTCTAGTCAATAGATAAGATGGCAAATTGTTCGTTTTCATTACAAACTGAAATGTCATGGCTAGAGTATTGGTCAAGGACTAAGGAGACCTGGTTGTAATCAATTTTACATCATGCAATTCACCTGGTGATCTGGGATTGCCATACTCATCATTTCTCAGCGTAACCCAAATCATAGGACTGTTGCAAGGCTAGGTAGGAGGACAAATTACATGCATGGGACACAGCTGTAACATAAAAATCCAGGAGGTGGAGCTCAACATAGCACTAAGGAGATAGTTCCATCACCTCAGGTATTTGTGCCTGCCTGATGGAATAATTTCCCCCTCCTCCCCCTGCACTCTGTTCTGAGGGTTTCCCCCACTTTTCAGAGCAGATTTGGAGAAGTCGCAGAGGCAACATGGGAAAGAGAATGGGGGTGAAAGTTCCATTGAGCTAGCAGGAGTCTTTGTGTTGGCTTCCATTAGCAGCAACATCTTAGTTGCATCCTGCCCAGGATCTCCATGGCTTGTATCTAATTCTAGACCCATGGAAATTAATGAATAGCTTAGTCCCATTAATTCCAATGGGTCTACTCTGAATAGGACTTGGTTGAATACAGCCCTATAAGTCTCTAGGAGCCATTGAAATTCCTTGCACTGCAAAATGTTGTTGGCAGGGAGCTGCCCTTGCTATTGAAGTGAACAGGAAATCCTGAACACCAGGGTAGCTTTCCAGATGTTGCTGGAGTACAGTTTCCATCTTTTGTAGCCATGGACCATATCGGTGACCTTGCAGTACACACGGGATGTTAAACAAGATTTCCACCTATGCTCAAATGCCCATTTGCAGAATTGAAGCAGGCACAGCCCACTTCAAGTGCCCACCCCCTGCCCAGATTCTGTTCACTCCCCATCAGCCCTACACTGCTGGATATTTGTTTTATGTGTGTGTGTGTGTGTGATCTCCATTTAATAGATTAGCAGGGAGTTGCCATGCACTACTCAGAAATCTGTAGAAACCAAATAAAAAGAAGTTATTTTTTAATGAATCATGTAACTTGTGAGTTTGAACCCATCATGCCAAAAAGTGGATAAAATCATGTCAAAGTCACATTTTGGTCCACCATATTGAATCAAAATAGCGCCTAACATTGACAGAGACCACTGCACCCACTTTGGGAACCCTTGTGCCAAGTTTGGTGACAATACCTCAGTAGGATACAGACTTATGCCCCAAAGCGAGTGAAGTCATGATTTTGGTTCACCATCTTGATTTAAAATGGTGGCTAGTGTCAACAAAGACTTCTCCCTCCACCTGGTAACCCCGTACTGAATTTGATGACAATATCACAAGAGGTGGTCAAACCTATAGAGAACAATTGGACAGGCGGGCAGGCAAACTACTTTCCAAAAATATATAGTAGATTAGATTAAGATACCCACTTTATGTGACCCATCCCAGAGTCTTTTATAATAAGCTGTTTTGTGCATAAGTTGTTCACATACTACAGTCATGCCTCGAGTTGAATGCGCTTCAAGTTGAGCACGTTCGAGTTGCGCTCCATGGCAACTCGGAAGTAACGGAGTGCGTTACTTCCGGGTTTCGCTGCTTGCGCATGCGCAAATGCTCAAAATGATGTCACGCGCATGCGCAGAAGTGGCGAAAAGCGACGCACACACGCAGACGTGCCGTTGCTAGTTATGTTTGTTTCTAGATACGAACAGGGCTCCGGAAACGGATCCTGTTCGTATCCAGAGGTACTACTGTACTTCTCCATTCATTCAATGCTGGTGTCTTATTGTTGTTTAATGGTAAGCCACCTCAAACTCACAGAATTGCAAAGCAGGGTAGATATTTTAAAATAATATATAATATTTGCCCTTGCGATTAACATGAAACCTCTGGATTTGCCAGGTTTGGTATAAATACTGGGCAATTTGCATTCTGCCCTTCCCTGAAGCTTCATGTGCTTCATTTATGCCCCCCATCCTCCAGCAACTATCTCAGGGCTGCACAGTAGGAAGGGTTCAGTTCAGAGTTCAGTTATTAATAAATAATGTAATATAGTGTAGCATAATATGTGCTATCTGTGTGTGAAACATACACAGAAACATGTTTAAATAAATTCCAAGTACAATACTGTGCTGGATATCTGTTCTACATATTGATTCATCTAGATGCTGCGTAAAAACCTCTAGGGCTGATTTAATTGAAAAATTGACCGTGCCTCATTGCTTCTATTAGATCTTCACTCGTTAGTTTACCGTTTTTAGACAAACATTTGTCTAATAAACACACATGTTTAGCTGGCTGTATTGAATTGCCAAACACCCTGTCTCCAGTTATGTGAGCAAACAAATCTAATTGATTTTCCTATGGAAATGTTATTCTTTTTGAATACACACACACACACACACACACACACACACACACACTTTTAAAGAAAATACTCATTTATTTCTTTGGTGCCTCTTGGTTTCTCCTGAGCATTTTCTTGTGTGTGTTCAGTTTCTTAGCTGTTTTAACTCCCTTTCCCCCTGTTTTGTGACCTTGCCCTCAACTGAGAGAGAATTGTTTGACTCACTTTTTAAAAGACATCATCCACGTGTCTTGATCACTTATGAATGGATCTGATTTTCATTTTCTTTTATAAAATCAGAAGTGAATGGCCACAGAAATATTAGTATAGGAATGCTGTTTTAGGGTTAGATTTATTCTGGTAGTGCAGAGAGGAGCAAAGTATATGGCAAAGTTATCTTGGCCAGCCCATTTTATTATGGCATGCAAGCCGCTCCATCTGAAATGAACTGCTATTAAAAGGTGCATGGCTAATGGTGATTGGATTGTGGGGGCAGGGTGGGGGAGAGGCAGGGGTTTGGTTGGGTGGCTGGGGAGGTTTGATGGGTTGAGATGGTTATAGTGGATCCTTGCCTGTTTCTTGGGCCTTGCTCAGCTTTGTTTTTTAAAAAATCCATAAACAAAAATAAAATAAATGAATAAATGAAATATTAAATAAGCTCTATCTTCCCATCAAGTAATGGTTTCTTAAGAAGTCTAGAAAGATGCAAATTGGCATTTGCACTGCAGTCCTTGACACATTTACCCAGAAATAAGTCCCACTCTGTTCCATGGAGCTCACTGCTAGGAAAGCATGCATAGGATTGTGGTCTTCATGTGGCTTTTAGTTACATAACGTACATCATGAATTGTTTTTAATCATTGCAAGCTACCTTGTTTAGAGAAGATAGAATTCATGCCCGCCAACATTTCTCTGATGAAAATAGGGACTATTCCAAAATGATGATTTTACTATTTATACCCCACACATCTTACTGGGTTGCCCCAGCCACTTTGGGCAGCTTCCAACGTATGTAAAAACATAATAAAACATTAAAAATTCAGCTCTACCTCATTTTCAAATCAGAACCAGAGAAGGCGGTGAAGGACCTGTGTGAATGCCTGGAGGCGGTTGAAGGATGGATGGCAGCTAACAGATTGAGGTTGAATCCTGACAAGACAGAAGTACTCGTTTTGGGGGGACAGGGGGCGAGCAGGTGTGGGGGACTCCCTGGTCCTGAATGGGGTAACTGTGCCCCTGAAAGACCAGGTGCACAGCCTGGGAGTCATTTTGGACTCACAGCTGTCCATGGAGGTGCAGGTCAGTTCTGTGTCCAGGGCAACTATCTACCAGCTCCAACTGGTTCACAGGCTGAGAAACTCCTTGTCCATAGTCTGTCTTGCCAGAGTGGTGCATGCTCTAGTTATCTCCCGCTTGGAATAGTGCAATGCACTCTGCGGGGGGCTACCTTTGAAGGTGACCTGGAAACTACAACTAATCCAGAATGCGGCAGCTAGACTGGTGACTGGGAGTGGCTGTCTAGACCGTATAACACCGGTCCTTAAAGACCTACCTTGGCTCCCAGTACGTTTCCGAGCACATTTCAAAGTGTTAGTGCTGACCTTTAAAGCTCTAAACGGCCTCGGCCCAGTATACCTGAAGGAACGTCCCCACCCCCATCGTTCAGCCCAGACACTGAAGTCCAGCTCCAAGGGCCTTCTGGCGGTTCCCTCACTGCGAGAAGTGAGGTTACAGGGAACCAGGCACAGGGCCTTCTCGGTATTGGTGCCTGCCCTGTGGAATGCCCTCCCATCAGATGTCAAGGAAATAAGCAACTATCTGACTTTTAGAAGACATCTGAAGGCAGCCCTGTTTAGGGAAGTTTTTAGTGTTTGAAATTTTATTCTGTTTTTAGTCCTCTGTTGGGAGCCACCCGGAGTGGCTAGGGAAACCCAGCCAGATGGGTGGGGTATAAATAATAAAATTATTCTTATTATTAACATTAAAAAACCTTCCCTATACAGGATTGCCTTCAGATGGCTCAGGAGTCAGATAACTTTGTATCCTCCAACATTTCTCTAGTGAAAATAGGGATGTCCTAAGGAAAAGCGGGACATTCTGGGATCAAATCAGAAACCAGGATGGCTTCTCTAAATCAGGGACATCCGTAGAAAATAGGGACACTGGGAGGGTCTGGGAATTGAAATTTATTTACATCTCATCCCTCATTTTTTTATTTTATTTCTGATGTTCTTCTAGGATGTGTGCAGTATTTGGCGGTGTCTATTGTCTCCGCCATCCTGTGCAGTGCCTTGTGGTGGACAAAGAAACTAGAAGGTAAGGCTAGCAAGAATTAACCTTTCTCTGCTTTTTATATAAATATATATACACAGAACTGCAAGATGAAAAATGCTGGAGTCAATTTTTTAAAAATGGTTCTTCAAAGATCTTCCTTGGTATTAATAACACATCAACCTTGATTAAAAGTAATTTGTGTATAGGTCCTCCAGAACAAGGAAAGTGGGTTTAGAATATAGAAACTAAATTAATTTCCCTGCGATATTACTGCAGCCTCCTTCCTGATCACCCAAGCTTGGAAGACAAATCATTTCGGTTGCCGGGGGTCTGGTGATGAGTGATGTTAGTTTTCCTTGTGGCCTTACCTACTCTAATTGATTTTCATCAGATGACAACAAAGCCCTCTGTTATTGCATTTTTAAAAATGAAGCTCACCCAAAGACTCATCAGATTAATCTTTGCTGATAATGCATGTCACTCTAAGAGAAAAGGCTTTAATGAGTTTTTAGGTAGATTGTTGTCATAAACTATGCTGCCCTCTTACTGTAGGATGAATTCTTTTTACAATAGTATCGGGCCTCTGGGCAACTTTTTAAAAAGTTGGATCAAAATCGGCTGATTTTTTTTTGCTGTGGGAATGGAATTCACTCCTGTGAAAGGGTCTATTAGAAAGAATGTGTTGGATCCAGACTTATTCTGCTTAGAGGAGACCTACCAGAATCAGCGGGACGTCTGCCATAATGAACATAAAGCCCACTGATCTCAGTAGGTCCACTTTAAGCATAGCTAAGTCTGAATCACACACAGCATCTGCATGTGTTGGCTAGACTTGTGACTAAATGCTCATCAGTGTGTGTGTGATGTACTACAAGCTAGGCTTCCCCCAACCCCACTTAATTAAGCAAGAGCAACTCATGCACAATTTGCTTGCTTGACAGCCTGCCAGCTAAATGCAACAACATCAGTTAAGGAGAGATAGTAGTTCAGTGGTACTACATGCTTTGTGTGTGGCAGGTCCCAGGTTTGATCTCTGGCTGCTGAAAATATACTGGAAAAACTGGCAGCTCAGGGAGTAAGGCAATGAAAAGTTCAGTGACCTCTGATGTTCTGCTTAGATAGTCTTCACCTGTAGAAATAGCCTTTGCCAACACTGCCCCCTCCCCCACATTATCTAGTTAAAGGAGATGAGGTTTGCAGGACCAAGAGACATGTCTGCCTAGGACCTTGGGCAACTAATCCCAGCAAGCATTGGCAGTAGTGGCTTAGACAGACCAGTGTTATAAGGACTTTTATGAGCAACTGGTGGAGTAGACATATCCTTTATTCCAAGTAAAGCAAGTTGATGGGAAGGTTGTATGCCTGTTTTATATATTAAATTCAATTCTTTAAATACCAGAACCAAAAATAGGTAAACAGATTTGTAAAACCACCACATATCTATGTAAGACCCAGTCTCCTCGCATCCCTCAGGAGATGGTGGACTCTCCTTACCTGAACGTTTATAAGTAGAGGTTGGATGGCCATTTGTCATGGATGCTTAAGTTGATATTTTTGCATTGCATGGGGTTGGACAATATGATTTTCAGGGTCCTTTCTACGGTTCTATGATTCTGTGTTGATTCAGTCACCCATGCACCCATACAATTAAGATTTCTACAGATGTGATCCACATGGCAGTGACTGGAGTGATTTTGCTAGTTGTTTCCACCTACAACTCAAGAGAAGGACAGTGGAAGAGGGTTGAGACGGCCACCAGTTTAGATGGCTTTTAAAGAGGATTAGACAAATGCATGGGAAATAATGGTTATTATTTAGATTTTTAAAATTTGTTAAATTTCTATCCCAACCTTCCTCTCAAGGGAGCCCCTAATAGCTTTCTTCTACCTCCACTGTTGGAAACAGCACATCCTCCAGTTGGTGAGGATCACAAGTGGGGAGAGTGCTGTTGGACCCTAGTTTTGCTTGCAGGCTTCCCATTGGGTCATCTTGTCAGCTGCTTTGAGAACAGGATGCTGGACTAGATGGGCCTTTGGCCTGATCCAGCAAGACGTTCTTACGCTCTTTTGTCCTATTGAAGATGGAGAAAAGGAAGATTGCTTACTGTTCACGTTATATATGATGTCGGGTGCAGGGCAGCAAATGTGGGTTTGTAGTCACCGCTGATTAGTGGTTCCAGCAACCTCCTTTAAGTGTGCTGTGCTAGGCAAGGTCTTTGCAAGGGCCAGTGATCAGCCAATAGTTAGTACTTGCAAAGCCCTTGCCTAACAGCATGCTTTAGAAGTCCATTGCTGTGCTTGCAAGCTGATGTTTTTCCTCTCTATTTGCAGGTGTGGTTTGAATGCAAATGGGCTTCAAAGGGGTACTTTGAAGCTGTGCTGTCATGTCAGTGCCAACTGGCACTGATAGTATGCCTTCAAAGAAGCTCAGCCTTAATTGGCACTGAAAGTTAACCCCTCAGAAGTTGTCCCCTGTCATAATGACATCAGGTGATTGGCAGGTGGATGGCTCCACCTACCTGTCACAGTTGGCCAACGAGGGTTGGGGCAAGATAAGTATCTGGCCAGCTCCCCGCATGGAAGCGGGGAGACTGAAAAGAAGAGGAGGATGCCACATCAGCCTCACAGATAAATCCACCCATGTTAATGGCACATCTTGTGCAGCAGGGTCTTTTCACAGTGACCAGCCTGATGCCTGTGGGAAACCTGCAAGCAGGAGTCAAGCACAAAAGGACTCTCTCCTTCTGTGGTTTCTAGCAACTGGTATTTAAAAACATTGCTACCTTCAACTGAGGAGGCAGAGCATAGCCATCATGGCTAGTAGCCATTGATCGCCTTCTCTTCCACGAATTGGTCTAATTCTCTTTTAAAACCATCGAAGTTGTCTATCCCACTGCCTCCTGTGGGAGCGAGTTCCATTAGTTCATCTATGCACTGCATGGAAAAAAATAATTTCTTTTATCTGTCTATAATCTCCCAGCATTCAGCTTCATTGGATGTCTCTGAGTTCTGGTTTTATGTGTGTGAGACATAAACTTTTCACTGTTCACTTTCTCCATGCTCCTGGCCCATCACCATCAGTTCAAACCCCACAAGTGCATGTGAAATAAACATGCACCACATTACACTTGTTTTCACTGAATTGCATTTGCCATTTTACTGTCTATTCACTCGGTTTAGAGTGGTTACTAGCCATGAATACTGTGCTTCCCATTTGTGGCCTATTCACATTCTGAAAGGGGAAAAACAACTTTTTCCCTAGTGTCTGAAAACTTCCTTATGTGCTAATATAGAGCTAACTGTGTTTAGGCTGCTTTATAGATTGATTTTGTGTGTATATATATTTCTGACGCAGAGGTTCATTCTTAGGTTTGGGCAGAGGAGATTTGGGTAAGATTAGTCCTTCAATGAGATACTGGGAAAAGGTGGCTTATAGCAAAGGAAATGAAAAAAATGTTTGTCTGGTTACCTTTAGTGTAACACTTATTTTGAAGCGTAACTTCCATTTTTTTAGAGGATGTCATGTGACAGATTACAGGAACGCTCAGAAAGAATGCTCTTGTCACAAAGATTTAACTCTGTGCAAGGCATGTCCTGCAGTTTCTCTGCCATTAAATCACTGAAGCTGACATAACATGGAAGCAATGGAATGGCACTTCCTGAGATTAAGTAAAGTAATCATAACCTTTTTATATGAACTGCATCATATTGCTTTCATGCAAAATGACAAAAGGTAGAAGGCATCTTGAGGACTAGCGTTAATGGAAGATCAGAATCCCACAAGTATTGTTTCTTTCCTAATTTTCCTGCCATGGGTTGAAAATTTTGGGGGCGTACCAAAGCACACATGGAGCTCTTTTCAAACTGGGTCATCTCATTCTCAGCAATGATGTTGAACACTGCATGCTCAAAGGCACACAAGAGCTTTTCCCAGCATGAGGAATGAGCATGAGAGAGAAAGAGAGAGAGAGAGAGAGAGAGAGAAGCTCCATGTACATTCCACCCCCACCCCTTTGAGCTCCATGGGTGTTTAACTATGAGCATGGAACACCCCACATGTCTGGTCTGCCCCATTAATTTTAATGGCAGGAGTGAATTGCAAATGCAAAAGGAAATTGGAACATTTTCTTCCATTGAAGTGAATGTGGAAGCCCTTGCGGACACAAAGAGCCCTAGGAGCGTTAGAGTTCCCATGGCCCTAGGAAATGGTTGTGTGAGGCACATAGCAGATCAGGATTTGCAGCAGGTGTGAGGAATCTTTTGTCCTCCAGATGTTGCTGGACTACCACTCCCATCAGCCCCAACAAGCATAGCCAATGGCTAGGGATTGTGGGAGTTGGAGTTCAGCAACGTCTGGAGGGCCAGAGGTTCCACACACACAATTTATAAGTTTAGCAGTCCCTGTCTTGCCTCTTAATTATCTCTCCAAGACACAGAGCCCTGGATTATTATAGATTATGTTTATGTGCCCCAATAAGTGAGGATGTGTAGCTTTATATCTTAAACAAGATGCTGAGGAGGGAAATAGGAGAAAAAAGGGTTTTTTTTCATATACAGCATTCTAGTTAAAATAAGGGGGATGGGTTTGTTTTGTTTTGCTAATGCCACTGGATACCCATCAAATTTGTTGCCTGCTTTGCTTGTGAATGAGAATCTCCTCATGACTTTTGCCTTTAGGGGGACGAAAATTGAATTTCTGCTCCCTATAAGCTTCCTTTCCTTTTTAATTTTGTTTCTCAGTTCTTTTATGCTGCATAGATCTTGCTTATGTGGCTCCATTTGATAAGATTTAAGGTATTTTAATTTACGTCTGTATATTTTGAGCAGGCCTTACATTAAAAATAATTGCCCGCATTTTACTTCTAGCACAGTTTTAAGTGCGTTTTCCAATGAAACAATCCCGGCCTCCAACTGAAGAGATGTGACAAATGTAAATTTATATTTCCATAGTAAAAAAAAGATATAGCAAACACTGTAATTTACATATCTTTCCTGAAATATTGCATAGTGGCTTTGTCAGTGCTGGTAAGTCCATTTCAAGGATGTCGCCCTTAGTCCATTAGTTTGGATAATGAGCCCTATAAAGTACATTTATAACTGGTGGCACTTGGCAAGGAGATGGATTCTAATTTTCATCCTTTTATCTAGACACATTGAAGAAGGTCAATGGAGGGTTCTGTATGATTCATTGTCCTAACACATATCAGATGACAAAGACCTGATAATGTCATTGCATAAGTGTTTTCCTTATTTGAACGTGGCACTAGAAAGAATTCTTCTGCTGATTATCCCTTTTGAAGTAGAAACCAGTATTAAAAGATGTGTGCATACACTCTCCCTTCCTACTTTTTGGATAAAACCTTACTGTATGTCCGACTTGTTAAGCATCACTGAATGAAGGAGAAAAGGGAAAAAAGTGGGGAAATAAAGAACTAGTGACTTGCTTTTTTGCTTATTTTGAATGCTGCAACATGACATTTAATCAACCTCCACTCTTCCCACTGGAATATTCAGAGAGAGGGGAGAAATTGTTTCATAAACAATAGAATAGCTTATAATTAAATATGAACTGTGCCAGCTTGACCAGACTGTTTGTTAGCAGCATTTAAATGAGCAACTCTAAAGTGATCTTTTCAAAAAGTTAAAATTAAATCAGGGTAACATTGCAAGCTGAATAGATGATCCTATATGTCTGCCCAATTCGGTTTAAGTTTTTTCTTGGTTTTCTGTATTTATATGCCATCCTTCAACACCACAGTCCCCCAGGGCGCTTTTCCAATGAGATAGTCTTTTTCTGTAGTTTTACAAATGAACAAATAAAGCTGCCCAATTTAAAATGGCAGGTTGCGCTAAAACTCAGAACTTTAAAAAACTTTTAAAGGCCTCAGTGAACAATGAGGTCTCCACGTGGCATATGAAGGATCACAGGACAGTGCCAGGTGAGCGACTCTGGGGATGGGATTCAAGACCAAGAAGGTCTCGTGTTCCCCCACCTCATATTTATTTATTTAGATTATTTCAATTATTTATTTAGAAAGATGTATAAAATACTTGATCACAAAGCTCTCATAGCTGCAGTGGTGAGTAGTACCCATCTGGATTTGTAGAGCAGGAGGCCAACAGTAGGTGGAGCCAGAGCCAACGACAGGCACAGCCAACTCATTCTTGTTTTGTCCCCATCCTCCTTGCTGCTGAGTTCTACAGCACAGATGGAGGAGGAGGAGGAAGAAGCTGCCAGTCAATGTTTTCTCCTGGACAGGTTGTAATTAAGATGGCAGGCAGGTGAAGGCTGCTTGAGGGCAGACTGAGGCTGGTGGGGCAGTGTCTAATTTACCCCCAATGGAGCTGCCTGCATTGCTAAACAGTGTACATGGTGGAGGTGTTCAAAGAAAAGCCTCTTCCAAAATGATGGGATATGTCATTGTGAAACGATGTATCAATAATAATAATAATCTTTATTGTGGTCCAACAACCCATAACATGGATTCTGAATAAAATACAGATTCATACAGACAACCCCTCAGGGAAGGGAGACCGAAGCGTTATTTGCTTAGACATGGGTATGTTGATCTTTGATTCGTATTACTACTGAAAGAAACTTTGCCACGGCCACGATGTATCAAATGTTCTAATACATTAATTATTTCACTTTAGTAGGTTATGTTTATAGCATAGTGATTGGGCAAATGCAGGGAGAAATAGTTAAGCCCATTGAATGGGACTTGCATTTGTTTTCTTTATTATTTTATAATAAATAAAACATAAGCTATTGCCTGCCTTTCTTTTCTAAAATCAAATCAAAGTAGGTAACAAAATAATAATAATAATACATAAAGCAGTAAAAACAGCCCAATTACTAAGATCAGTTTCTTGCAATAAAACCATTTTGCCTGAAAATCAGAAAAGTCAACTTTAACCTATGCTGAAAGTCCGACATGGAAAGGTTGAAAGAGTTAAATATGTATAGCCTGGAGAAGAGACAATTAAGAGGTGATACGAGAGCCATTTTCAAATATTTAAAGGGGTGCTGCACAGATGATTTTGACAAAACCTTTGGACAAATTCCCAGATGGTGCAAACAGTTCAGCTGTGGAACAGATTGCCTTAGGTGATGGACTCTCATTCATTAGAATTATTTAAGCAGGAGCTGGATGGCCACCTATCTGGGATATTCTAGCAGCTTGTCTCCTTCGTCACCAGCAGACTGGATTTGGTGTCCTTTGGAGTCCCTTCCAACTCTTGTATTTCTTAAAGATTTTCAAAATAAAAAGTGCTTAGTAACTTGCCTGAAGCATAAAATGAAGGCCTCCTCAATTTGCTTTTCATAAATATGCCTGTCAAAAAAAAATGATTTCCCCTCTATCTGTCCATCTTTCTCTTAACAGGTGCAAGGCGGTCATTGATCATTTTGGTCAAAGAATAAGTGCCAGCTATTTTGTTGTGGAAGATAGTTACTTTTCAGAGGAAACCTGTGCAAATGTGTCCTACAGGTACGTATCAAGACAGAAGAGAAACCTAATAGGTATTTCATGCCCCTTTCTGCCAGCCTTAAACATTACAATCACCCATTCCAGGTCTTCAGTTGTCACATAGTGCTATGTGAACTACTATAAAATGAATGCAAGCTATGTATAGATGTCCTACATATGTCTTCATTTTCTGTTCCACTCCCTAACTCGCTACTCTTGTGCATACATGTACTGGAGACACCCTCCTTCTTAAGAAATTATGTGTAACATGCCCCAAGAGGCACTGCATTCATTCAGGCATAACATCAAACCACGGTGTTAAATGAGACTAGCTCTCATGACCCACCCTCTTACCCCTCCAGCAGAAGGTTCCACTTAAGCTGCTCTTTAGCATATTATCTGAACCCTAAACTGTGGCTAATCTTAGCTATGGTTAGCTGAAATAAGCCAGCTTCATAAACTGTGGTTTGAAGTTGTATCGTTTCCACAATCCATTTTAATATTAACTGCAGTTTGGGGTACAGATGACATAGCTAACTGTGGTTAATATAAAATGGAAGTGAAAGCTGCAGAATTCCTCCTTATAGTTGTTCTGTGGGTGGTTAATGCAAGCCTAATGCAGTACATTATCAGAACACAAAACAATGGTTTATCAAGATCCCCAAAGCAAAGGACTATGTGCTAAAATTGGCTTGAAAGCAGGGCTTATAGCATCTCCCAAGGAAATGCATATGTGTAAACTGGTGAAGTGGTGGGTTGGGAAAGGCAGATACTTATATCTGTACCTGTCTTCTTTCCTTGTTGAGGCTATTAGCAGCTGCAGGTTTTACCTAAGTGTTTGATTTCAGACAGGGAAACTCAGAAAGGGAAAGGATTGCACCTCCCTGAGCATTTGTCTTTAAGCTTTGACAAAAAACGTGGGGAGATCTGATCTTATGTGTTACATATAGCTTGGCCCTCCAACTAAGAGAAAAAAACTCCTTTGTATTATATTGCATTTCGCCCTGGCATTTGTGTCCTTGTTCAGGTTCTGGACCAGTTACCCAGCAGAGTAGCTCAGATGCCTCTTGAAGGCACAAAGAATTGAACTTTCCTGCATTTTACACCTATTCCCTCACCCCCTCCCTGACTCTGCTTCATTTATGCCATTAACCTTTGCTGAGGCAATTAGTAGCCAGCTAATGGCTATTTAAGAATGTTTAAAAGCTGCCATAGTGCTCTTGAGGGTCAAGCCAATGGCCTGTTTGATCCAGTCTCCTCTCTCTCTCAATGGCTAATACTGGATGCTTCAGAAGGTATTTAACCAAAACAAGGTAATTAAAGGAGTGATACTTCCCCCCACTTTCCTTCTGTGTCAGCTCACTGTCTCTATTTATAAGGAAAGTTTCAATCATTGCTTGAACTTTAGGTCAGCTTCAAACATTACTTTGAAGAGCTGAAACGGGAACCAAGAGTCTAGCTGCTGCTTCCCATGCTTTTGGGGTAGTAAGCAAACATCTCTCAGTAATAGCTGATCAGATGCTTCTGGGAAGCCCACCAGTGGGTTGTGAGGGCAATAGCCCTCACCTGTTGTTGTCTCCCAGGAACTGGTATTCATAGGCATGCTGCCTCTGCATCTGGAGGCACCATGCCTTGTACTAGTTGCTGAGAGGCAAGAATGAGGGAGAGCATCTGGTTGGCCACTATGGAGATGCTGGACTAAGTGGCCCTTTGGTCTGGTGCATCAGGGCTCTTTTTGAATGCATTGTGATGTCCAAATAAAAAAAAGAGCCCCTTGCTTTCTGAAAACTTAGCCTTTTCTTTTTTAAAACAACAACAACAACAACAACAATTAAATTTATTGAACCTTGTTTAATTAAGCTCTTACGGATAAACTCCTGGAGGAAGTCATGCTGGCTGTTTACTATCTCCAGGCAAAATGCCTCTGAATACCAGTTACTGAGGAAAAAAACAGCAGTAGAGGCCTGTTTCACTTACCTCCTGCTTGTGGGCTTCCCCAAAGCATTTGGCTGGCTACTGTGGGAAAAAGGATTTCTTACAAATGTGGTACATACACTTCATTCTTCATCCTCGTTGTAGATGAAGATATTCAATAATGTGATAGCCACTATTGATCCATGCAGAAGTCTTCATTTCCAGTCTGTCATAAGGCTGTTTATTACTCCTCCTTTGCACACACCTCCTTTACGTGCACTTCAAGTTCAGCCAATTTCAAGTTCATCACATTACATGATTCTCCCCCAAGGCAGTGGTTTCAGTCTCTTCAGTAAAGAAAACATATGGAACTAGATCAGAATTATGGCTTGAAGTCCAAGAATCTTAATTACAGAGGTATAC
This sequence comes from Podarcis erhardii, assembly GCF_964252035.2. Taxonomy (NCBI): domain Eukaryota; kingdom Metazoa; phylum Chordata; class Lepidosauria; order Squamata; family Lacertidae; genus Podarcis; species Podarcis erhardii. Next base: position 20,785,383 of record NC_138504.1, read on the forward strand.
CTTCCCCTTGCCTATGCAGCCCATTATTTTATCAAATAAGGAAGCTTAGTCTGATGTGTCTTTTGAGAAACACCATGTTGATTGCCAAATAATCACAATTCCGTCCTGCCCCCCTTCAGTTATGTTGTGCTGCTTGTTCTTCACTAACATATTGGCAAGATGCTATCCATATACAGTGGTACCTCAGGTTACATACGCTTCAGGTTACAGACTCTGCTAACCCAAAATAGTACCTCAGGTTAAGAACTTTGCTTCAGGATGAGAACAGAAATCGTGCAGTGGCAGCAGGAGGCCCCATTTGCTAAAGTGGTGCTTCAGGTTAAGAACAGTTTCAGGTTAAGAACAGACCTCAAGAAGGAATTAAATTCTTAACCCGAGGTACCACTGTACACTTCATTGATGGCAGAGCTGAGCTGAAAGCAGCTGTGTAGTGAGCCCCAGGAACCATAATCATGATCCAGTGAATACTGCTGTTGACCAAGCAAATCTACAGCCTGATTTGGGAGTTTTTCTAGTCATTCCTGGTGAGAGAAAAATGAAGGCTAGCATGGTAGGCAGAGTCACAAGCCCAGGAACTATTCAGGAGGTCCGTAGCTCAGTGGTAGAGCATTTGCTTTGCATGCAGAAGGTCCCAGGTTCAATCTCCAGCATCTCCAGGTAGGCTTGGGAATGTCCCCTATGTGAAACCCTGAAGAACTGTTATCAATCAGTGTAAACCCCCTGGAGAACCATTGGCTGTTCAGATGTTGCTGAAATGCGACTCACATCAGCTGCAGCAAGTGTAGCCAATGACCAGGGGTGGTGATTGTTGTTCAGCAACATTTGGAAGGTGAAATGTTCTCGCACTTGGTATAGACAAGTACTGAGCTAGAACCAATGGCCTGACTCTATAAGGTAGCTTCCTATGTTCTATGTATATCACAATATAGAATAAAACATGCAACCCTGGTGACTCTCCATGTGGATCAACAGCACACAGACCCATGACTTCTATCTGCAGCAGCTTCTAATAGTAGCAGACTACTCCAGCAGATTCTTGCGCCCTCCACACACTCTCTTTTGTTCAGTTGGTGGTGGCAGAAGTGCCCTTGGCCTTAGGTTCTCCTACTTTTGTCATTTGGCAGTGGTTCCACATTTATAAATTTCTTATTCTTTTCATATTTGTAGTGGCAAAGATCCAAATAGCTATTTTAGGTGAACATAAGGGATGAAGAACCTGCTGCTCTCTTGGTGTTGTTGAATGCCAAGACTCATTATCCTTGACCATTGGCCATGTTGGTAGGGGCGGATGGGAGATGGAATGCAGTGACACCTGGATGGCTACAGGTTCCCTTCCTCTGGCCTAGAGGAATTTTAAAAATACATCAGAATCCTACACCTTACTGCAAGCTGCTGTTGAATGTCATTTCAAAGGTAGTTTGCCGTGTGGCGTGTTGTGGGAGAAACATAAGCCCAAAGCCTCTAGGTGTATTCCCACTAGCTGCACAGCTCTTTGGCTCTCAGTCATTGGCTGTATTGGTTGATGTGTTTGCATATTTCTACACTCTAAAACAATTTGCTATTAGAGTGATTCTGTGATGGGTGAAGTAAACATTATGTTCCATACGGAGTACTGAGTATATTCATTATAACTTGATAAATATTAAGAGTCAGATTTGGCAGCCTTCATATATGCATGCACTTGAGTCATTGTTAATTTCTTAGTTAAGCTGGCCATATGCAAATGTGTCATTAGCAATGTGCAAGCTGGTGGAATGTTAGTTTCTCATGGTGGTAATAGTTATTTTTGGAGAGAGAGAAACCCTGAATCCATATGGCTGCTTTCTTCTTATGTTTTGGTGATAGACCATAATTGCTTTATTCACTTACAGGCAGATCTCCAGAGCAGTTCTCATTACTGATCGGTCGATTTTGAAGGCAAGCTCAGATCAGCAGGTTAGCATATCCATTAAGCATTGGTAACTTTCTGCCTTGTAAACAGCTGCTTGCTTGTGACTGTATTTTCAATCACAATTTCCATTCATTGTAAAGCCATTTAAGTGCCTTTGTCACCATTAGACGCATTTGCCAGGAAACAGGAGAGTTTTTAAGTCTGAATGCTCAATACTTGGAAATGGACAAACAAGATCATAGATGCTTGATCAATGAAGTTAATTCTTAAGTATAAGCAAAGGTTATGTGTTGGATCCAGGTTAAGTTAATCATACTTTAGTCCCATTGAAATCAAAGAAACAAGTTGGACACAACAACTTAACCTGGATCTAACCTGCCTAACAGATAGATGGAGCTGATAAACATCAAGTTAGAGATCTGGTCCCACTTCTCTGCACATAATCTATATATCTCATTTATATTTGGATCTCTATTTTATTGAAATTATAATTCCAGCTTTCTTCCAACATGGTAGTCTTCAAGCATGTACATTTGGGTTCCCAAGCAGTCTCCCATCCAAACACATACCAGGCCCAGACAAACAACAGGTTGCTTGAAGGAAGAGGCCATGGTTGTTGTAAAACTACAATGGGATCACATCCAAGTATACAACCCTATTGGTAGATTGACCTAGGCTATGATTGACCTAAGGCTATGATTGACCTAAATTTGCCAGTGAGCTTCATGGCTGAGTGAGGATTTGGACAAATGTCTTCCGGATTCAAGGTCAACGTTCTACACCCCACTGCATCTCTGTATAACTTCCAAATCTAAAACTATAAACTGTAGGTTGTAACAGGAACAAGTATACAGATCAGCCTTACAGATCAGCTTTGCAAATTAGATAAAATAATCCTATTACATAAGTATGCATATAAAGTTGCCTGGTTTAAATTTGGAAAATCTCTGCAGCCAATGTAGATGAAGCTACTTGACTAGGAGGGCGGGAAACAAATAAAAGTTATTCTTATTCTTATTCTTATTCTTATTCTTATTCTTATTCTTATTTATTTCTAGTCTCACTTTGGATGGGACAATCAATTGTAGAGCAAGGGATATGTTCCACCTCTACAAATACATCCCACGTGAACAAATACAGTGCCTCCAATCACATTTCCATAGTGGCCATTTCCTTAGTAGACATTGTTTATTGTTGAAATCTAAATGCTGCACTTTTCTTAAGCAAAGCATACCACTGAGAAGAGCACAGTGGTTGTGGCTTTCAATAAAATAGGCATAATTAGGCAGCAGGGGCAAACATCTCTCAGTCTCTTTTTGAATAGCGCTTTGGCAGACTTGGGTTTATAATATGCTAAATATGCTGGTGCAAAGGCAAAAGGGCCTTGCATTGTAGCCTGCAAAGAACTACTAGATGGATTCTTTTGGAAGACTTTTTAAAGAGATTCTGTTTTGTTTGCTTTCCAGATTTCCATTTTGACTGTCCCACCTATGGAGCCAGGTCAGCCTGCTGTCTGCCTTATAGAACTGTGTTCTTCAACCATGACATGCATGAAAAATACATGTGAGTACATGTTCTGACTTTGTTCTTTGTTATTGTGGCAAGAAAGGAAGTGCCAACTCTCAGTAGGAATGGCAAATACCCTATAAATTTCAGGAATGTAGCCAATACATGCTTAATAGCAGCATGCATATTTGCCCTGACTTACACTGGTGTGAAAGGGACTTGCAAGTACTAGTAGTAGATACAGCAGTAGATACACTCCAGGAACCTGTCACCAACAGCTGCTCTCTGGCATAGATTCCTCTGTGTGTGTTCTTAGGGATGAGCAAATCTGTCAATTTCAGGTTCTCTCTGTTTCCCTTTTTTCTAATTTCAAATTCAGTTTTCCACATTTGTTTGCAAATTCTTTTTTTATATAAAAATTTATCCTGAAAATCACACCCTGCTCCTTCTGGGGTGGTTTGTCCACCTTTGGTCCCCACCTTGCATTTTTGTCTGCTGTTTTCACTTATATACCCTTTTTTGGATCCTTTTTCTAGTATATTTATTTTTGTGCCCGTTACTTGGGGTATTACGGGAGCAAGTAGTACCTCTGGTGGGGGACACACCATGCTCCTTCTGGGGTGGTTTGTCCACCTTTGGTCCCCACCTTGCACTCAGCTCTCACTTGTGGCTCCTGCAAACAGTCAGCATGTGACAGCAGCCACACACCAGGAACAGCTTTGACCTGCCGGCTAGACCAGGTGAGGGTAGCTGATGGGTCTCAAACCCTCGGTGAGTTAGAGACTTCCCCTGCATGCAAAGACATGCTCTGGTGGATTGAGCGGTCAAGACTGATTGTGGGTTCAGTGGTCAAGAAGACAGTTTCTGCACATGCTATGGAGGGGCAGATAGGGCTTGTCAACCCGGGAAGGAAGCCCATCTAGGAGAAGGAAAACTCTTATCCTAAACCTTGTTGGATCCTTCTCTTTTGGGAGTAGAAAAGGCTCAGGAGTAAACCCTACACAAATCTGGAGTGGAGTCCCTAAGATGCTTGGATGGCGCCTTGTATGCCTCCTTCTGGCAACTCCTGCAGCCAAGCTGCTGCCAAACATATTGCTCTGCTTTCCTTTGGTACATGTCATCTGGGCATCTCAGGACATCCACACACACTGCCCAGGCTAGCACTCCAGGGAGGTCAGCTTGGTGCTGCTAATGCAGCAGTTTGAATTCACCTCTGGAGGCACACTCGGTTGTCTGTTGAGACAAACAGATGCCAACAAGAACAACTTAGAGAATTGCATTGCAAAACTTGGAGAAATTTGATAGAAGATTCAGTATAAAATTATCCTATATCCCCAGTATTTCTGCAATCTTCTGTTTGCATCAATCTCCCAAGCCCTTTATCTGCCAGGCCAAAACCCAATATGTAGCCAATTCTGTTACCTATTTAAATGGTTGCAGCTACAAAATGTAGCAGCAGTAAATGAGATTAATATATATGTATTTGCATAAGAATAGCTTAAAGGAAATGGGACCTTGTTAATACAGCAATAAAGTTTTTTGATGATTTCTGTGTTTTAACAGTATATAATATATTGTATAGAAAAGTAATGACATTCCTGAAAAGGGCTTTGTGGCATTTCCTCTAAGAGATCTCCTTATTAGAAAGGTTTTTCAAATAAACTGCATTGAAATGCGGATGTTAAAGGTTGGAACAAATACTTGCCCAGGCAATTTAATTTCCTATCCATTTGCCTTTTCTTGACAACGGAACGTTTACTATTAAGGTTCTACTCTGAACATAATAAACTAAGGGGGTCTAAAACATAACTGTTTCCAGTTGCTTGGGGAATTTTTTTTTAAAAAATAGAACTTCTGTATTATCGCTGGTATATTGACCTTGTGGGGGGTTCATTTTACATGTAGAACTATCCTGCTTGCACAATGGGATGGGGGGGGTGGAAGTTGGAATAACTAGTGAGAGAGGAGAGACCTTTCTCATACCCAGTTGCTTACAGTGTGTGGGGGAGACAGGGCAAGTATCACTTAAGGACCTTTCCAGGTAGTGTGTCATCAGCTGCTGTCTCAAAATGCCACAAGCTCACACCAAACCTGCTCATTGTGTGTCCCAAAAAACTGAACTGAGACACCCACTTTCCAAGATTAATAAATTGCTAACAATGAAAACTAAGGAAGTTCTGCACTAGTTTGAGAAGTAGCTGTTCTTATGATCTGCCTATAGACTTTGTGTGTTTTCCCCACTACCACCTTTTGTTATTAAAAATCACTTTAATAAGCTTTTATTAAAAAGTCTATAATTATGTATTTACACTTCAGGTCAATTGGACTGCTAATGCTCATTCATTAAAATGACAGGTGGTTAGCTAATTTTTATATATATAAAAAAAACTCTATTATAGCACACCACAGGAAGCCCATATCTGCAAGGCATTAGCACTTAGCTTTTCTTCTCTAGTCAATGAGTTTACAATTGTATTGCCAAATGGAGGGTAAACACCCATCACATTCCTCTGCCCTGCTTGCCCCATCTGGTTATGGCTGTTCTCAAACATTTTTAAAGTGTTCCTTTAGCTTCAATGGGTGCAGTGTCCCCGCCCCCCCAAGTTAGCATATATGCTTTTTCCATTTTACAAACTGTTTGCTATTGTCATTGTGCTGTCATGAATATAGCTTTCAGCTTGGACATTGAGTTCCATGTTCAAATCTCCACCTGGCTATTATTTATTTATATATTTACCACATAGTGCCAAAATAGTTTTCTAAGCAGTTTACAAGTATATAATTACACAAGCATATGAAAATACAAACATCTATAATTAAGAAATGCAATGAAACAATCTGTGAGTTGGCCAGATGTGTATGAAGGCATGGTCATGATCTAATTGTGTCTGGATTTTGGACAAAGCATAAAAAATATTTCCCCTTTTCCTTTTATTTATTTTTTGGATGTTTGCTATTAATGGTTATTAACATGGCTGATCTCTTCCACTCATTTAAGCAAGATAAGCATGCAGATACACATGACCTTGGGTCACATGGTGCAGAAGACAGGCATGTAATTGATGTTGCCCGCTGAGTGGAACCAAACTCCCTTCCTCGTACCCTAAGTACTGAGAGCACTTTCCAACACTAGTCATATTCAGAGTTGACCCATTGAAATCAATGGGCCAGTGTAGTGTAGTGGTTAAGAGCAGTAGACTCGTAATCTGGGGAACCGGGTTCATGTCTCCGTTCCTCCACATGCCGCTGCTGGGTGACCCTGAGCTAGTCACACTTCTCTGAAGTCTCTCAGCCTCACTCACCTCACAGAGTGTTTGTTGTGGGGGAGGAAGGGAAAGGAGATTGTTAGCCGCTTTGAGACTCCTTAGGGTAGTGATAAAGCGGGATATCAAATCCAAACTACTACTACTACTACTACTCTTCTTCTTCTTCTTCTTCTTCTTCTTCTTCTTCTTCTTCTTCTTCTTCTTCTTCTTTCCATTGATTTCAGTGGGTATACCCAGAGTATGACTGATGTAGGATTTCCCTTAGGCTAGTTGTTCCCAACTGGTAGTCCATGGACCCCAGGATGTCCACGTAACCTATCCAGGGGGGCCTTGGCACCATTCACATAACAAAAAGTACAGTAGAAATATCAAAATGGGGGGCCCATGGCTTGGCTTTTGAAAACCAGGGGGTCCACAATACATAGCTAATTGGAAACCACTGCCTTAGGCTATACAGACAGGGTGTCCTCCCCAGCCCTAAATGAATTACTCAAAGACCAGCAGTGGCACACTGTATAACTAATTTATTTTTTTTTTATATAAATATTTATTAAGGTTTTTAAATATAAAACATAATAAACAATCTTACTTCTTTCACAACAATTTCATCACTTCTTTGGGCTCCCTCACGTCTCCCGCTCCCATTTACATCGTTAAAATTTTTTTTCCAAACAAATTATCAACTTGTTTACAATCTCATGTCCACTCACACATATAATCTAGCGCTTCTTCCAAAAAGTTTTATATTTTCTTTAGTCTCACTTATCATCAAATTTAAATCTAGTTTAGTGGTGACCAGTTTTTTATAATCTAGCATCCTTCTTAACATTCAACCAAATTACAATGTTTTTGTAAATACATCTTGAATTTCTCCCAGTCTTCCTCCAACTTCTCTTCTCCCAGATCACGGATTCTGCCGGTCATCTCGGCCAGTTGCATATAGTCCATCAGCATATAGTCCATCAGGCTGATGCACTGTATAACTAATTTAGTTAAACCCAATTACATCAGAGACACACTGCCAAGGCGGGAGGGAGGGGCTTGCTGATGGCTTATAGCAGTAACATCACATGTGATCAGATAATTATATAGTAAATTAAAGTGAACTTCAATTATCGTGGTTTTAATAGAAAAAAAAGATTTTATGGCAAACGTTCTACAAAAGAGCAAATGCTTCAGTTTTCTCTGCATTTGCTTATTTATTTATTTTTAAAATTATATCACTCCTTTTTATTATTTAAGAATTCTGAAGGCATATGGTTAGAATAGGTTAAACAATAATAAAAGTTAAGCATTAAAATGTTGATTCCAAAAACTCAAATGATAAAATAAGCAAAGAAAATAATCAAGATAAATCTCAAATTTAGAGTGTGGACAGGTGTGGGGTTTTTTTTAACCTAAAAAATGATTATAATGCTCTGGGGGAGCATCCACAGAGGTGCAGCAACCAGCCACAGTGGCTGTAGTTCTACCTCCAATTGTCACAGTATGACTCTGAATGCCAGTTGCTGGAAGAAATTGCAGGTGGGGAGTGTGTGTTATGCTCAGGTTCCGCTTGCAGTTTTCTTTTAGACATCTGGCTGGCCACTTTGAGAACAGAGTACTGGATCAGATAGGCAAGGTTCTTCTTCTGCTGTCTATAGAGCCTTCTTATTTGTGATGATCACTTCTGGAGACCCTGCTCTCGGAAACCTTGGAAGGGAATCTAGACGATGGAATTGTCCCAGATGGTAGAGGAACTGGATGCTATTGAGGCATGCAATAGCAGTAGCCAGACTCAGCATTCGAAACTTCTCTGTTGCTCATATTCAAAATGCAAGCTTCTTTCTTTGAAATTTTTAGGGAGAGGTTGTTGTTGGTTGTTGTTGTTGGTTGTATTTTTTTAAAAAAAGGCTTATCCAGTTCTTTTAGAAAGCGGGGAGGGACAAAGATTGATTTTTGCATATTAATAGCTGAAATAGTGTTTAAGGTATTTTACTCATGACTTGATTTCAGTTGGTGGTGCTTGCTTCTTCTTCTTTTTAATTGTTGTCACCTGGGTTGGAAATTATTTTAAATTACAAAGCTATGTGCAATTTTAAATGCAGTTCAGGGTGGATTCACATGACCACATTTTAGTGCAGTGAGGAACTTTACCATGCCATATCACTGCCATTGAAAGTTGTTGTCCCAACGAAGTTGCAGCTTCTTCGCCCCAGAAGAAGACTGACCTGATAAACGCTGCACTGTCTCCACGTGATACAGCCCAGTTCCAAGCTGACCTACACTTTTAACACTAATAGTCAAAATTGTGAATGCCAGGCTGTGGAGGATCCTAAAAGTGCCTTTCTATCCCATTCCAACAGATTTGGTGCATTTAACTTGTTTGTCCATTAAAACTGCTAAAGAAGATTTGGAGCCTATTGTGGGCCAGTTGTTCAGTGAAAGTACAGAAACAGGTAAATGCTTTGTTTTGTTTTACTTTAAAAAACAAAAGTCATGCTTTACAATCTTCTCTCTCAGCCCAAGTTGATTGACAGCCATTCTACCACTTAAGTATCAGAAATCACGTCAAAAGCCTGGCTGATTATGTGTGCGCATTTTTTAATTTACTTTATGTTTTATCAGACAAAATGAGAAGCTAGTTCTATGTGCATCTCTGGGTGTGCCATGGTCCTCCTTTGGTGACTGTCCAGGTTCAGTATTGTCTGGGGAGGCACTTGCTTTGGAGTGCCATGGGACTTAATCATGCAGAATAACAACAAATTACACTATAAATTTGTAGGGCTATTTATTTATTTATTTATTTATTTATGCAGGTATTACTTTTTCAACTCCCATTAGCAGACCAGAGAGACGGTTCATATAAACACTGCAAATCCATTTTCTATTGCTCCCAATTCATCTCCCGTAATTTAACTTAGAGAGAAAAACAACCTGAAACCAAACCAGCATTGTACAGATCTGGAAAAAAAACACACCTCGGAATACGAAAAAGTGGTTAGATTGCCACTTAGCATCATCTTGTCCTTTCCCTCCTGCCTCCTTCTTAACATTAATCTTAATGCTTAAAGTGATCTGGTTTTGAAGTGATGTATTGTTTAGAAGCTGCCTGAAATTCTTTTGGAGGAACTCTGTGATCAGGAGGGTCCTCAGGTGCACTGAGGCACTGAGAAGCTAGTTTTCACTGACACATAGGCCTTTTTATCATCAAGATGAGGTAGTGGTCATATTTTAATTAAAATGTCAGAACAAATACTGTTGGAGTTATTGAAAATGAATCACCAGATAAAGTGAGCACTGGGCCATGGCAGGTCAGAGAAGCAAAGTCACCTGAAGAAGAGGACTCTATTCATTTTCTTGCCTAAATGAGGAAGAAGTAACTTCTTTTTTTTAAGAGTACTAGGAACTTTTAATAATTTTTTAAAAGAATGCACTGCGTCAGGCTTTATGCTGGTTGATTATCCCTTCCAAATAGATTGGAAAAGGTAAACTGCTCTCTCCTTGAGAACAGTCATTATACATCTGTTTAAACACACACACACACACATGGCACACACACATGGCACACACACACACAGAGAGAGAGAGCGAGAGAGATTAGTTGTCCTGTGCTTGCCTTTTAAAAATACCTTCAAACCTCTGTTCTTATCCATTATGAAAGGCTTCTCTCTTTCTAAGCAATGTGAGCATAGCATTTATTTTAAATTTTATTTTAGGGGGGGTGTTTCCCCCTCTTCCCTGCCTTAAAAGCCTCACGGTTGGTTACTGCTTCTTTCCCAGTCGTGTACACATAATTAAAATGCAGAGCAGCAAGACTTAATATTCCCAAACAGAAAGCCAACAACAAATCCTGGTTGACAGCTCATGGTCTCTCTGTCTGGGATATGAAACAAGAGCCCAAGTTCAGATGATACAGGTGTGCTTGTGTTGTCTGTGACATGGCAGAGCAGGGGAGATGTGCCACAGGAAATTTTGAGCAGGGTGTACTAGCACACTGCTTGTTCATGTTAAACTATAGTTTGTTATAACCCATGGTTTAATATGATGTGCAATTGGGGCCATAGTGACTGGCCACAACTTGACTAGTGAGCTTCATGCCTAAGTGTGGATTTGAAGCCAGATCTTCTCAGTCCAACATACCACCCGCATTGCTACAGAATTCTATACACACACATCTGTACAGGGACCCTGAAAAGCTTTGTGTGTGGAAGATACCACCTAAGTAAGATCCTGTGTATAAGGTCAGCCACTGCTTCCTGAGGCAGTAGAGGCTGGTATCCTCCATTGTTTTGAAGGCGTGCTAGTCTGTGGCTTGCTGTATATAACAGCCTGTGTCGCCTTGGTTCCATTTTGAGCCCTAAAACCCATACTGGAGTGCTTAAGCAGTGGGCTCGTCCTCCTTAGTTGATCTCAGTGCCCATGAACACTCTCTGCTCTGAGTGAAACCCCTTCTAGGAGATGCTCTAAATCTCCTTGAATATGGTTTTCTACCCAGTTTGAGGTTCAAAACTATCTCAAGGAACTCTATGATTCCCATGGGCCCCTGAATTAATCAGTCTGATGTGTTGTTCACTGTATTCAGCTGTAAGTTGTTCACTGTATGCAGCTGTAAGTAACCACATTTTCACAAAGCCATATTTAATAACCAGAAGCAGGGGGGCTTTCAGATGCTTTCAGATATCCATTTCAGAGAGACTTATTTCACAATCAGGGTACCAGCAACAAAAGGGCCTCATCCATAATCCCCGAAGGTGGGAGAATCTAGAGCACAACCTCCAATAATTTGCCTTTCCAACATTTTGCTGTACTGTATAAGTCTTGCTGCATTTTAATTCCGGTGAGTAAAGTCTTCCCCCCATTGTTCCAGAAAGTGAAGGCGCAGGAGAAGGGCAAAAGCCTCAGATTCTCTGGTCGGTATATTTCAACATGAGAGACTCCTCTGGTGTAGACAGGACATCCTATGCCAATTTGCCTCCCAACGTCTATGTCTGTTCTGGGCCAGACAACGCATTGGGAAATGACTGTGCTGTCAAACAGGTAAGGGAGGTGTCCCACGTTTTTCAGCTTTTGACTGAGGAACTTTCAGGGTGATGGTACACTGCAGGGTTGTAATACCTATGTTGTTTTGTGGGCCAGTTTGTGGGCAAGTGGGGTTTCTGCAACGAAATGTGCATGTGTTGGCTTATGTAGACCACTTAGAGGTTATGGATGATTAAACCACATATAAATCCTGTTAATTAAAATTAAAGTAAGTTAGATGTGACTCAGGGGGCTGAAAAAAGAACAAGCTAGCATCAAAGACAGGAGTCCTTTTTACTTTTAGAACTGCAACCAATGTCTGTTGCAAGTACCAGTGGAGCACAAGGCTTCTGTATGCAATTGAGTGCTGGACTTGGCCTGGGAGCTGCAACCTGAGAGAGACAGAGGGATTGACTGAGACTCTAGACCCGTGGCTCCCAATGTGGGGCACACATTTGATTTTTAAGGGGAGGCAATTCGAGAATGAGTTATTAACAGTGAATGGCCTTTTAGGCTTCCTCCATGTGAATAGGAGTTCACTTTTTGAATAATAAGAATTATACATTGGGGGGGGGGGGCATCGGGATTTTAGAGATGCTTAGGTGGGGCATGGCCAAAAAAAGGTTGGGAACCACTTCTCTAGACCAATCTAGCGAAACTTACCAGAAGAATAAGAAATCAATATAACAAACTTTTAATAAAAGAATGGAAATGGTTTATTGAATATTTACAGATACATTGCAAACAGATAAAAACATTAGCAGGATTATTGTAATAACCTGCAGTTTCATAAGAATATGTATTTAAAGTAGATAATTTAATGAGCAAATTAAATGAATTTGGATATGCAGAAGATATTAAAAAATAAATTTCAGGAACCGAAGAAAGAGGCGGAAGGAAGTCAAACTTTGAAATGTTAAATTGATTGTAAAACTAATGACATGCATAAATTTGGAAAGCATAAAAACTTAAAAAACAAGAGACTCTAGATCAGTCTCAGCCCTGTGTGCACAGTGTATTGTATTGTATTGCAGCGCTGCCTTAAGCTACTGTCTCCCTCTCCCACTTGCTGCTCATATAACAGTGAACTACACTGCAAGGTTGTTGCATGCTACTCTCACAGCCCAACCTGCTAAATGGGGATAGGAGAAATAGGGAACACTTTAGGATTGTTATAAACCATTCAGGATTGTTATGAAGAAGTCTGACCTGCAGTATTCAATGTTAAATACACCATGGGGCTGTCTTAAGCCACTCTCTCTAGCTCTAGGCCCTTCCAGCCTGCCATATGGGAACATTAAACTGCATTTGCTTTGGAATTTCTATTAGCAGGGCTGTTAGGTAAATGCTTCACACAGTAAGAGCTGAGTTACAGAGAGTGAGGAGTCTTCTCTATTGGGTTTGGAGGGGGCTATGTGTCTCTTGGATATATCAATTGATTGTCCATGGGCAGCTCTCACTTCCATACCCAGGGACATTTAATTATAGTTTCTTAATGTGAACTGGGAAATGACCTAGCCCGACAATGGGGTGGTTTCATCGGCCCTTTTTATATGCACAAATATTTTCCCACACCCTCTTCTGCTGGCTCATATGGGTTTGAGGAATTGGGGGTGGGAGGAGGGAAGAAATGGAGCAAAGGTAGACAGCAGAAGAGAAGGATATATAGAATAGACAGCCTCCTCTCTCCTAGTCTGTGCTGTTTCCTTTCTTCCACCCTAGTTCCATTATGATGGAGACAGTTAGTGTGTTGTACAAAGACAGGTGGGTAGAGGTGATTTCTCCAAGCCTTCAAATTGCACCACCACCACCCCAAAAAAAATATTAAACAACCTTTCTTGGTCTTTTGGAAGCAGGGAGGAAGCTTGGGCGTTTCCCCCCAAATTAATCTAAGAAGATTTTGCTAGAGTTCACCCAGTTCTAGAAATAAATAAATCTCCAACAGTATCTTTTTTATATAAAAAAGGAGGGAGGAAAAGATAATTTATTAATATTATCACAGAAGCCTTCTGCTTCCAATATAAGTCTTTGATCTTCATCTTTTATCCTCTTACCAGTCAAATTATTGCCTTGTAAAACAAAATTAAGGCTACTATTAGCCTTTGAATATACAGATCAGATGTGAGCATTCAGGCTGTGTCAGCTGTTCTGTTAAAAAGCCCATTGATAACGGCCATAGGGAGGGCAACTGCAGCTGCTTAAAATTTCTTGCATATATTCTCACTTGGCCTGAGTCATTTAAAAATTAATGGTTGCTATAGCCTTGTGAGCGTAAGAAGTTGTGCATGTTATCCTTGCATGCTCACTCGGACAGACATGGCTAAAAATGTTTCTATGTAGTCCTATCTGGATATCAGAATGTGAAAATATACGCTGCTCACTTAGCTCTCTTCCATGTGAAATCAGTGGGACTTAGAAGTGTTCAGCCACGACAGTATTGTGGCCACAATTATAAAGATAGATAGATAGATAGATAGATAGATAGATAGATAGATAGATAGATAGATAGATAGATATACAGTGGTGCCTCGCAAGACGAAATTAATCCGTTCCGCGAGTCTCTTCGTCTAGCGGTTTTTCCGTCTTGCGAAGCAAGCCCATTGACGGCTTAGCGGATTAGCACTATTAGCGGCTTTTAGCGGCTTATCGGCTTAGTGGATAAGCAGATAAGTGGCTTAGCGGCTTAGAAAAAGGGGGAGGGGAGGGGAAAAAACCCCGCAGGAACTCGCAAGACATTTTCGTCTTGCGAAACAAGCCCATAGGAAATTCGTTTTGCGAAGCACCTCCAAAACGGAAAACCCTTTCGTCTAGCGGGTTTTCCGTCTTGCGGGGCACCACTGTAGATATATATATATAGCTCTTAATCTTTAACTCGGTGGTAGGTGAAATGATGCCTTTGTTATCTTCCCCCTGGCACTTATGAAGCCTTTGAGTCCCAACGCTCTGCCCTTCTTGGTCTTGAGATGGTAAGGATGGCAACCTTTTTCTACCTTGAAAAATACATACAGTGGAAGGAGGAAGTTGGAAGAGTGACACTCTTTCCCACTTCCTCTTTCAGCTCTGTGTGCTTTTCAAGGCTCAAATGAATTCTACATCTTTTCCAAGGGATCTGAGTAAAAAGTCCAAGCATGTGCATGCACACATTTTCTCCTTTTTCTGTTTCTTAGGGGGACATGAGTATGAATGAATAAAGGAAGTACTTGGGTATCTCTTAGGAGCAGTATTGTGAACAAGCAGGTGGTGAGGCAGATGTGAAATATGGTTTTGTTGCTTGTGGACACACCACAATATGCATGTGGATTGGTTTGTAATCTCAACCAGTAAAGAGGTTAACTAAATGTTTGCTTCCTTCCAAATAGGCTGAGGCCATATTTCAAGAGATGTTTCCCAGTGAGGAATTCTGCCCACCACCCCCAAATCCAGAAGATATCATCTATGATGGAGACGGGACTCTGCCAGAAGATCCTGGGTTTGGTAATCCATCTGAGGCCAATCCAGAGACTTTGCCTGAGAAAAGCACTGAAGAGAGTGAAAGACCCTCTGAAGAGTGAATGGATGGCAAGGCCAAGACTGAACTCATTTCACCATGGTGTCTGGGGAAGCTTGACCCAGTCCAAAGTGCAACCAACCAACCAGTTTGTCATACACAAAATGTAACCCCAGCAATCCTAGCGGGACTTTACAGAGTTGCTTAATAGCTTGATTTGAGTTGGCACAGGAGAGTCTTGTCCAAAGCTATGTCCTGAAACATAACTCCATCCTTGACTCATTTTTCCTGGAAATACAGTTTATCAGTTTGTAAATAAGGCATTCCGTCATTCCACAGAATTGCAGTTTTGCCAAAGTCAGCAGCAGCACAATATATGGAACTCAGCTTGCTCTACAGGAAGTGTGGAGAAAAATTCCATTAACTGAAAACAGCTCTTGGGTTAGACTAGTAGGTGCTAGGCCAGGAGTAACCACTGTGGTTCCCTTCAGTTGTTGCAAGACTATAGTTCCCACCATCCCTGACCATTAGCCATGTTCGTTGGGGCTGATGGAGCTGGAGCCTGAAATCTAGAGGGAAACAAACTTGCTACTCCTGCACTAGACACTGAACATTCAGTTGTTAGTGAGCTAGCAGAAGCTCACCAAAAGGAAAAGATCCAAGTGTTTTCTGTTTGTTTGTTTGTTTGTTTGTTTGTTTGTTTGTTTGTTTGTTTGACTGGCTGTGCAGAATATCACAGAAGTGGTTTTTAAGCTTTTCTGTTATATACTCAGTAGAAATGCAAAATAAATAGATCTTTCAATAGATTTCTTGGAAATGGTTATTTGGTAGCACTTGGGTGCCTGCTCACTGAATCACTTTCAAGAACTGAGCTATATTTCTCACCATCTATTTGTTTTTGTTTTTTCCCAAAGACAGCACAAGTTTACTTGGTTGCTGCTCAAAAGTACTGAGCCAAAAATATTGGTTGAAAAGTACTTCTCTGAAGCAAGGCTTGTTTTTTCAAGTGCCCTCTGAGAGACCCCATAGCCACTAATATTCTTTCTTGGTTATCCTAGAGTGGGAATGGGAAACCTGTCACACACAGTATTGTTGGGCTCCCAACTCTCATCAGCCCAAGCCAGCATGGCCAATCAACTGGGGTGATGAAAGTGGTAGCCCCAACAGCATCTAGGAGGTGACATGTTCCTCATCCTTGAGAGACAGTTGGAAACTGGCCTTTGTAAATATATAAGACAATTTGTCTAAGAATCCAGTACAGAAGAAAAGGACAAGAGGTGATTCTGTGCTGTTGAATCTAAAAAGCCAACTAATAAGTCAGAATTAGTAACCATTTGCACAGCACTTACATTATGCAAAAATGTTTTACATTCTTGTTGGTTTTTCCAGTGGTGCTATCTTGCTATTCCCATTTTACAGGTAAGAGCCTGAGGCTAGAAACAAGTAACTTGTGTAAAGGTAAAAGGACCCCTGACCATTAGGTCCAGTCGTGACCGACTCTGGGGTTGCGGCGCTCATCTTGCTTTATTGGCCGAGGGAGCCGGCATACAGCTTCCGGGTCATGTGGCCAGCATGACTAAGCCGCTTCTGGCGAACCAGAGCAGCGCATGGAAACGCCATTTGCCTTCCTGCCAGAGCGGTACCTATTTATCTACTTGCACTTTGACGTGCTTTCAAACTGCTAGGTTGGAAGGAGCAGGGACCGAGCTACGGGAGCTCACCCCGTCGCAGGGATTCGAACCACCAACCTTCTGATCGGCAAGTCCTAGGCTCTGTGGTTTAACACACAGTGCCACCCGCATCCCATATAACTTGTGTAAGGTCACCCAGAAAATCCAGGATGAAGCAACAGATATATTTACAGTTAATATTTGTAAGAAGAGACAGGCTGTGGTAGACAAACTCAGGTAGCAGAGCTTAAATTGCGTTGTGTAAAGCCCAGGTAGCATTTCAGCTACTGTGTAGCTCACTGCACTGATGTTTTAAAATTCAGCTCCTTAATAAAGGCCACAAATGCCCCTCATGATCATTATGCAGTTTGGGTGGGAGATGGCTAGGTCATTGGTCCGTGATACAGCCCTTCAGTGCTTGAGCCTATGTGATTGCTTTGTGCCACAAAAGTAAGTTTATTCCATAAACATAACAATTACGTTCAGCACAGTAAAGCAAGATGCAGGTATCAATGGCACACAGCCTTTCTGTACAAAAACGGTGGCTCAAATTCATTTCATTCGCTAGGTAGTTCTTGTGGCGTTTGCAATTAAGCTGTTATTTATGCTGGGTAAGAGAGAGAGTCTGCCTATTTTTCCTTCGCCATTGCTGTTCCTATGCATAAATCAGAAAGCATGAATGTAGCCCAATTATATTTGAACGTTTACAAATCAATACGGGAGCCAAAATGAGGGCTTGCTCCCAAGAGCTTTCCAGAACGAAGTTCCTACAGAAAATTTCTTTTCTTTTTTTAATTTGGAAATGAACTTTAGTATAAGAAATTAAAGGTTTGCTTGCAAGCATGTTTCCATGTTTCATTATGGTTGTGAATATTAATGCAAAATGGTGTGTCACTTTATTTTGTTATTGTTTTGTGTAGATGTTCTGTTCAAATTGTTTCATGGAACTCCTTGCCATCTACAAAAACAGCAGCTATCTTCTTGCTTTTTTTTGGTGGGAGGGCAGATAATTTTGTTGAATTTTTCAGGGGGCAGAAGGTTGGTGCTTAACTAAATATGGCCATGGGGTTTTTTCTTTTATACCTTTTCCTTTAAATAAAAAGAAAAGCCTCTCGCACTCTGCCAACTCCACAGGCTCCCCGTCCATCTGCCCTTCCTGGATTGCCTATGGGAGAATGTTAGATCATTGTGTTCTTCTACTGAGACTCCAGGTATGGCCAAGGAAGCTGCACAGATGCAGAGTGGAGAGAGGCTTTAAAAAATGGGGGGTAGGAAGTAAAAGGAAGAATGGTCCCAGGTCACATCGTAATGGGTTGTATCCTGTGCTAGCCCTACAAAGAGCAGACCTGTTGAAATTAATTGACGTGACTACTGGTCTGAGTAGAACTTAGTTGGGTACAATCCAAAGTTATTAAGGTTGATCCCAACGCTTATAAACTTCACAAAGATTCTCCCACTCCTCCCCAGTTTTCAGGGACAATTTCTACATACACAGCTGACAAAAGCCACCGCTGAAAAGATAGCGGCCTTCAATCTTGCTTATAGGCTGCCCTAAGGAATCTAGTTGGCCATTGTGAGAAGCAGGATGCTAGATATGTTTTAGGCTAGAGAAGAGAACATTCATAGGAGATGTGACATCTTTCTTCCAATAGCTGAAGATCTGTCATGCAGAAGATGGAGCAGACTAGTTCTAATGGGTGAAATGGTGAGGAATCATATTAACTAACCATTAAGAGAAATTTCGTCAATGGTGAGAGCTATTCAACAGGGAAGATGGGAGTTGCATCCAGCTTTGTAGATGTAGAGGTCCAGAGAAGATCACTTCCTCAGTCCTGTCCAATGTGAATCTGACTACTCAGCCTGAATCTGATTACTCAGCCTGATCAGAAGAGAGGAATCGGTAGTCCTGATTTTGTTGGACGCCAACTACCCCCCCCCGCCTCAGCCAACGTGATGGAAGCTGGACCATTAGTCTAATCTAACAGGTTTTCCCTTAACATGATCCAGGTGGGGCACAAAGGGCCTGTTGGAACACAAGGAGATACCAGCAGGTTCGGATCCAGGTTCAGTCTTGCTTCTATAGCCACATCCTTGGATTCAAGCAGAAATCAAGCACAGCTCTCACTCTCTCGCTTCTGCCTGCTTCTAGCCCAGCTCACTTACATACCCAAGTCTGCCACAAGCTAACACTCCACCCCACAGTCAAGTCAAGTCAAGTCAAGTTTTATTGCGGCAAAAGCCAGTGACACAGAACACCACAAGATCATACAAAAGGAAATCAACAACAGCATCAAGAAAAAAAAAATATTACACAAGGGAGCTTCGCAGTGTGCCGTTCAACAAAAGAGATTTACGCTTCCTGATTGCTAAAGTGCAAAATTTGGCCACCTCATATGATATTGAGCTTGAGGAATCTTCCAGAAGGTATTTTCGTAGAATTTCGGGGGAGGATTCCAAATAATGTTGAAGGGGTATAAATTTTGATAAAAGCGGCAAAATAAGTTGAGCTCGTTCTTCACTATAGAATTCGCAAAATAGAAGGATGTGAGTGACAGATTCTACCTTATTAGACATACAGGGGCAGAGACGCGCATGCATTGGTACCCGCGTAAATTTGCCGTACAGCACTGCTGAGGGCATTGTCTCAAAGCGGGCTCTGGAGAAAGCCCATCTATAAGCTTCGTTAGTGATGTTAGTTAAGTAAGGGGCAGCTGAAAAATTAGACCACAGTGCAGATCAGGGGTTAGAACAGCTATTCCTATTGCAATAGGGCATAGGATCAGAAACAAGGGGCTAATGGAAGCCTTGGAGCCAGGTCTCATCAGCGTGGCATCCATCTGCACTCACAGAGGCCTTTCCCAGCACTCACATGGTCCCCTTCCTCGCACCTAGCTTAAATTAGGCTTGAAAGAAGCATTCTACTGTAGCTGATAGAATGGGCTGCAGTGTTGTAATTGGTGGTGGTGAGGCACAACAATTTATCTGGTTGCAAATGGGCCCCCATAGTGCTTTTCTTCCAGAAAAGAAAAGGTGCCAGTACTGTGTATCCTTGAGTACCCCTGGGGGTGGGGGAAGCACTGGGTCCCCAGGCCCCAAAAGGTTGACATGGAAGCAAGTCTCTCACACAAATTTCCCACTTGGGAGTCCAGAATCAGGTAAAAGGCATTGCCTGCTCCAACTTTTGATGGTGTGTCAAAACAAATTAGACAGAAGGCAAGCCTCAGAACCCTCCTTCCTCTTTCCTCTCTATGTTGAAGGGGGTCCCTGCCCCTGCCCCTTCAGAGGAAGGTCCGTAGCTCAGTAGCAGAGCATCTGCTTTCCATGCAGAAGTTCTCAGGTTCAGTCTCCAGCATCTCCTGCTACTACTGGAAATTTCCCCCACAGACCCTGACAACGTAGTCAGCACTGAGGCAGATAGACTGATGGTCTGACTCAGGCATAATGCAGTTTTGGTCTTCCCCATTCCCAAGTTGCTCATCTATCCCTGACTCTGATTTGCATCAAGAATGTCATGGCTCTCTAACCAGAAATGAGATGCATAGTAAAAAAGAAGAATGCATGCAGGGGGAAAAATGTTTTGCTTGTTCTAGTGGCTGTGATGTCTTTTTTTTTTTTTTTAACCGTTTAAATGCTCAGCTTTTGCCTTTCGGAGCAAATTAAAGACTGCAGATGTTCTCAGGCTTTGATTTTACACTACACTGGATGTGTACAAACTATTTTCATGACTTGTTCACATGGCAGATGTGCATTTTGAATGAGTTTGCTGGGGTAGTTGAGTACCCAATGGTTTGCTATGCAAGTATCGGCTGCGCTTTCATTTTCCCAGGAATAATGTGTTGAAACACTCGCTCTGAATTTCATAAATTAAGCATTGCAAAAGAAGACTTAGATTTGCCCAGGGTGGGTGGAATAAAATAAGGCTGCAATCCTACATTCACTTACTTAAGAGTAAGTTCCACTGCACTCAATGGGACTTCTGAGTAGATAGCATAGGATTGCACTATTAGGTTTGTTAGTTTCAGAGTATATTCAAAAGATAATACAGCTTTTTTTTAAAAAAGTGATTTATCTGTAGGATTATTAATCAAGTTTGAGAAAGATAAGGTTAATTGAATTTTTAAACGAGTGGCTGTGTTATCCTTCAAGCACCTTGGAGCTCATTCAATATTCACGCCTTTTTATCCCATTTGGAAGTGATAGGTTAGGTTTGAATTCTTCCTTTTAAAAAATAAGTAACACATATAAAATAAAACTTGTGATTATTGGACTATTGATCATTGCACTATTGGTCTAGTGGAGATGGCACACACCAACTCTACTTCCCCAATGGTTCGTTTTGTTTTTAAGCAGAAGAAGGCAGGGCAGAGCTGGACTTACTATAGCTGGAACTAAGTTAAAGAAATCCAGATATGTCTGTTCAGATTATTCCAAATTATTCCAAATTGGTCTTTCCAAATTATTAAGATGTGCGCACACCATATATTTAAAGCACACACACCCTGAAGAAGAAGAAGAAGAAGAAGAAGAAGAAGAAGAAGAAGAAGAAGAAGAAGAACTGCAGTTTACTTGTAACAAAACTACAATTCCCAGAACCCTTAGAAATTTACCATCCCTTGGATTTGGTAGGGGATGCTTTAAATGTATGGTGTGAACAGCCTTAGCTGAAATGGCCTGTTAAAAAACGTTAAACAAAGCAATGAAATTGGTTTCAAATTTTTTTGGGGGGGGTCTCCTGTCTGATTTAATCAGGAACACTTTTTTAAATAGTTAAAAACAATGGATTAATCAAACTAAACAGGTGGCATTCAACTAACTTTACACTCAGAATAGATCCATTGAAATTAACTTAATCATGTTCATTAATTTCAGTGGGTCTATGTTTAAAACTCAGTTGAATATCAACCAGTGTTTCAGCTCTAGGGCTTGTGCAATCAACTACAAACCCTATTCAGACATGCAGGCTTAAACTGTAGAGAGGATGGCGGGGCCACACACAATCCCTAACCTCAGCATCCCCACCCATACCGAGTCCATTTCAGACCTTTCAATGTGAAGGTGATTCCTTTCCCATCTTTGGGAATCCAGCACCATAGAGTTTTGCTAACACATTTAAGAAGCTCTCTCACTCTATCAGGCTAAAGAAGGTCTGAAAAACATGTGCACATCCTGTCCTCAGCTTATGCTCATATGCATTCACCTGAATAGCGCTACATGAACAGTGTGCATCCTTCTTGAGAGTTACTCCCAAGAAGGTGTGTAAAGCAGACATGGGGGTCCTCAGGCCAGCAGCCTGAATGGATCCCTTCAGTTCTGCCTGGCCCCCATAAATCTCTCTGGGTCCCTGACTTTCCATTGCATCCTGGGTGTTTTCACTTAGCTGGAATGAGTCCTCAAAAATCTGAGAATACCTCTTGTTTGAATGGATGGAGGACAGAGAGGGTGTGTGTGAATGAGTGTAGAATCCAGTACACAGGATGGCATATGGCCTCCTGGAGGTGACCGAAAAGGAAATGTGGTCTTTAGGCTGCAAAAGGTTCCCATGTCTGCCCTCTGGGAGGGTATTGCAGTCTAAAAGTGAATCCTATATTACAGGCTGGTTTTCAGGGCTGCAATCAGATGCAGACCAGCGTGAAAGAAGCATGACTCCATTGTTAGTGAAGTTAGCTCTTTAGTCAAGGAAAGAGCATACAACTTAGCAACACTTCCCCGTAGGTCTTGCTCCTATGGAGCAGTTGCCAGGACTGAAGGCCTTCCACCCTTTTTAAGTCTCCTCCTCTCCCAGATGTTTCCCAAGCAGTCTCAGACTGTGGCTGTGCACCTCTGGCCTCTGTTCTGCTCTTCTCATTACTCTGCAAGTTCTAGGAGACCAAGGGGGACTCCCAGGATTCTTCTGCAGTCTCTTGACCCACCCACCTCTGCTTTATCCTCAGAGTCTGAACTGTTCCGTCACAGGTTCTTCCCTTCTCACTCTGACCTCTCCTCAGTTTCCCATACCCTAACCCTAACCCTAACCCTAACCCTAACCCTAACCCTAACCCTAACCCTAACCCTTACAGCACCAAGCCCCTTCTCCCAATCTTCTGCCTCTGACCTCTCCTCAGTTTCCCACCACCAACTCCCTGGCTCTGAGCCTTCCTCCTCTGGGGTTTCCCTTGCAGGTTCACCACCTGGTGCCTCCCAGTACTCCTTGTCATCCAGCCAGTCCCAGACACTGGTGAATTCGAGGTTTGTAATTGTTTTACTACTGTTGTATCAGTCAAGTTTTGTCAGTTTAAATCCAGATTTGGATGCTGTTATCATTCTTCTGCTGCCTGTAATTGATCCTCTATCTCTTGGAAGCCTTCTTAGCCGGCAAATGGCTACATTTGCTCTTGTCTCTCTCTTCCCCCCACCCCACCAGCCTCCTCAAATGATTTTGCTTTGGGCCATTTGACAGGTAATCATTAGAACTTGAATGCCTGAAGACTAACTGGACCTTTTCCTCCTATTATTGCAAGGGGGGATTTATGTAGGTAACTCCCATTAATGCTAATGGGACTTGCATGTGTAAATTCTCCTTGTGTCAATGACAGACTTGACCCCTGAAAGAAATCCATGTGGCTGTGGGTGGGTTGATTCGGAAACTGTCTGGGAATCACAATGAAATTTTCTTTCCCTGAAGATGACCAATGCTGGCTTTTCTCTTATTATCAGGTTCTTAGTTCACAAAGGAGAACAAATAATCGCTGAAGAAGTAGAAAAATGTATCTCCTTATCTTTCTGTGGGAGGAAAAAATTGGGGGGAGCATGACCCCTCCCCATGTCAAATACAGAAGTGGCTGAAGAGGAATTGGTGCCTCACCACTGGACAGGGGGCAGAGAGAGCTCTGCAAGGACTTATCCTTATTTACCCTGCAAGGGCTGCCTATCAAACTAAGCTTATGCTTTGTGTTTAGAAAGCCCCAGGTTTGATCCCTGACATCTCCAGGTAAGGCTGGGAATGTCAAAAGAAAATAGGAAGCATTCTGTTGGATCAGGCCAAAATATTCTCACAGTGGGATCTGCTGTTTTATACATATATGAGAATGGGAATTTTAGGTTCCTGCTTTATTTTTGTTTTTATACTTGCTTTAAAGCCACATCCACACTATTATTCCACTTAGAAAAGTCACAGCTTCCCCCAAAGAATCCTGGGGACTGTAGTTTGTTAAGGGTGCTGAGAGTTGTTAAGAGGCCCCTATTCCCACCACAGACCTACAATTCCCAGAGTTCCTTGGGAAGAGGCCTAGATTGTTAGACTACTCTGGGAATCATATTGTTGCCGGTGTTGATATCTTATGCTCATTTGGACTTGCAAGAGCACCTCATTTCACTACAATCATTTCCCAGACACATTCTAGGCTGTCCCTCAAAAACTATTGTCAGCCTCTGGAATGATGGGAGTCTGGAGTCAGATCTATCAATAAAGCACTAGGTGGGAGCACAGCTTGTTAGCAATTCCACCATTATCTTTATTTACAGGCTGGCAGTTGCTGCTTATCAGAATGTGGATGGGAAGCCGTGCAGGAATGTTGTAAATCTTCATAGCACTTGAGATTTAGAAAGTTGACAGTGACTCATCAAGGAGAAGCTGCTGCTGTTGGCTGCATGGGAGGTCTGATCAAAGGAGACTTTAATAGAAAATGCTTCTCTTGTCATAACTCTCACAGACAATAAATTCCATGCCAGTTGCATACATTGGCAAGACAAAGATGGGATGTATGCACAATGCATTACCAAACCCAGCTGTGCGTACTCGAGCAAACTCCAAAAAGTTGTGCCTGAAAGTGCTTAGAGAAGGGTTGTTCCCCCAAACTCTGCCTGATCTCTCTGATCATGGTGGCTGGTTTTCTGAATGCTCCAACAGACAAGATGTGTCTCTTCTGCAATTCCAACATGCAGTGTACAAACATGGAGTTGGGGATATGGGATGAATTTAAGCCTCTTAGGAAACTTAGCTTTCATTCATAGAGAAAGAGATATCAGATTATATTCCTAAGGATATAGAGGTAGGTCAGAAAGGACCTTTTTAGCACATTTACAAGCTGGAGAAACTGTTGAGGACATTCCATGCACTCTAGAACCACCCAGCACAAATGATTACCTTATTTTTTGCCCCATAGGGTGCACCGGCCCATAGGGCGCACCTAGGTTTTTTTGTGGGGGGGGGAGAAATAAAGGGGGAAAAATATTTCCCCCCCAGGTGCAGGGCTGGGGCAGGGGAAGCCCGAGCTTCCCCCGACCCCAGCCACCAGAACAGGCTGCTATACACAAGCCTAGGGAGCCCGGAGCGAAGTCGCGCTGGGCTCCCAAGGGTTGCGGAGAGCTGCCCGAAGCCCGGGGCATGCTCCGCTGCGCTCCCCAGGTTTCGGGCTGCAGGCTGCTGTCCGCAAGCCTTGGGAGCCCAGCGGGAACTCCCGCGGGCTCCCAAGGCTTGCGGATAGCTTCCTGAAGCCTGGAGAGTGAGAGGGGTCGTGCGCACCGACCCCTCTCCCTCTCCAGGCTTCAGCGAAAGCCTGCATTCGCCCCATAGGACGCACACACATTTCCCCTTCATTTTTGGAGGGGAAAAAGTGCGTCCTATAGGGCGAAAAATACGGTATATTGACTGCAAGCCTAATTTTTAGCATGGGAAAGAGGGGAGACATTGTTGACACCAGGGAAGACTTCCATAGGCACATGGGCAACCATGGGCACTATGTTAGTGTGTCCCTTGGTGTAGTGAAATTTCAGAGGTTGGTAGAGATTAGCCAGCAGGGTTGAGCCTATGGAAAGCCCATTGCTATTCTCAGTAAGATGGCATGTGCCACTCCCTTAATTTTGAAGAAGTGTTAATTTTGGCCAAGAGTCTTGGAATAATAATAATAATAATAATAATAATAATAATAATAATAATTTATTACTTGTACCCCACCCCAGGGTTGCTCCAGCCCCTTTGGGCAGCTTCCAACAGAACACACAATATATCAAACGTTAAAAGCTTCCCGATACAGGGCTGCCTTCAGTTGTTTACAGAAGGTCGTATAATTGTTTATCTCCTTGACATCTAATGGGAGGGCATTCCACAGGGCAGGTACAACATGAAGGCCCTCTACCTGGTTTCCTGTAAGTTCACTTCTCTCAATGACCCTCGCATCTGAACCTCAGCGTCCAGACTGAAAAATGGAGGAAGAGGTGCTCCTTCAGGTATTTATTTAAATTGCAGTAATTATTTCTAAATTTGTATCCATACACATTATTTAGCTCATGCAAATTATATGCAAATTTGTGCCCTCTTGTGTCTTCTTTCTGCCCCATGATGCATTGCATAAGTGGCCACTCTAACACACAGCTTTTATTGACAGTGTAATGCTTGAAGACAGGGATAGAGAGCCCCTAGCAAGACTTGTTCCGATCTTGCAAACTCCATTATAATGGTTGCGGGAGTTAATACCTCTTTAACGGGGCATTATTTCACAAGCAAAATGCTGAAGTCAAGCCCTGATCTAGATCCACCTAAGATATGAGATGTACATTCAATACTCATTACTCTGTGGGTTCAGCCTGGACAGCTAATAAAATCCGGACTCCAGAGGTTTCCTTAGCATTGCAATGGACACCTCTTGACCCGCATTAAGAGGAAATGGCCACTCTGTGTAAAAGACACAGGATGCTTATGGTTTATGCATTCCCAAACAACAGCTCTTCTGTCCAGCTACAGCATGTGGCATAGCTTAATTACCTTCTGACATAGCAATGCCATTCATCCTTCATCCTTATCTTCCTCTTGCTTACATTCTGCTTTGTCCTTTTCTCATGGTTCTCTTGCAAACAAACCTTCACATTCCAACCTTCTCTCACTCAACCCTTCTTACGCACATTTCAGTTTTCATTCCATATTTTCAATAATTTATGTGACAATGCAACCTTCTGCTCAGAGAAGTATCTGGCTCCCCCCAAAAGCAATGTAGGCAATGCACTCATTCCTTTAAAATGTGGTATTACTGAAATGTTCTCTGGGCTGGGAATGATAGGGAAGATATCTTTATTAACTTCTTTCTTTGGCTATTCCTTTGAGATAGTGGTACATAGATTAAGTCAGTCCCCACCATCCTGATGCTCTCCAGATGTTTTGAGCTGCAACTCCCAGTGTACTGGTTGGGGTTGATAGGAGTTGTGGTCCAAAACCTCTGGAGAGCTCTGGGTTGGCAAAGACTATATTAAGGAATGGGCTCAGGGGAAAAAACCAAGTCAATGATAATAAGAAATTGGTCATTAATGTATTTTGTGGGGAAATCTTTAGAAAGGTTCCACTATGGATTAAACACTCAGTGTTACTGAGACAATTTAAAAAAAATAAAAATGAATTCTTCTTTGCTGATGTGGGGTATTTTGGGGGAATCTTATTCCTTAAGTGAGCACATTAATTTTGCAACCTTCTGCTCTTCCAACTGGGAGTGCTATGATTTAACAAATTCAAATGACTGAAAAATAATAAATTATACACAAAATGTGTACTGAGTCCTCTACTCTACAAATAAACTAGTATTTTATGCATAGATATATAGGTATATAGATAAAGATATCAATATATCCGAAAATGGATTTTAAACCCAGAAATCCTATACTCACCCTCTGCCAGATCTGGATATATGTTTGTGATTGACCACTAAATCCAAATTTTATGCCCACTCATCCTGGGTATGGGGAAAGATAAATATGACTGGTACCCCACAGCATCCCTGGAAACACCACTATAGAGACTACAACTGCAATAATGATGCAACTTATGCATTATTTCCTTATTTCTGTTCTTGCATGTTGTTTGTATTGGAGATGCCAGAAGAGGTCTCTCAAAACAGGCTCAGATTCAGATCTGAGCCAGAGAAGAACTGCTAGCTTCCCTGGCATTTCACATCATTTCTATTGAATTCAGTGAAATGAAATGATGTTGCTTCCTTATATTCAATGCATGTACATGTATGAATAATATATTGGCAGTTGTGAAAACCAGGGGTGTGAGGAGGAACTCATCTCAATGGGTCCTGTGCCTGGGTTGGGCTTCCTATTTCCCACCCTCAGCTTTTGCCCCTGCAACAGGTGGCGCCATCTGGACAATACTTTGGGGCAGACATCAAGGGCCCCGTTCCACAGAAGGAACCATTGGCCTTCAAACAAAGGAGGGCCAGCTTATATTATTGTTGTGAGGTCGTTCGCTACCCTATTTCTGATGAGCAGTGCACAAAGGGGTTCCAGGCGCTCACTCAGAATCATATTCCCATTCAGAAGCAATGCTTCCCCCCAGGGGGTACTCAAGGGTATGCAGTACTGGTCCCTCTTCTTTTGTTGTTAAAAAGTATGGCACTTAATGTAACAACTTCATGGTGAGTACCTATTTTTCTGGGGGGGGGGGGACTGTTGAGAAGCAAGACACAGCAGAGGCTGTGGTGTCTTTATGAAATATGGCTTAATTACACATATCTATACCTGAGTTTAAATGATGGGGCTGCAGATCTTCCAGGATTACCATCTCAAGAGCAGCTTGCTTTTCACATCAGCCCAGCTCTGCAGACAGCACCACCCCCTTGTTCCTGCTTCCCAGCCAACTCTAATGACTTCTGCCCTTCTGCTCCCATATGGTGTTCTCCCTTTCTCCTCCTTTCCAAAACACCTAGTCAAACACAACACATCCTCCTCTCTAAACCTTGAGTAAAAAAGGGGCAAATTTTAATATATGGCATCAGACCCCTCCCTGTCACCTTGGCAACACCTTACAGCACAGACCCAAACACCTTCTTTGACGTGTAGCTCTGTGTGGCCATTGTTTCGTTGTTGTCGTCATCATCATCATCCAATTCATTTACCACCCTTCACCTGCAGATCTCAGGGTGGTTGACAATATAAACATACAATATAAAAGCACAAAATGTAATGGCTTACGTTCAACCAAACCAGCCAAGCTAGTTTTCAACGGCTAGATCCGGGAATTTCCATGTTTGGCACAGTTCAGGGGAACTGCTGCAGCCTGTATCTTCCCTTCAATTTCACAAATATTACCCAAATGCTACCATTTATTCATTCCTAATATTAACCAGCAGACTCTGGCGCCCCAGCTATAACATTATTCTGATCTAAGTGAAGTAATACACATTACCACCCCAACAAAGGACCCTGCAATCCATTTAGTCCAGAGCCTAAAGTTGCCTAACTACCACTGCAACTTTCCGCATTCAAGAAGTCTCCAACATGGCTCCATGAAGCCTCTGAGCTCCCACACTCACTGGTTATGTGATGGTGAGGGTGGTTATCCTTTCCTGCAGTGAAAAGTACATACAGGTGAGGAAGGAAGTTGGGAGAATGATGCTCTTGGCCTTTTCTAATTTCAGCTCTAGGTGCTATTCAAGGCTCAGACTAATTCTGCTGGATGTGGCTTTCAACCAGATACCTTGGGAAAGCAGTGTGTGGTACACTTTCTCTTTCAGTGTCCCTGTGGATTGGAGTGGAGGCTGATCCAAGAGTGTGAGCAGGATAAAGGTTAGCAGAGGCAGGATGCAGCACCCATGGCACAAGTTCAAATGTACCCACAGACCTCTAAAGAGGTTGGCAAGCGCTGCTCTGTTCAGTGTTCCATTGCATCAAACCAGGGAGAGATTTAGGAGGGTGAGGGGTGTGCCATTTTCTTTATTCAGGTCTTATATTAGCTTGGGAAAGATGGTTGGAGCGGGAGGAGATGAAAAAGCTTAGGTCATCACCAAATTTAGCCAGGGTGAACCAGCCCATCTCTAGCATCTCTTGGGGTGCATGTTACACGGGGCTCACTATAAAAACCAAAATGAATCATTAAAATTTGCCTACTCACTGCAAGGTCCACCATATTTACCCACCACCTGGCTGTTTTCTGACACACCACGTAGCAGCACCAATTCAGTGGTGTGAAGTGTTTGTTTGAAAGCAAAAACAAACAGAAAGTGTTAATGATACACTGTATGCTAGAATAAGCTGAGGACAGGTGCAAATAATTTTCAGGCTGGAAAATCAAATTTAACTGTAATGATACATGATAGCAGATGTTTGGTAGACCACATTCTCTGCCCCGCCCCCCTGCCAAATCACACATCAATTCCACATTGTTATTGGATTAAAAAAAACAACCAGTATTTATTTGAGCATCAGAATATTTAGTTTTTGTCAGTACTTTCAGAGAAGGAGAAGGAAATGAAAGTTATTGAAATCTAACGTAAAATGTTGTTTTATTGAAATGCGTCTCACTTGGGTATACATTCCACCGAGATGTCATAATTTATGTATTACTTCATTGTTTAATTGGGACTTAATGCCAGTGTCATTAACATTCTGTGTGTTAATCTGCAAAGTTGGCTATTTATGGGCAGATAATGATGGCAGTCGTAATTTTTTGCAGCAGAGGACTTCTGACTGTGCAATTTAATTAAAAATAATTTTTGAAGTAACTGGAACCAGATATTCATTTTTGGCTTTATTAAGGATCCAGCTTGTTTAAGAAAATTATTACCATATGCACGAAGCAGTGTTTGTTTTTTAACCGCTTTTGCTCAGTACAAAATTGGGTTGCTTATTTATATTGCCTATCATTATAGTTTTCCTCTTCCAGGAAGAGCCTGAGAATGAGAGTTATTTTGCAGACCTTGTTCACATTACACAGGCAGTCAGCCCTCAGAGCCATTGTATGCCTGAAGCATTGTGGGAAATTGAAACGGCCTCCTGGCTTTGATCACACGCTTGCTGCCCACTGTTGCCACCCCCAGATAAGCCCCCAATAGAGTAGGCTCACCAGAGAAAGATTTGCTGACTGTCGAAGAGCCAGTTCACACTGCACACATTATAATATTTCTGTACCATACCTTCCAACATTTCTCCGATGAAAATAAGGATGACCTATTCAATAATAGCAATAATTTTATTACTTATACCCTGCCCAACTGACTGGGTTGCCCAGCTTCCAACATATATAAAAACATATTAAAACATTAAACAAGTTACCTATACAGGGCTGCCTTCAGATGTCTTCTAAAGGTTGTATAGTGACTTTTTCCCTTGGCTCAGGGGTCACATAACTCAATACCCTCTTATGAAAACAGGGACTTCCTAAGGAAAAGCAGGAAATTCCAAGATCAAATCAGAAACTGAGACAGCTTCTGAAAATCTGTGACTGTCCCTGGAAAATAAGGACTCTTGGAGGGTCAGCTGTACTTCTGGGTAGCACAGTAATGCGGAAACAGCCACTCTCCATATGTTACTTATTTCAATTGTTTAATTTCATTCATGGATCACTTCCCATTCGGAAGTGATTAACAATGAAAACATCCTAAGACCATCAACAGCAAAAAGCACATATGAAAACAATTTCCAAAACAGAACTGAGATAGCAATCTCTACTCAAAAGGCTTGTTGAAAAAGGAAGATCTTGAATAGGTGCCCAAAAGCCAGTGGAGATGATACCGGTTTGATATGTTACGAGAGGATGTTCCAAAGGGCAAGAGTTGTTGCACAAAAAGCCCTACAGAACAGGCCTCCTGTTGAGGCAACATCTGGAGGAGGCCTTATCCTGCAGAACACAGTGATCAGTTAGGGAAATAATGGGTGAGACTATTTTATGCAGATCCTGCTCCCAACCTGCATAGGGTTTTAATGCTGGACTGCAACCCCCATCTGTCCCAGTCAGCATGGCCAATGGTCAAGGATGATTGGAGTTATGGTCCAGCAAATATCTGGAGGACCACAGGTTCTCTACCTGTGGCATAGAAGTTAGCATTTTGCAATGCAATTTTCCAAGCCCAGTGATACGTATAAATATGCACATACTAGGTTAAAAAGTGCACACCAGCACATGTTAACATACAAAAGTGGATTATATTTTGCTTTGCAAAATGCAAGTGTCCCTATTTTCCAGGGACAGTCCCAGATTTTCAGAAGCCGTCTCAGTTTCTGATTTGATGTCCCACTTTTCCTTAGGATGCCCCTATTTTCATCAGAGAAAATGCATCCTCTCAGATCTTTCTGTCTGGCCCTTGGGGCTGTCCCCGAGCCACGACCCCTCACCAGGTCTCATCCCTCATCAGCACTGCTCTGTGCATTTCTTAATTGCTTTTGCCTTGCTAGAAATTGTCCCTCAATTGTGATAGTACCTATTGCTTCTCTGGTTGGAGGTGTTTGTATATGTGCAAACCTCTGGTTTTTTTATAGCTGGAATGTCCGTCCCACTTTCTCCCTTGGCTCCTGCCCACCACTGGACTGTGGCCCTTGGAAGGTTATCAATGTGGGCAATGTGGCTCTTGGCCTATAAAGGGTTCTGTATCCCGATCTACAATGTGGTAGAAGCACCCCCAATGTAGAAGCAAGATTACCATTTAGGGAGGGCTTCTCTCTGTCTTGGTTACACACTCTCTCTTTCTCACTGCTTCCCCCGATAGTTTCAGGAAATCCTTGCTTAGCCTCTTATCATTTGAAGCCCATTGAAAAGTTGTTAAAGTGAAATTTTGCATCCACGTTATGTCTTTTCATTTATTTTCATGAAAATTGAATTACGGTAGCATACCTGTCTTGGGCATATTAACAAAACAATTCATGTATAGAGATGGCTTAGGAACATGTGGTTCTTCCGTGCTAGGAATATCATTTTTTAAAAAGCATAAGCAGGAAGGATTTTTCAGAGATGAGTATATCTCTCAGTGTAATGTTGCATACAGACTGGAGATTGCCTCTCCTATTGAATTGTATAATGAAAAATCAATCAGTTTAATGGTTGACAAACTTTGACATTCAAATAAAAATGTTCCTGGTATTTTCATCAAAGACCTGTAGGCAAAAACTAGATTCAGTGACTTTAATTTATGCAACAGTGAATGTCTGCCAAAACATTGTACAAATGACTGTATAATGAGGCAATAATAACTACAAAGGGGGGGGGAGGGGGGGAAATACAACTAAAGGCCAAGCTTCCTTAGTTTTTAAGTGATTATATAAATTCACCAAGCTCTACAGTATGAAAAATCATATTTTCCCTACTGCTTTCTTTACAACTCCAATCTTATTTTGAGAGCAATTTCTCCAAGTCATCAGACATATATAATGTGATAGACTGTGCCGAATTATAGCAAGTTGTGATATTATATGGAGATTTCTGAACACCTTGCAATAATCCAATAGAACGTCTTCCGTTTTACACTGAATTATGTAAACAGAAGGGAAATTCAGGATCATTAAGCACTGAAGATCCAGACCAAAGCCAGTGCAGGCTCCCTATGGCTAACCTGCTTGGGTTCCACACTTCTGTGGGGAGAATAATTTGACAAACACCAACATCTACAATTTAATGAACGAAATTGTTAGGTACAGACCAAATCAAAAGAAGTACATCTTCATGAAAAACATCAGGATTCATTGTCCTGGTTTGCACATAGTGTTAAAGCATGGTTAGCATTAAACCATGCAATTGTCACTAAATATTAGGAAGGCTATTTCCAAAAGCTGTTCGGCAGTGGAACAAACAGCTTTGGAAGGTACAGTATATGTACATATATAGTTTTAATTTTATCAACATTTATTTGTTTTTCATGATTGTGTTTCCTATGCTTTTAGTGGTTCTTATTTTTATCTGTAAGCTGCCTTGAGTCTTGTCAGGGTGAAAGGTGGGATATAAATAAATAATTAATAATAGTCAAAGTAATGATAGAACTCAGCAGGGAGGAGTATGGGGACAAAACTAGAATTAATTGGCTCTGCCTATTAATGGATCTGGCTCCTCCTATCCCTGGCTTAGACTCCATTTGCTCTTAGCTTTTCAGCCTTTTGCCCCACCAATCCCAGTGGGCTCCAGCCACCACTGCTCAGGTAATGCCAGTGATTGGGAGGAGAGAGGGTTATTACCTTCACATTCTGCTTGTGATCTTCCCAGAAGTATCTTGTTGGCCAGTGTGAGACAGTGGATGTTGGAACTAGATGGACCTTGGGCTTGATCTACGAGAACTCTTACATCCTTTTCTGTTTTGTGTTGATTGATGATGCTTCATCACATGAAGGGAAAATGCCTGGAGGAACCAGACATGCTGACTGAGGATTTGCCTGAATAAAAGATTTTAAAAGCCACCACATTCCAGCCCCTAAAAGCTTGCTGCCTGACATTTGCTGTTTGGTCTCCTCCTTCTGCCATTCACTCATGCATTGGTAAACCAATTCCATGGGACGTCACCCACAGCTGTCTGTTGGATGTGCCAAGTGCATATGATATGACAGGTCTGGTTCACTGCTACATAGTGCCAAATCATTCAGAAATAAAGCGCATAATTCTGTACATGGTTGCTTTGTTGACTCACAAAGGAACCTCTAAAATTAATGTGCTGGTGATGTCTTTGTTAGGTTGATTAGAGTGTGTGTGTTGAATGTCATAGGAAAAGACGGGCAGTTGACTTAAGCACACACACAAACAAAGCCACTGCCCTGGATTGCTTCAGCGATGATCCTGATTTGTCTGCACAAAATTTGTAGGATGTTGGACGATGCTAGCTATTTGCTGAGCATTCATTCTAGTTGGTTTTGGGACAGATTATATGACATTGTATCAAGTGCTATCCCACACTTTACAGCACATTTCCTCATCACTGGATTTCTAATTCTTTTGGTGGTGGTGAGGAGCAGGTTTGTTGCAGGAGACTGAAAATCAACTTTAATTGTGCAACCTGAATTTGTCAGTGTGTGACTGGATCCTAACTAAAAATAATGAATCTCTGGATCCCCAGAGCTCAGTCCTGCTCTTGGGAATGTCATTCACCGACTGTAATTGCTTGTCCTGAATCCTCCTAATTTCAGATCAGCTTTTATATTTTATACATCTTTTGCAGAATACTTGATATGAATTTTCTAGATATGACTGTGTGCATGTGTCTCAACACTGAGTAAATGTGTGTCCACCATATATATACACATACACACACATCTAAATCTTAAACTAGATTGATTTGATTATTTAATTTCTATACTGCTCAATATATTAAATACAGTGCTTCCCCCCCTAAAAAAACATTTAGGGGTACTTTCATTTTCCTACTCATATTGAAATACTGCCCCGCATTGAGGTCAAACTTAGATTCACAAAATGTTTAAGGGGTATGCGTACCCCTGCATCCCCCCCAGAAAAAAGCACTGATTAAATATATATCCAAGTGGTGTGCAGAAAACTGAAGCAACCACTGGTTTAGCATTCATACCCTCTTCCTTGGGAACAATGCTTTTGTGAAGATCATTATAGAATTTTAGCGAACTCCCCAAACCACAGTTCCCATGATTTTTTGGGAGAAAGCCATAATTGTTAAATTGGTGTGAAAGCAAAATATGTTTGTAATGTATTATACCAGGCGTGGGGGACCTGTGGCCCTCCAGATATCACTGGACTCCAACTCCCATGAGCCCTAGCCAGCAGGGCCAATACTCAGGAATGATGGGAGCTGTTGCCCAAGAACATCTGGAGGACCAAATGCTCTCCCCCTCTGTTGCAGACAGGATTGAGTTGGATGGACCAATAGTGTCACTCAGTGGCGTAGCGTGGGTTGTCAGCACCCGGGGCAAGGCAAGTAATTTGCGCCCCCTAACCCGTGGATTTGCGCCCCCTAACCCATGGATTTGCGCCCCCTAACCCGTGGATTTGCGCCCCCTAACCCTAACCCCCAGATGTTGCGCCCGGTGCGGCCGGCCCCCCCTGCACCCCCCACGCTACGCCACTGGTGTCACTTGATAGAAGGTAACTTCTTAGGACTATCTCTGGCCCTTAGCAGAAGCCCAGAGGTTAACCCTAAATCTTGTTGTGAAAATGAGAGGATGGTGGAACTTCAGGCTAACATACTTGAAACAGAGTGACTTACAGTGCAGGCCTATGCATGCCTATTCTGATGTAAGCACCACTGAAAAGATGAGAACTTATTCCCAGGTACATGTGTATAGGGCTGCAGCCTTAAAAAGTGTGTGTGTGGGCTGTGTGTGAAAAAGCAAGAGCTCAGGCTTCTGCCATTCCTTCCAAGCTCCAAAGCATGCTTTCTCAGCAGCAAAACTCAGAACTGCTTGCTAACCTCCCCTTGTGTCAGCAACACAATTGGACAAATTTTCTGTCACCTGCACCGCTGTCAGCAGAACAGGGGAGGAAAAAAAGCACCCTCAAAAAGTACAGAAACATAATTTCAGCACTAACATAAGTATCAAAATGATTTACCTGTCTGTTCTGCTTCACTTTCATCTCGGCTTTCAGGGCCTTCATTCATCAATGTTTTATTTACACGCGTATATCTCATTTTTACACAGTCGCTTTCTCTTTCTCCCCCTCCCTCTCTCCTACCAGATAGCTGTGTTTCGTCCGTGTGGTTCTTCATCCCAGGGACAAGAACAATCCAAGGTTTGCAGATGGGACTTAGCTGCATTCTGTTGGAATTTTGTTATGGGAAGAACAAAGGCCTTCAATCAGCCTTTGCCAACCTGGTGCCCTCCAGTTTCTTTGGCCTACAACTCCCACCAGGCTATCAGTTGTAGTCCAAAATCATATAGAGGGCACCAGGTGGGTAATGCCTGCCTTACATTCTGTAAGAAAGGAGGGAAAGGGTCAACTATGGACACCTTGCGACTCAGCGAAAGAGAAGGGGTTACTTAGACTTTATTCCCACAGCTCACCAGCTCCTGCTTCTCTCCTCAGCAGAGAGAAAAAGAGAGATTCAGAACACCTTGTTTTGTCTTAGCTAAGTAGCACAGCACATGTGTTGCAACCAGAAGGTTCCAGGTTCAGTCCCTGGTATCTCAAGTTTCAAGGAACAAGTAACAGAAGATGGGGAAAGAGAGCTCTGCCGGAAACCCTGGAGAGCTACCATCAGTCAAAGTGTATAATACGGTCCTGGATTAGCCTTCTTCAACCTTGAGTCCCCAGATGTTGTTGGACTACAACTCCCACCATCCCTGCCCATTGACTAAGCTCATTAAGCATGATGGGAGATGTAGTCCAAATGACATCTGAGGACCCAAGGTTGAAGAACTCTGTGGTGGACAGAGAAATGGCCTGATGTAGTATAAGGCATCTACCAAAGTTCCTCCCATCCTCCACTTTTAAACTCCAACTTTCCAGCCACACTGGATTCTTTGCTCTGCTCTTGGGGACTCATGTGGAAGATGGAGCAAGGTTGTTTTCTGCTGTTCCAGAGGGGAGGATCTGAACCAATGGCTTCAAGTTACAGGAAAGGAGATTCCAACTAAACCTCAGAAAGAACTTTCTGACAGAAAGAGCTGTTCGACGGTGGAACGGACTCCCTCAGAAGGTGGTGGACTCTCCTTCATTGGAGGTTTTAAAGCAGAGGTTGAGTGGTTATCTGTCATGGATGCTTTAGTTGAGATGCCTGCATTGCAGGGGGTTGGACTAGATGACCCCTGGGGTTCCTTCCAACTCTACAATTCTATGAATGGTATTCTATGTATTCTGTCCCAGTATCTGCTAGCAATATGGAACTATGGCTCTTTAATCAATATACCACCAACTTGCACTAAATCTTACATGGCAGGACAAAATTGGAAAGGTACCACCCCAAATTTCATCATCTGAGCAGCAGTGGTACAATCATGAAAACCGTGGGAATGTTACAGTGCAAACTATAGTGATTTTCCAAGTTAACAGGGTTGTAAATGATTCCCCCTCTCCCCACCCAGAAATAATCCAGACATTAATGAGTGTTAAACTTCTGCCAGATTTGCATGCTTTTAAAAAAGAAACTTGCAAGCTGAAATGGAAAGGTGGATAACTAAACTGAAGACAGGAGAACTGAACTGAGAGAAAATGAAACTGACTGATTTGTCCATCCCTAATGGTGTCTATAGGGACGCAGGTGGCGCTGCGGGTTAAACCACAGAGCCTGGGACTTGCCAATCAGAAGGTCAGCAGTTCGAATCCCTGCGATGGGGTGAGCTCCCATTGCTCGGTCCCTGCTCCTGCCCACCTAGCAGTTTGAAAGCATGTCAAAGTGCAAGTAGATTAATAGGTATCACTCTGACGGGAAGGTAAACGGTGTTTCCGTGCGCTGCTCTGGTTCGCCAGAAGCAGCTTCGTCATGCTGGCCACATGACCCGGAAGCTGTACGCCGGCTCCCTCGGCCAATAAAGCGAGATGAGTGCCGCAACCCCAGAGTCGGCCATGGCTGGACCTAATGGTCAGGGGTCCCTTTACCTTTACCTTTACTGGTGTCTATGTGGAACCAGAATTGTTTAGGGAGCATTAGCTGCCTTGTTCTTCCCTGGTGCAAGACTAGATAGAAGCTCCTACCTACATCCTCCGATGCAAACAATCATCTATCCATCCTTCCATAATTTTATTTGCATGCCACCTTTCCACAATTCAAACCATGCTCAAGGCAGCTTACAACATGAAAAAAATACATAACGGCAACATAACAAAAGTTGTTGTTGTTGTTTAGTCGTTTAGTCGTGTCCGACTCTTCGTGACCCCATGGACCAGAGCACGCCAGGCACTTCTGTCTTCTACTGCCTCCCGCAGTTTGATCAAACTCATGCTGGTAGCCTCAAGAACACTGTCCAACCATCTCATCCTCTGTCGTCTCCTTCTCCTTGTGCCCTCCATCTTTCCCAACATCAGGGTCTTTTCCAGGCAGTCTTCTCTTCTCATGAGGTGGCCAAAGTATTGGAGCCTCAGCTTCAGGATCTGTCCTTCCAGTGAGCACTCAGGGCTGATTTCCTTAAGAATGGAGAGGTTTGATCTTCCTGCAGTCCATGGGACTCTCAAGAGCTCCAGCACCATAATTCAAAAGCATCAATTCTTCAGCGATCAGCCCTTTTTATGGTCCAGCTCTCACTTCCATACATTACTACTGGGAAAACCATAGCATAACAAAAGTAGTCATGAGCAATAAATAAAACATTTAAAACACACAACCAAATGGAACCATTTCCACATAAATAACAAGATCTAAGATAAAGATTTATTAAAGAAATATCTAGAACAGCAACACCCCCACCAGAGCAGAGAGCAGAGAGCAGCGAGCCAGTGTGGTGTAGTGGTTAAGAGCGGTAGATTCGTAATCTGGTGAACCGGGTTCATGTCTCCGCTCCTCCACATGCAGCTGCTGGGTGACCTTGGGCCAGTCACACTTCTCTGAAGTCTCTCAGCCCCACTCACCTCACAGAGTGTTTGTTGTGGGGGAGGAAGGGAAAGGAGAATGTTAGGCGCTTTGAGACTCCTTCGGGTAGTGATAAAGTGGGATATCAAATCTGTTGTGACGTGGGGTTTGTGATTTCAGCTCTCTTGACATAATATGCTGGAGTCAGTTCTCTAGTAACACTTCTTTATTAAAAGCAACAAGACTAAAACCTGAGGAGGGGAGAGCTACATTTATAGGGACAGGGAACTAGTTAGAAGGGATACATTTTGGAGGGAACAATATCAGGCAATCACAGTCCTGCCTTTTGGAGGCAACCAATAAGACAGAGGATCCAAATACAGCAGCTTAAATGAACCAATAGTAGCTGTACCCTCTGGAACCAAAAGGCAGTTACTTTACCCTAATGCAATTACAGACAATAATAATACAGATATAAAATCCTTTGACTCAATACACAACACCCCTCCCCCCCTAGTGAGCACAGCAGACGTAATCTCTCAGGTACTGTGGGGTCCTACAACTTCTACTTGATCTCCTGACAACAGGTGTTGCCGGTTCTGGATTGGGTGTCACCTGTGGTAGGGGGGTTGCTATAGGGGTTTCGTCAGGAACAGATGGAGTCCCAGACATCTCAGGGTCCCCTACCTGTACCTCGTCATCCTGAGGACTAGCAGACCCTGGTTCATTTGCTGAAGCCCCTGGTGATTGCACCTCTGGGCCATTTTCACTCTGGTCTTGCAGCTCTGCGTCGTTAGCCAGGGATGAATTATCAGACTCCTCCCTGCTGAGCGCCCGGCGCCTCAGCTGATCTATATGTCTCTTCCAAACTTGCCCATTTTCCAAGGTCACATAATAGGACACAGGTCCACTAGCCCGGGTGACCACACCAGCCACCCACCGCGAACCTCGTGAATAGTTCCTCACCCAGACCAGATCTTCAGGGGCGAAATACCTTGTTGTATCAGTCTCAGCCTGGGGGTTTGCTCTTGAACTACGGTTTGGCATTTTATCCGGGTGGACATAATCCAACACCGTTACCAATCTTCTACCCAAGAGCAGCTCAGCTGGCGACTTGCCCGTCGCAGTACACAGCGTCGCATGCTGCAAAAATAACATTCGCGCAATGCGAGCTGACCAGTTACCCTCCATTAAGCGCGCAATGGATTCTTTGGCTGTTCTTACCATGCGCTCCGCCTGCCATTGGAGAATGGGTGAAAGGGCGCAGATGTGACCCCCCTTATGAAGTTATCAGCCAAGAATGCCCTGAATTCTTGGGATACAAAAGCTGCCCCATTATCTGATACAATGGTCTCAGGTAACCCGTGGGTTGCAAACAGCTGCCTCAACACCTTGATTACGGCAGCTGATGCCATGCTAGGGACCATCGCCACTTCTAACCATTTGGAATATGCATCGACGATAACCAAAAAGACCTTCCCCTGGAATGGCCCAGCAAAATCTAAGTGCAGCCGGCTCCAGGGAGATCTGGACTGCTCCCACCAGTGAACTGGTGCTCTGGCCACTTCTGGCCGCACCTCTTGGCATGCCTTGCATGTTCGTACCCATTGTTCTATGTTCTGGTCCATTCCAGGTCACCACACATAACATCGGGCTAGCGACTTCATCCTGACCATTCCCGGGTGTCCCATGTGAAGCGTCTCAAGAACCCTGTTTCTCAGTGGTGCTGGGATGATCACCCTATCTCCCCACAGGAGACAACCCTTATGCATGGATAACTCGTGCTGCCTTGTCGCATAAGGCCTGAATTTGTCTTCATGCGGACCACGTGGCCACCCCCTCCCCACCCAAGCGAGCACACGGAAGAGAACAGCATCTTTCCTCGTTTTCTCAGCAATATCAGTAGCCGTTACCGGAGCCCCCGGAAGTGTTTCCAGCATCATTATGTGCTCCGCTGGAGCAGGATCCTCATTGCTCCCGCCAGGAAGGGGCAATCGACTCAGCGCATCAGCGTGGCACAACCGTTTTCCCGGCACATGGGTCAAGGTGTACTGGAACCCGTTCAGGAATATAGACCAATGCAACATTCTGGGGGAGAGAATTGGTGGCGTTTGTTTGTTCGGGTTGAACAACCCCAACAGTGGTTTGTGGTCCGTTTCAATGGAGAAATGGCGACCGTACACATAATCATGGAACTTTTTGATTCCTGCCACAATTGCAAGCGCCTCTTTGTCAATTTGAGCATAGTTGCGCTCCGTGGGCGACAACGTACGGGAATAGAAAGAGATGGGCTTTTCCGACCCATCCGGTTCCCTATGACTCAGCACCGCCCCCAGGCCGTATTGAGAGGCATCACATGCCAGGACCAGCGGCTTCGATTCATCATAATGAGCAAGGACGCTCTTGCTACTCAGCATTCCTCGCAAGGAGTCAAAAGCCTTCTGCTGCTCCTGCCCCCATCGCCACACATTCTTTTTCTGCAACAGTCTATGTAATGGTTCAGCTACCGAAGCTTTCTGGGGTAAGAACGAATGATAAAAGTTAATAAGTCCCAGGAATGACTGCAACTCCGTCTTGTTCTGTGGCCGTGGTGCCTCGATGATGGCCTTAACCTTAGCATCTGTGGGGTGGATGCCTGATGCATCAATTTTAAACCCCAAGAATTCCACAGTTGGCACCCCAAAACTGCATTTTTCCTTTTTTAGTTGCAACCCCGCCTCCTTGAACTTGAGCAACACTGCACGGACACGCGCAACCAGTTCCTGTGGGTCTTTTCCAGCAATCAAAACATCATCAAAAAATGGCAAGACCCCCGGCAGACCTCTTAACAGGCGTTCCATGAGCCCTTGAAAAATCCCTGGGGCCACACAAACTCCAAATAAGAATGTTTACATGTGTTTTAATCTGGTCTTTCGCTTATTGTTGATCTTAATTTTTTTTAAAAAACGTAGGGTTAAACATGATATGTAATGTTTTATGTTCAGGACTTAAGAGATATGTTGTTGTTGTTGTTCTAGATAAATAAAAGTACAAAAAAATTAAAATAAGGGCCTAGAGATTGTCAATTATCCCAATGCCTTTGCTTCACAGGGGTGGCGAACTCACTGCCCCCTCACATGTTGGACTCCAGCTCCTATCAACCTTATTGAACTAGGTTGATGGTGAGGCAGCTTTTGTCTAGCAACATCTAGAGGGCTGCAGGATCCCTATCTCTGCTTTACAGTCAACATTGAGAGGACCAAAAGGCGATAGGTTTAATTTTGTGGAAAGCCAGGTAAAATGCAATGAGCATGCTTTTCTTTACTTTTCTAGGCGAGGGGAGATTTTTTTTTAAAAAAACCATATTAAATACTAATGCTGAATATTCAGGGAAGGATCCTGGCATACCCATAAGATGGTCTGGCTCTAAGGATGGGGAACAAATCCAGTGTGATTTGCATTTTAATAAGAACCTACCTTATTCATTCTTTCAGAAACAATATGTGAGATGAAAAACAGGCATCCTTTTAAGTTCACTCTCCTCCAAATTTTGCGAGGCGGTATGCTCGCCAAAAAAAATATGTACAGGAATTCTGGTATTAAGCGAAAGTATTCATTAAAATGCACATATTAGGGAAGACGACATGCAGAAATGCATATATTGGGAAGACATTATTTGCCTCAGAAGCTTTTGGCATTACACCGGGGAAGAACAAGGCAGCTAATTCTGCAGGAACTATCATGGTTTCACATGGACACACCATACAATTTCTACCCTTGTATTAAAAGGTAAAGGGTAAAGGGACCCCTGACCATTAGGTCCAGTCGTGACCGACTCTGGGGTTGTGGTGCTCATCTCGCTTTCCTGGCCGAGGGAGCCGGCGTGCAGCTTCCGGGTCATGTGGCCAGCAT
The DNA here is from genome assembly GCF_964252035.2 of Podarcis erhardii. Classification (NCBI taxonomy): domain Eukaryota; kingdom Metazoa; phylum Chordata; class Lepidosauria; order Squamata; family Lacertidae; genus Podarcis; species Podarcis erhardii. The sequence goes on from NC_138504.1 coordinate 20,828,222, forward strand.
GACTCAACCGTTTCTGGCAAACCAGAGCAGCACACAGAAACGCCGTTTACCTTCCCACCGGAGCAGTACCTATTTATCTACTTGCACTTTGACGTGCTTTCGAACTGCTAGGTTGGCAGGAGCAGGGACCGAGCAATGGGAGCTCACCCCATCACGGGGATTTGAACTGCCAACCTTCTGACCGGTAAGTCCTAGGCTCTGTGGTTTAACCCACAGCACCACCTGCGTCCTACCCTTGTATTAGATCTTGAAAATATTTTGTAATCTGCTTTGGGAGCCTCTTGCTGCAAAGTGGATATAAGTATGAGAGAGAGAGAGAATGAATATTTAATACCATCCAATTACTTTTTAACATAAGAACATAAGAAGCTTCCTTATACTGAGTCAGACCATTTGGTCCACCTAGCTCAGTACACTGACTAAAAGTGGCTCTTCAGGGTTCAGCAGGCAATGGTTCTCTCCCAGCTCTTCCTGGAGATGCCAGGAATTGAACCTGGGACATTTTGCATGCAAAGTGGATGCTCTGTAACTGAGCTGAAGCCCTTTGGGCTCTCTACATTCAGGCTCTGGCTGTTCTGCATTGTTTTTCCCACTCCCAGATGTACCTTTAGCCCCTTCTCATAGCAAAATTCTTGAAGCTATGCACAATGCTGCCTCAGGCTCAAGAGATGAAACTATCAGTGGATTGTGCTCATAAACCATTCATCCATCGGCAGGAGCAGCTGATGACAGCGGACAAGTTAAAAATCCAAAGTTGAAGGTATTAAGAGTTCCTGGACACATTTTCCTGGAGCATTCTAATAGGATATGAAGACAGTTGGGCATCACTTATATGAGGCCTGGAGAGCCATGATTTCCTTGATGGAGTGTCCTCACCAGGTCATCTGTGGCTTCGCTTATGGTCTCTGCAGAGAAAAACTACCTCGCCGAAGCTATGAACATTCCAAGAAATGAATATGAGCTCTCGCAGCATAGAAATGAGGGAGTTCAATTTCTGCAGCACCATTTTTCTCTGCCCCACAAGAGAGGAGCTGCTGTGATAGATGTGAGTTGCAAAGCCAATGCTTGTTCCTCAAGTTCTGTGTATGCCGACAGAATGCTGGAGCTGCTGCGTTGCCCTTGGGGTGCAATCTCCACCAGGTGATGCAGGTATATTATTTCCTGCTATCCTCTTTGTAATGCAATGCATTTTGGAACCATACCAAAACAATGGTATGGTATATGTGTGCGCATAAAAAAACTACTACTGTAGATAATTCCCTGCCCTCAGTTTATGTGTAGGATTAGGTAATTTCTTGAAGCATAAGGTTATGAATGACCATTAAACACAATTGCTATGTTCTACCTCTACTGTTGGGACGCGGGTGGCTCTGTGGTCTAAACCACAGAGCCTAGGGCTTGCTGATCAGAAGGTCAGCGGTTCGAATCCCCGCGATGGGGTGAGCTCCTGTTGCTCGGTCCCTGCTCCTGCCAACCTAGCAGTTCGAAAGCACGTCAAAGTGCAAGTAGATAAATAGGCGGGAAGGTAAATGGCATTTCCGTGCACTGCTCTGGTTTGCCAGAAGCAGCTTAGTCATGCTGGCCACATGACCCGGAAGCTGTACGCCAGCTCCCTCGGCCAATAAAGCGAGATGAGCACCGCAACCCCAGAGTCGTCCACGACTGGACCTAACGGTCAGGGGTCCCTTTACCTTTACCTTTACTGTTGGAGGCAGCATGCCTCTGAACGCCAGTTTCTGGGAATCACGGGGGGGGGGGGGCAGAGTGCTGTTGTGCTTTAGTTTTGCAGGCTTCCCATCGGGACATATTGTCAATCACTTTGGGAGCAGAATGCTAAATTAGATAGGCTATTGGCCTGATCCAGCAGAGCCCTTCCTATGTTTTTATGTTAGGATTCATACTTACCAATTCAAAAATGAGGACTAATCACATCCAAACTTGGGCAAAGTCCTTGCCAGGATGTGTAACTATTACATTACAGACCTGATCCTCATTATGTTTTCTTAATTTCCAAATCCATGTAATGACCATTGCAACCCCTCTGTTACATGATTATGAGAAGTACTTCACTCTGGGTTAACACAGAAGACTGAGTCACCAGGCGATCTAATTCACTTGAGTACCAAGGAGCCGTTGCAATGATAATAATCCATTAATGGTACACATTGCAATTATTATAGGAGATTCCTTCCTTAAGCAGTCGTTACAACTGCATGATTGCCAAACAAATTGATTCTGATCGCTGCTTTTCAGATGGGTACCATTAAGATGTCATCATCATTTGACTCTAGTCGTGTAGGCAATGGAAGGTGTTCTTTTTTTAATGCATTAAAATGTTAAATATATTTAGGACTGCAGCCCTTGACTAGACTTTTGTGGATACTTGCAAGACAGCAAGTCCTCCTGAATCCAATTAGATAGTATTGTAGTATTTGGTAACGTAATGTATTTAAAAATAATACTAATATGCAAAAGGTCTTCTCTATTACGACCTATTAAGGTTGGAATGTGTGAAAAGTAAGCAATTCCAAGTAGACATGAAGATGCAAAATGCGTGATAAAATCTAGCACTGTGGAGTGTTACCTTTTATGTTACCCTACATTCATTTTCTTCCCCCCCTTCCTGCGCCAGTTTTCAATCCCACCACCATCCATAGTCAGTCAGTATTTCATGGCCACTGAGTAAAATAAACTCATTTTGGCTTTTAGTTAAGATTTTCCATTGCTGCTGTTTTACCATATCAGTCCCTCCAAGTGTCCCCATTTTCCAGGGATGCTCCTGATTTAGAGAAGCCATCCTGGTTTCTGATTTGATCCCGGGACGTCCTGCTTTTCCTTAGGATGTCCCTATTTTCATTGGAGAAATGTTGGAGGGGATGGAGTTATCCAACCCCAGAGCTGTATAGGAAGGTTTTTTAAATGTCTGATGTTTTATTATGTTTTAATATACGTTAGAGTTGCTCAAACTCAGGACGCAAGGGAGAAATGTGCTAAGAGGAAGGCACGCTTGGCAAATCCTCATCGTGATCAACTCCCACCCGGAAACCTATGTCTCCACTGTGGAAGGACGTGTGGATCCAGAATTGGCCTCCACAGTCACTTACGGACTCACTGTTAAGACCGTGTTCATGGCAGACAATCTTACTTGGCTATGAGTAATTGCCAAAGAAGAAGTAAGAAGCAAAGTGGCTGGAGCAATCCAGTAAGATGTGTGGGATATAAATAGTAAAATTATCATTATGTCCCTATTGTCATTAGAAAAATGTTGGAGGGTATGCAATATTAGTTTTATTCCACTAGGGCTACATTGCTTTTTTATCTTTCGTTGGGCTATATACCATTATAATCTATGGTCATTACTCTTGCCTGAAATTTGTCAGTTGTACCCAGGTAAGTTCTATTCAGAGTAGAACTTAATGGAATTAAGTTAGTTGTGTCGATGCATTTCAATGGGTCTACTCCAGAGCTTTCCAGACTGTTTTGCTGCAACACGTTAGTGTGTTGGCTGCAGTGCATAGGTGTGTCACACAAATGCTCCTTACACTCCTTCTGGGACTGGAAAGGGGTTAGTTTAACCTCCGGTTTGCTAGTATAACTGAATTACTGTGTCGTGAAATGACGCATCTCTAAAAAGTGTGTCACCAGCATGAGAAGTTTGTAAAACTTTGGTCTGCTCAATTGCTGAATACAGCCCTGTAATTTTATAAATTGCTCCGAGGGGACAGGGTGGGGATTTGGGGTTCCTGTAGATGTGGTGGGTCTCCAGCTCCCATCAGCCCCAGCAAAGCATTGGGGATGATGTGATTGTAGTCCAGCAACATCCATGTCCTAAGGCATAGTCTCAAAATCTATTAAATTAAAAAAATGAGCCTAAACCAAAATTGCTACTGGGACAAAGCAAGCATAGGTACATGGAAAAAGAAGATGTATTTATAAAAGAAGACATAGGGTATGGATGCCATTCAAAGAGGCATCGGGCACAGTATCAGTCTGTTTTAGAACTCCTGGATTCATAAATTGCCTCTGAGTTCTCAGTTTCCTCATCTGTTAAATATGATTGAAAAGAATGTTGTGTCTGGGCAGCGGGGAAGCTCTGAAGATGAACTCATTAATGCAGGAGACATTCAGACACCATGGTGATGACGAGGAACATTCAAACAGCAACAAGGAAATGAATGGTTCTGTAGCCTGTGCGGGGATTGGATGATAAGGCATGGGGAGCTGCACACTGAATGATGAAGATGAAAAGAAATATTGAATAGCTGCCTCATTCACTGAGCATCATCCATCCTCGGTACTGACGGGCAGCCAAGCTAGCACCGAGACATAAAAATAGGACGTTGTCATGCAATTAAGTATGGCTTCTTGTAATATATACAGATGGAAACAATGGTCAGGTTCCAAATGCCACGTCAATTCTTGCAATGACGGTCACCATTTGAGAAGAGGACTTTGAAACCCCAGTTGCTCTTGCTTCCGAGATACACACTTGGTTAATTTGGTTAACTGTTGTGCTTCTCGGTTATCCTGGCAAACAAGTTGGGTGTGATCCAGCCAAAATTAGGTACTTTGTGCTCTCCCGAAGATATCAGCAGCATGTAAAAGCGCTTCACTTTTGAGGCATTGTGCTCAACAGATTTAATTCTGCCATTCCCAGAATGCAGAGAACCAAAAGGTTTAAAGTGTGAGGGGGGGGGGGACACTTTCTGATAGCTGAAATGAAATTTCATACCACTTGGAGAAATTTCGACTTCTAGCTTGAATCTCAAATATATATATTTTGTTTAGAAGTTTGATATTGTTTTGATATTGTTTTTTGATTGTTGATGAAGTTCTAGGCAACAAATGTGAAATATCAATTTATCAGAGATTCTTTGAGGACTTTGGTCTTTGTGAATGTGGAGTGGCCTGAATGTGTCTGAATATAGCTATCCAATGGGCTTCACACATCTCTGAAAAGCACAAAGGATGTAGTTTGCTTATGATTGACTGGGGTCACATCCACACCATACATTTAAAGCAATCTTGAACCACTTTAACAGTAATGGCTTCCCCCAAAGAAACTTGGGAGCTGTAGTTTGTTAAGGGTGCTGGTATTGCAGCTACATGAGCTGAATAAAGTCTCTCAGCACATTTAATAAACTACACACAGGTCCTGCTATCCACACACTTACTATCCAAAAAATCACTTCTCTGCACAAAAAGAATTATGCCCAAACCTTACTATATGCACTGCAGATTCACTTATAACAGAACTGTTTACTTTCTTGTTTACCCATGCTGAGATGGTCAGTAGCAGCTATTTTCAGGCAGCAACCATGGAGAAAGGGTGAGAGAAGCAAGACTGGATGAATCAGGGAGTAGGAAAGTTCAGACAAATAATTTTTCTCTTTGTTTCTTTGCTGATGGCTACAGCCATTTCAGGAAGAAGCTGTGGAGCGAGAGGGGAGGGAGATCAGGCAAATCCCACATGAGAAATATTTCCATAGGAAATAGTAGAAATCATGGACTTGTTATGTGAACACTCACCTAACGAACAGCTTTCATGGAACACATTGCATTCAGTAAGCAGGAACTGTGTGCCAGTATTTGAGGGGTGGGGGGAACATGACTGCTAAAGTGGTACAAAAGTATTTTAAATGTATGGTGTGGGCATAGCCAATTTTCCAGTTGCTGTATGTGCTCAAGTTACAAAGTCTGAGATGCTCCTGGAGTCAACACTGACATTTAAAAGGCATCGTATATATCTTGCTAAGAATGTCTTTTTCCATCTTTGGCTAATCTGTTTTGCAAGGCTGGTTGGCTGCCAGGAGGGATGTCTCAGAGTTGGTCCAATACCTACTTCAAAAAGATGACAGGTAAGGCTTTAAAACAGGGGTGGGAAACCCATAGTCTTCCACATGTTTTTGGGCTCCATCTCCCATCAGCCCCAGCCTGGATGGCTGATGTTCAGGAATGAGAGGTTGCTGGAGTTTAGCAATACCTGGAGTACCACAGGTTCCCCACTCATCCTTCGAAAGCAAGCAAGCAAGCAAGCAAGCAAGCAAGCAAGCTGACAAACAAACAAACTGAACACAAGTTTCTTTTAGTAGCAGCTTACCAACTTGCGCCTCACCCAGTTACTATTCTATTCTTAAATATATATTTCTCTTCCTTTGCAAACACTGAATCTGAACTGGTGCTTCCTATCTAAAGTCTCTTAAACCAATCCTGCTACATACTGACCCCTGCTGGGAAAAACAAAAATATCTGCATTTTTCTTTTTTACCGACTAACTTTCGTTTCTCTCAATTTCTCTCTTTTTTTGCAATCTCAGTTCACTTCCTCACATTTCCAGATCAGTTTGCAATTTTATTAAAAGTCCGCATGAAAATTCACCAGATTTCAGTGTGCATTTTTCCTAATACACATATGTTTGTGTACAGTTTTGTTTGACATATACATTTTTGCAAGCAATTTTTGCCTAACAGAATGCATTTTTTGCATGTTATTTTCACTAAGGCTCATTCCCCCCTAATATACACAATGAATAGAAAATACAATTTAAAAACCAATAAAAATCACTGCAACGTTGAAACATGTGAAACTGTTTCAGAATGGAACAGAACAATGTAAATTCAACAACAACAACAAAACACACACACACACACACACACACACACACACACACACACACACACAGAAACACAAAGCACCTTAATTCCTAAATACCAAGTTAAAGAGGTGCATCTTCAGTATATGGTGAAAATTGTACAATGACAATGCTACATGCATCTCTATGGGCAGGGAGTTCCACAGTTTTGGTCTGCTACAAAGAAAGTTCTTTCATGGAGAAACTGTGCTTAATGCCCAAGGTAGTTTCCTCATGTAAAAACCAATTATACAAACATTGAAATATAAGCACCCATAATTAAAATACAGTGGTACATTGGGTTACATATGCTTCAGGTTACAGACTCCACTAACCCAGAAATATTACCTCGGGTTAAGAACTTTGCTTCAGGATGAGAACAGAAATCGTGCTCTGGCAGTGTGGCGGCAGCAGGAGGCCCCATTAGCTAAAGTGGTGCTTCAGGTTAAGAACAGTTTCAGGTTAAGAACGGACCTCTGGAACGAATTAAGTTCGTAACCAGGGATACCATTATATGTAACAACACAGTTCAATTAAATCATTTAATATTTTAAATTTAATCCTTTGCATGACCTCACATACACATAGTATCCAAATCAAACCTTGTTCCAGTGAACACATTTGAAAGGTGATTAAGGGCTTGTCCACACTTATGCTTCTCCCTTGCTTAGGAAGCAGGGGGCTGAGCAGTTTTCTTCCTAGGCACGAGTGTGAGAGGTTGCCACCTTGCCCCACTCCTTTCCAGTGCCGGATTCCCGTATAAGCTAAACAAGCTATACTTAGGGCTCCACTCTCTTGGGGGCTCTCAAAAAATTTAAAGGGAAAAAAAGCCTGGATGTACATTTCCAAAATACAAGATAAAAAACAAATAAAATAAAACCTACATACAGTTAGAGCTTAATAATTATTTTGCTATTAAAATACTTCTTAATTGTATTTCACTATTAATATACTTAAGGGACGTGGGTGGCGCTGTGGGCTAAACCACAAAGCCTAGGACTTGCTGATCAGAAGGTCGGCAGTTCAAATCCCCGCGACGGGGTGAGCTCCCGTTGCTCAGTCCCTGCTCCTGTCAACCTAGCAGTTTGAAAGCACATCAAAGTGCAAGTAGATAAATAGGTACCACTCCGGCAGGAAGGTAAACGGCGTTTCCGTGCACTGCTCTGGTTCGCCAGAAGTGGCTTAGTCATGCTGGCCACATGACCCGGAAGCTGTATGCCGGCTCCCTTGGCCAGTAAAGCGAGATGAGCGCCGCAACCCCAGAGTCAGCCACAACTGGACCTAATGGTCAGGGGTCCCTTTACCTTTACTATTAATATACTTCTTCTTAATTGTATTTCAGTTCATCAATTACTTTGATAAAATACATATTTTGTTATGTGCAAATGGCTTTAGGTACCTATTAGGTCCATAAATTACCATATAGCATATATTCAACACAAAAAACAGCAACAATTTGTTGTTGACAAAGGACAGCTGCACATATAAAGGGCCCCATTACATTCAGTAGCTTAGGGCCTCATCAAACCTAAATCCGGCCCTGCTCTTTTCCCAGGGAAAACCTGCTCTTTCCTGCTAAATTGGAGCAAACATTACTCTGGAGAAATACAATGGCGTGGTGGGCGGTGGGGAGTGATCCCGTGAAATCTTCTTTTTAAAAAGTGTAAGAAAGGGAACAAATAATTGCTTAAACAGCCCGGCAGAGGGAGCTATTTTCTTAGTTTTCACTTGAGACAGTACCTTGTCTTGCATACCCAAATTACTGTACTGATTCTCAGCATGTTATGTTATATTGGGGGTTATCCCCCTGCTAGCTGACTCTTTAAGATTTTGTAATATCTGGGCATTACTTAAAATTAGCACTCCTTTGTAGAGTAGTTGCAAAGGATCTAGTAGTATATTTCTTAAATATGCCAATGTGTGCAAAATCAAACATCATATTCAGTTTTTATCCCCCCCCCCCCCTTAAAGCATTACAATGTAGGCTGCTGACCTAAGAGTCTACTCAGAGTTAAGTCCTACTGAGTTTAATGAGGCTTACTTCCAAGTAAGGAGGGGTTTAGGGCTGCAGCCCAATTTTGTTTTTATACATTATCTTTTAATCTGGTATTTTATTTGGTTGCTTTCTTTGTGTTGTGTTCAAATTGTAACTACCCTAAATACCAGTGAAAAAAATCACTATTCATGTATGTAAATGCACATGTAATCAGCACTGTTCATTCAAGGATGGAGAAGAATATTTTTAAGCAAACTGAAATATTTTATACCTCCCAGACTAATTCATGGATTGGAGATATCCTTCTGATTTTGCACTTCTTCAAATTTGACATTAGAGATGGGGGAGAAATTTGATTCAGTTCATGTTTAAAGGTAAGCCTGCCTGACCCATACTTTTCAAAACAATACATATACTGAAATGCATTCACCCTTCAAAGTTTGCCCTTCTCTAAATTTTGTGTTGTCATTCTCCAGCCAACCAAAATTTACAAAAGTTTGCATTTTGTTAAGGGAAAGTGTGCTTAAAATGCACATATTGGTGCATTTAACATAACATACAAAAATGCATTCTGTTAGGAGAGATTGCTGATTATGTACATCAGTGAAAACTGCATATGAAAAGGTATGAAAATGTAGGAGAATTTCTGGGGAATTTTCATGAAGAGTTAAAAAAAATTCACAAAAATTCACAGATCAGTGTGAAAACTGGAGGGAACAGACTTATGAATCAACACATGTAAAACTAGCATAGAATAGAAAGAGACTGATCCATCCACCCCTATAGTTCACAGGTCTGTTGCCTCTCTCCATTTAAATGAACGAGTCAGGTGGCTCTTGCGATCCCTCACCTGTATTTGAGAGTGCCAAAAGCAATAGTTCTTTTGCTGGATCTGAATGCATTGATCAAAGCAATGCTATTTTAAATTTGCTTTTATCTGTTCTTATACAATAGAATTTATGTTGTATGGCTCTTCCTGCTGTTCTATTGGGGGCTGTCTGTGGATTTCTTTTTATAAAAGCAACCATCAGTTTTAATACATTTTTAATTGTAATGTATTCTTTTTGTATTCATGCTTTATGTCCTTTGCAAAAATTGTGAGTTGCTTGGAGACCTTTTTATGTGCAGCATGTGACTAATAACTGCAATCAATAATAATGATGACAAATCAGCCCCAAGACGGATGGGTCACAGGAAATGCTTCCACTTACAGTTCCCAATGCCCTTTACTCAGGCCCTGAGTTTTTGCATTATTCAGTCTGATTTTCTTCTTCCTGTATGCAAGAAGTATAATTACTGAATGAATGAATGAATGAATGAATGGATTTTTATTTGCATCAGTCATCAGCCATAGCAATAAAACAACAATACGATATGCAAAGAATAAAAATAAAAAGTCAATTATATAAAACACATTTTAGGGTTTTGAATCAATAGTCAAATGGTGGATCTTATTTTGATTGCCCCAGCTAACAACCTTGCAACCTTTGCTGTCACCTGCTCATCTTGATCTGCCAAGAGAAAGGACACTGTGGCAGTGGTTGGGCAACCTGGATTGGACAATAAAAGAGGAGTGATAATCTCATTCCTCAAATCTTTATAAAGAGCGCAAGCCAGCAGGGCATGTGCCACTGATTTGATACTGCCATCTCTGAATGTTTCAGTGTATTAACACGTGCCTTGTGTTACATTTCTTCTCCCATAGGGCTTATGCACATAAATGTATAAAAATACATGCTTGTCTATAATTAGTGCATATTTCACCTAGGATTACAAGTAGAGAATGCCATGGACACTTGTAAGTGGCATGCAATTGTCAAGGATTATGACTTCCAAATGTCCACAGCAGTACTTGCTTGTAATCCTTACAGCAGCCCTATACAGCAGGTATGGAGAACCAGTAGCCTTCCAGAAATTGTCAGGTTCTGCCATGGACTGGCTGGATCATGGTGGGAGGCACCCACTGGGGAACCCCCAAGAGATCCCCAGGGAAAGTGGGATGACAAAGAGTGGCCAGAGGGAGAAGAGGGAACAGATTGAGAAGAGGAGATGTCGGGAACTGAAGAAGTCACAGGATTTAGTGAACAGGAAGAGGTTGGGGCAGAGTGCAGTCCAGAATCAGAGGCACAAGAAGAGGCTAGAGAGGAAGCGGCCAAAATGTAGAGATCAGGCAGGCTGCTGCTGAAGCCAGGGAGTCCTCCCCTCCTGCTGCAATGGGCAGCTCCACTCTTCCCTGGTCTCCCAGAACCCAAAGAGGTATGAAGAGGGCAGAGAAAAGACAAGCAAAATGAAGACGCCTCAGATTGCTTCCGGAGGAATGGGGCGGGGCGGGGACATAGGGAGCCGTGGGTACGTTTTCAGTCTTCACAATTGCCTCACGATTGGGGCAGGATCTACTGGGAAGAGTTTCTGTGCTCGCTAAGCCTGACCTCCCAAGCTGTTTCATTTCTTTGAATAAAGAGTTAACTTCTCTGACACAATGTGAGTTATTACTGACCTGTTTCTGACACCCGCACTGACAGGCCCCAACCCCTTCCCCAAACAGCATGCTCAATGGGCAAAGCAGGTAGGAGTTGTAGTCTAGCAATATTGTGAGGGCCACAGGTTCCTTAACCTGGCCCTCTTTCTGGCTGCACCGGCTCCTTCATATGTTGTTTCAACAATATAAGCTCATATGTGGGGATAGAATGGCGTATGGCGGGGGTGGGGAACACTTTTCAGCCCAAGGTCCAAATGCCCTTCTGGACAACCAGTGGTGAGCAGGGCCAAAAGCAAAAGTTGGCAGAGCAAGAAATGTGGCTGTTGCATTGTGCTATAGGCTAGTTTCTATGCACACACCTTATATCCGTCCAGTCAAGCAAGAGCCATTATCAGAGCTTAAGGACACAATCTAGCCAGGTGAAAACACCCAAGGAAGGGTGCAAAGGAGATCTGGTGCAAGGTGTGGTTCAGGAGGGTGTGTGGCCTGAGATGAGTCCTGAATGATGGATTAAGAGGTCCATTTAGCTCTCGTGCACAATGTTCCCTATCCCTGATGAAGGGTTCCATCACTGAATGTGGACATTCTGCAGGTCCATGGATGGCTGTGTGTGGACAAAACGTGATCAGTGTGTGGTTGAGTTTTGAAAATCTGTGGTGTGGAGGAGGCCTTGTGGGAACAGGTCCTTCAAGCTCACTGTTTGATGTTACCGCACAAGCTGATTTTTTTCCATGTGCACTGAGGCTCTGCCTTGCCCTTTTGATTCTGCTGCTGCAGTTGTTTGAAGCATGCAGATATTTATCATTGTGTTCTCCCAGCTAGCCCTAATTTCCATTATACACACCCTGTGGCCCATTTTCTTCTTGCTAAAGTGCAAACACACACACACACACCTTAGGGATTGGCACATAACAGAGCATATCATGTAACTCTTGGACCACCAAGTTGCCATACAGATTTATCAAGGCTACCGATGGTAGCACAGTCTTTATTCTAAAAAAAAAAAAAATGTTTACTAAGTGTTCCAAAATTCCACACGTGCATTTCAAAACACAATAAAGACTCCCCCCCCCCAACTTCCCACCAGCTTTTCCCACGGTGCTTCTGTTTCTTTCTCTGGTGCACCCTATCTTCTATCTCTTAAACCTTAACAAAACTATTGCAATCTTTAATCCCTTCTGTTGCTCATTGTTCAAATCCTGCTCGCGTGCTCATCATATGATACTATTTCTTTAAATCTGAAGAGAGTTTCCATTCTTCCACAAAACCTTCATCCTTAGGTTCTCTTAAGGTAAAGGTAAAGGGACCCCTGACCATCAGGTCCAGTCGTGACTGACTCTGGGGTTGCGGCGCTCATCTCGCTTTATTGGCCGAGGGAGCCGGCGTACAGCTTCCGGGTCATGTGGCCAGCATGACAAAGCTGCTTCTGGCGAACCAGAGCAGGGCACGGAAACGCCGTTTACCTTCCTGCCGGAGCGGTACCTATTTATCTACTTGCACTTTGACATACTTTCGAACTGCTAGGTTGATAGGAGCAGGGACCGAGCAATGGGAGCTCACCCCGTTGCGGGGATTTGAACCGCTGACCTTCTGATCAGCATGCCCTAGGCTCTGTGGTTTAACCCGCAGCGCCACCCACGTCCCTAGGTTCTCTTACTTTAGCTGTTAACTTTGCCAGTTTTCTGTAGTCCATCACCTTGCTTATCCATTCTTCTCTAGAGGGCATTTCTTCTGCTTTCCACTTTTGTGGGTAAAGAGAATCCCTGCTGCAGTTGTAACATATTGTAGCAGAGTCTCAGGGAGACATGAAAATGGTAGAAATACAGGATCAAAATTGAGTTGCATATGCACCATGCATTTAAACAGTGCTTTTTTGGGGGGGAGGGGGAGTGCCAGAACTCACTGTTAGTTCCTGAGTCCACCCCACCCCAACCATGGCAAGCACCACCAGCAAGACAACCAGGGTACACATGGCCAGCAGGAGAGTGCAGTGCACGGCGGGGGAGAAGCACATCACATGCTGCACCACCAACTCTTGTGTTCCTTGGGGAGCAGGGTTTGTGCGTTTCGGCCAGTCCCAGGGGGTGGTTGTGGCAGCTGGGCCCTGGTGGGGCTTTGCTCAATCCCTATGTGACTGAGCATCTCTAGGAAAACTAGGTGTCAGTACTGTGTAATGGTGAGTACCGCCAGAAAAAAACACTGCATTTAAAGCACATTAAAAGCACATCCCCCAAGAATTCTAGGAGCTGTAGTTTACTCCCCACACTACAGTTCCTAGCTCCCTTAACAAACTACAGTTCCCAGGATTATTGTGGGGCTTCATGTTTTTAATGTGTTTCCAATGTATGGTGTGTCTGCAGTCTTAGGTGAAATGTGTGTCTCTGTGCACATTTAATTCTCCATTTGTAGGTTCACATATTAGGTGCAAGATTTGGAGACATTTAGCTCCCTTTTTATTTTGCTTTTACAGAAAAAATGTCTGGTTTTCACAGACCATATAATATAGATATGAGTTCGGAAATGCACTAATAAGGGTTACCATTAAAATTTGAAATATTTGATAAATCCAGAACAAAACCATTACGTTGGTTTTGCTAATCGGAGTGGATTTCTAGCTTATCCTGTCTTTGGAATCAGGTGAATTCCAGTGTAATTATGTAAAGCTTGTTATATATTTAATGTTGCCCTGTTTGTTATCTTAAGCTTAGCCGCCGCCACCCAGAAATATAGGTGCAAAACAATGAATGAACGGGTTCCTTCTAGAATCCACACTCCTGCCCATCCACACCCAGTTTCACAACACAATTGAGAGCCAGTGTGACACACTCAAGTGTTTTTATTTTGACTTGTTGGGGGAGGGGGGGAAGCTAATCTGTGCCTTAAAGGAAGATTTGGGGAACCTGTGTCCCTCTAGGTCCTGCTGTACTACAATTCCTTTCATCCCTTACCACTAGCTATGCTAGCTAGGGCTGATGAAGTCCAACAACAACTGGAGGGTGACAGGTTCCCCATGTCTGGTTTAAAAGATGGCAACAGAGGGTTTACATTGCTGAACTAGTTTCACCAGGAGACCCAGGTTCATATACCCCACTCAGCCAGGATTGGCCCTGGGTCAATCATTGTCTCTCAGCCTAATATCCCTTATAGGACTACAGTGGTACCTCGGGTTAAAGCCGCTTCAGGTTACAACCACTTAAGGTTACAGACTCCGCTAACCCAGAAATAGTACCTTGGGTTAAGACCTTTGCTTCAGGATGAGAACAGAAATCGTGCAGCGGCAGCAGGAGGCCCCATTAGCTAAAGTGGTGCTTCAGGTGAAGAACAGTTTCAGGTTAAGAATAGACCTCCAGAACAAATTAAGTTCTTAACCCGAGGTACCACTGTACTATGAGGGGCAGTGATAGAAAAACTATGCATATTACCCTGAGCTCATTGGAGGAAGGGGCAATATATAAATAAATTAACCCATGTGGACCCCTGGGATTTATTTTGACACAGCAGGTAACTTTGCTTAAAAGGAAAGCCTCAGCTTTCTAAAAAAAGGGGGAAGGCTTGCCTCTTTGTCAGCTGGAGCTGCAGTAGGGAGCACTTCAGATGAAGCTCGTCTAAAATAAATTATCTGGATTTCAGCCAGTATGCTTTAAAAACTATAAACTCAAAGGGTAGTATTAGTGTCCTGACCAAAGAAGTAATATCATCATAAACACTAATTAAAAATAATGCTGTTGCCAATCATTTCCTTTCCTTTCCTTTCCTTTTTTTAGTTTAAAGTCAGTAGAGGCCCAATGGCTACCCTCAGGATACAAAAATAAGATTAAAAAAATGCAACATTGAGCCGAACAGTCATAAGAATGTGTGAGGGTTCAATTAAAAGCTATATTTATATGACAACAGGATGTAATAGTGCTGATTAACAACCTGTTTTATAAGATATTTCAGCAACAATTTAAGCCGGCAAGTATTGAAGCTGTCATACAGCATGACAGGACAAGGGTTCATAACATTAAGCCCTAAACCATCAGTCCCAACTATGGACAGGTGAGCAATTTGATTCAGCTCACGTTTAAAGGCAAACATGCCTCATTCACACTTCAAAAAACAACACATGAACTGAAACATAGCCAACCTTCAATATATTAAGTTTTCTGAATTTTGCAATGTGGCTCTCTAGCAAAGCAATTTGTACAAAAGGTATAGACTAGGATACAGTGGTGCCCTGCAAAACGAATGCCTCGCAAGATGAAAAACTCGCTAGACGAAAGAGTTTTCCATCTTTTGAGGTGCTTCGCAAGACGAATTTCCCTATGGGCTTGCTTCACAAGACGAAACGTCTTGCGAGTTCTTGCGAGCTTTCCCCCCTTTCCCCCCTTTTTCTAAGCCGCTAAGCCGCTAATAGCCGCTAAGCTGCTAAACCGCTAATAGCGCTAATCCGCTAAGCCGCTAATAGCCGTGCTTCGCAAGACGAAAAAACTGCAAGACGAAGAGACTCGCGGAACAGATTAATTTCGTCTTGCGAAGGACCACTGTAAAGCGAGCAGAGTGTTGGGGGTTGGGGGTAGGCTGTATGCCTGAGTCCCTTCCAATTCCTAGATACAACAAGGATTCAATTGCTAGAATAGCCAAGGAAGCTTCTTGGTAATGGTCTAAGTATGGGTTGTTAAGGTAGCAAAGGAAGTAGTTCTGTGCACCGAATGGGTTGACCTCCTCCCTCAACTGCCTGTTAGTTTGAAAGACAAAGGCCAGAGTTGAGAATGGTGTGTGTAAGCTAGAAGTTATAGCAGACTGCAGACTGGGCACCTGAGAGACAGAGCCATGCCTGATTTCTGCTGGAATCCAAGGCTGTGGCTATGGGAGAAGCAGTGCCTTCTTGGGGTATTAATGCTGTGAGCCCCTCCATAACAGGCTCAGGTTGTACATATGTGTCAATAAACCATATATCCTAAGGACATCACAATCTCTGCCGTCCTCATTCTTAGGAAACCGAACCCTTGGCAAGCATCTGGAAACCCTGGAATCTCACACTGCTCAGAGATTGGGATGGTGTGCAACAGTATATATGGGTATATTCTTGAAAACTACATACAAAAACTCACATGCTCAATGCAAATGCTGCAACAACAACTGCAGGACATGAGGGAAGGGAGAAGAGAACTGGGAGGGAGGGAGGAGAGGGAGTAAGAGGCTGTACTGTTTGTAATAATGTGAAAACCCTAATAAACTATAAATGAAGAAGTGTTGCAAAATAGTTATATAAGTGTTATCAAAATTTACTTCTGGGAACGTCAGGTTGTCCTCTGAATATAAGTCATCCAGTGAGTGTGTGGCAGTTGTAAGAGGTTTCCAAATCAGTAGAGTTTTGATAGGTTCATGTCACCATCTTGATTCCAAATGGTATCTGATGATATCCAAATGTAGACCAAAACCTGCACCCCAATCTCAGTTGCATCATGCCAAATTTGATGATGATTATCTTAAAAGGTGACCAAATCAGTGCAGTTTGTGATGCTTCGGTCTGCCATATTGATTCAAAATGGCATCCAATTGTAGACAAAAACCAGCTCCTTCATTTCAGGAATCACTTGCCATCACTTGGTGGCAACACATTCAGAGATGCCCAAATGCATAGAGAATGGATAGACGGACGGACAACTCTTCATTCTAAAATATGTAGTAGAAAATGTAGCTACTATTTTTAGAAGGGCACAGGGGCCATAAGTTGGCTTGCAGTTCAGGGCTGCACTGACCCTATCTGCATTCTTCTGCTGGAATTACTGGATTTCATTTCATTGCATGATCAGGTCAGATAAAGAGTGTTGGAGGTGTTGGGGTTTTGGTTTTTGCAAACTATGTCCTAAAAAGAAGTCTTTGGAGAAAATAGAAAGTAGTGCTTGAGTTGACTAAGAATTAAATATATGCTTCTACTTCCATGGGAAGTGTGTGTGTGTGTGTGTGTGTGTGTGTGTGTGTGTAAGGAGTGTGGTTGTGTGTGGGTTTGGCCTTGCCTATTTTTGAACTTGGCTCAGCCCAGTGCTGAAATGCAGCACCTAACAGTTTTCCTCCAGGGTAACGTGGACCTCAGCCTGAAAGTTCCCAGCTCCTGAGCTAAACTATCTCAGTTAGCAGGGCTGTAAAAGACCATTCTGTACCTCAGACCCCAAAGCCATTGCAAGTCAGATTTGACTAATATGGAGCTAGCTGGACGAGTGGGTTGACTCAGTGCTAGGCAGCTACATCTATTGTCCTCTGTGAGGAGCTGAACTGGCATCCTGGTGTGGTTGGCTTGCTTTTTCATGACCTCCTCCAGTGCAGTTAATAACAAGCCTTGCTCCTGGCTAAGATAATGCTAAACCTGTTCTATGAAAGTGTCTTCTTCTCTAATCGAGAGATCTGGATAAAACGGCACACCTTGAGATGTGCTGCGTCTTTCTGTTAATAGCAGGCGGGCAAAAGGTAATTGTGCTTGGAGAACGTTTGTCGAGGGGGGAAACGTTGGGAATTGAAGCTATGAATTGACTTTAACAGCCACATAGCTCTAGCAGTTGTGCAGTTTTATCACCGTCTCACAATGAGTCAAGAAGAAGTAGAAAAGGAGGCCTAGATCCCCAAACTCCCTTGAGCCTTGGGTGGGGAAGACAATTAATCATGCTCATCTGTCATCCTTCAGACGAGGTTGCCTCCTCTCCCTTCCCTCCTTGCCTGCCAACATGGCAGGGCATTTATTATCAGTTAAGCGAATCGCCTTCTCCTCATCTCCACCTACAACCAGTCTCTTGCTTTCCATTAGAATCCCTTAAAATTTGCTTCACTTTTCCAACAGCAGGGCCAGACTGAAGCAGCTGCCTCAGGCGGCAGAATCCCATAGGGCAGCACCCCTTGCAGACATCACAGCTGTCCCTGCTGCTGCAGCCATGCTACCACAGTAAAAGAGGCTTCGGAGGAACAGGGGCGGCACCTTTCTGTTTTGCGTCAGGTGGTGAAATAGGACAGGATGGCCCTGTTCAGTGGTTGGCAACTGGTAGCCAAATGTGACCCATAATGGTTTGCTGCTTGGCCCAACAAGAACAGATTGCTCCTTCCTTCCTGGGGTGTGCCACTACCTCCTACACCCATTGTCTCCTCCACCTACCATGGGCTAGCCGTTTGTCAGTGCCATGTGCAACCTGCTCTTCTTTTTCCACCCTCCATTATTGATGGTGGAGCAGTGCAATTTGCCTAACCCACACCACTCAGGAAATTTGGTTATGCATTGATTACTGGCCTTTCCAGTAGTCTAGGTAAGTGCCTAGCAATTCCAGTGATTATGGGGCATCTTCCTCTTCCTTACTCCACCCAGGGATTACCTCGCCAGGTTAAGGCATAAGAATAAAATAAGAGCTCTGATACATTCAGCATCCTGTTTTTCACAGTGCCTCCAAGAAGCCCTCCAGATGCCACCAGGAAGCCTCAAGCAGGACCTGAGGATAATAGCTATCTGCTGCTATTTGCATTCAGACACATGCTGCCTCCAAACCTGGAAGTAGCACATAGCCACAATGACGAGTATCCACTGATAGCCTTATCCTCCACAGGTTTTGTCCAGTCCAGGGATCACCAACCTTTTGGGGCCAGTGGGGACCCTTGGAATTTTGAGAAACTACGATGGGCACCAGTCCAAAATTGGCTGCTATGGGGGCATAGCATAGCACAAACTATTTTCAGTTGGCGTAACAAACTTTGGCTGCTGTGAGGGAATGATATGTAATGCAAAATGCCTGATAAAATGCTGCTTCCATGCCCCTATCATCAAAAAGGCCCTGGACATCTGCCACCACACTACACTCACAGAGAGAATCTCCTTGCACCTCTCTGTTCAGAACAGATGATGCCTTGTCCTGGCATCCAGTGATGTAAGGATATGTTTAGGGCAGTGTGTTCAGTGTAGGAGAATCTGAGACAGTGCAAACAGGAAGAGCAAACTGTCTCCCATTCATTTTTGGAGGGGATATTACTGACACCTGTGGGTGTCATAGGACAAACCACACTGGGCTCAGTGGTGCCTTAAGGCATCATGTTGACAACTCCAAAACCATCTAAATTGGTGGCCATGACTGTATCATATAGATGAGTCCCAAATTCAGATAGGGCAAAGAAGTCACGTACCAGGAACTTGGTGTGCTTTGGCAGTGACTGGACTGTAGGAAGAGAAGATGAAAGACCACAGTTTGGGGAAGACCAAGAATGGCTCAGGCAAAAACTCACACATGGCCTAGTGTGGGGGTTGTATGCAATCATGAAGGATAAGGTCACCGGTATCTCTTAGCCCTCCCCTGTCAAAGGCAGTGGCTTCTGAATTGCTTGGATCTGCAGGAGGAGAGGGAGTGCTGTACTGCTCAGGTCATGCTTGTGGGCTTCCTTCCCATAGGCATCTAGTTGGCCGTTGTGAGAACAGCATGCTAGACTCGATGGACCACAGGCCTGATCTAGGAGGGCTCTAGTTATGATTGTTTTGGACAGCTTCACACATATCCCATTGAAAGCCCAGCCAGATCTCTAGCTGAGGGTCCCCAGTCTAATTGCCTAACCACAGGAAACATTTATGTGTTAAAAAATATGGCATATGGTTGTTCTTTTCTTGAAATATAGCTCTCTACATTTGGCAGCAAACACAGTTGCTTCCAGCAGGCACGGAGGGTGTTTGTTGTTCATCCCCCTGCACTCTCAGCAGGAGGCTTCCCCCTCATCAGATGGAACTAGGAGTATTACTGGCACACTCCTAGGGAAATGCCAGCGAGTAAAAACAACTGAATGCTCAAAGTGGGTATCCTTTCTTATTATTCTTTTTATCTGCACAAAGCTCACTCTAAGTGGGGGGCATACCGCTTTGGGGTGGCTTAAAGGAAATAAGATTTCACTGGCAATTTGACTAATGAGATCAATGGAATAAGGCTCAGTTCATAGCAGTCATGGAATGGCTTGTAGCTCCATAGCAAAGCACAGGATTTGTGTCCAAAAAGTTGCAGGTTAAATCCCTGGGAGCTCCAGGTAGGCCTGGAAGAGACCACTGCCTTGGAACCCTTGGTAGCCGCTGTCAATCACCATAGACAATACTGGGCTGAGCCAATAAAAGGCAGATTCCTGTGTTCTTTTCTCTGCTATTAATACTATTCCCCCTTCTTTCTATTTTATTTATAATGCTTTATTTTGCTATTTTCCTGTTTTTGGGAGAGCAAATTGGGGCATCCCCGCCTCCCACTGTCACCATTGCTTGCCCACTCACCCTTCCCTTCCCCCTCCTACATGTGCCCACTGGCCTCCTCCTCCTCCACAGCCTCCTCCTCCTCAGCCACAGGAAGCTGCACTGGTCTGCGTGGCATTGGGAGACATTGTGCCAATCGGTGCAGCCTCTTCCTCCACCACCATCGGTGCCACAGACAGAAGGAGGAAGAAGAGGGGTACTGTGTGAGTCAAGGCAAGTTTTCCTTCTGCTTTTTGGTCCTGCACTCTGGTGTTGAGCGGCCAGAGCACAGGAGTCAAAATGAGACACCCAGGACTGCGACCAGCTTCTGAGAATTCAGGATGTCCCGCTTAAAATGGGACACTTGGAGGGTATGGTATTCCCTCTCCCCTTAAAATTCCATAGACCGTTTTCTGGTTTAGTAAATTTCAGGACTTGTTTCATGAACCTGTTGTGGTCTCAGCCTTGCTGAAATATTGACCCAGGGATCTGGTGGCAGCTGGGGATTTCAAAGGGCAAGAATGGGGCACATAGAGGGGTTCACTCTGTGTTAGCTGGGAGCACGCTCCCGTCAAACAGCACATGGCCAGGATAGCTGGGAGGCGGCCATCAAAGATGCCAATGCAAAAATGGAAGAATAGCATGCAGAAGGTACTTTGCTCCAGATGATGCACCTGTACCCAGTGGTTTGATTCCTTACTGTCATGACCCCTGACATGACCCCTGACATGACCCCTTACTGACCCCTTACTGTCATGACCCCTGACATGACCCCTTTTCGCTTTTCAATTTCACTTTGTATGAAATTGTAAGGCATTTGCATACTGTCTTTCTATATTGCTATACACAAGGAGGTTTACAACAACAAAATATACAACAAAGATCACAACCTTATAATAATCTGACTCAATATAAAAAAAATCACAGTTACAACATAACTTTAAAATAAACTTATATCAAATAAATATTCAACAATCCAGTAGAATGTAACAGTATACAACAAAACTAACTCTCGAAATATCGGCAAATAAGAATTAAACAGAAATTCATTCGTAACCATTACAATAAATCATTACAGTGGCACCTCGGGTTAAGTACTTAATTCGTTCCGGAGGTCCATTCTTAACCTGAAGCACCACTTTAGCTAATGGGGCCTCCTGCCGCCGCCGCACCGCCAGCCAGAGCATGATTTCTGTTTGCATCCTGAAGCAAAGTTCTTAACCCGAGGTAATATTTCTGGGTTAGCGGAGTCTGTAACCTGAAGCGTATGTAACCTGAAGCGTATGTAACCCGAGGTACCACTGTATTAAACTATAATGTATTAAAAAAAATAACAGCAAGTCTCAATGCATAAAATACTGCAATACATACAGAAGCATGTAAAAGGATCACATTGAGAAACAAAGACACACAATTCATAATAAACAGTATGTAATACATGCAAAATAGTAGTTGTAGCAGTTCAGGGCCTTTTGGGTGGTAGTTCCCCATTTATGTAATGGACTCCTCCAATGGCATAGGGTGGGTTGCGAGAGTCGAGGGCTATGCGGAGTGGGTGGGAGGGAAATGGACAGAGTATGCATTTGTATTCAACTGTCTAACAGTGTCCACGTCACCCAGGAGACAGCAGTTGCAGAGATAAGAAGAGAAGGGTCATTCTGTTGTCTGGAGAGGTCACTTCTTGGTTCGCATGGGGAAGCTGGTTTTTTCCCCCAACAGTTCCCAGTGACAGAAGTGCTCAGCTGTATTGAGGGAGCACCAGGTATTTCGCACCCATAACAATTATGTGCCTGGGGCAATTGCCCATGTGCCCCCACCATGCTATGCCCCTCCCCTGTGAAGTGCATCTCTCTTCTATTGACATCTAAATAGACATTTAGACTCATGAACTTGAGATTCAGAGGCTCATGCTCTACCAACTGAGCTATCCTAGCATCTAAAAGAAAATTACCCCAGATGGGACTTGAACCCACAATATGTGGCTTAGAAGGCCATAGGTGGCTGGGGCTCCACAAGCTGTGACAATGTCTGATTTTTTTTTTTAAAAAAAAAACACTTTTCTAAACTTTTAGTGTTGTTGGGCTGTTTTGTTGTCTGCTGCTCAAGGCTCTTTTAGGAGGAAGGATGGGATAGAAATTTAATAAATGAATGAGCTGTTTTGCAAAAAAAGAAAAAAACACCAAACAAACAGCCAGCCCACTTTTTCGCCTTAATTAAGAGGGAATGATAACTGTGAATGAGATTCTTCCTCTGTGGAGACAGTTAAGTGCAGATTTGTTTAAGAAAATGTTAATATCAACACAACACTTAGAACATCAAAGAGTGCAATAAGCTGAAACTTGCCTAGGAATGTACCTAGCTTCACCCTTTGATTTGCACTATTAAAGGAAGCTAATTGAATGATGTGAGTCACACATTTACATAGAGGGAATGGCATCCTACAAACAGCAGTTCCCAGCTTTCTTCGATCCAGGAATTTTGGAGCTCCGGGTCTAATACCAAAGTTGTCCAACCTCCAACCCCACCCTGGGTTTGGGAAGCCCTTGAGGCCTAGTGCTCTCTTGGCCCATCCAACTTGGCTCCATCTCTTGTTGAATCCTGATGGAGCCTCCTTCTCTTTCCCCCATCATTCCCACAGCTGCTCATACAGGCACTGCCCTGAGGGGCTGGTGTCAGGAATGTGATCTCATTTGAATAGCTCTCCACTTTCTTTCGATAATGTTGTATTTTATGACAAACACAGCTGACTGCTACCTCATTCGGTTTACTCCCTGTCCCCACTGTGGTCCAGCTTGGGTCCCATCCACATTGTACATTTAAAGCACATGGCTTTCCCCAAAGATCCTGGGAACTGTACCCTACCCCTCACAAATCTACAATTCCCAACACCTTTAACAAATTTAAGTTCCCAGGATTCTTTGGGGGAAGGGATATGTTTTAAATTAGGCTTCCTCAACCTCGGCCCTCCAGATGTTTTGAGACTACAATTTCCATCATCCCTGACCACTGGTCCTGCTAGCTAGGGATCATGGGAGTTGTAGGCCAAAAACATCTGGAGGGCCAAGGCTGAGAAAGCCTGTTTTAAATGCATATGGTGTGGATGTGACCATACATGCTCATCCTACTCAGAGCAGTCCTGTTGATATTAATTGGCTTAACTAACATAGATCCATTTATTTCAAGGAATCTACTCTGAGTTGGATTTGGTTGGATACAACCCATAGTCCAGCACGGGATCCAGCAGCACTGCCATTTGGAGTCCAGGTAGCTTCAGGGGACAAGGAGTGCCTATTGCAAGTTATGACCAGTTCACAAGCTTTGGCTTTTCCTGGATTGGGATAGCCTTACCCAATGCTTAGGCAACCTTGTGATGAGATTGCTATAGTGCACTTTATGTGGACCTTCCCTTAAAGATGGTCTGGAAACTGCAGCTAGTGCCAATCGCTGTAGTCAGAGTATCGACAGGTGCTTGGGCACGTAGTCGTATTACACTTATTCTATGGAATCTGCACTGACTGCCCAGTTGCACCAACAGGAAGTATGTGGCAGTGGCTACACCCATCACAAAGAAGTGACCAATTTGGCACATTGTCATTGTACCATGGAGCTATGGCGCATCAGAGGTGGCAGTTAAAAACAACAACACTAACAGCATCTTCCGTATGAAAAGTTTGCTGGAAGCTGTGGACCATACAAGGATTGCTACATACATATGCCACATGAACATCCTAAATTTTTTGAGGACTCAATTCAAATCGAATGCAGGAGCGCTTGTGATCACCCTGATACCTGTTCCTCAGTGCACAATACAAAGTACATCTGGAGAGGTCCCACATATACAAAAACAGTAAAAACAAATCACACATCTAAAAGCAATTTCAGAACCAGTTTAGATACCGGCTGGGATAAAACTCCCCACTCAAAAGGTTTGTTGAAAGAGGAACAACTTCAGCAGGTGCCCAAAGGACAACAGCAAGGGTGCTTTTCTGATATGTAACGAGAAGGAATTTCAACATTGCGCAGAACAGACCTCCTGCTAAGATGAGGTCTACAGGATGTCATCTCCCACGGAGTGCAGTGATTGGTTGAGTATTTAAGGGTGGAGACAATCTTTTAGATATCCTGTTCCCAAGTTGTGTAGAGCTTTGTATTCTGGTACCAACACCTTGAACTTAGCCCAGTAGCTAACTGGCAGCCAGTGCAATTCTTGCAGCAGCAGCATAATATGATGCTGATACTCTGCCTCCATGAGCAGTCAACCTGCTGTATTCTGCACTAGCCGCAGCTTCCTAGTCAAACTTGAGAGCAGACCCATCACAGTGGACAGTGCCCTCTTTCTTGTTGTGCCTTTCTTGTGGTATGGAATTCTCTTTCCCAGGAGGCATGGCTGCTGCAGTTCCATTGTCAAGGAAAAAAAGAACATGGCTGTTCTCATGCAAAGGAAAGGAAAGCTAAATGAGGCTACATGGACTTTCATGCCTACTTCGTTTTTCTAGCAAGATGATGGTGGATGTGACAGGGGAATATTTTGCTTATTCAGTTATTTTTCTTTTCAAGTACCAGAGAGCCATTTTAGGTGATGTTCTGGAGCAGAAGAGGAAACTTAGAAAGGTGGGGGTATATAGAAGGTGTCCCCAACTTTTTTGGGGGTCCAACAGAAAGTATCAGTTTCACAGGGAATAAACACCATCTTCCCCCATAACAGGCAAAACTCCTACACAAATGCTCCCAAACAAATGAAACACAGACAAAAAAGGCCACCCCCAAAAGGTAAAAAAACAACAACCAACCAACCACACACACACAACTCAGTTTTTAAAATGTGAGAGGAGTAGGGGGCTTTTGCAGGCATCTGGGGGGTATTTAAGGGTGCCAAGTTGAGGATCCCAGAGATAAGGAATAATTAGGTTGTATCTTATGTAAGAATTCTTCCCAGTTGGGTTGTTTGTAAACAGCTCCTGCCATTTCCAGTGTTATTTTCATTGTGATTCCCAAAGCATTGGAGGTAAAGTTGGGACGAGTGAGCAAGAGAGGTCTGATTTATGTTCTCTTGATAGTGCAAGATGTTCTTCAGCAGCTGTGGACAGGTTACAGCATGCGCCTAATTATATATCACACAAACATGTTACTGCTGAGTTTCTATAGGCAAGGTTCCAGGAACAACATGGGTTTGTACCGAGTAGCAAAATAAATGGCACCAGTGAAGTGTGAGAAATAGTCATTGAATACCGGGCAGAAATCACTCCCCTTCTGTACGAGGTGTCACGTGTGCCTCATTATGCATGTCATAAAGCAAGAAAAATGGGTATAAGAGTTAAGAAATGGGACAGGCTGGTTTCTTGGTAAGAGTTAGTGAAGCAGGACAAAGTCAGGAGGAGGAGATCCATTTCAGTAGCAAATTCCTCTACTATGACACTTTGTAATCCCACCTGCAGGCCCAATCAGAGGTCAGGAGAGGCCCAGATCACTTCCAGTTTTTGAGGGCCATAGCAACAACAACAACAACAACAGCTAATGAAAAGAAAATACGGCAGAGAAGAAAATAAGAAGAGTGATATATATAATTTGATTTTTAAAATTTATTTAACACTCTTTTCTGTTTCCTGTGGAAATGCACTAATTATTCAGGGGTGGGGGTGGGGAGCTAGCTTCTGTGTACTGTCACAGTCAATATTAGGCATGGCAAGACAAGCTGAACTCTCCTGAGAGAATGTGTCACATTTTGGTCTGATGTGCTTAAAAAACAGATTGTGAAACTGATCAACTATGAAAAAATTAACAAGGGCCTAAATTTGAGGCTCCTTTGGAGTTTAAGGCCCAGAGCTGAATGGGTCTCCTGACCACCATCCTCTGATTGACCCTGAAGATCTGATATTGTTGAACCAACACATGAAGGACCAGATGTTGGGGAAAAGCAATGGAGCCAGAAAGAGCCACACACTCTGGGGCAAAGGTGGGAAGCCTGTTGCCCTCCAGGAGTTGCTAGACTACATCTCTAACCTTTTTTGACGATTGGGAATGCTGGCTGGGGCTGGAAGGGGTTGGAGCCTATAACAACTGGGGGCCACTCTGGGCGGCTTCCAGATGCTATACAGTTATACAGATGCTAATAATTGTGAGTTATGCATTAGTGATAATATAGGTAAAGGTAAAGGTAAAGGGACCCCTGACCATTAGGTCCAGTCATAGCCAACTCTGGGGTTGCGGTGCTCATCTCGCTTTATTGGCCAAGGGAGCCGGCGTACAGCTTCCGGGTCATGTGGCCAGCATGACTAAGCTGCTTCTGGCAAACCAGAGCAGCGCACGGAAACACCGTTTACCTTCCCGCCAGAGTGGTACCTATTTATCTACTTGCACTTTGACATGCTTTTGAACTGCTAGGTTGGCAAGAGCAGGGACCAAGCAAAGGGAGCTCACCCTGTCACGGGGATTCAAACCACCAACGTTCTGACTGGCAAGTCCTAGGCTCTGTGGTTTAACCCACAGCGCCACCCGCATCCCATTAATATAGATACAGTACACATGTTTTAATATGCATAGGTAGATACAGTTGGATGTACTGAAGGGATGGGGAACTGGTTGCCCTTTAGATGCTGATAGGCTCCAACTCCCACAAGTTCCAATCAACTTGGCCACTGGTCAGGGATGATTAGAGATGGAGTCCAGCAATATCTGGATGGGTACCACATGGTGCAATCAGCCTACAGATCCCCAAATGAGGAACAGAGGAAGCTGCCTTATACCAAGTTGGGGCATTACTCCATCTAGTTCAGTATTACCTGCACGGCAGCTTTCCAGCATTTGAGGCAGATATTCCCCCCAGCCTTAACTGAATATGCTAAGGATTAAACCTGGTACCTCTTGCGTGCAAAGCAGATGTTGTACCACTGAAGATTCAGCCCTCTATTTTATGTATTTTTGTATGTATGTATGTATGTATGTATGTATGTATGTATGTATATAACAACAAGCTTATTGTTCATTAGCCAATCAGGTAATTTGCACTGATGGGCAATAAGAATAATGCACATCCAAAATGCATTAAGCCATGCTACAATATGATTACTGTATTGTTTTTAACACTCGATTGGAAGCCGCCCAGAGTGGCTGGGGAAACTCAGCCAGATGGGTGGGGTATAAATAATAAATTATTATTATATTATTATTAAAAATTATACCATTGCAACCAGCTGAAAGGAATTAACATGCATTATAATCTAAAACAATAAATATCTTCTACTTCTCTAAAGTCACTTTTACAAGTTTTACAAGTCCTAGTAATCTGTTCTGGTCAATATTAATAAAGTTTTCCTTAACAGAGTTATTTCTTATCCCAACAACAAGGTACTCAAATTAAGGAATCCTCAGATCTAGGATCAAAGGGCGTTCAAATGAAAAGTGTGCCCGTATCCTCTACCTTTGGGCATCCAGCAGGACAATATCCAAGCTGAAGGAGTGCCTCTCCCTACAGAAACTGACAAGGACCCTGCAATCACCTGGGACCCTTTTTCTGTGCACCTTCCATGAAAGCTATGGAGGGTAGCAACAGAAGAACAAGCCTTTTCAGGGATGGCTCCCTGCTTGTTGAATGCTGCCCCTGCCTGGGGAGGCAACCTGGTGTCATCTTCATCTGTTTTTTAAGTGCCACAAAAAAACCCTTTCCTTTTTAACTTGGCTTTTGGTCCTTGATTGAATGGCTTCATTTATTTGTGGTGTCTTTTAGTGAGGCCAGCTCTTCAGGACACATCTATATAGATCTGTTTTTAAGCTGTGTGTGTTGTAATGTTTATACAATTTTTGTAAATCACCTTGCATCACTTTTGTATGGAAAGTTAGTATAATAACAATGAAAAACAACAACAATAAGCACCAAGCGCCATAACTTTCTTTAACCTCCAACAAACTGCAAAGAATTCAAACTACATTTGGCCAAAAGCCATCTCAACTCCTGTGAACACGTAAGGGACACATATGAGTGCAATTCTCCCAGGAAGGGCAGAGAAACCTTCATATATCATACTGGAGCAACTCCTGGTCACCAGTTCAATGGAAGTCTGAAAATCCACATCAGTTATGGACTATATGGAACTGGCGGAAATGACTGGCAGAATCCGAGACCAGGGAGAAGAGTCGGTGGAAGAAGACTGGAAAAAGTTTAAAGATTATCTACGGAAATATTGTAAAATTAATGAATGTTAGAAAAAAGGTGGAATGAAGCTATATGGCTTTGGCAGAAATGTTTAAAGGAACTAGGTATAGATAGATTGTTAATGCATTAAAAGGGGAAAAACTAGGTTACAATATGTTAAAATTAACTTTAAGATAGAAAATAGATGAAGATGGAAAGGACTTGCTGAAATAGTTAATTGAAGTGGAATACAAAAAGGGAGGTGTTGAGGAAGTCAATGAAACAAGTGTATGAAAGTTAAGATTTGAAAATATTGGAAGTGTTTTTAATTGTTTTTGTTTTGTTTTGTTAATTTAATGTTTTATGTAGTGTTTTTGTTTTTGTTTCTGTCTTTGTATGTTCAATTTTTCTTTTTTTCTTTTTGTAATCTCCAAAATCTTAATAAATATTATATAAAAAAGAAAAGAAAATCCACATCAATTAATTGTCTAAAGACTTCCATCTGGGCACCGTCATAGCCGCTCATAATCAAGTGGGCTAACAAAAAACTAATATGGGGGAGGGGAGTGTACACACCTTGCCTATCAGTGCAAGTTACCTAGGTTATGTAAATAATTATGCTAGTTGTGTAACTTACTTTAAATAGTGAGATGAAGAATGTAGCATTTGGCAGAAGCCGAACTGCAGTATAATAGGAGCAGCATTGATTGTGATGAGTACACTTTGGAATGGAAATTGTTGCCTTCTTACATACTCTGTTCTCCTCCCCAAAAAGGCTCCACCTTTCGCCAATGCCCAGGTATTCCTTTCTGCACAGAATCATAGAAATATAGAATTGTAGAGTCGGAAGGAACGACAAGGGTTCTCTAGTCCAGCCAGTGGCGTAGCGTGGGGGGTGCAGGGGGTGCCGGCCGCACCGGGCGCAACATCTGGGGGTTAGGGATAGGGTTAGGGGGCGCAAATCCAGGGTTAGGGGGCGCAAATTACTTGCCTTGCCCCGGGTGCTGACAACCCACGCTACGCCACTGAGTCCAGCTCCTTGCAATGCAGGAAACTTTTATCCCAATATGGGGCTCAAGCCCACGAGTCTGCCACCCTTTCGCTAATTCATCTGTAGACCTGCTATTTCTTTTACCCCACCCTCTCAGCTGAGCTCTTTTCAAGAAGGACTCCACAGACAGCAAGGTCAGAGTGTACAAAGAGAGCTCATCTCCCTCCAGAACAGAGGGGAAGGAGGTGTGTTTACAAAATTCTAGGCTTCTGTGATCTGGCATGTTGTGTACACACCTGTGTAAATGGATCTATCCCTTTGAAACTGTTTGGTGGCTGGTTTTTAATTAAGCGGCTGTTGATCCCTTGAACCTACCCAACTATTAAGGATTAGCTTAAGTGAAGTAAAACAAATCCTGACCTCAACAGACAAGCATGGACTATGTATATATTTTTTCTTCTTCCCAAGAGCTCCAGGGTGTCAGAATTCATGCTAGCCCTGCCTCACCACAACCCTGTTAGGTAGGCTAGTTCTGCAGCAACTGACCTAAGACTGCCTACCAAGCCTTGTGCCCAAGCAAGTACTGAACCTAAATCTCCACAGTCAAAATTCAACACTTAAACCATTGCACTGCACTATACTGGCTCCCATTCACATTGCTGTGTGGGGATGATGGTAGCCTATTCTGCCATGCCAATTTTGCTGGCTTGTAAACCAAAGGAGAGTCTTTGGTTGGGCCTGCCCTGTCTTTAAGCAGCATATTTTTTTATTTTTTTTATAATAATTTTTATTCAGTTTTTAAAACACATAATTAAAAAACAAACACATCACAAAATACAAACAAACATAAACAAATCAAACATAAATAAATTCATAATCTTATTTTCTTGTAACTTCTTTCAATTGACTTCCCCTTACCTCCCTTTCACTGCATCCTTATTTTAAAATTTTTTAGCAACCCTTTAGTCAATTTATCCATTTAGTTCCCTTCATTAAATTCCCATAGATTTATTAATTACAGCTGTAGTTCTCTGCTTCTTACCCCTTGACATCTTAACACTCCTCAATTTTACAACAGTTTTTAAGATATATTTTAAATTTCTTCCAGTCTTCTTCCACTGCCTCTTTCCCCTGGTCACGAATTCTGCCAGTCATCTCTGCCAGTCCCATGAAGTCAATCACCTTTGTCTGCCATTCTTCAAGAGTAGGTAGCTCTTGCATCTTCCAATACTTTGCCAGAAGAATTCTTGCTGCAGTAGTAGCATGTCTTTAAGCAGCATAAGGCAGCTACCTCAGGTGGCAGATTGGAGGCGTGGAGTGGTGGTGAAGTATTGAGGGACAGGGTTAAATGTGCACCAGCTACAATGTGCACCCAGCTACACCAAGCCCTGCAGCACCTTAGCTAGCTTCCCACCTGCAGATGCATTGGAGGATGCTGACCCACTGATAGGAGTGAACAACTGTCAATTTCAGTTTCTCCTTTTCCCATAGTTAAGTTCAATCCTTCGTTTTTCTGCGTCAGTATGCAGTTGTGTGGTTTGTTGTTGTTTTTTTTTTAAAAAAACAACCTCCCAAAAATTCACCAGCATTTAACAGATACAGATAATTTTTCTTACATATACTGTTGCTATGAATAATAGAAAGCTTGCAGAAAAACAGTAACATAGGTTAATCCGATATATGAATATGTTTCAATAAAAATGTTTGCAAACGATTACATTGCTTATGGAGCACTGTTATTCCTCTCCTTAAAAAATATTAAAACCTTATTGAAATCTAAGTAAAGTTATTAGAATAATATATGCAATGTTAAATATTTCAACATGAACATAAGAGCACCAGAAGAGGCTGCAGAATCATGCCATGATACAGTGGTACCTCGGGTTAAATACTTAATTCGTTCTGGAGGTCCGTTCTTAACCTGAAACTGTTCTTAACCTGAAGCACCATGGAGCCTCCTGCTGTCGCTGCGCCGCCGGCGCACGATTTCTGTTCTCATCCTGAAGCAAAGTTCTTAACCCGAGGTACTCTTTCTGGGTTAGCGGAGTCTGTAACCTGAAGCGTATGTAACCTGAAGTGAATGTAACCCAAGGAACCACTGTACTAAAGTTTTATGATACTGCTTTAAATATATGCTGCAGGTGGGGACTTTGGTGTAGCAGCAACATATCTTGGACCATCCCTGAGTATTCCCAGGAAGAATAAAGAGGATTACTCACAGGGAGTCGCAGTTGAATATGGGACTACAGTCATACCTCAGGTTACAGATGCTTCGGGTTGCATGATTTTGGGTTGCGCGCCACACCAAACCTGGAAGTACCAGAACGGGTTACTTCCAGGTTTCAGTGCTTGTGCATGCGCAGAAGTGCTAAATTGCGCTTTGCGCATGGCATGCGCAGAAGCACTGAATCACGATCTGCGCATGCGCAGACGCTGTGCTGCGGGTTGAGGATGCTGCGGGTTGCGAACATGCTTCCCACATGGATCACGTTCGCAACCCGAGCGTCCACTGTATTCTATTCATTTTGCTCCTAGCATGGCTTGTTGGAACCAACCTTCCTGAATTTATTTTCTCAATTAGACAAGGGATGTTTGAGAATTCTGACGAAAACAGAGACCGGAGTGGAAATTGCCGGTGCTCCATTATTCAGTATTTGCTGCTGTTGATTTCAGTCTGTAATTGATAATGCTTCCCCCTCCTAATTTCCACTGCATACCCTCCAACATTTCTCCGATGAAAATAGGAACATCCTATTCCATAATGCTAATTTTACTATTTATACCCCACACATCTAATTGGGTTGCCTCAACATTCTGGACAGCTTCCAACACATATAAAAACATAATAAAACATTAAACATTTTTTTAAAAATTCCCTGTACAGGATTGCCTTCAGATGGAAAAGCGGGACATTCTGGGATCAAATCAGAAACTGGGACAGCTTCTCTAAATCAGGGACATCCCTGGAAAATAGGGACACCTGGAGGGTCTGGCTTTGTGTTTCCTTTGCATTGCAATTAATAGGGTGCAATGACATGATGCCAATGGAATTTACTTAATTTACTTACCGCATTTTTCCGTGTATAAGTCTAGGTTTTTTCCCTAAAAAATAATGTCCAAAATTTGGGGGGCGTCTTATATACAGATAGACCTGCCCCCGTTTTCTTAAATGCGACTCCCCCAAAATAAGGGGCGTCTTATACATAGGGGCGTCTTATAGACGGAAGAATACGGTAATTGCTTATGTAAGTTACATAATTTTGCCACAGTGGACAGCAAGGTGAATAATGTAGTTTTTGGTGGAAGATGAACTGCAGCAGCATGGAAACAATGCTGTATGTGACAAATAGAAGGTGGAATAGAAAACAGTGCCTTCTTACATCCCCTGTAAAATGTTGCACCCTTGATTGCCCTGGTGAGGGAAGGGAAAGGCAGGGCCAACACAAGGCACCTTGCTGCCTGAGATGAAGAACAAGATGTTGCCCCTTCCCCAGTCCTTGCACAGAAGGTGACTTCAGCCCCTGGAGAACAGTGCTTCTGTATCTGCAGATGTCAGATAGTAGTGGCACAT
Organism: Podarcis erhardii; assembly: GCF_964252035.2. Classification (NCBI taxonomy): domain Eukaryota; kingdom Metazoa; phylum Chordata; class Lepidosauria; order Squamata; family Lacertidae; genus Podarcis; species Podarcis erhardii. The sequence continues at coordinate 20,861,232 of NC_138504.1, forward strand.
TATATGAAACTCCAAGGGCAAAATATTTAAATAAAATTCCAGAGCCAACCACCACCCTCAGTGACACTGATAAAATTAAGCATCTGCTTAATTTTGTGGCTAAGCCTGCCATGCTTAATATAGCTATGTTTGCAGTAATAAAGGCTCATCTCAGGAAATCCTATGTGTCTAGCCTTGCAGCCTGAGATGTATGCCACATGTGCAGGCATGTTTTATGTATTACGTGTGTTTTATCACACATGTTTTATTATGCTGTTTTCATTATATTTGCTTGCCTGTTAAAATCTGTTTGCTCATTGGGGTTTTTGTTTCTTTGGCTATAACCTGAACTTAGTTGACCAATAAACTTTGGACTAATAATGGAACAGCACCCTTCACCATGGCCAGCTAGTTAGAGAATGCAGGGGGTTCTAGCTTAGGAACTCAGAGGGTTGCTGCTTCCACCTCTCTGCCCCTCCCCCCCCACCAAGATAACCACCTGAGGCATCTGTGTTACTCTGGTCACGCCCACACCATTCATTTAAAGTATATGTCTCTCCCTTACCCCCACCCCCAAGAATCCTGGTAGACTGTAGATTACCTCTCACAGAGCTCCAAACTCCCTTAACAAACTACAATTGTTCTGCTGTTAATGTTTTTCTAAGCATGCCTTTTACAATGTAAGGGGCAGATGTGACCTCTGTCTAATGGTAGAGCATGGAGGAACCCTATGCTCTGATGACATAACAAAACAGGATGTGCCATCCTATGTTGTAAAAGAAGGGAAAGAAAATAATTCAACACAGGGATGCCATTTTCTGCAGCGATCTTCTCTCATCAAGCATAAAGTGTAGATCTGCCTTAAGCTACGAACCTGTGATCATCGCTAGCCTGGAATATTGCATTACCAAAAAAATTTGTGCCTGTGCATGCTAAAAACTAGAACTACAGAAAAGCCATTTATTTGACTTGGCATTTCTTCTTTTTGTAATGCCATTATGTGCTAAAAGATTTCAAGTGCAAAATTAAGTTTAAATATCCCAGTGAAATCATCCAATTTCATATTATTTTCAGTAAGCTAAGTCATCTTATTTTTTATTTTATTTTTTGCACATTTTATGCTATACTGCTTTTATATCAAATGCTTATTTCTTTTGGTTCATTTACTTCCTCGACATTGCGTACATTTTTGTATTCAATTATTTGCAGTAAAAAAGACCAGACACAGAGATAACAGCACTTTTGATTGAAATGCTTCTGGGTGGGGAGAGGAAGGGGGGGCGGATAAATGGTAGTATTATTATTATTGTCTCAAATGTTGTCCATTCACTGAAGAACAATAAAGGAAGGTAATTCTGGTAGACCATAATGGAAAATTGATCTCATTGAGAGAAATAAGTCCTCAGAAAATAATTCATGGAAAGTAATTTGTAAAGTGCTCAATGGGTATATAAAGAAAAATATGTTGAGATCCACAACATTTTATACTTTTAAAAAATCTAATAATACTAAGAGAATAAACTGATCCATGCAAAGTTGTGATTATAAGTCTTCTCTGCCATTACTTTGAGTTATTGAGTGAGTAATGATTCCAACTGGGAAGAGTTACTTTAGGAAATGTGAGTGCTTTCATAGTTCCAAGCAGAATGAAGTTGTGCTTTCAAAGGATAAAGGCTAGGGATGAGGAACCCGTGGCTTTCAAGATGCTGTTGCACTCTAACTCCCATCAGGCCTGGTCAGCAGGCCCTGACATAGATGAACAGCCCAGAGGAAAAACAGTGTTTATAGTTAGTGATGTGAAAAATAGATAGGGATGGGGGAATTGGTTCAGATGGCATTGAAAAGCTAAATATTGCAGGGATGGCCTAACTTCTGTTGCCCACGCTCTGGTTAGATTATTGCAATGTGCTATGCATAGTGCTGCCTGTGAAGACAGTTCAGAAACTTCAGGTGGTGCAGAATTCAGTGGCCAGGTTGCTCACTGGCACAAGATGGTTTGAGCATATTATACCGATCCTGGCCCTACTACACTGGCTGGCAGTTAGTTTCTGGGGCCAATTAAAGTGCTGATTTTGACCTATATAGCCTTAAATGGCTCAGGACTGCAATACCTTAAAGATCATCTTTCCCCATATGAACTGACCTTGATCCTGCAATTATCATCTGAGACCCTTATTCCATGTGAGGTCCAGAGGGTGGTAACATGAGAACGGGCCTTTACTGTGGTGGCTCCCTGTTTGTGGAATGCTCTCCCTAGGGAGGCTTGCTTGGCATCTTCATATCTCTTCACCTGAAGGAGTGTCTCCACCCCCATCATTCTGCCCGACGCTGAGGTCCAGTGCCGAGCGCCTTCTGGCAGTTCCCTCATTGCGAGAAGCAAAGCTACAGAGAACCAGGCAGAGGGCCTTCTCGGTAGTGGCGCCCGCCCTGTGGAACGCCCTCCCATCAGATGTCAAAGCGATAAACAACTACCTGACATTTAGAAGACATCTTAAGGTAGCCCTGTTCGGGGAAATTTTTAATGTATGATATTTTAGTGTATTTTTGGTTTCTGTGGAAGCTGCCCAGAGTGGCTGGGGAAACCCAGCCAGATGGGCGGGGTACAAATAATAAATTATTATTATTATTATTATTATTATTATTATTATTATTATTATTATTATTATCTTCAGGCACCAGGTGAAAACAGGCTTTAACCAGGCTTTTGGCTGATTAACATTCTATGTCTTTTTAATTGTGTTTGTTGGAGGACGGTTATTGATTTGACTTGTTCTTGTTTTTATTATGTATTTTGTGTTTTTATTTTGTATTTTCAGGCTTTATACAATAATAAATAAAATTAAAATAAATAAGTAAAAAGGTAAACTTAGCTGCTCTGGACTATCCAAACTGAAATGCAAGGATAAACATAGGCATCCTTCAAAATTTGCTGTTCTCCAGCTTTCTAGCTGAGTAATGGTTTTTAAAAAATGCATATAGCAGAGTAACGTGTACATATAGATGTATATATTAGTGGAAATTGCATATATAAATGCTTAAAGTTACAGAAAATTGCCTTGGGGTTGTCACTAGCGATGGAAGGATCTGTCAATTTTGTTTCGCTAATTTTCCCATTTTTCCATTCTTAAATTCAGTTCTCCACATTTTGCAGCAATTAGAACTTTTTTATTTAAAATGACTTTGTGAAATTTTATCAGCATTTTTGTGAGAATTTCTCAATAAACATACTTTTGCCTGCAGTTTTGACACATTTTCCAAGCAATTTCCACTGGTATAATGCCTATTTATTGTACGTTATTTTTATTAGTATCTTCATCTTTATGCAGACATTTCCCTAATATATACAGTTCTGTAAATGTTGCTTGATGGGAGAACTGCATCGCAAAATTCAGACAAGTGCTGTGATTTGGTTTGCATATTGCTCTGGCAAGCGAAAATTCAACGGATTCAGTTTTAAATGCAAACTGGATTGATTTTCTTCCCACCCATAATTGCAACACAGAGGAAGGCAGAAGCTGGTTCTCTTCCGCCCAAAGGGCAGGACTAGGTCTAATTACCTTGTTATATGACAATACATTTCAGTTGAACATTAGGAGAAACATTTTAATGGCTAGAGAGCATTGTTTGGGGTGTAATATTTCCCATGTGTGTGGGAGCAAAACCTAAGTGGCCATCCCATAAAAAAAAGACCTGTTATGTCAGGCAGACCTAAATCCCATTACAGTCCCTAGCAAACATCCCCAAATGGAACCTGGTCAGTAACAACTAGACAACACTTGTTACCCTCATTGGTTTTGTCTCATATTTATTTCTTTAGAGAATTTGTACCCCGCTTTTCATCCCCAAAGGCTCCCAGAGAGGCTAACCTACATCAAAACAAGACTGTCCCTACCCGCAGGCTTTCAATATAAAAACACATGATATGCAAGGAAAAACGGGCATTGATAGCCTAAGGTGGGAACAATGCTGTGGGAATTATGTTAAAGTTGATGTGGGAGAGGTACTGTTGACTATGATGACACTCACCCGATTATCATCTTGGGGTAACAGGCTATACAGGTTTTGGAGAGAGTTTAAAAAGCCTGAAAAACCTGTTTGAGATGAGATTATGGGAGGTACAAAAGAAACGTGTGTGTAAATGATGGACAATAATGGCTCCATGTACCGCTTCAAAGCACCTTACAAGATGGAGACAGTTTGTAAGTAGAAGGTGCCTTCAATGTGCAGGGAAACTAGGTGCTTAAGCGCATACCCTGCAACTGTCATGGAAAAACTGGGACATCCTGTTTTCCCCCTGTGAGACCATGGTGGCCATTTTGGGCGCTGTGCCCGAAAAACATGCTTTTACCCAGGCCCTGATCTAGCGTGGATCATATGACTCATGTAGGAGTGTGGCTCTGGAAGATGGCAACCTGGTTTTTCCCTGCATCACATTGGAAGGCATGTAAGGGTTACCTCTTGCTAGTGTCTCGCTTGAGGTGGCAAGCACTGGACCATGACCCTCCACCCCTTAGCATTTATGGAAAGGTGAGTGCCAATGCAGGGGAGCAGTTATAGCAGCCACTGGTCCTGCTAGCTATAGATGATGAGATTTGTAATCCAACAACATCTTGGGACCCAAGATTGAAAAAGGCTAGGTCGGACTGTCAGACTAGGGCCTGGGAGGCCAGGGTTCTAATCTTCACTCAGCCATGTAGCTCATTGGGTGGCCTTGAGCCAGACATTGGCTCTCATCCTTACCTACCTCACAGGGTTCTTGTGTAGATAAAATGGAGAGGTGCAGGAATGTGTATGCCACTTTCCTCAGAGGAAAGATGGAATAGAAATGCAATATATGAATGAGTGAATAAAACAGGTGCAACAGCATTTGCTCCTTACCCTTCCTAGAACTTCCACTCACTTGTATTTGAAGGATGCCTACTAATAGGGAACTATGGGAAGAACAGGATACTCACAGGGCTCTTTTTAATGGGCAGCCCAACACCTAAATGGGCAGTTAAAGAGAAAAATGGGTAGTTAAAAAATTCAAGTCCGTTGTATTATGTGAAGTGACTGATCACAATGCGAAAAGGAAACTAAGTAGTCACAGAATCATAGAATTGTAGAGTTGGAAGGGATCCCTGAGAGTCATCTAGTCCAACCCTCATATAGTAATCTCAATTAAAGCCTGTGTGGCTTTTCCATAACAGTCTCCCAGGCCAAAGCAGGAGGCCTGGTGGGCCAAATTTGGCTGAAAGCCTTACGTTCACCCTAACACACTTTACTGGAACCCTGTGCACACTTTCCATTTTTGTATCTTAATGCAGACCTAGACTTAGTCCAAGCTCCTTTGGAAACCCAGACCTTTGATGAAGCACACCCATTTCTTCTCCCCTTCCCAAAGACACTCCCTGTGGGTTCCACAGCTACCGCTGGATGCTTCTTGCGTGAATCTTGACCCGGACACTCTTCTGCATTAGCATTGCCTGATTCCCAGTTCTGATTATCTTCTCCCACTCTGTGGAGGCACCTAAATTTCACTGAAGGGATTCTAAGCAAGAAGAGATGTGCAAGGAAAATGCACTTGTGTGCTGTAGCTGTAGCTTTGTGTGCAAATTACAACTGCACACCAAGTGGGCAGTTCTAAATTTTTCATTAAAATCCCTCGCCGACATATGAGCTTCCAAGCAGCATCCGGTTGGCCACTGTAAGAACAGGATGCTGGACTTGATGGGACTTTGGTTCTGATCCAGCAGGACTCTTCTTATGTTCTTAAAAGTCATGGGCATCTCCTGTTAAAGGATTTAGATGCAGAGCGATATGATATGAAAGCAGTGGTATGCTTTCTCTGGCTGTGGAGGTATCAGTTTCTGGGCAGAAGCTAGCAGGGATTTTGCTATGTTCTTATCCCCTGTGGACCACAGTGGGAGCTAACAAATAGGTAACCATAATGACAGGGAGCAAGAGCCAGGGGGCTCTTGATGATGGCCTTCCTGTTAGGGCGTGAACCTTGGAAGATGCCTGACTAGGCCAACTCCTGACATCGCTTGGCATCAGTTGCTGCTTGCAGCTAACTTTATTTTATGATCAGTTTTCAAGCAAAGAAAAGAGAGTGTTTAATCTTTGAGGAAGGCATGCCTGCAGTTCACCTTCAGAGATATAGCCAGAGGGATGTGGTCTTTGAACAACATGATTCAGTTTCAGTATACGCTACGCAGCTTGCCAGAAAAGAAAAGTGTAAGAGGCAGAGAGAGAAATCATACCATACCTGTATGGGTGTGAGTGAGCACTCAGAAACTCCCTTTCCTTGACCTACATTGGGTTAAACATCTACAGAACCTCCTTTGCGGATCCTCTGTTCTTTTAATTCTTAAATTAAGGGTTGGTGCCCCCCGAAAAGCTTCTTCTTTTTTTCTCTTGGGGGAATCAGTGGGCAACAGGAAGTGTTTCTCTTATCCCTTGGCCTTTGAGATGCCACAAGGTTCTTTTTCAGGTCTGACACAGTATAACTTGATTTGGTCTTTTGCACCAACAAACCCTTCTTTCCAACAAATATTAGAATACCTAGGGAGATGGATTGGATAGTGGAGGTTTAATGGTCCTGCAGCTGGCTGGATAGGTCTAGCCCGGTACATACACCTTTTGTTAGTCAAATATGGCAATATGTTGCCTTGGGAACCAACGGTTAGACTATAGTTGGGTTCTCTTCTGAAAAGAGAGAACCACTTGGTAATCAAGGATCAGCTTCCCTGCTCTCTTAGTTTGAGATTGTATTGTTATGACTTTGTGGGTGCGGGACAGCTATGATCCCTGGATCCAGTAAGTGTTAGCATTTAATCAACCAAATCCCTGGACCCAGCAAGTGTTAAGGGAGCAAGTGTTAAGGGTGTAGTGGTTAAGAGCGGTGGACTCGTAATCTGGTGTACTGGGTTCGCGTCCCTGCTTCTCCACATGCAGCTGCTGGGTGACCTTGGGCCAGTCACACTTCTCTGAAGTCTCTCAGCCTCATTCACCTCACAGAGTGTTTGTTGTGGGGGAGGAAGGGAAAGGAGATTGTTAGCCGTTTTGAGACTCCTTAGGGTAGTGAAAAATCAAAACTCCTCCTCCTCCTCCTCCTCCTCCTCCTCCTCCTCTTCCTCTTCTTCTAGGCTAATCAAGCCAGGCTAGCTGTGTTTGGGTGATTGTGTGAGTGATAGGCCATTATGAAAGCAAAGGAAAGGGGCCCTGTGTGTAGGGCTGCCACACGTCTGCCATTGCCAGGATTTCAAAGGCAGAATTGATGTCTGGGAGATGTCTTTTGAAAGATGGAGCTTTGTTCTGGATCTTAGGCAAATCAACTAAAAAATTTAGGGTTTTTGGTGTTATAATAATAATAATAATAATAATAATAATAATAATAATAATATTAAAAGCCCAACAACTTTGGGGTTTGTCTAAAAAACGCTCAACAACCTTCGGGATGTTCTGGTTTTTACTTTTCGAAATATGGCAACTCTACCTGTGTGAGACTTGCAGATAATAAGAAGGACAAAAACTAGAGTTCAGGGTTGAAAGTGTGTGTGATGTGACCTAGAGGAAAAAGCTTCAGGGTGGAAAGGCAGAGAGAGAGAGAGAGAGAGACGGAGGGAGGGAGGGAGGGAGGGAGGGAGAGAGAGGGAGGGAGGGAGGGAGGGAGGGAGCCATGACTGATTTCTTCTTGCATCCAAGGCAGTGGCTATGGGAGAAACAAGCCCAGATGTCTAAAGGAGTACCTATTCCTATATAAAATATCTGAAGGAGCAAGACCTTGTCCTATATAAATGTGTCTTTGCATTAAGATCGCCAGAAGAGGCTCTTTCCCATAACTCATCATTAGGAGAAGTGTATGCACAAAAGAAAGGGCTTTCTCTGTGGTGGCTCCTCAGTTATGGAATGCTCTTCTTTTGGGCACCAGGTTAAATCCCTTTTATTTGCCAAGGCATTTTAGATTATAATATTTTTAGCTGATTTTACCCCCCCCCCAATTTTATTGTATCATGGAATATGTTTTATAATGAATTTGTAATTTAAACTTTCTTTGTGTACCACCCTAAAATGCATTTTAAAAATAAAATAAAATAATACAAATTAAGTAAAACTGAAGCAGATATCTGTCACATCGCTCAGTAGGTGCTGTTTTTAGTTTGTTTGTTAAAAAAAAACATTTTTATACCTACCCTTTGTCAGTTCTACAAGGGCAACTCAAAATAAAATTTCAAGAAAATCAATACACGAAGCATATCATACTCCACAGTATATTAGTTCGTATATTAGCCAATTGCCACCCAGGCTCAGTATTAGCAAACTACAATGCCTGGTTGCACATGTAGTTAAAGCAGCCCTATTGATGCACATACAACAAGGTATTAGCAGGATTCCATAAGTATACAAAATCTGTGGGGGTGGGGTCACAAACTTTTTAATCTGAGAGTTGTTGGGGAGGATGTATTAAAAACCAAGTCACAATAACCCTGAAGGGTTGGGCCACATACGTTGTGCTTATGGCGGTTCCCTGCACGTGTCCACTGGGACATTAGCCACAAGAAGAATGTGACGTGATGAACATCATTGCAAAACCCTCTGCATAGGACAACTGGCTGCACAGAATTCCAGGTTTTGCTCATAACCTATGACTCAAGGCTAGCTTACTCAATCAAAAACAAGCAAGTGGTAAAGCCCTTCCAGAGCAAGAACTAAAGGGGGGGGAGGAGATGCACATGCTAGACTACTGCTATGCACTCTGTGTGGGGCTTCCCTTGACCTTAGCTCCAAAGCTGGTACAGATTCAGCAATTAGGTAGGTGACTGGGGCATCCCATCAACACCAGGGAACACTTCTGCTCAGGGAACTCATCATCATCATCAAACCTTTTTTTGGCATCACATACAAACATTCAAAACAAATCAATACAGAATTGCCACTTCCCCAGTGGCACAAAGCATTTGCTAAAAGAAAGGAGGCAGAGTAGTCTATCGTCACATCTCTAGGTCTCCAGGGAGATCAGACATCTGCAGTGTGTTTCGATAACAAAAAAACCAAATAGAGATATTTAGCCACTAACTCGGTGAGCTCCTGATCATTCCCCAGTAATAGAAAATGTATGACCTCCAACTCTGGTTTCTGTTTGGGGATACAGAGTTGATCTAGAAATTGCTGACGGAGATCAGCATACAGTTTACAGTTAAGAACCATATATGTGAGGGTTTCCACCAGGTGGTCTTCACATGGGCAAGTTCTTTCTCCTTCCACCTTGCCTGAGAACCTTCCCCAAAGGAGGTTTGATGGATTTGAAATAAACCTGGCCAGCGAAAATGCCCTTCTTTCTTGAGGGTTAAGCAGAAATTCAAGGTAATTGTGGTTAGTTTCATGTGCCCAAGAAAGTTGAAAATAAAGAGGGGAACATGTTTTCTCTGCTGCTACTATTAGTTCTTGGAGTTCAATATTCCACAACCTAGTTTTTATTATAGCCTTGGCAGATGGTAGGGACATCGATTGCAAAAGTTCCACTGACAGCCCGAGTTGCTGTACCTTCTTGTTAAACTGTTGTAGCCCTGGGGAAAGTAAGGGGTCTAGCAAAACTTCTCTGAGGAGAGGATCTTTATCTGATGTAAGGAAGATGTTTAACCAGCATAGAAGAAATCTCGCCCAGGCAACAGTCTCTACCTTGTGTTGGATGTGAGGGCGATCTGGCTGTGACATCTGTCACCCCATTGATCGCCAGGGTTGATTTGGCTGATCTGGCTGGCTAGGCGGGTGTCCCCTTCCTCCCTCACCGCTCCATGTGCGTCCCTCCCGAAGCTGCGTGCTCTGTGGAAGAGGACGACCATCCCTCATAGAAGGAGTGTACCGTTCTTTGGCTCAGGGAACTGCAATGCCAGTATTGCTACCAGGCACAGTTCTAGGTTTTGCTTTTAGCAATAGCAGCACCAAACAACTCAAAACCTGCTAACCTAACAGACTGCCTCAACTGCATATTTCCCTGCCTGACAATTACACCTTAGATGAGGAATTGCAATGAGGACCACATGCCCCAGAGGTGCACTTAGTATGAGACCAGGCTTTTAGTATTGCCGCTCCAGCCCTCTGGAATCAGTTACCAACTGAAATGAGATATAAATATATGGTGTCTTGATGATTAGGCAGCTGTGAAAGATATTTTTGTTTAGGAAGGCTTACCCTCAAGTGTGACCCAGTTATTTTATAGAATGTTAATTGAGCAATTGTAGATATGGTTTTGCTGATTTGAGTTAATTGTGCCTGCAATCTTTTGCATTTTATTTCATTGTACACTATTTTCTGTAGCATTTGGATTTGAAGCAGCTTATAAATCTGCAATTAAATAAATACTTATGTGCCCATGTTGCTAGTAGGAATGGGAAATAAATTTAGTCCATTTCTCTTTTACAGGTTAATATACCTAACTTGTTGTTTCTAAAATAGTGCATGAATTGAAAGACAGGAATATTTTGAAATGCACACTTTTCCAAATTTTGCAGCACAGTTCTCCAAACCAGTAATGTGAGTAAAGTGTACATTTAAAGAAATGTATATATTAGTGCAAACAGCACAGATATTAGGTGACAAGCACGCTAAAATGCTGACAATTTTTCATGAGAATTAAAAAACAAAATATCACAAACTGATGCTCAGATGTGGTGAACTAAATTTAAGATTAGAAAAACAAGAAACCAAAATTGACGGATCCACTCATCTCTAGTTGCTAGTTGCCTGCTGATATGTCTACCTGCCCCCTTCTTTCAGCAAAGGTTGCTCGGCAAAGGTGGTTACTCAGCACAGATTTTCCTTTCCTTCCCACCCTATGCGTTGCATATACTGCTACTCTCCACAAATACAGTCAGAACTCTCCTGCGCAAGAAATACTATGCTGGCTCGCAACTGCTTTGAAAGCTGACTAGATCAAGGCACAAAACAGACAAGAAACTGAGTTTCTCCTTCTGTGTTTACTCAGCAGTTTCTGTGGGCTTCCAAGTTCTATACAGCCTGCATTGCGGCAGAAGCTTGAGGTAGCCTTGCAGGACCAATTAGAGGCCTGAATTGCAGCAGTGTAGCAAATTATGTTTGCATTTCAGTGCTGCCTAGGCATCATCTCATTTGCGGATTTAGCGTAATTTATTTTATGAGATATGAATCAACAAGCGTGCATTATGTAACAGGTGTAGGCCTTTTTATATTCGCTCTCGGTTAGTGATGATGATTGCAGTCTATTATTCTTTGATCCTTGGTGGGTGGAGTTTCTGTGAAACCAGTTTGACTCCTGATTATACAATTATTTCTTCTACTCATGCGGCTGAAACAGTGCTCTCAGATTCCTCCTGGGTACAAAGCACACAAATACTGGGAAACAGTCAAACGTTTGAAAATTCACTCCTGTGCCAGCTGTAACTTTGTGGTGAATGGTTCATGAGTAGCACAATATTTGCACTCAACCTGATCATACACTCTGGAGCCAGGAATTGGTGGGTTGACAGTGACATGAAATCTGTCTGGTTTGACAAGGTTGCCCTTGCAATATATGTACCACCCCAGCCCACAGTGGGGAGCTGTGAATTTTCAGCATGTTAGTGAGTGATGCAATTAGGTGATTGTAGACTCTTTACTTCAAATTGCAGTATGTCTGCCCTTATGTGTTTAAAGAGCCTTTTGCTCATTCTGCTGAGTGGGGCCCTAGGCTTTTTGCCCCAAAGTCCTGTCCTGACAGCTTCACAGATGACAGCTCTTGGGTGTCTGTGAAATCTTAAATGCTGTAACATGGGGCCAAGACAGTTGTGCATGAAAAAGAGACTCACAGTACTGTGAACACACTTTGAGATGCTAAACAATGTCTCTGTGCACAATTAAAACACACTGTTCCATACACAGAATTCTGGGAAATGTAGTTTCTTAAGGTTACTGGGAATTGTAGCTCTGTTGGGAGGGGGAAACTAATCATGATTCAACATGGTAGGGTCAGAGAATGTGACTGTGTTCAATTTCTGAAACACCTCACAAGTGGGTGGGGAAGAAGTTCCTAGAACTACATATTGCAAGGAGCTGCATTTTTGAGATTCCTGGTCAGGTCCCAGAACACTGTGAAGATCCTGATGAAACCGGAACAGGGCAGTTAAAATGTGCCTGCACTCACATTTTGAAACTGCCTGAGGATAAGGACTTAAGCTGAGCCCTGCTGAATCAGAGCAAATGTCCACCAGTTCTGGCATCCTCTTTCCAAACACTGGTCAACCAACCATCTTTGAGAAGTGCCCAAGCCTTCCTTCACTGTTGCCCTGCTTCAGCTACCAGTATACACACAGACTCTGAACTATGTAGTTGTCTTAGCTGGTAGCCAACAAGCAGGACCTGTGACACAATACTGCAGCACAAATTGTTCTTGTTCAGGGCCCTCCGTTTTCAGGGATACACAATGTCATCCCCCCCTCCCCAGCCAGTTTGCCATTTTCCTACAGTCAACACCCTGTGGCTGCTGAGCATGCTCAGTCTTCGATAGTCTACTCCCCTCCCCTCTTTGTGTATTTGTCTTAGGATTTCCTCTTCTTCCTTTTTTTTTACATCTTCAAACCTTGGGTTCCCCCAAGCCTGCCAGTACCTCCTTCTTGTGGTTGGGTGGTGCTGTTTGGGCAACATAGGCAACAGCACTCACACCCGAGGGAATAATAAAAGGAATTATAGACCTATATTCCCATGAATATCTCTCATCCACTTTACAGCCTTCTAAACTAATGGGCACAGCCCACATCTTGTAGCACTGGATTTTATATGCCACTGATATGTTATGTGAAAGTACTTTCTTTTGTCTGGACTGAATCTACTTCCAAACAGTAATAATGGGATGAACTCCATGTTCTAGTATGGGGGGAGAGGGGAGGGAGGAACCCTTCTGTCTACCCCCCCTTTCCCGAAAGCATAATTTCATAAAAAGAGGCCTTTCTCTGTTTCCCTCCCCTAAAGGAGGCTCAGATTGTGATCCTAAGAGGCATGGCCTTTTCAGTTGTGGCTCCCCATGTGTGGAATGCTCTCCCCCCTGAGGCCCACCTGCTGCCTTTGTTGACATGTGTGTGATTCCAAGTAAAGAGTTGCCTTTCTCCCAGATCTTTGATGGTCTGAGTTGATTCTGTTTTACTGCCAGTGTGCTGCCAAAGCTTTCTATGGTTGTAATTGGGGGTGGGGTGAGGCATAAGAGAGTTGTTTCCTTGAATGGGGGCTGGGTGCAGAACAAACAGCTCCCCCCCCCCGCCAGGAATGACCTAGGAAAGGGTGGACAAGGCATAAAGATGTGCGGAGATAAACCACAAGAGGGGACAACTTTTGAGATTTCCCCTCACAGAGCTATAATCCCTAGAAATGGAAGGGACTATGTGATGTATGAAATGTCTCCCCCAGCCCCCCACCCCCCATCCATGCATGTGCACCTTTGCACAGATAGTTGTGCACAGACTCCGACTATTTCACACCCTTTGTTTTCTCTCACCTGCCAGGTTTCAAATTTATATTTCACTGAAACAGGGCTTGCATTCCAGCTCTGTAGTAATGGCCAGTAAGTCTGCCTTTACCTCATCAAAGGCAGATTTTGGGCAGAATTACCAGTTCTGCCATGCTGGGAACCGAGCCTTGGGGGCACTGCATGGCACTGCAACAATGACATAGTGAAGTGAGCGGAACAGAAGGTGAGAGGCGAGGGGGCGCTGAATTTTGACCTTGCACAGAGTGCCACTGAAACGCAAGACCAAAATCCACCCTGACCTTATACAGCGTTTGTCGACAGTACCTGGTCTGCATCTGGTTCCAGCTCCAACAGACACCCCGAGTGGCACCCCGAACACCAGAGGAGGTGTACAACACGAACTCCCCACAGAATGCAATTCCCCATATGCGGCTGGAATTTTGTCTTAGAGAGATGTGTGTGTGGTGTGGGGGTAAAGGCAGAAACGGTCAGCAAGCCGAATTTTGTTGACACCTCCTTCCCAAGCACTTTTCCACATATCTTCAGCCACAGCTGATCTTCACCTCCCACACTGTGCATTTAAAGCGCGATGGTGCCACTCAAAAAATGTCTCCCCGCAAAGAATTCTGGAAGCTGTGGGTTGTTAAGGATGCTGCGAGATGTTAGGAGACCTCCATCACAGAGCTGTAATTCTGTGTGGTTTAAGAGTCAAACCCTCTGGTCTTAAAGGAACTTTGCGCTCATGTTGCTTAGAGCTTTGTGAATTAACACAACATTGAACCTGGCCTGGAGTTGAGCATTTGGGCAGGCTCACATTGGTGTAAGTCATCCTTTAGTTGACTAAATGTACTGAATACATCCTGAACGATGACTTACGTAGCTAAGAAGAATTCCTTACTAATCACCTTAACTCCACACCCTGGTGCGGATGGGTTTGTAACCATCTTCTGTCCACATCACCTTTCCTTTGCTCTTCATCCTCATTTGTTCAGCTTGTGTTAAATCTTGGCTAAGGCAGAATTTGAAAGACAGCAGTGGGTGGGTGCCCCCCCCTTGAGTGCCATTCAGCATTTCTGGGCATCGTGCCCATCTGTGTCCTTCGACTTGTAATCATTTTAAAACATGGACCAGGAAACAGCAGTGTACTTTGTCACCCAATATTCCTTCTGACTGGCATTTGCATTGAGTAATTCTTAACATCATTGGCAGTGTAATTGCAGCATTCCAAATGGATCTACTAACTACACAGAGAGAAAGAGAATATGAACCAACATAATTATTCCAGGAAGGAGGGGAAGCCCAGGTCAACCTTTGCACAGCCCTTTAAAGGCTGAAGTTGTGCCTTTTCACATTCAACTTGCAGTTTTTGTTTGTTTGTTTGTTTTAGAATACAAATAGCAGGAAGAGGAGAGGGGGAAATTTAAGCTCTGCTGTGTCACTAGGGGAAATTATTTACTTCCAGGGGAAATCCACCTGTTGGCACCATTTTCATCAGAGAAGGGATTTTGCTCCTGGCCCACCACATAGAGCCAGGTGCAAAACAGTGCCTCAGGGGTGTGTGTGTGTGTGTGTGTGTGTGTGTGTTTGTGTGCGTGTGTGTGGTCTACTGCACCACATGACTCTTAATGGAATGACCTGCGTATAAAAGTACACACCTAGGTCAAAATTACAGCAGATCAGGAATTTGAACAGCATAATTTAGAGAAGAGGAAAAACCATCCTTGGGGATCTTGCTATTCTGACAACCGGGGGGGGGGGAGGAGGCACCCTTCAGACTTCGTTAATAATAATAATAATAATAATTTATTATTTATACCCCGCCCATCTGGCTGGGCCTCCCCAGCCACTCTGGGCGGCTTCCATAGAAAGCAAAAATACAATAAAATATCACACTTCCCTGAACAGGGCTGCCTTAAGATGTCTTCTGAATGTCAGGTAGTTGTTTATCGCTTTGACATCTGCTGGAAGGGCGTTCCACAGGGCGGGCGCCACTACCGAGAAGGCCCCTCTGCCTGGTTCCCTGTAGCTTTGCTTCTCGCAATGAGGGAACCGCCAGAAGGCCCTCGGCGCTGGACCTCAGCGTCCGGGCAGAATGATGGGGGTGGAGACGCTCCTTCAGGTATACTGGACCGAGGCTGTTTAGGGCTTTAAAGGTCAGCACCAACACTTTGAATTGTGCATTTTGCACAAGAACTCATTAGATTTTGGTGAGATCTCTTACAATTTTGGTGAGATCTTGCAGGAAACTGGCACTGCTTCTCCATCAGATTACTGGCAGGTCGCACTCGGAGAACAGAGGCTGGAGTCTGACTCAGGAAAGCGGGTCAGTGATTTGTACCAGCCAGGGGGCAAGAATGAGAGGCAGGAGAATATTCAGAGCTGCCCAGTGTCACCCATCTCTGGCCTGCTAGGTGCCCTGCAACCACTTTGGATGCCGAAGCCTTTAAGAGCTGCTGCCTCGCTAGTGCAACTTTATTGACTGCAAACAACAGCCCTGGGGTGGCTTTGCGCTGCTCTGACCTCAGCAGGGTCTCCTCCTACCCGCTGGAGATGTGGCTCCTCATGTCGCTCTGGCCTCTCCTCTGCTCTGTGACCCGAGACTGAAATTGTGGCAGCTGTCGTTGGGCTATCTGTGCAGGCACCCATCTCCTTGACCGCGCATGCGTGCACCCATCCAGGCCCCAACCCGTTTCTCTGTAGCCCATATGATGTTACATGCGTGACATGTTGGGTTGCCCGGCCGAGCAGCCGCAGTGGAAATTTTGTGGGTGCCAAGACACTCAGCTGCCCCCCCCCCCCCGCCGAGATGGTGCCTTTGCTGCAGGTGTAGTTTTGCACATTCTCAAGCAGGAAGACAACTGTGGCTCAGATGTTGCAGGACGCTGCAGCAGCTCACTTGCCGTTCACATGAATCTTGATCCTACACACACTGAGAGACAGTGTTCAGGCCCTTACCCTCAAAATTCCCTCACAAACACCTCTGTTTAGAAGCCCTGGTCATGAGCTAGCAAAGGCTGCAATCACCTAAATACAATTGCTGCTGGCTGCTAACTCCTCCTCCAACCCAAAAATGACAATTTTTGTGTACTGAAGGATGAATGATGAAAGATAAATGAAATATACAGTGGTACCTCGGATTAAGTACTTAATTCGTTCCGGAGGTCCGTTCTTAACCTGAAGCACCACTTTAGCTAATGGGGCCTCCTGCTGCTGCCGCACCGCCGGAGCCCGATTTCTGTTCTTATCCTGAAGCAAAGTTCTTAACCTGAAGCACTATTTCTGGGCTAGCAGAGTCTGTAACCCGAAGTGTATGTAGCCTGAAGCGTATGTAACCCGAGGTACCACTGTATTTGGTTTTTGCATGTTCCTCCCCAAAGCTGGTATCTTGAAGGCAAGATAATGTCTGGCTATGAATAGGCTCAAGTTAGGCAGAGTTGTAATTGGCTCAAAACATCCAGAAGCATTATTACTACTGATGACTAGTGTGTTGGTGTGCCTGTTTTTTGCCCCTTTGGTTTCTGCAAGCCATGACTGCAGTTGGGTATAATAAGCAGACTGCAGGCTCTTAATATATTTTCCACCTGCTTGTTGGCAAAGAAGCTCATTGCCTGGCTTTAGGATTGCCACTTTTGCATTTGGGAACCACAGACCAGACAGAATTTGAGGAGGTGAAGCATTCCTGTTGTTGCCTCTCCATGTTAGGAAAAGTTTCACTTAATGCATTTGTGATATTTTTTGGTTTTTGTCTTTGAGAAAAGTAAAAAAAAAAAAAAATCCCAAAAGAGTCAGACGCCTTAAAGGCTTTGGTAGGGCTGTAAAAATTTTCCCATGTGTGAGAACTCTCTTAAACAAAAATCCTGTCCTCTCCTTACAACAGCTTGTGGCGTTGAGGTGCTGATCTTGCACAAAGTTCTTTGCCAATTAAAGGGTGTTGGCTGGATATGATCTCTCCTACTCCAAAAAAATAAAATATTTTTTTAAGTGCCCTGTTCCTGCGAGCCTAGGTGAAATGAATTTGCATGGGAAGCTCAGAGAATGGTCTTCCCTACAAATTTAAGTGGCCAAGCTGTGATGCAGTAGAGTGAAGCTCCCAGGTTCAGGTGGCATTGTGAGGAAGAGGAAAATAGATGAACTGGTGTCTGAAGGGTCATCTTGGGCCATCCAGATGTGAGCTTCCATAATCCCTGGTCATTGGCCATTCTGGCTGGGGCTGATGGGAGTTGTAGTTCAGCAACATCTGGATGGTCAAAGGTTCTCCACACATGGATTAGACCAGGGGCGGCCAACTCCCAAGAGACTGCGATCTACTCAGAGTTAAAAACTGGCAGTGATCTACCCCCTTTTGTTTGTTTGTCTTTTTCCAATTTTTTTATTAGTTTTCACATTAATCACATACAAAAGAAACAAAGAGAAAAGAGAAAGAAAAACACATAAAAAAGAGTTTTAACTTCAAATTCTAATTTCATTACATTGATAACTGACTTCCTCGAATCCCCTCTAACTGAATTTCATTTTATCACCTAATTAGCAGTTCTCCAAATTCATATTTCTAATATTAACTTCTTTCATTTACTAACTTCTTCTCCATTATTAATGCTCCAATCATTTATATTTTTTAACAACATGATCTACCCCCTTTTGGGGGGTTCAGGTCAAACTAGTTGAGGTTTTTCCGGAAGGAGGAAGGCCCGTTTTTGGGGTGCTGGTCAGAAATGCTGAGCTTTTTTTAGGGGAGCCAAAGTTGTTGAGCTTCTTTGAGGGGAGCCTACCACAGATGTCCAGTGATCTACTAGTCATGATCTACCTGCTAGACATGCCTGGATTAGAGGATCAGCACCAGAAGGGTGGGGTACAATTTTGGGTCTGTTTCAAATTATATCAGGACAGCTGCATCTGCTGAAATTTCCCTTTCTGTTTGCATTTAAAAGCAAGCCTACCTGCAAACCAAACAAAGCAACATGCAAACCAAAACAGAGCTATCATTCGAAACCGGCACATCTCTGATTTTGCAATGCAGTTCTCCAGCCAAGAAATGTGTAGTAAACAGCATGTGCTAGGGTAAAAAAAATGTGCAGAAAAATGTATGTGTTAGTGGGGAAAATATCATTCAAAAATCAATTATATTAGAAAATATTGCTTCGGAAAAAATGTGTATGTTAGGCAAAACTGCACATGAAAATGTGTATATCAGGAGAAAGTCACACTTAAGATGTCGATGAATTTTCTTGGCCATATGGAGGTGCCAGCAGGGATTGAAACTGGCACCTTCTGCTTGGGGTCTCAAATGTCAGCATCACCCTGTGTGATGCTAAAATTTGCCCCCTTCCTCTGCCTCTCACCTTCCGTTCTACATCATAGTTGTGGCGCCCCCTGCGGTGCCCCTGAGGCTATAACTCCCATCAGCTCTAGCAAGCATGGCTAATGGGAATAATGGGAGTTGTAGTTCAGCAACTACAAAAGTCCCTCACACTTGACATATTGCGTAACGTAACACTATAGCCACTTAATTCACACCATCCTTACCTTCCCAAATAGCATTTCTCTAGCAGTGTCTGGTAAACTGTATATGAAAAGGATACACACTTATTATGGGATTGCTCTCGTGTGGCTTTAATGAATACTATAACTAATTTGCATTGCCTGCTTCAAGATCGTCTATGGGGATATAATAACAGTGCAGCCATCGCATGCCGATAAATTACAGTACAGATATGGTTATTATGTTACCGAGACAAAAAGCTTGCTAGAGGCGAGACTGGTGTTATTCTACCCTCAACAAGCACATTTTAACAGCTGTCTTTAAAAGCTGACATGAGGCAGAAGACATTGTCAGTCTCTTGCAAGAATTCGGGAAAAATATACGATAGTAATAATTGGTTTAGGTATGTAATTTTAGGGTATGATCTTAATGCTTGTGGGGGTGTGGCGCGGCGGCTCTTTAGATGTCAACGGGCACTAGTTCAGTGCCTTCAAAATGTGGTAAGCCAGTCATGCTGCACTGGGGGGGGGGGTGTTGCTCATTTGTTTTTTAAAAAGTTTGAGCATCTCTTATTTCCTGGCATAAATCGAGTACAAGTGCTTCTCTCTGTTTTGCATCACTCCTTCTAAGAGCAAATTCAGTGTCCCCATGCCAACAGGATCAGGGCCAGTGGACTTACCAAGAAAGAGGCACTATCAGTATGAATCACAGAATTTTAGAGTCAGGAGGTACCTTGAAGGTAATCTAGTTTGACCCACTGCTCAGTGCTGGATCTGCAGTGCAGAATGCCTCCACAGCATCCCTGACAGGTGGGCCAGCCAGCCTCTGCTTAAAATATTTGCAGCAAAGGTGACCATTTTCCATGACAGTTTGCTCCACTGCTGAATGGCTCTTGCCATTAGGAGTTTTCTTTTCTTTTTTCTTTTTTTAAATATATTTTTATTATTTTCTTCCTTAAACAATACTTTCAACAATAAAATAACAAACATAAAACTTTCTGCTCTACCGAGCATGCGACTTCCCTTCCTCCTTTCAGCAGGTTTTCCACTTTCAAATCCTGTCTTGCCTTTTAGTTCTTTCATCTATTGTCAATAATAATAATAATAATAATAATACTTTATTATACTTTTATACCCCGCCCTCCCCAGCCAAAACCAGGCTCAGGGCGGCTAACACCAAATATAAAAACAATTGATTGAAATACATCTTAAAAGAACAAGATTAAAATACATTAAAACATTAAAATGCAGCCTCATTTCAGTGGAAACTCAATCAAAAACTTTTTTGGGGATGAAAACGTCAAGTCTTCACCAAGGCTACCTATCTACATGGGCCAGAAAAACCCCAGGAAAGTCCCCAAATAGGAGTTCCAACACAGAAGGAGAAAGAATTGTAGGATTTATTTCAATCCTGCTACTGTCTTCAAATTTTTACAATTATGATTCAGATAAACAATAAATTTACTCCAGTCCCTTTGAAATTTTTGATCGTCCTGGTCTTGAATTCTGCAGGTCAGTCTGGCCAGTTCTGCCTGCCACTCTGCAATTGTAGGTACTTCCACTTTTGGGCCATTAAAGTTCTCGCTGCTGCTGTGGCATACATAAATAGTCTTTGATCTATCTTCGTAATTGCCTCTCCCATCAAATCTAGCAAAAATGCTTCCAGTTTTTTTGGGAAAGGTATATCTAAACATCTTTTTTTAATTCATTATAGATCTATTTCCAAAAGTCATTAGGAGAATGAATAGCTGAATTTCCCCCCATTTGTTCTAGATATGTCCTCTTGAGGAACAATGAACAAGTCTTCTCTTCAGATATCTGAGGACCACTAGAATGTCTCCTCCCTTAACCTTCCCTTCTCTAGGATAAATATTCCAAGCCTTTCCATTGTTCTTCATGGGAACTGGTTTCCAGGCCCTGTTTTCGCCTTCTCTGGACATGCTCCCATTCATCAATGCCCCTCTTAAAATTTAGCATCCTGAACTGGACACCGTACCCCTGATTCAACCTGACCAGTGCCGAGTGTGATCTGGAAAGTAGGCATTCTACCAAATGACCTGTTTGTTGGGCATTTGGCTGACCCCAAATAATCCAGTGATCTTTATTTTCCATGTTCCTGTGCTATATGGAGGTGCTCCCCCTTGACAGGGCCTTCTCAGTGGTTATTCCATCTGTGGAATGTTTCCCTGTGCTAGTGTCTTGATCATCACTTTCGACTTTCAGCAAAAGTGAAACTCCAGTCTTGTCTACCCAAACAGTTGATGGCTGAAAGATACTGGCCATGGCAACCTTCAAATTAGCAACTGTGAGGGCATGTGATTGTTTGTAAATTTCTTTAGATATTCTAAATGTTTTGAATTGTTTTCAGCTGGGTTTTTTAAAATGTTTTAAAAGTTTTTTTAAATTTTGAATTGCATTGTTTTAACTCTTTGATGTTTGCAACCTTGGGCTCCTTTGGAACGATGGATAGGCTAGAAATGTAATACAGAAATAAAAACGTGTAACTCATAGCAAAGTAACTTGGAAGAATTAAGAATATTCAGTCTGCTGAATCAGGTTAATGGTCCATGAAGTCCTGTTCACACAGGCAGAGGCCCATGGGAAACCCATGTAGAATTCATTGCCACAAGATACTACTCAGAAGGCTTAGAATAATAGAATTTTAGACACTATTTGAGTGGCAATGCTCACCAATTTTTGCAGGGGGAAAGGCCCCCTGCAAATATTTTATGGTGGGAGGCGAAGGGACCTCGGGCCCTTGGAGTGGCCCCTAGGAATTTGCTCCTATGCTTGGAACTAATCCCAAATGAACTCAACGGACAGCAAAGCTTAAGCTGTCCTTATACGGGAAGAAGAGTATTACACGCGATGCGCAAAATTGCTTATAAGTTTGCACCGGAAGTTTTTTGCTTTTCAAATGAAGCGGCACCCTCCCACCCACCTGGACTGGGGAAGAGGAGCGGCCCAAATGACAGTGGCGAGTGCAGGACAGGCGCACCGTTGACCTTCGCCTGGAGGAGGAAGGTGGCGTCCTGCTGTTCACAGGGCGGATTTTTGCCAAGTGGGTGGGCGCGTAAAAGGCATGAAAGTGTTATTATTATTATTAAGAAGAAGAAGAAGAACGGATTCTTTGCCAAGAGAGAACGAACGAAAGAAGTAATTTATTGATTTGTAAGAAACCACGGTAACTCTAAATAAAACAGTATTAAAGCAAAGGGAAGAAACGGGTGGGGAGAGGCGGGGTGGAAGCGACTGTCGGATTTCGTAGCCGTGCTTCCAGCTGCCTCCAATAGGGCCAAAGTCCCCTCTCGCCTGGCGCAGAGGCAACAAGAGCGTTGCCCGGGCGGGTGCTTGCTTTGGCACCTGGGATCCTGGCTTCCTGCCAGTTTCCCTCCTGGCGGTCTGGCTCTGTGCCCGGGGCGGAGCGGACTCAGGTGAGCTGAGCCGCGACGGCGCGGCAGGCGTGTCCCCAGCGGCGAGGGCGGCCCATCCTGCTAACTCCACGCCCGGCGCACCTGCCCGGCCAGTGCCAGCCCGCCAGCTTCCCTCGACGGTCCTCCAGCCAAAGCCAGCCATGTACGGCATCCAGCAACAAACCCAGGCGACGACGCTGCCGCCGTGCATGCGGCCGCCGCAGCCCTGCTACACCCCGCCGGCCCCTTGCTACGTGCCGCCCGCGCCGGCCCCCTGCTACGTGCCGCCACCGCCGGCCCCTTCCCGCCCTTGCTTCGAGCCTTGCGGCCCTCCGACGATTCCCAGGCCGCTGCCCCCGCAGACGTGCCCGGCCCAGCCGCCGGTGGTGACCGCCAGGCCCTGTTACGAGCCGTGCGGCCCGCCGTCGGTGTCCCGGCCGCTGCCCCAGCAGACGTGCCCGGTCCCTCTCCCAGCCACGCTGCCCCGCGCGCGGCAGAACCGCCCCGCGCCGCTGCCGATGCCCCTGCAGTGCCCAGACCCGGTGCCCTGCTCCCAGGACGGCTGCCACAGCGGAGGCAGCGTGGTCTACGAACGCGTCCGGACTTACAGCAGCCCCGGCGGGAAACGCGTGCAGCTCCTGGACCCCCCCAACTGCTTGCCTCGTGCGCCCTCCCCCTTGGAGACCACCCCGGGCTGCCAGCACGTTATCTGGAGCAGCGACCCCCCGCTGCAGGTAAATGATGGTTTTCCTTCCCGCCCCGTCGAAGGGCGCTGGCGTCACTCGGAGGGTTATCGGGGGCTTAGTTTCCGACTTTACTATTTTGGTCCCCAACCCGGCTTCCTCCGTGGCTCATTTTTCACGCGTTACGCTTAGCAAATGCACTCCCCTCCGAGGTAAGGACAAACGCGTCCAAAAGGGCAGTTGCATTCATTTTCCTCTCTTATCAGTTTCCTTGTCCAGCATCATTTTATCAATTGGTCTTTTTATTGGGGGGGGGCATAGGAGTCAACTCCTTGGGGGCCGAGGTCCATTGCCACCCCCCGTAAAACATTTGAGGGGGCTGCCCCCCCAAGTTGATGGTCACTGCCATTCAAATGGTGTGTGATTGATCATAAGGGGCAGGCCTTACCTGTCCCTCCTGCCCATATTTTATTCAAGTTGGCACCCCTTTTGGGGGTGGGGGAGGTTACTGATTAGAACACAGCTGTGTTAACCAATGAGGCTCACCCTGATCCCCAAGATTAATCACTTGCTAACTTTAAGGGGCAAAATGTTAAACGGCAAGGAAAAGTTTTGAGTCACCACACCCCCTCGGGTTGGTGGCTCATCTCCCTGTCAAATTCTACATTTATGGCCTTGGTCTGTGGTGCTTTGCTTGTTGGAAATTGTCCCTGTGAAATCCTACTTGTGTCTTCTTCGAATTTAAGGGCCATTGAGTTCCATGGGACTTAATTCCCAGGGAGGTGTCAGTAGGATTCATAGAACCATAGAGTTGGAAGAAACCTTGTGGCATCTAGTCCAGGGGTAGGCAACCTAAGGCCCGGGGGCCAGATGCGGCCCAATAGCCTTCTCAATCCGCGGACTGTCCGGCAATCAGTGTGTTTTTACATGAGTAGAATGTGTCCGTTTATTTAAAAAGCATCTCTGGGTTATTTGTGGGGCATAGGAATTCATTCATTATTTTTTTTCCAAAATATAGTCCGGCCCCCCACATGGTCTGGGGGACGGTGGACCGGCCCACAGCTGAAAAAGGTTGCTGACCCCTGATCTAGTCCAGCCCCCTGCAATGCAGGAATATGCAGCAGTTCCTTATGGGGATCTGACCTGCAACCCTGGTGTTACCAGCGCTGAACTGTATCCAGCCAAGCTATCCCATCTAAATCATCGGGAGGAATCCATTCATAACTGCTGAATGGTCACAGAATAAATAGTATTTAAGAGCTGTGATTCCTGCATTGCAGGGGCTTGGATTATATGACCCTACCTTTCCAACGCTACAGTTCTGTGAGAAACTGCAATCCGCTTACAACCAATTCAGTTTCTAGTTTTCATTGGTGACTTGACCCAAAATATATTTTCACAAACACAGGTTTATTCCAGGGGTTGTGTGTGTGTGTGTGTGTGTGTGTGTGTGTGTGTGTGTTTGTGTGTGTGGTAAAGAGGAGCTGAGTCCATGTGCACATTTGTATTGGAAACGATTCGCCTCCCACAGGCATGAGTGGGAGCGAAAAGCCCACAGGCCTTGGTAAACACAGCTGCCTGCTGTTTGCCTAGGGAAAAGCAAATTCTGTCTGAGCCAGATCACAGGGTGAAGTAGGGAAGATAGTGTCTGTCTATGTTGATGCACCAACAAGATATAGTAAGCTGTTGACAGTGGGAATTGTTATTAGTAGAGAAACATTTATTTCCTACTTTTCCTCCAAGGAGCTCAAGATGGCATGCATGGTTCTTAATTTTGCCCATTTGATTTCTCCCAACAACCCTGTGAGGTATGTTAGGTTTGTTAGACAGCAAGTGGTCCATTGTCACCTGCTGGACTTCATAGGTGATGGGGAATCGAATCCAATTGTTATACTCCAGCTTCCATAATCCCTCACTCTCTTGGGTTGCAAACATTGGTCTCTCCCAGCCGTACCTGGAAATGCCAGGGAAAAGAACCTGGGATCTTCTGCATGCAAATCTGATGCTTTACTACTGAGCTATGTCCTTTCCCCCCAAAAAAGGAGTTGAACATGTTCTATGACCCCCTTCTGGATTTGTGTCTGGACACGCCTTTGGGAAATAACTTTAGGGAACATAATATTTGGTACAGAGGAAGTTCCATTTGTTTCTCTGGAACAACTTGAAATATCTTTTTCCTGTGAAATGGATAATCTGTATGTGTTGTGTTATCTCCATGGTCAGTGGACTTTGGACTATGATAAAAGCAATGTAGTGTTTTCACTGAGAAGGAAAGGCAGGACAGTAAGAACAGCATGAAAGAAATGAGCATAACATAGACCGGCTTTCCTTAATCTGCTCCCTGCAAGGCGTTGGCCGTGCTGGTCAGGGCTGATTGGAATTATAGTCCATCACCATCAGGAGGGCACCAAGTTGGGAAAGGCTGCTATCAACCTTCAAGATACACTCATTCCTTAACATTGAATCCAAAATAGTTACCAGAAAGAAGACAATCCTTATATCTTTGAAGGTGGCTTTTTTGGTTTATAGTATATTCCGATACTAAAAAACAATAGGGCCAATTTTCATCTAGATGTAGAAGGCAGAACTGGGAGAGTACTGTATGATGAAATTTACAATTACTTGCAGTAGCACAATGTTTAAAGATTGCTCAAGGGACAGTCCATTCAGGGTTAGCTTCAGGGCTTTATGATTTGCTAACTACATCTAAAGGTTTTGCAGGCGCAACAGTTTCATTTTAATGCAACCACCAATGAGGATAATTGGATTCTGACTGATCTGAACAATTTTATCCAAATCTGCTTTTTCAGAATTGCTACTGTTCATAGGATCAAAGGAACCTGCCTTTTATTGAGTCAGACCATTGGTCCATCTAACTACAGGTTGCCAACTCTACTCGCTTGGCCTGGTTTTCACATCACGCCTAGTCAGCCATGTCTTAGCTCAGCAGCAGAACCGCCAGGGAGGAGCGATCGGCGTCTTGGGAGCCAGCATACTCTCTTGTTCATGCTAAACCATGGTTTGGCTTAGTGTCATGTGTGAACTGACTGGCAGTGGCTCTCCAAAGTTAGATTGGGGTCTTTAGATTGGGGGAGGGCTCTCCCCAGCCCTACCAGGCGATGCCAGTGATTGAAGCTGGGACTTTTGGCATGCAAACCAGATAACTCTGCTGTAGCTATTAGTTAAAATCAGGGGGCAAGTACTCAGTATACTGTGGAAAGTTAGTTTCTGCTAATTCCAAAGGAAATAAAGTTTTGTACGCTAAATATGATTTTTTTTTTTTAAAAAAAACACAACTTGTGTAGGTGTGTTGTGCCACATCAGCTTTTTGGGCTGTCCCGATGTTGCGAGGAAGGAGGCATGTCAACTCTAAATGTCAGGCAGGGTAACTCCCTGCAACTGCATTCGGTGGATTTGTCAGATGCATGGGTTTTTCCTTCCTCCACAATTGACCTTTCGGATGGCAGCCCACTCCATCTGGAGAGAGGGAAATCATGGAAGCTGGTGACTGGGGAAAGCCACAGACTTTGGTGATGTCTGCGCCATACATGTAAAGCACCTGCTTTCAGTGTGTGGATGTGACTTCAGTTGTTCCCAGAGGCCAGGGGACGGAACCTCATCAGCAGTTCTCTTGCTGCTGCCCAAGCCACCCTTTTCCACTCCTGCTTCACATTGCCCACCCATTCCTCCTCTGGGTAATTCTTGGCAGCTGAATCATCTTATTGCACTGAATTCTTGTGTCATTAAAAAATTACACAAAGTGCAGCAGACTTGAGAGAAGAAAGCATGTGTAGAGTTGACATTTGTGCTAAAAATTGATCTCATGGGGATATAGGGAGCTGCCTTATTCTGAGTCAGATTCTTGGACCATTTAGCTCAATAACGTTCGCGCTGATTGGCAGTGGAGAGTGTTTCCCCCCCTAGATCTACCCAGAGCTGCTGGGGACTGAACCTGGGATTTTATTTTATTATATTTTTTTTTTGCATGCTAGGCAGATACTGTGCTACTGAGCTAGTCTGCAGCCTTTCTTAACATCTTGGTATGTTGAACCTGTCCATCTGTAATCTCTCTCTGTACAAGCTGGGCATGAAACAAAACCTATCGTAGATATTTCAGAACCTTACATTTGGCATTTATATCCCATTGTCTTTGCCCCTTTTGGCCAGTACTCTGGAAGGAGAGAGTCCGCCTGCTTCTGACTGAGCAACTGGACGTAAATGCAGCTTGTGTATCATCCTGTATATATTAACAGAAAAATTATTCTCTGGTTGTGGATCTGTCTGAAGTCAAATTGGCACCGTTCAGGCACAATAAATAGGAAGTAGCAGCAGGCTCAGTGAAAAATACTACTGTTTGCAGTGACTGCAGAATGATGGCTCGCTGACTCTAAGCGGGGATGAAAAACAAGGGAGATAGAATGAGGTGGATTATCCTGGAATAAGGCATGTCTGACTGGCTGGGACCCTGAAACAGGTGCAGTCTGCACTGTAACATTTCATACCCTCCAACATTTTTCCGATGAAAATAGGGATGTCGTAAGGAAAAGTGGGATATTCTGGGATCAAATCAGAAACTGGGACAGCTTCAGTAAATCCAGGACTGTCCCTGGAAAATAAGAACACATGGAGGGTCTGACATTTTGCTGCAGCTCTTGCTTGTTTTCATTCATAGCTCTTAATGTACTTGAACTTTAAAGATATAAGAAGGCGTACCTCGGTTACCACAGTTATACCCAAACCACAAAAAGACCTCAAATAAGTTGAATCATAAAGACCTATTTCATTGATTGATATGGATGCTAAATTATTTACAGGCACACTGGCTAGTAGGCATTCAGAAATTTTACCCAACTATGTCCACCATGATGAAGTCAGATTCATAAGTTAAAGATCCATAACCTTCCTATTAGAAGTACAATTTTCTGAAGTCCATAACCTACTGTTCTGCTGATGCTGGATACAGTCAAGGCATTTGATTGTTTAGACTGGTAATATCTCTTTGAAATTCTACATTCCTTTGGTATTAGTGCATCCTGGGTTGATACACTTTATAATTTTTACTATGGGTCAGTGGTCCAAGTTTTAATGAATGGGGAGTGTTCTTCAACATTTCCCATTGATCTGGGCATGAAGCGAGGCTGCTGACTACCTCCCCTGCTTTTTGCTCTGACCATGAAACCATTAGCTTTGACACTGAAAGCAGAAGATAATGCAAAATGTTTTTGAATTATTTGGATAAACCTATATTATCAGTATGTTCACAGATGATGTTGCACTATTCCTTTCTGATCCTGAAACCTTGTTACCTGCTATTATGCACCAACTTGCTATATATAGCAAGATATATGGGTTCACTGATAGCTTCACTAAATCTGAATTGATACACAACCTGCCAAACCAACAACTGCATTGGCACAAAACAACTGGCCTGAAACTCTTTGGTGCTTCTTTTAAATACCTGAGAGAGAATGTACCGAATAATCTGTCTTAACTAGAGAAATTCAACTTTTCTCTTTTTTTTTTAAATAATTTTTATTCAATTTTCAATTTTAAAGACAAAACAAACTTACATAAAAGAAAAATCAAAACAAAGGTAAAACAAACACAAAACAAAACAAAACACAACCAAATTTTCATCTCCTTCTTTCAATGACTTCCCCGCACTCCCCTGCCCACCTTCCATTTTCACTACATAGCTCAGCAAATTATTTATTAGGTCTCTTAAAAATTATTCAATTCTTTCCTTCCAATTTATCTTTTCCCCCTTTTTAACTTATCATAATTTTACATGTTCCCTTTCCCATATTGGATCTATTCTCCAAGGTCGGCGTAATTTCTCTCCCACAAACTCATCTTTTTTTTTTTTTTAATATTAAATCTAAAATCATAATATTTCAGTTCCAAATCCCAGGTTTTTACCACCCCAAATTCCCCTCCCCCCTGCCCCCGCTTTGCCCCTACCCAAATAGATAAACAACAGTTTTAGCCCGGATTTCTGACATCCGAGGCCTTCAGGCCCCAGTTAGCCTCTCTCCGCCGATTTTGTTTATAGTCCTCTTTGTTGGTCTTCCCTTCTCCATGAAGTTCTGTCAGCAGCTCCTCATATTTTCTTTCTTCCAAATCAAACAAAGGCAGTTTTTGACCAAAGACAACAAATCTCCCAAAGCCCAGCCCCAGAAAGAAGTCCCCATTGAACTTGTTCATTCCTTGTTGATTCAATATTCTGATTATTCCAGGGGCTTCTCTCTTCCTCTGGCCCTGCAGATCTGCAATCCCATAGTCATCCTCCTTGTTTCTTTGATTCCCAAAAGTTGCAGGTTTCTGTTTGCATTCTTGTTGAACTCTTTCTTTTTCTCCTTCCCCCCATAGGGTTATCTCTCCTTCTGCAGCTGCAAATTTTTTTTTCCACTTGTTTAGTTCCATTGACAGAGTCGTTAAGTTTAAGACTGAAGGTCATCAACTGTTCAGTCATAATTGTGTTCTGTTTTTGCAAGGTTCCCACCAGACAAAACATTTTTTGTATCTCTGCCAGTAATTTTCCTTCAGCAGCCATTGCAATGTCATCAGTTCCCTCCAGAGGGATCTCCATCATGAATCTCACCCAACAGTCAGTTACTTTGTTGTTAAGGATTATTTTGTTTCCAATCAGTTCAATCAATTCAGTTTCAATGTAGCATTTAATCCAAAAAGCAGTTATAACACAGTTCCACGTTTCGGCTAGTCGTTTGACAGCTCTTTTTGACAGCTGTCAAACTCCTTATTCTGTTTCTCGGGCTCCCACACTGGGCGCTACCCGGGTCTGGGGGGGTCAACTTAAAAAGCAAAACCCCCGGAATTCCTCTTTCTTCCACTCCTGCTCAAATTACTTCTTAATTCAGTTTGTGAAAGTTCTCCGTTTAAGCACCAAAGTCTTTCCGACCTGGTGCTATCTCTTTGCTTTAAATCTTTTGGTGGGGAGGGGGAGTGCGGACTTCCTTTTTAACACGTCCCCCCGATCATACTCGAATTCGTAAATAAGAAACTTTTAGTGCCGAAATTTCCTTTTACTCACGGGTTACATTTTCAGTCCAAATTTTAAGAAGAAAGACAGCGCTCTCCGGTCATGGCTCGCGGCTTCGCTCCGCCAAGGCAGCGATCGACTCTCAGCACCACGCCGCTCTCCGGTCCACTCCGTAGCCTTTAAAAAGGCTCTTCGCGGGTCAGGGAGGGCGCTTAAGGTGCCCACCGAGTCACCATGTCCGCAGGCTTCCGCGCCTGCGGTTTCTAAGGGTCCCCGTGTCGCCGGCACGGCAAGACCCGTCCTTAGCGGAGCCGACTCCCTCCGGAGCTCAGAGGGAGTCCGCCATTACCCGTTCGCGCTATCCCGGAAGTCCGAAATTCAACTTTTCTCACTAAGCTCAGAAATTGGTCAAAGCTCACAGTCTCATGGTTGGGCATAGTTTCTAACACAAAAATGATCCAATTTCTGCACCTTCTTTACTTATTCCAAGTCTTACCAGCAGCAGGGCCTTTTTTTTAAATTGGAACTTGCTGGAACTCAGTTCTGGCACCTCTCAGGTGGGCGCCATTGCCATTCTAAGAGAACAAGAGAGGTAGGTGTTCATGGTGAGTTCCGGCACCTCTTTTTCTAGAAAAATAACACTGCCAACAAGCATACCTGTCTCTCATGTGAATAATTGGCAAAAAAGAATACTGAATTTTATTCATGTAAGCAAGAGGCCTTGGCTACCTCATAAAACCCTTTAGAAGGTCAAGAAAGAAGTATAGCAATGCCTAACCTCAAATGGCAAACAACTAATAAGCTCTGTTCTCCTTGTATGGTTATGTTTTGTTACTTGAAATTAAAAATCAATTAAAAAGAAAAGAAAAGAAGGCCCATGCTATATATCCTGTGAGGCCCAGACAGAGCTAATATTATAATCTGTGTTTTGTTTCTGCATTGCAATGGTAATACAGTGGTACCTCGCAAGACGAATGCCTCGTAAGATGAAAAACTCGCAAGACGAAAGAGTTTTTCGTTTTTTGAGTTGCTTCACAAGACGAATTTCCCTATGGGCTTGCTTCGCAAGACGAAAACGTCTTGCAAGTTTGTTTCCTTTGTCTTGCAAGTTTGTTTCCTTTTTCTTAAAACCGTGCATTCAGGGGGTGCAGTTGTGACTTGACTTCGAGGAGCAACTCATAGCACGCAGTATGGTAGCCTTTTTTGAGGTTTTCGAAGACTTTGGTGATTTTTGAAGCTTTTCCAAAATCCGTGCTTCGCAAGACGAAAAAATCGCAAGACGAGGTACCACTGTATCTAATCCCAGTTATCAAATAGAAGGCCCTTCATCAACAGCACTGATGACCCTAGAGAGATACACACTTTGGTGATGTTCATAGCTTAGGGTTGTTTGCAACTAAGTTCTTCTCCGAGTAGAACTATTGAAATTAATGAACCTGGTCATGCTCATGAATTTTAATGGATCTACTCTAAGCATTGCATACAATGTTTAATGTAGGGGACGTATGAAAATGGCATTGCTTAGTACACTAATCCCATTCAGATAAATAGGATCTGGCTTGCCTGCATTGCACCTGGCAATGTGGTAGGTACAGTTTATGCCTCTGGCTCATTAACCGGGAACTAGTCTAGGGCACTTGGAACTACTTCATTTATGCTGTGTACAAAACAAGGAGCAGAAAACAGGAAAACAAGGAGCTTTTAACCCTTCCCCGTCTTTGCCATTGACAAAGCTGACACCAACTTCAATGCTGATTTAATCATCGTCACTGTTGAACCTTCCCTTCATGCATTAGGTGTCTGCCTTTTTCTTGAAGATCATTTGGTAACTTTTAAAAAACACACACATATACTATTTGCTCTAGACTGAAGGAATGGGTTTGTGGCATCACAGGTACCGGCCAGTCAGTGCTCAGTCAGCTCCTAAAAACAGACAAAACCTGTTTCCCCAGCTCAGTCTTTGAGACAAGTCTGAAACAAAATGCAGCAGGTGTGTTTCTATGGCTACTAAAATAAGTTTAGTTTTCCTGCACCCTTAAAATGAAGTGTTGTCTTGGAGAGTTCATTGTTTATGTTCTTCTGTTGTGTCTGGAAAAATCCTCACCCGGTCACCCGGGTGTCTAAAAATTATATGAATTTGAAACTTTCTGCTCCCCCAACCCTTTT
Source organism: Podarcis erhardii (assembly GCF_964252035.2). Taxonomy (NCBI): domain Eukaryota; kingdom Metazoa; phylum Chordata; class Lepidosauria; order Squamata; family Lacertidae; genus Podarcis; species Podarcis erhardii. Next base: position 20,893,407 of record NC_138504.1, read on the forward strand.
GTCGCATTCTGATCTCTGCACCCAGAGAGAGAGATTTATAGAAAATCAATATTTCTGGTTGGCCTTTGTCACTGGAGCTTAAAATGCCAGAGTTGAACATTTTTTGACATTCTAAAAACTGAAGATGAATGCTCTCTCATTACAGAAGTAGTAAAGGTCATCCTGAATCTAGTTTCTGCTTATCTGAAAGAGAGCATTTGAACAGAAATCTTGTCAGTGCTATAGACTCAATATATCAAAACTCTTTTAGCACAAACTATGGTTTATATATCAGACCTAGTCATATCTTGTAGATGTTTCCTTACTGTCATAAGGAACTTACAGCACGATCAAGAAGTAAGTCCCAATGTATTCATTGAGGTTTCCTTCCTAATATGTTTACTTAGAATCACAGCCTTCATTATGTAATCTAGACTGTATATATGTATAATCAATGGAAAACTAATAAAAAATTATATGGAAAAAAAAATAGAATCACAGCCTTCATTTATGAGTGTTTTTCCTACTTTGTAAGTTTTCCTTATTGATAGTACACACAATATTATTATTGGGGAGAGGGCTGTAGCTCAGTGCTAGAGCAGCTGCTTTGCATGTAGAAGGCTCTAGCTTCAATCCCTGGCATCTTCAGGTAGGGCTGCCTAAAATCCCGGAGAGCTGCTGCCAGTCCGTGTAGACAGTACTGAGCTCAATGGACCAATTGTCTGACTCAGTATTAGGCAGCTTCTGTGTTCCTAATTTATCTTATTATTGCTCCTAATATGCATTATAAGGCAGCTTCCTATATTAATAACAATAACAGAATCTCATTGCAGCTACACTTGTGACACCTCAGGACCAACCCAAAACATTTTGCGGTCTAGAGCAGAGAAGCAAATGACACCAACCGTCCCCCCAGCTCAAGGTACACCTTGAGTGCCCAGGTGCCCAAGGCCAGCCAAATCATTTTCATGTCTGAGATGGAAAACCCACAAGTCCTCCTCTTGGAGAGTAAACAACAGCAATTCAAAGAACTAACAATTTGCTGCCTTTTCACGAGCCCCAAAAATCAGCTGCCTGAGGCAACTGTTATGTACTGAATTTCTCACCCTGGGCCAGCAGGGGGATACTGTAGATAGTTTTCACTCAGGTCCACATATGCAAAGGAATTGAAAGTGATGTTCAGTGATTGGATAGTTACAGAAAGTTGTTACTGTTGCTTTGTAGTTGAGCTCTATATAAGCAGGTTGGCTGAACCCTTCAGCCCTGTTCTGTTCTGGGCCTGTGAATAAACAAGAGCTGTTTGAAGAATCTCTGTGTCATCTGATATGTTTACCCACAACTTAACAGTAACTATCACACTCCATCTAATGGTAGGGCCGGCCCTAATACATTGCATATAGATATTAGCTTGTGGCACAAAGCCAAAACTAACACTTATCGCTCTACCGGCTTTTGCCCTTAGTCTCCGTGTGATGAGTGAAGTGTGTGCTTCTCATCTACCAGAACTCCAAAGCCCAGCCCATTCACAAGTATATTGGCCTTTGAAGGTTGCACAGAAGTTCAATGCTGATGGCTTAAATGTTGGTTGGTCTGACCTTTTCTGTCTGAGCTCCTGGGCCTTATAATGTTTGCATGGCAAGGATAAATCAATCTGGGAAACTTTCTCAAGTGTTTGCAGAGACACAGAAGAATGCAAGAAAGAGAGAGATAAAAGGGGGGGGGGGAAATGGCGTGAAAAAAGATGCCAACCCAACAACCAGAATCATAGAGTTGGAAGTTGCCACGTGGCTCATCTATCCCAACCCCTTTCAGTGCAGAAATATTTTGCCCAACATGGGGCTCAAACTGACAACTCTGAGATTAAGAGTCTCATGCTTTACTGACTAAGCTGTCCTGTCTGTCTGTCTTCTTTAGATCACACTAGTAATAGTGCCTCTGGCCCTGCCCACAATTGATATGTGACCCTGGAAAGATGGAAAATTTGTCTCCCATCCCTGCCTTAACTGCCATCCCTCAGGTTGGCAACCTGTTTGGACATCACTTTCTATCAATCCCCAATTGAAGGCATATTGCATGTTTGCAATATGCTATTGCCAGAAAAGATGGTTCATTTGATAGGTAACTCACAGAATGTTACCTGTCATCTGAGGAGGAACTGAATGCCATCAGCTTTAACTGGCTCCTGAGTTTCCGCAAAGTGTACATGGTCTACTCAGGAGGAGAGGATTGGGAAGGAACGGCTTGAGGTGGTTGCAGGTGAGGGATCTGCTCCATGCGTTGGCAACATTATTCAGCCAGGTCAAAATTGAAATGAAAGGAGTGGAATGTGAGTCTCAAAGCTCAGATATGTTGTCCAACTAGTAGTGCCAGAAAAATCTCTCTTAAGAGCAGGGGAGGTCATCGGTTTGGAGTGTCCGTTCTACGTGGTCAGACTGCTACTTTCTTTACCGTTTTGAAGGCAGTCAGTGTACAACTATCTTTGGATTATGTCAGTTTCGAAAACAAGTTGGGGATCAGGTGCTCAGACGCTTGGAGCCAAGAAAACTATAATGCTAGGAAGAGAAAGGAAAGACTAGTTTATCAAAGACAGGGTTTTGTTTTGTTTTCCATGTGAGGGAGCATTTAGTACAAGGATGACCAGGACTGGCCAAATACATTTTGGCACCTGAGGCGTACCACAAAATGGTGCTGCCCTCCCTGCCAGAGAAGAAAGGATGTGTGAAGACCTACATCAGGAACAAAGGGGGAATAAAGAACATTGGGTTTTGCTGCCTTTGCAGTCACCTCACCTTGCCTCATGAGTGGGCTGGCCCTGGGATGACCAACATGGAGCCCTCCAGATCTTGATGGGCTACAGTTCTCATCATCCCAGACCAGCAACTATGCTGGCTGGGGCTGATGGGAGTTGTAATCTGATGTCATGTGGAGGGTGCCAGGTTGTCTACCACTGATTTAATAATATAACCCTGCTCCTACCTTGTGTCCTGAAGTGATGCAGTTCCAGAAGATTTGTATGTTTTACATAGGAATGGGCAAACTTGCCCTTGGAAAACATAATTGTCTCACTGTTTGCCAAAACCCACAGTATATACTCAGCTGAATGTTTGCCATCTCCCCAAAATCCTGAAATAATTTTGTTGCATGAGAGAGAGAGAGAGAGAGAGAGAAAGAGAGACCCATGCTTGTTACAGACCTGCTCATTTTGAAACCTATTAAATTTGACCTTCGAACCATTTTTGAGTTTGGGTAGCATTGTTAGTTTTACATGGGTGGGCCTGCTCTAGGGTGTGCATGCTGCCTCCTTGGTTCTGCCTTGGTTTTTTGAACCTGCCATGTTGTTGATCCACCCCTCAGACCTAGGCTCCCATTAATACAAAAGAGATGACCCCAGCCACATGTGGAAAGGACATGGAAGGCAACGGGGCCACATGGGCTAGCACCGCCAACATGCCTCGTGAACGCACCTCCATTCCTTCAAATCGTGCTATTCAGACTCTGCTCTGAATCTGTAGGAGGGTTAGCTGCTGGGCATGGTGGTGGAGGTCTTTATGAGGGTAGCCCACAAGCCTCATGGGCTGTTTCAATGATGGGAGGTCATTAGAGAGTTAAACCAATGCTTATTAATTCCCTAACATTCTTTGGGAGTGTTGCAGTGCTTGGATGGAACAGCTGAGCCTGATGGAATCAGCTTTGTGAGAGAGGCTGCCTCTGCCTGCTCAGTTGTGATCTCTACCTGTTAGGCAAACCTGTTAAACAGAACAGATGGGCTGCATTCTGCCATTTGCAGTCTGAGGGGTGGTGCAGCAGCCTGAGCAGGAATTGCCATTTTCCCAGCTGCCCAGAGAGTCTTGATTCCCTCACACTGCAGGGGCTTTCTTCAGTGGTTGTAGAGATTGCCTGGACAGGTCACTTCCTGGTTGGTTTGAGGAGCCGTTTTCAATGGAGCCCAGTGACGGAAGCTGTATTGAGCCAGTACTGGGTGCTGAAATTCTGTGCCCCCTAACCATTTTGGGCACACTACACCACTGGCAGGGCAGGGGCAGGGCATCCTTTTGGTTCCATGGGCCAGATCCTTATGGGGATTGGACTTCTGGGCCAAATCTGAATGGTGCAAGGTGCTACTAAAAATAAATTTATTCCCCTTCATTTTAGCAGGGGGGTGAGATGCAAACTGCTCTTTTAATCACCCAGGAATGGGTCTGCTGGGAATCCTGCAGAACTGATCATTTTTTAAAAAACGGTTATCACGATTTGATCTAAAACTCGATATCAGACAATATATCGATTTATAGCACAGCCTTAATGGGCAGGTGGCTGTGGTTGGGAGAAAATTGACATGTGGGTCAACTTGGTCTTGCTGGTGGGTCAAGATTCGTTCCCAGCCTTTGTGGTAAGGCTAGGGAAATCTATACTGAGTAAACAGATAAGACTCCCCTTCTAATCTAGTTTGGCCTTAAGTGATCTAACTTTTTTATAAATTCCGTTTGCAAAATTCTGATGGCCATTAGACATTTTCTGGTACAATCATATGTGGGACTCAGTCCCTCCTGTGAAATAGCTCTTAGCTGACTGGAATCAGGTTTGGCAAAATTGAAGCCTTCCTTACTTTGGGAAACTGGCAAGCATCTTCCTAGTTCAGAGAAACACCCCGCAGGGCTTCTTAAGTATCTTATTCTCTACAGGATTTGGAAACCCATCCTTATAAATCTCCAAAGATTAGACTTTGATTCAACTTTAATATCTTCTTTCATTCCCCACAACCAATATGAGCTTGTGGGCAGATACGAGATGGGTTCAATAATTTTTGCAGCTTACTCTGCTTAAGCTGAGAAGCTTAAAAGTATGACTTCTTTATTTCCCAGGCCCCTGAGGCTACAGGGCGCTGTCTGGGCAAGTTTATGAGGATCTGCTGAAAACTGTTTGCTGTTGTTTGAGAATATGAATGAAATGTTTATTATTATTATTATATACCTGAGTACAGGCTGTGTACACACCATACATTTAAAGGACATGGCTACCCCTAAAGAATTTGGGAACTGTAGTTTGCACCTAACAGAGCTATGATCCTCAGCATCCTTAAACTACAGTTCCCCAGATTCTTTTGGAGAGTTGGCCACAGTTTGAATTTAATATGATGATTGGCCTAATTTGGCCAGTGGGACAGTTTAGAGCAGTGGACTGGAGAACTGGGTCGTGCTTTCCTTTAATCTTTTAGCCCCTCCAGAAGTCCTTTTTTGTGTGTCCTCATGATGCTTTGTGCTCGTGATGGTATCAAGGCGGTTATGGGCACTCCTGCTTTCAAGACTCTTTGCACCTGCAGAAGTTTTGGGGTGGATATACTTTGTTTCCTACCATTGTATGTCCCGTGAATTGCTCCCTGTAACTTTTAATACCACAAATGAGGGTTGTTGTTGTTTCGTCCTGGGCTGTTGTTGTGCCATAGTGCAAGGGTCCTGCTCTAGATGCAGTAATGTTGGGGGACCATCACAGAACAACTAATAAAGCAGAATGATGTGTGTACAGTCCGGTACAAACCCATTACTAATGCACTATGGTTGTGCTACTGCCGTGTTGCAGAATATACCCGAAAAAGTAAAACACAGAAAATGAAGTCAGTTATAAGGAGGAGGTGGCCAGACTGGTTCTTTGAGTCTGGTGGTGGGAAAACTGTAGACTCCCATCATCCCTGGCCATTGATCATCCCAACTGGGGCTGTTGGGAGTTGTAGTCAAACAACTTCCGGAGGGCTGGGCTGCAACTCCCATCTTCTCAGACCACTGGCCCTCCTGGTTGGGGCTGGTGGCTGCTGGAATTTAGCAGTATCTGGGGGGGGCCACAGGTCCCCACCCCTTCTGAAGCCCCTTAAGGAGCATTGGCGGAAGTGGAAGGCAGCTGGTCAAAGTCAGGGTTTGGTCCATTCTTTGTTGCCACCTCTCTGTCCCCGATATGCAACCACTGGAACATACATCTTGTAATTTATATCAGTTAAAGCAGTTGCAATTACAGATCACCTGCAACTTACGCGTGTTTAACATGTGCAATTTCAACTTTACGCAGTTTGCTTACCAGGCTCTGGGAGGCTCTCATGAGATCTTAGATGGTCCCGCAAGATCTCACACAAGAACCTCCAAGAGCCGAGAAGGCAAAGCTCTCTGCCTTGTGTTAAAATTGCTCGCACTGGGGTGGTTCAAAAGGGGTGATTTGAGTATACACACTTTTGCATATAGGCGTCATCCCTGGAAAGTAATGCCTGCAAAAGGTGCAAGTTACCTGTATATCATTTAAACAACATAGTGTTTCTTGGAAGAGTGCAGAGCAAAAGACAGGCCTCTGCCCTGATAATTTAGGTTTAAGATACTGGGCAGTGAAGAGAGAGATGGGAAAAGGTGAAGGGGCATAACTCAGTCGTGGAGTATCTACTTTGCAGGCAGGAGTTTACCGGTTCAGTCCTGGGCATCTCCAGGTGGGGATGGGAGAGAACCCTGTCTTGAAACTCTGGAGAGCAATGGTCCTGAGCAGAGGTCTTTCACATCTCCTGTGACTCGGTCCTTTGAACGGGAGAAACCAAGGACTGAACCTGCGACCTTCTGCACTACAAGCTTGTGTGCTACCATTGAGCTTGGAGGCATTGTCAACAAAGTTCCTGCACCCAACTTTAGCTTACTTCACTTAATGCAAACTTTTATCATCATAACTGGAAGAACAGTGGGAGGCAGAGGGAGGGAGGGAGGGAGGGAGACATCTTTGTACCTCTGTGGCAAGTCAGCAACACTCCTACCTTTGAGGTTTTCTAATTTATAATAATTGGCATTTAGTTAAGATCCTTTTCTGCAGCGAATTATTGTTCTGACTCATCTGTTATAGGAGGCAGCTTGAAAAGTTGCCCCAGGCTCTTCGCACAGTGTGTGTGTGTGTGTGTGTGCGCGCGCGCGCTTGAGAGAGATGCACTAATTCTGTGCATGAGATCAGTTGACCTACTTTGAAATGGCTGTTATCTAATAAGGGACCATGCCTTCTTGCAAAATATATATGCAACAAACAGGGTCCTTGCTTTTAAACAATAGTTTGCAATTTGGAATGAGTCATGGCAGCATAAAGAATATCAAATTTAATTTGGGGGCATGATCCAGCCAACGTTAAGCAATGGAGAAGCATCACAGAACAAATAAAACCAGGCGGCGGGGGGGGGGGGAATCTACCACTATTGCACTATTATTGTATCAAGAACACAGAATCATAGAGTTGGAAGGGGTTCCAAGGGTCATCTAGTCCAACCCCTGAAATCCAGGAATCTCAACATGTGTGTTGCAGAATATACCCACAACTGTGGCCTTATCAGCACCGTTCTCTAACCAACTGAGCTATCCAGCAAGGCTTGGAGGGGCCCTAAAGCTGCCCTCAATAGGTTTATCAGTTTGCATAAGGAATGCAACTCCTACTTTCTGGTTGTGTCAACTTATTTTCATCACTGAATTTGCAAACTGATTTCTGTACATAGGCAAGAAATGTATTGCAGGGTAATGCTCTTTTTACAACAGCCCTTAAGCAGCGATCCTGTCTACCAGAAGTAGGGGTGAATGTGTCAAATCCACACATTCCCAAACAATATGAGAGCCAAAGTATACCCATCCTTAGAAATCTGCACATACCCAAGTTTTGTGATGCAGTTCTTCCAACTAAGCAATTTTTACAAAAGGGATATTTTAGGGGAAAGTGTTCTTAACAAATATATTAGCGGAAATAGCATGACACAATGCATTATATTAGCAACAACAACAAAAAATGCTTGCAGAAATTACTCGAAACTGTGCGACACATAAAATTGTTTATTACAAGACGTTTGCACTAAAATGCTGGTGAATTTTCAGGAGGTTTTTTTTAAATGCAAATTGCTGTAGAAAGATGAAGAAATAAACTTAATATTGGAACAATGAGAAACAGAGAAACGAAATTGACAGCACCCTCAATCCCTAACCAGGAATACCCAACATGGTGCTATTGATATGCTTTTGTTACTTATTTCATATATTTATATACCACTTAATTTTTAAAACAGTCTTAAGCAGTTTACAAAATGACAAATGCAATGTAGTGGTACCTCGGGTTACGAACTTATTTCGTTCCGGAGGTCCATTCTTAACCCAAAACCATTCTTAGCCTGAGGCATGCTTTTGCTAATGGGGCCTCCCACTGCGACCGCTGTGCGATTTCCATTCTCATCCTAGGGCAAAGTTCTCAACCTGAGGTACTACTTCCGGGTTAGCGGAGTTTGTAACCCGAAGTGTTTGTAACCCGAGGTACCACTGTATGTTTGTTTCAATTGTATATACAAAGACATTGAGAAACTACAATATACAATGCAGTACAATATTAAATGATAACAAAGTAATAAAACAATGCCCTCTTGAAAAGCAAAGCAAAATTATAGCAGCACATTTTGAAAACAACTTTCGAATCAAGGGCCCTTTCCTTCCACTGCCTTTCTTTTGATAAGGCACATCCTGACTCACAAAATGCAACATTCACCCCACTAACAGTTACACATCACATGCCCAAATGCTGCCATGCATTTACACAAATCATGCAGTACCTACTTCTCACGTTGGCTGGAGCTGATGGGGCTTGGGGGTCTAACAATATCTGTAAGGCACCATGTTTCCTACCCCTCCTATCTCACTGGGAGAAATCTGCACTGAACTTAGTGGGGCTTAGCGTCTAAATCAGAGCTTTCCAAACTGTGTGTTGCAACACGTTTGTGTCGGCTGCAGTGTGTAAGTGAATCGTGTGAATGCTCCCCATGCTACTCCTGGGAAAGGGGTTAGTTTAACCTCCAGTTTGCTAGTAAAACTGAATTACTATGTCGTGAAATGATGCGTGTCTAAAAAGTGTGTCACCAACATGAAAAGTCTGGAAAGCACTGGTCTAAATGGATATGGATAGGGTAGTGCTGCTGACCAATTGCTAAGGGGTAATCTGCTTGCTTGGTTTCAAGGAAGTCATTGAGGATTCCACTCCGCTTGGAGGAGTTCTATTTTACTGCACAGCCATATTAAATGTTTACCTTCTCTCTTCCCTACAGGAAGTCCAATCTCCGTCCTTGAAATTGTCTCCTTATTCCCAAGGCAGTGTCCGGAGGGTTATATTGGAGAATCCTGGCCAGGTAAGAAAACTTTGTTGCTTTCATAATGGTTAGGTAAAGGTAAAGGGACCCCTGACCATTAGGTCCAGTCGTGGCCGACTCTGGGGTTGCGGCGCTCATCTCGCTTTACTGGCCGAGGGAGCCGGGTCATGTACAGCTTCCGGGTCATGTGGCCAGCATGACTAAGCCGCTTCTGGCGAACCAGAGCAGCACACGGAAACGCCGTTTACCTTCCCGCCAGAGCAGTGCCTATTTATCTACCTGCACTTTGACGTGCTTTCGAACTGCTAGGTTGGCAGGAACAGGGACCGAGCAACGGGAGCTGACCCCATCGTGGGGATTTGAACTGCTGACCTTCTGATTGGCATGTCCTAGGCTCTGTGGTTTAACCCACAGCGCCTATTTTCCAAAAGCTGGGTCCAAGCTGTTACTGGGGTTTGGCAAGGTTTGATATACTTTTGCAAGATTTAATACTCTTATTACAGGGCAGAGTCACTGTTTGCAAACCCTCAGACAGGTTCATTCAAACACTTGTATTCCCTTTCAGCTTTTTCCTTTTGTGTCAGTAGCAGTGAATTCAGGCTCACTAGCAGAGGGATTTAGGATTCCCTCAAAACAATCTGAAATCTGAAAATTTGTCACTGCCTTGAATTAATTTGAGATCTCATTTAGCACGTCATATTTATTAGTAAAACAAAATGAAAAAAGAAAAGAAAACAACCATGACACATTAACCTTTATGTGCTATATATGTTTTTCAAATAAAAAGTGGTTGAACTGAAAATTTTGATTAAAAAGCAATCAACAAGGCACATCTTTGCAGAACATTCCTATGCATGTTTACTCGGAAACAAATTCCATTGTTTCCAGAAGGGCTTCTTCTCAGGAAAGTATGTCTAGTATTGCCATCTAAGGCTACAGTCCCAACTCCAGTTTCCTGGGAGTAAACCCCATTCAATTCAATGGGACTTACTTCTGAATAGACACAGTTAGGATTGCAGCCTTTAAAAGCAGTGCAAAGAAACCCAGGCTTTACTTGGAAGTTATTTCACTGAAATAACTTGTAAACATTTTTTTAAAAAATGTTTATTAAATAAAGCTTTCTACACTGATATTTAGCCACTAAAGCGCCTAGGGAAATCAATAGCAAACAAAACAGTCCTCAAATTTTCAGTCACAACAGGAAAGGAAAGAAAGATGAGGAGAAATCAAAAGAAGGAAACTCAGGCATCAGTGCGTAGAGTTACCACGTTCCTATGATGACCAGCTTGAAAATAAGCTGTTCAGAGAGAGGAAGGCCCAATATTGTTTTCTTGACTTTTTATTCTGTAGCCTGATGGAATAGCTGCGGCTAGATGACAGTTGAGGGGGTTTCAAATGAAGCTGAGCCCTCAAGTGAACTGAGGGTGTGGACCCTGCTTCGCATCTCTCCCTTCACTTCAGCCTGATTGAATGGATATTACTAGGTGGCAGTTAAGGGAGAGGAGGAGTCAAATACTAACTAAACTCGTAGCAGAACCAATGAAGTGGATCTCGCTTCTCTCTCTCTCAGCCAGATGGAGTGTTTTAAATTGAGATCCTCAGGCCTTTAGCCAATATCTCACCCTCAGTACTCTCCTGAGGCCACACTCCTCACCACCTCTTGCTTGCCTGAACAGAGGATGGAGAGTAGAAAGAGGCTTTGTGTACATATAGAACTTCCTGGCTCTTGTGTGGGTGAAATGTAACCTAAAGAGAAGAGTCATATCCATTGTTCTGCCTACTTTTCCCTCTGGTGCCTCTCACTGCTAGAAGGTGGCCCCCAAAAGACTTCCCATGGGGGAATGTGGCCTTGGACCTGGTTTTAAGTCATGGCAACTCACATTCTGTTATTTTGCTTTTTAAGAAAGCTGAAGCTGCTAAAAATTCCTCCAAGCATTATTATTTTTTGCCTGCCTAGAGAGTTGCGTACATAAATATATGTGCTCCCTAGGGATAGTCTCATGAGAAAAAAGTTAATTACAACTTTGATTTTTGTTTTTCCCCTAATCGCCCAATTTAAGTATTGTTGTATCTGTTCATTATGCTACCAGTTAATTTTATGAAACAACGCATTTCTTAAAAATAATGAATTCCCCCACTCCCGCAGAAAAAAACAAACCCCAGCGTCAGGAAATGGTCCTGAGGGGGAAATATTCCGCACAATATTGCTGTACTCCAACTTAACATCTCCATCTGGAACTAAAATAGAGACAGCCCCTTTTATTTCTTAGTTGCAGATGATGATTTGAATCACACAAGTGCTGTTATGCAAACGTGTAATGGTTGTTTTATATTTGCAGGAGCCCCTGTCTCCACTTCTGAGAGATGGAAATAAGGTGATATATGAAAAGACAATAAGAAAATATGAACTGCTAAATCCAGATCAGGTAAGTGTCCCTAGCTTTTAAGAGGAACCCTCACCAGAAAAACCTCCAAACTCATAACATTTAAAAGTAGTTTTCTCAGATCTAAGGATTGCTGTCAGGAGCCAATAAGAACAGAGCTAAGTTTAAGTTGTCTGAATCCCTAAATAGATCTGCTCCCCTCTCCCCTTTCACTATTGTTTGATCTTCTGGACACAAAGAAGCACCTGTTTCTTTTCAGACTTTTCAGTCCTGCCTTTGCAATGAACACTGTCCCTGCGACAGATGAATGGAAACCTTTTTAAAAGACTGAATGGATAGTATTGTTTTTGAAATCCCCATTTCCCCCAGGAGTATAATGTTCCAGGGAAATACTTTTTCGGAGTTTGTTTCCTTGTGGGGAAAAGGGTACTGGAGGTGTATTTTGAATATCTATCTATCTCCACATATGCAAGTTGAGAAGGGAAGTGTAGATGGACCATTCTGACCTTGAAAGAAATATCATTCACCCTACAAAGGCAATACATATGTCCTAGGGAGTCCCCAAAGGCATTTGCTTTTCAGCTAGCTGGAAAATCTCAGGTCAGGAAGGTAGGTAGGTAGGTAGGCAGTTTGAAGGAGCAGGTTGGAATGTAGACCCAGGCACAGAAACAATCCTAGAGACCTAAACCAGTAGTCTCAGCACTTGAAAAGGAGCTTGGATTTATCAGCAGCCTTGCTTAATAGTTCCAGTAGCCAAGGAAGCAGCAACTGGTCAGAGCTAGGGCACTAAAATAGGTTTCATCAGCCTGGTGCACTCCAGATGTTTTGGATAAGAATTCTCATCATCCCCAGCCAGTACATCCATGCTGGCTGAGACTGATTGGAGTTGTAGTACAAAAAATTTGGAGGGCTGCAAAGGCTGCATTAAAAGAAAACTGGCCAAGAAGATACAGTCATTAAGAACTAGTCACCAGCTTTTGAACTAGAAATAGAGTCTTGAATTCCTACCTTGACAGCACCAAATGTTTAATGAAGCCTACTACAGAGCAGAGAAAATGTTTGCAATCTGGGATGACCACATCAGAGTCTTCGGAGCCTGTATGTTGACCAGGAACCTACATGTATTTGGCTGCAGCACCAATCTGGCCAAAAGCCAGAAGCAAAAGAGCAAGAAAATTTGGTCTCAACTAGTGTTTTCGCAACAGAGGCAACCTGAAGACTGACATCAAAGATTTCAGTGGTGGACATTTTCCAACCTTTCCCCCTAGCTCAGCTAATCTGACTTCACATAGAATCATAGAATCATAGAGTTGGAAGAGACCACAAGGGCCATCGAGTCCAACCCCCTGCCAAGCAGGAAACACCATCTTAAAGATTACAATGCCTACAAAGTGATTGAGTTCCAGATTGCTTAAGCAAGTATGCAGCTGCATCATCTTGAAGCCCCCATAGATCTCCTCCTGAGCTGAATCTGCAAAACTCAGGTCAGGCAGGTACATGGTGTTCTATGGGGAAAATGAGGATGGAGACCTAGCCCTAGAGACCAGCGTGGAGACCCGACACCCTATGGAGGAAGGCATTTCCTCTAAGGACATGTCAACACCACAAGTTCTAGGCCATTTTCAAACTTGTTTTAAGGATGCAATCTGATGCATGCTCTACCTGAGCATAAGACCCAGTGTACATAGTGTGTGAGTAAATGTGTACAGGATTATGCTTCAGGAGTCTTGACTCTCAATCAAGGAACTCTAGAACTAAGACTTCTCTAGCAAAGCACTGTCAGTGTCATGCTTCAATTTTCAAAGGTCATCTGAAGAAGCTATAATGGAGATACAAGATTAAGATAATGGAAAAAGGGGGAGGGAGAAAAATGGGGGAATTAAGGATGATATGTTTTCAGATAATATGTTTTGTTTAAATTCCTAATAAAATTTTTATTTAAAAAAAGATAATAGAAAAAAGCTCTCATGTTGGATTCCTTACAAACCTGTTTAAACTTGAAGTGTGGGTGTGCCCTCTGTATCAAATGAAGCACATTTGGCTACTCAGAAACATTTAAATAACTAGTGGTGGTGTTTCAAATAATGTACTAAGGTGCAAAAATGCAAATACCAGAGCAAAGAGTGCCTATAAATGATGTATACTAACACACATATACATATCCAGTATAGAATATGGAATATAGAATGTGTGTGTATAAGTGTAAACATTATATAATATATACAAATATATGCAAATTGTATAGATAGAAAGCATACAAAGGTTCATTGTATTAGGGAAAATTGCTTTGCAAAAAAAGTGTATATTAGACAAAAATGTTCACTATAATGTTGGCGAATCTTCACGAGGACTTTATGAAACATTGCAAACAGATGTGGAAATGTGGAGAACTGAGACAACAGAAATAAATTGAAATTGACAGGTTCGCCCACCACTAGTTATGACTGGGAAGGGTTTGAGTTCAATGCCTCAGTTCTGAATGAATTCTGTTTCTTTTAATGAAAAAGCAATACCAGTATGGCCTCCAGTCTGACCAGTGCCAAGTCAGCCAACCAGTGGAACATGTTCAAGTGGTCCAGCAGTGCCAGCAAACCCAGACGGGCAATTGCTATGACGTAAGTCCCATCTGTGTCAATGATTTCGGAAGTGGGAATGTGAAGAAGGTCACCCTTCAGACCTGCGAACCGGTAAGAATGGCTCCTCTTTAGAATAGACTTCAGGTTTCCACAAATGTTTCTGCTTGTTTCTTTTTGACTTGAGTCTTCTGAAGCCTCAAAGTGGCTTGATGATAACCAGATGGAGACTAGCGTGGGAAGCTCTGACAAGTGGCTGTATGGAAAATCCCAGCCCAATGAAGCTTACAGTGCTTAGGCCTAGTTTTTAGATATAGTGGTCTTTGCTGAGAAGTACATAAAGATGTGTATTGTTGGTTTGCCTGCTTTTTATTTGCTATCCTGGGACCCCATGCAAGCATAGTTTATTCTTAAATAGAGAGTAAAATATGTGAATAAAAAACACTGGGGCTGACAATTATACACCATGACTATATTGTCTAACAATACCCAATGATGGAAGAGCAGTTTTGTTGTCATGTTTTAACATTTTAGCCTCCAAGGTACTATATGGGAGATTTTTTTGAAGTTGCCCCCAAGGGCAGATATTATCCTTGTAATCATTTAGCACCTGGGGGTGATGAGGGTTGTACTCCAACAACATCTGGAGAGCACCAGGTTAGTGAAGGCTGTTTTGGAGCTTGAAACAATCTCCTGTCTGTTGTTGTTTTTTTTTGGGGGGGGGGAGATTGGAGAACAGTTTCCAGGTCAATATTTAGGAGATCCTACTGAGTATTTTCCTTCTGAGGATTTGTGTGTGTTTAATAATTCCATTGCCAAATAGGTGGCAATATACCTGAATGTTGTAATATCTTTTAGACCTGCTATGATTGTTAACTCTTAGCTTCTCACTTTTGTTCTTCTGAGGTTGCATTTAGAAATACAGTTGGGACTTCCAATGAAATGTTGCAGTGTAGAATTCTGTCCAGCATTCTGTCCAGCAGATGCTCCTTCGCAAGATGCTCTAATCCACCCACCCCCCAGCTGAGATAGCATTCTATAGCTGCTGAGCACACTCAGTCAGTATTGGGTGGTGGATAGGAGGAAACAAATTACTATTTTGGCAAACCTTGGGACCAGCATTTGAAATTCGCCTGGTGGCAGGTGCATTTTGCACCTGCTATAATAATAATAATTTATTATTTATACCCTGCCCGTCTGGCTGGGTTTCCCAAGCCACTCTGGGCGGCTTCCAACAGAACACTAAAATACAATAACTATAGGCCACTTGCAACCAAGTGAAGATGCCTGGATGTCTCCACCATCTGGAGGTGCATGCCTGGGGATCCTTGGATCGAGACTGTTTTCACACATTAGCAACAACACATCCTGTAGTATTCTGTCAGTTAAATTTTATCTATACAATCAGAATGAATTTCAGGAACCAAAAAGTTGTATTGAAAAATATGACTTTCGAACCTTTTGGCCCCAAAATTGCAGCTAGGCATTACATTTTAGCAGCTGTAACCCTGGTTTAAGGAGCCATTTTGCACCTGGCTTATATATCTGAGTTTCTGACACTGCTTGGGATTCTTCTGAGCCTGCTAATAACCTCCTCTCCACTACATGGATAGTGGGGTTTTTGTTTGTTTGGTTTTTTGCTACATAAAGATCCACACTTGCTATGAGCATCTAGGATAAAAGCTGGATCTCATTTTCTCAACCATTTTGCTTACGGTTGCAACATGAGTAATGTGCAGCTGGGTAGCACAGGACCACTCCTGCTCTGAGCTTATGTGCTGATGGTATTGGGAACTAGAGTCGAAATGTGTGTTCATTTGCCTCCAGCAAAAGGCAGGCAATTTTGCAAGTACCTTAGCAGAAAAGTGCTGTTAGCCACAGAATTATGAAACCAAACATACTAAGGTGGAGCGCTTGCGGGCAGAGAGGAGAAGACTGGATTCTAATAACATGAATTAAATACAGGACATGCCAACAGGCCTTAGGCCCCCCAGGAGGTGAAATGCACATTGTGGGAACAGCTGGAATTGAAGCTGGTGGCTTTCCTAAACCTATACTGCTGCTTTTATTCTGGTGTGTCTGGGGAGTGGGAGAGAAGAAATGGAGTCTAATAAGGATGAATCATTTTCATCTGTTTTGTCTCCTCTCTCACACACAAAGTTTTTAGCTGACTAGACTTGTTTCGATGAGCCCCTGGGGGTTCTGGCTATAGTTTTTTTACTTTTGCATCTTCTCTTCACCTTTCCTCCACAAAGTTGGAGCTCACATCCTCTGAGAGTAGGATTTTATTTTATGATTTAAAATTTATTATAGCTCACCTTCCAGGGTACACTGCCCTGACAAGGCACACAAAAAATAAATAAAACAAATTAAAAATATAAGCAACAGCCCATGAATATGGCAAATTAAATATTTAACCATTAGTTTTAAGCTAGCAGCAGCTAAAGAATATTAGACATGGGGCATTAAGCAAATGCAAGCTGGAATCAGCATGCATGGAGAGTTCTTAGGTGTGATGAGCCTTTATGTACTTCCCAGGGCAGGTGTTCCAGAAATGTGGGGCCACCACTGAGAAGACCCCATTCCTGACACCAATCCTAAGGGTTTCACCAGCAGACCAGAGAGCAAATCTTGGATGCTGATTTTAAGAATAGGGCAGGCTCATATGGTCGTAGGCAATATTTAGTCATAATGATTTTAAAGTGCATGCGGGTCCTTTTCATCTCTAGCAAAGTTCCTCTTTCCAGTTTGCTCATGCACATTTTTCATTCTGTATTGGCTGTGGTGGTCACATGCACTGTATTGCTTCAGACTGCCATTTCTATTGTGTTTCCGGTACTTAATTGAATATCTTCTTTTCCGAACAAGACTCTTTAAATGGAGATTCTTATACAGTCTGGGTGTCTGTACTGAATTTGAAATTGTTTTTAAGTATGTTTTAATTGTTTAATTGTTAATTGTTAATTGTTGACATTTTTCTCTTAATCACATTGGGATGTTGTTGTTATTGCTGTTGTTTTAAAGAACGATTGCAAATGCCCCAAATCATTTCCCACATTCATGGGCAAAGCAGACCCTAAAGCGGTCTTTTATTGTCTCCTACCAGGTGAAATGTGTATATGAAGTAAATGATCAGTTGGACTCTCGGTTCTTTGGCGAGCTCCTGGCAGAACTGCACCGCAAGAGCAGCGAACTCTATAGCTGTTTACTCCAGCATATCGAGAAGCTAGGTGGAAGGTAACTTTGTGCCTACCCCTATTTCTGGTGCTCTGGGAATCTTAGGAATGTTAGTCAGAGTTTTATAGATGGAAGGAGGGATGATCAGTTCAGCTGCATTCTGCAACTCCATTCTGCTTGCGAGTAATTAACCATTTGATTGCCTGTTTTTTGAGAAACTCTGTGAATTTAGAAAGCAGGAGGTCACAAATTCTGAATTTGAATATGAGTCTCCCCAGTTCTGCAACCAGTCACATAACCCAAGTTTCACGATTGGAGCATGTTGTGAAAATTTTGTTTGATTGTATACATGTCAGTCATTATGAAGCCCTTCTGCTAATAGGCACAGTTAATGAACAGTTGGACTGTGTGCATGTGTGTGTGTGTATTTTGAATGGTGTGTGTTTCTTGTTTATAAATGTATGCATTTTGTCTGCTTCTGTCTGCATCTGCAGCTATAGGAACAAAAAGGTTATATTTAAGAATGAATGCTTACCTCTTACCTGAATCACCCAAGAGGACTTTAAAGAAATGTTGAAAACTTTACACAGCTGGCTAATGAAAATTATGTGCATTTGGAAATACTCTGTGCTAATGATGTCCTTTTCTTATAGGAGATATGAAATCGACTCTCTGAATCAAGTAAGTACTCCTAAAGATTTTTAGTATCCTCCATCAGTGGTCCATAGCTGCAGTCCAGTGAATCTCACAACAAATATCCTGAACTTGTACAGACATTACCTAACCATAGTTAGCTACCTTACACCTGGTCAAGAACCCAATATAAGTGAAACCAGGGTTTTCGATTGCTTGAATTAAGCGCTAGCCTGTGGAGGGATGTGTGGAGATAGTAATGCCTACTTGCCAAATTGCAAGCAGAAAGGCTGAAGAGGTAGGGAAAGTGCCTTAGCCATGGTTTCTTAACGCAAACCATGGAAAGCAAACCAGTTTCTCACACTGGTTTGTGATCAGTCATTAAACCATGGTTAGGTGTTCAAACTAATGCTTCCTTAAATGATTAAGAAATCATAGGTGGGTTATATATTCTATAACATATTTCTATCATAATCCCACTTTATCAAAATGATGGTCAAAAACTATTTCCACACTGAGCAGATTGAGTGTGCAAAAGATTTAGTGGTCGCCATGCTCTTAGCAAGTTGTAGATAATGAGCTTGCCAAAAGTATACAGGCTGTGTCCTCCATTGCATGCTAGGCCTGTAACCAAACAGTTTGCAGGAAGGCTGCTGTAAAGTTGATGAATACTTTAATTGCTTAAGTCCATCAGTTGCTGAAAACTTGTGACAGCTTCTTCTTTGCTTGGTTGAAGAAAAAAGACTACATTGTCTGAAGTTCTTCACAAGGGACTCCTCCTTTCTGTAAAATCCCTAAGTGTGCACTTCACTAATTACTGAGGTGCAAGCTCTCTAATGAGGGTGAACCACAAGGTCCCTTGATGCCTCAGAGATACTGCACTTTCCAGTCCTCACAGCCCTTTTACCAGAAGAAGCTAATTGTGTTGGGTGGAGCTGCTTTACTAGTGTCGTGGCAGGTGGGTTGCTGTTGCCTTCTGGGAGTGGGGAGGTCAGCTAATGCAAATGCACCAACAAGAGCACTATATTGGCTCTGCCAGGGTGCTTGCACTGTGCTGCCCTGTCTCTCTCCCTCCTAGCAAGCAACAGTGACTAACCAGCCAGAGAGTCAGCATAGTGGTTCTGCCCTACCTGGCATTTAACTCTAATAGGCAACAAGTGTCTGTTGCCGTTTTGCTTTCTGTGTCTTTCAGTTGCTCATAATATTTTGTGCTTGTCCCATGATTTATTTATTTTTTGCTGCTATCAATAGATGAGAACCAGGTCTAATACTACTCACTCTGTCTTTTTTGTCTCTTGTTTCTTAATTAATAGACGGAAGATATTGAGAGTTTGATTCCTAAAGGGATTTCTGAATCAACAAAGCAACAAATCCGTTATCTCCTGGAGGTAGGGCATTCCGTATGTGGGCGTGAGGTGGAAAGTAATCTGCAAAAACTAAAAGGGAATGTTTGCCTGGCTTTGTGTTATGAAAACACTTTTTTAAAAATACCATCATTCTCATTTGTAGCGACTTGTCTGAACAAATCAACAGATTCCATTGTGGATGCTGATCCATGCTTTACATGTGTGATTTGAAAATGCCAGGTTTCTCCCTAGTCTTATTTTGTATTCTTTATTTTAACTTCTAACCATACAACAATCAGAACATATTTTTAAACAAGCAACAGCGAACACTGGACAAATTTAAAATTATAATCAGGAATCAGATATTGGCTAGAAAGAGCCTTTTCATGCATGCATGTGTGTATATAATAGGCAGGAAGAACACTATATCTTTAGGGAGGGGTGTTGGGATTAAAAGCCCGTATAAATTCTATAAATCAAACCAATTCGCAACAAAAGTGTAAATAAAATAAAAATCAGCAACGGGGAAGTCTTACCTACTTTGAATTTTAGGGATGTATACCAGCTAGAGCTGGGGGAGGAATTCACTCTAATTCACAGTATCCAAAACAATATGAGGACCAAAATACAGCTATTCTTTCCAATTTGCAGTTCTTCAAAGTTTGCAACACTGTTGTTTAGCCAAGTGGCAAGCACAAAAATGCATATACTAGGGTAAAGTGTTCATAGAAATGCATGTATAAGTGAAAGTAACATACAAGAATGTACTTTGTAAGGGGGAAACACTCTGCAAAAATGTGTACATTGGATACAGATTTGCTGTCTCTTACAGCAATCATAAGATTCAGTTCAGATCCTGATTCAGTGCTTTGGAAAACACCCTGATTTGCTTTGAAGCACTCCAGAGGCAGATATAGATTAGGTTCTGAATCTGAATCCCATTTCTGAAAAATGAAAAGTTGTACTTCTCTCATTCAATATTAAAAATGATGTAGACTTTTTAAATTTCCCCATGATGTTGAATGGGCTATATAATTTTTCTTCTTTTTGGCAGAACTTGTTGAAATTGGCTTGCCTTGTATCGCTCTTACTAAGAGGATAAAACTTGCTACATCCCAGACAAACAGATACAAGGGAGTTGTTGTTGTTGTTTTTTACTGGGTGGTTGTTGTTGTTTTTCCACCTTAAACTTATTTTATTTTGAATTAATGGGTTGTATCCAGTGTTAGTTCTACTCAGAGAAGACCAATTGAAAATAATGGATTTAAGTATATTAATTTTAATGGGCTTATTCTGAGTAGAACTTAGTTGGAGTAACTTTATTATTTTGCTTCTCTGAAATGACCCTGAAATTTACTTTCCCTCCTTCTTTCCTAGATGAGAGTAACAGCTGATAAGTCAATGAGGCTTGTCCTTGCTACATTCAACAACCTTCGAG
Source organism: Podarcis erhardii (assembly GCF_964252035.2). Taxonomy (NCBI): domain Eukaryota; kingdom Metazoa; phylum Chordata; class Lepidosauria; order Squamata; family Lacertidae; genus Podarcis; species Podarcis erhardii. The sequence goes on from NC_138504.1 coordinate 20,914,058, forward strand.
AAGAGCTTGTTCATCTTCAGGATGACTTAGGGGTGAGTGGCTGTCCTGGTTAGTCTGTGTCCAAATGTATTTGATTAGTTCATCAATTGGTATACAAGACTGGGATTCCCAAATCTACTTAGGGTGCAACCACCAGAATTGTTGACCCCTGCCCCTGCTTGCATGGCCGACCCTTCTACTGTACAATACCTGATTTTGAAACCCTCCTTGATTTCAAAAGACCCCTGTCACGTGACATGTTCTTGATAAAACACAAATTTTCCTTTGTCCAATTGGGCAGAGGCAAGTGACTTCAGCATTTCCAAATGCAACTTCATGTTAGCTGTTTCTTCTCAAGTGTTTTGTAGGAACTTCTCATCTTCGTTTTTGGGTGATCAAATCAAAAGCTATGGATGCTTTATGGTCCTCTCTGAAAGTGACCTTTAGGCACGCACTGTAACAATTCCTCAGAAGCGAGTCCTTCACTGAGAACTTGAGCTTGCTTCCTCTCGCTCCTCTTCCTTCCTCTTCCCTTTTTCCTTTAATGCTGTTTCTTTTAGATATGTGGGCAAGGGCTGCCTTGTTTTAATTGATTGCATATAAGCCACTCTGGGAGCTTCTTCAGCCAAAATGCAGAGTACAGATGTTATCTAAACAAGTAAATAAAATACATACCAAAAGAGAACCCTTGACCTCCAAAAGGTTCCTAGTCCTCCCGGCTCTTTTTTGGGATATAGTCCTCTTGGACCAGTATGTGACTGAGCTGCAGTTGCTGATGGAACAGTAGTATGTGCCCCTATTCTGCTGTCCTTCAAACTGTGTTTTTGAACCACTTCCTGGCTACCATCCAAATCACCTGAGAGATTTTTAGCTTTGGGCCCAGTAAGGAGGAGTTTCAGGTTTGTCTCTACACGTTGCAATAAGCATGTTAGTTTCTCCATTAGAATTCTTGGTCCTGCGTGTCCACCATCATAGCAGCATAGGCCCATCTGAATTTTCAAAACTGTCATCTGAATTTTCAAAAAAAATTAATCCTTTTCATAATGAGCATTTTGCTTTCACAGAAACTGGAAACTGACAAAGTGCTGCTTGAGAAAGACCTGGCTTTTAAAGAGTCCCAAGTAAAGGAGTATGAAACCCTTCTGGAGTCGGTGCGAGAGAATAATCGCCAACAGCAGGTAGGTTTGCATGCTTATCGGACTGAAACAATAAATCTCAGTAGACCTGAATTGAGCCTCAGGAGCATGTGGCAATGTTAAGAGTGCCTGCCCTGAGGATCAAAGTACCTTGGTGGTAGGGGGTACGCAAGGTACAGCATTCCCAGTGGTAAATTGGCCCCAGTGGTAAATTGTCTAAGCTTACCTGCTTCCTGCCATGTGTGTTCACAGCAAGCCCTCAGGGAGTACACTCTGAAGTGCCGCTCGCTGGAAGAGCAGCTCCTCTCTCTCCGGCACAACGATGGAGACCGAGAGTTCCGGCTGAAAGACCTGGAATACAGCAAGCGAGCCTTGGAGCAAGAAATCCAGAATCTGAGACTCCAGGTAAAGGCAGGCCTTTGTTTCTATTAATGTGTGGCCTAATGACGAGTGACTGGGCCTCCCCAGCCTTAGTTCAGTAATCTAACCCAGGTACAGGGAACCTTTTATTATTATTTTTTGTCCTGCCAAGGGCCTCATTCACTTGGAAGGAATGAGGGTCAAGGGTTGCGTGCTGGCACTTGGGGGGTGGGGGGCAAATGCCAATATTGATAGGTGCTGGAGCCCAAAATGCGTGGGTTGCCCTTTTCACTCTCTCATGCGCTTTCTGCTGCTCCCTTCATAGGGACGGAGGAATGCTGCCTTGAGCATAGGCCCATCCAGCTCAATATTCCCTGCACTCAAATTTGGAGCTATACTTGACAATCTGATAAAGTTGACAGTTTACTTGGACTTTGTGATTTTAACTCACTTGCAAAGTACTCATTCTGTGTGCCTTATTTCATAATTTTGTTTTTCACCTTTTAACTTTTGTCTGTTGATGTAATCGTTCTCTCTGTTTTATATGCATTATAAAATGAAATACTGATAATAAACTCTGCAGGGGGGGGGATGCTGCCCACACTGGCTGACAACAGTGCTCCAGAGTTTCATACAGTGGCACCCCCCAGCTTTATCTCAATGGGGTGAACGTTGAATCTGAGATCTTCTGCATGCAAAGCAGAGTATGCAAAGAGAGCCCTCCTATCTTTCTCATTCTGCCACCCCGTTTTCTCCCTCGTTGGCACCCACATGAAACTGGGCTTGAGAGCTGCATGTAGATGAGAGGCTTCAGGTTGCCCCCCTGTGGTCTAAGGGCTATGCTACAACCATGAGCCAGAAATCAGTGAATACTTGCTGTTTTCTGGTCAAACCAGCAAGATAGGAAGGATATGCAGAGAAGCCTTTTATGCCCTTCTGGTGATGAGAATTACACCATCCTCTGCGTAAGAACATAAGAAAAGCCTGGCTTCTGGATCAGGCTAATGGTCCTTCTGCTTCAGCATCCTCTTCTCAACAGTGCCCAGGTCTAGGGGTTCCTGGTTCTAGCCACAGGAGCTTCTGATCCCTCCAGTTAATTAAAAAAGGGAATGTGGTGTGGTTTGAAAACAAGTAAAATCTATCTTGGAGAACCCTTGGCAAACTGCTGCTGGTCAGCAGGCAGTTCTAGGCTGCATGTAGTAATAAAAGAAGGTAAGAAGAGCCTCCTGGATCAAGCCCAACTAGTCCAGAATCCTATTCTCACAGTGGCCAATCAGATGCATGCAGGAAACCCACAAGCAGGACCCGAGCCCAAGAGCCCTCTCCTCTCGTGTGTTTTCCAGCAACTGGTATTCAAAAGCATCACTTCCTCTGCCTGTGGAGGCAGCCATCTTGACTGATGGCCACTGCCAGGGATAGTCTTTATCCTCCATGAATTTGTCCAGTCTTCTTTTAACACTTTCCAAGTTTGTGGCCATGACCACCTTCGTTGGGAGTGAACTCAGTGAGTTCAACTATGCCCCATGTGAAGAAGAAAAGGTAAAGGGACCCCTGACCGTTAGGTCCAGTCGTGGACAACTCAAGTTGCAGCGCTCATCTCGCTTTATAGGCCGAGCGAGCTGGCATACAGCTTCCGGGTCATGTGGCCAGGATGACTAAGCTGCTTCTGGTGAACCAGAGCAGCGCACAGAAACGCCATTTACTTTCCTGCCAGAGCGGTACCTATTTATCTACTTGCACTTTGGCATGCCTTTGAACTGCTAGGTTGGCAGGAGCAGGGACCGAGCAATGGGAGCTCACCCTGTCACGGGGCTTCGAACCGCTGACCTTCTGATCAGCAAGCCCTAGGCTCTGTGGTTTAACCCACAGCGCCACCCTCATCTCTTTTATGTGAAGAAGTACTTTCTTTTATATGTCCTGACTCTTCCAACGTTCAGCTTCCTTGGGTGTCAACCGGTTCTAGAGATGCGAGAGAGGGAGATGAGGGAAATTTCTTTGAACATCAGTTTTGTGACGGAGCTCGGTGAAAGTGACCCTGCTTTTTATCATCTGCGCCGTTTGCAAAAGTCAAACTAAATTAAGCATTTTGCTCTTGCACAGGCTTCCTCTAACACTCCAGGCCAGACCACCGTTGACGAACTATCCAGCCGCTATGTGGAGATGATCAACCAGCTTAGAGAGGATAAGGACAGGGAGATCCGCAACCTCAGGGTAATGTCAGCTTTCCTTGTGGGACACCGCAGGGGGAGAAAGTCCATATCGAACCTCTCCAAGCACACCTCTGTGTTTGTACAGCTCATGGCCACAGTGGACGTGGCATCGGGAAATCAGTGATTGAACTGCCTGCTTTCTAAAATTATTTCTACTATTAAAAAGGTTAATGGCAGCCACTGGGATGCTATTAACCTTTTTAATAGTAAGAATAATGGGCACTGGCAGTGTTGCTTAGCCCTGTCCCTTTATATCATTTTTGCCTTTTAAATTGCCCTCCACCCGAAGCTGCTACCTGCTCCATGGAACAAATAGCAGCTTCAAGGAAAAGAGATTTTAATCAGGGGGTGCAATGAGCGCAGTAGGTCGACCCCTTCCATATGCATAGCCCCAGTTAGTTTTAAACACACAATTACTATTGCACATTAGAAAACCCAGAAGGACAGCTGAACCACAAATCTCCCGATGTCACTGGGGGTGTGAAAATTCTTGCTGCTCACTATGAATGCTGGCAGTAGCATCTTATTAATCGTTTTTATTCTGAGGGTCGTAAGCCTCTGGGTGGGTGTCATCGGGTCCAAAGGGTGAGGTATTTTTATTTAGATTAATTTGTTTTTTATTGTATCCTTTGCTGAAAGTTTCAATGAAAATATATTTTTTTTAAAAAAAGTGGGGTACCAGTATTTTAATAAGCAACAAAATAAAGAGTGCCAGTGTTAAAAAATAAAATTTAAGTTAGTAGTTTTGCTTGTTTTTGCAACAACAACCCTTTATGAAAGGGGGTTAGTATTATTGTAACCACACTGCAGAGGAGGTGAGATTCATAGTGGAGACTCCCTACATTTGCTCTGGAAATCCTGGCTTTCCCATATTCTCCAGTTCCATTCCTTGGCTTTTCTATCACTTGCCTTTTTTATTGTTTTCTTTTAAAAAAAAAATTTGTATCTGAGCATGTGACCTGCTGTTCTTGTTTTCTAGTCCAAATTATGTGAATTCCAGCGGGATTTTTCAAGGAAGCAGGGGAGTGACACTGACCTCCAGATTAGACTGCAAGACCTGACTTTAAGGCTGGAAGAGAGAGATGCCACATTGAAGCAGTTGGAAGATGTAAGTAGCGCTGCTTTGCAGACCGTGGTGCAACGGGCAGTTGTTTGGAACTGCCCAGGCAGTCTCCCCCACTTTTATTTTTATTATTATTAAATTTCTTTACCAATCTTCATTCAAGGATCACAGGGTGGTTCACAAGATAAAAACACAAAAATACAGAACATGGTAACAGACCGAAACAATACGCCCCCCCCCAGTTCAAAAGACCATAAGTTGTTTAATTAGCCAAAAGGTATGTTTTAGGAACATAGAATCATAGAAATGTAGAGTTGGAAGGGGCCACAAGGATCCTGTAGTCCAATCCCTTGCAATGCAGGAATCTTTTGCCCAACGTGGGGCTTGAACCCACAATGCTGAGATTAAGAGTCTCATGCTGTACCGACTGAGCTATCCAGGAAGCTGCCTTCTACTGAGTCAGACCATTAGTGTGTTGCTTGGCTGTGGTACACCTAGGTTTCAGGGAGAGGTCTCACCCAGTCCTACCTGGAGATGCCAGGGATTGAACTTGGGAACTTCTGTATCCAAGGCAGATGCTCTACCATGGAGCTATGACCCTTCCCCAAAGAGAAGGTTTTCCTGCTGCCTCTCTTGATTCCTTAATGCAAGCAGATAAATCAAGGAATAGCCCATGTTGCATGATCTGGAGTGCTTTATTATAACTGCTCAGTACTTTGAGTTCCCAGCCTTTCATTTGTCTACATGCTCAGCAACACAAGGTTTGTACACCTGCATGGAGGTTGACAGGCACACCAGTACAGAGCAGAAGTCTCAAGAGTTTTCCATTTCTCCAGTCTGCCTTCTTCTCCTTCCTTGTGAGATAATTTGGCATTTAGTAAGCATTCTGTAAACATTCATATCCATCCTTGGCTCAGTGATAGAGCATCTGCTAGCACAGAGGAAATCCCAGGGTCATTCTTCAGGCAAGACTGGGAATGTTCCCTATCTGAAACCTTGGAAAACCATTGCTAGTCAGTATTGATTAGTGTGGCACCCAGCTTAACAACCCAAACTCATAACAATACTGAGGCAGATGGGCCAATGTTCTGGCTTGGTCAAAGGAGCCCAGTTAAGAATGTTATTGATATAAATGTGTTGAATGATACAAGCAAAGCCCATTAAGTGATAGCAAACAGAATACCACTATGTAAACAACTCAGCAGTTTTCCAAACAACACACAGTGAGATCTCCAGCATTCAAACTCATTTTGCACTTGTTCAACAAATGGGTGGCCGCTATTAACCTCTTAGTGCTTAATTTCTTCTTCTTGTTAAGGAAATGCTGTTGCTGTGAACCCTGAAAACATATTATTGTAAAAATCACCCACTGCATAATATGGAGTATACAGTATAAGACCATGGTCCAAAATAGAAATGGAATACCTGTTGAATTATATTATACATGCATCTCAATGCAACCCCTGATGTTCCCAAGGTGCCGTAGTTTGGCCTGGTTCAGGCATGTGTGTGTGTGTGTGTGTGTGTGTGTCAGCCTACTAAGCCCAGAAATACATAGGTCTTGTGCCTCCATCCTTATGCCATTCCTTCCTTCTTCTTCTTCCATTCAACATTTCCTGGCTAATTAACCATAGTTCAGCGACCTCTTGATCAATATCCCAATATGAAGTGTTCTTTAGTCATGACAAGCCTCTACCTTTCAAAGAACTGGATTTTACTTGTGATCGTCACTGTCTTGATAAAGATTTTGAGTGAAATAGCCTTTTTAAAAAATCTCTCTCTCTCTCAGGAAATCTTCAGATTGAAGCAAGAAAAACTAGCAAACAATTCATCCCAAGGAATAACAAAGACTATCATCACTAAAAAGTAAGGGCACTGCATGCAACTCTTTTTCTTTCTGACTGTCTGTCTCTCTTGTGCTGCAGGTGTGTGCAATGCTTTACAGCAGGGGTGGGGAACCTTGAGCCCATTTGGTTCTCCATTTGACTCTCCATTTGGCTCTCCAGGCTGTTTTGGAGAAGCCACACTCACCTGCCCAAAACCTGATGTCACACATAGAGCTGGCACTTACCAGCTGATTTTCAAACTCTTGGGAACCCCATGCAAGGAATTTTGGCAGATGGGCAGGACATCCTACCTGTCAGTCATGTGATAATGGTGTCATGTGACTGGAAGGTGTCATGGGACTGGAATGTGTAATAATAATAATTTATTATTTATACCCCACCCATCTGGCTGAGTTTCCCCAGCCACTCTGGGTGGCTTCCAACATAATAATAATAATAATAATAATAATAATAATAATAATAATAAAGCGATAAAACATCAAACATTAAAAACTTCCCTAAACAGGGCTGCCTTCAGATGTCTTCTAAAAGTCAGATAGTTGTTTATTTCTTTGACATCTGATGAGAGGATGTTCCACAGGGCAGGCACCACTACCAAGAAGGCCCTCTGCCTGGTTCCCTGTAACTTGGCTTCTCGCAGTGAGGGAACCGCCAGAAGGCCCTCAGAGCTGGACCTCAGTGTCCGGGCAGAACCATGGGGGGTTCTTCAGGTATACTGGGCCAAGGCTGTTTAGGGCTTTAAAGGTCAGCACCAACACTTTGAATTGTGCTCGGAAATGTACTGGGAAGGATCTGGCTCATGGAGCCGAAAAGATTTCCATTCCTGACCTTACAGAACATAAGAGCTACAAATCCCGGAGTGGTCAACCCCTCCTTTCAAAGAACTCTTAGAATTGTAGCTCTGAACTGAATGGGAGAGTGGGCCTCCTAACAGCCCTCGGCACCTTTAATAATCTACTGGCCTCCAAATGCTTTGGGGGAAGCCAGGACTATTGCCATGGTATAAGAGTGCTTTGAAGGTATCGTGCGGATCTGATGCCAGAATGTTTTGCACACTATATGTGGTATTAAAATAGAAATGCTGATAGATCCTTTTGAAATTCCAGGTACAGGAATCAGTATCCTATCCTTGGCCTCTTGTCTGATGACTACAATGTCACATCACCTGTAAAGGAATCGCAGACAATTGTAATTGAAAAAACTGGAGAAATGTGGAAGCAGGTAAGTCATCCCTAGGGGAATGTTTGTTCCGGAAGTCACTTAAGAAAGATGTACAGCTACAGTGACTGTTTTTCTGAGCATTATTAATTCTCAGAAAGACAATTCATTTAATTAATATACTGCTTTGTGCCAAAATGGCTTCTAAGCAGTTTACAACTAAAAATCCATACATCAGTTCTGGCACTTCTCAGGTGGGTTCCGCTGCCATTCTAAGAGAACAAGGGTGGCGTTCATGGCGAGTTCCGGCACCTCTTTTTCTAGAAAAATAGCACTGCCATGCATAATTAAAATGCACAATAAAACAATTCCACTGAAGCATTCATACGCCTTTAATTAAAATGTAAATAAAGCAAGCCAGTTAAAAAGTATGACATTTAAAAAGCATTTAAAGCAATAAGATGTCAAGTTCAAGCTGTGGGCATGCTTGCCTATATAAATGTGTCTTCAGGACCCAGTAGAATGCCATGGGGAATTTAGTATTTCAGCAGGGAGGGCATTCCACAACACTGGCACTACCAGTTAAAGAAACACCTCTGTTACCATATGCCAATATTTATCAGGCCATGGCAAAACTAACTGGGTTTCATGTAGTGGATGGGCATAGTGGGTTCCCCACAGTTACCTTTTGTGAGGGATATCCTAGGGTTGCCATATTTCAAAAAGTGAAGATCCAGACACAAAAGTTGTTGAGTTGATTTTGGTTTGCCAAAGTTGTTGTGTGAAAAATGAAAAATTGGCAAAAACGAAACTGCCAACATGGCATATATGCCATATATATATGCCAACATATGTCCAGATTTTCACAGACATTTTGCCGATTTCTTCCTGGACACTGCTTCCTACTACAGTATTCAGGATACTTCTGGGAAATTCTGGACATATGGCAACCCTAGGATTTCCCAGGTGTGGGCAGCAGCCCATATGCAACATTTCTTCATGGGCAGCCATTTTGGATCAACATAGGAAGCTGCTTTATACCAGGTCAGACCAATGGTCCATCTAGCTTGGTAGTATCTACATTGACTGGCAGCCGCTCTCCAGGGTTTCAAGGAGGAATCTTTCCCAGCCCTCCCTGGGGATTGAATGTTGGATTATCTACATGTAAAGCTCTGCCGCTCTGCTACCACAGCCTTTCCCCCAAGACATTGTTCTCAGACATTTTTTTCAGATTGCTGGATATTGTGAACTGGGTTGTAATCTGTTTCAGTGCCCCCCAAACTTTATAGGATGTGGCACCCTGGGCTGGGGTGCTGAGGTGAACAATTGGCAGAAATCTGGGATGGCCCTCCCAATGGCATCTGTAGACAAGAGGTAGTGGCAGTGCGGAGAAATTAGGATATATGGAGTAAGACCCAGGTTTTGCCAGCAAAGACTTGCTTGTCATAGATGTATCCCAGTACAGAAAATTTGTGCTAAAAGTTAAAAGCCATATTAATCCTAAATCTTGAGGACAAGGTCCAAATCTTGAAAGTCTGCCCAGCTAGTTCCGCATACCCAATGGGACTTTAGGGTTGTGTTCTTAAACAGCAATTCCCCAGGCTCCATGGCCAACTGCTTTTGAAACCTTGGGAATTCAAAAGCAGTTTGCAAAATGACTTCATATGCAAAATCAACAACAACAACCCCAGCCAACTAAACCTACATAAGAGCAACATTCCCAATTAGATGTTTGAAAAGGGTGTGTTGAAGTTGCCCTTTGCATGCCAGACAGGAAATCTTTCATTTTTCAGTTGATTTTTCTTGCTTTCTTCAAAATGTCGCAAAGTGCCCTTTGCGGTGTTACAGTTTATTTAAACTGATTAGGGCACAAAACCTTAGCTTCTTGCATTTGGTGTATGAAACTTGAGCTTTCAGAATAAATAGCAAATAATTATTATTTTTAAAATCTAATGAATGTATGCAGACGTAGAGCATGAATCATAGAATCATAAGAGTTGGAAGAGACCACAAGGGCCATCGAGTCCAACCCCCTGCCAAGCAGGAAACACCATCAGAGCACTCCTGACATATGGTTGTCAAGCCTCTGCTTAAAGACCTCCAAAGAAGGAGACTCCACCACACTCCTTGGCAGCAAATTCCACTGTCGAACAGCTCTTACTGTCAGGAAGTTCCTCCTAATGTTTAGGTGGAATCTTTTTTCTTGTAGTTTGGAACCATTGCTCCGTGTCCGCTTCTCTGGAGCAGCAGAAAACAACTTTTCTCCCTCCTCTATGTGACATCCTTTTATATATTTGAACATGGCTATCATATCACCCCTTAATCTCCTCTTCTCCAGGCTAAACATGCCCAGCTCCCTTAGCCGTTCCTCATTAGGCATTGTTTCCAGGCCTTTGACCATTTTGGTTGCCCTCCTCTGGACACGTTCCAGTTTGTCAGTGTCCTTCTTGAACTATGAATGATAATGTGTTTTCTTTGTTTTGCAACAGGAGGCCTTTACGGCTGATTAAAGAACTGCTTCCTTTCTTTCAAGTATGAACAAGTTCCCTGGACAAGCCACAGCTGATCAGAGGAGTTCATGTGCAAATGAATGTTGTTACATTATTTTTCTGCTTTTCTTCTTCTCCTATTGATTTTTCAAGTCTGAAGCGCAAAACAGTCACAGTTAGGGAAAAAATGTTACAGGCACACTATATAATGGTGTGTGTGGAATGGGGGTGTCTTGGCTTTGATTGTTCACATATGAGTGGTTTTCAAACATTATTCTTCCTTCAGTCTTAATTATATTGGCTCATCAGCAGAGATACTCTGGTGTGTCTTGAAAAGGAGTTTGAGGTGTATGAGTTCATACAAGGGACTGCCAAGTTTGTCCTCCCCATTGACCCATGGGAACAGAGAATGTCACTTAGAATGTACCCTTAGAATGTACCACTTAGAATGTACACTTAGAATGCAGTGAACTCACTGCAAAGGTGAGTAGCAATGGGTGAATGGTTTTTCAGGAAAGCTCATAAGATGTTAGGAAGCTGCCTTGTACTGAGAGCATTAGTCCATCTCAGTAGTGTTTGAAGTGATTTCAGGTGGGATGCTTCACAGTCAGTCCTACCTGGAGAGGCCAGGAGTTGAACCAGTTGATCTTCTGCGTGCAAGGCAGATACTCTAGCACTGAGCTATGAACTGAGATTTTCATCAAGGGATGCTTGTGTTCCCTCAAATGCAATGTGGCAACTACTATAGCAAATTGTCTTTTGAATGAATTCCCCACCCCCTACTGCCCTATCCTATAATCTCACTGGAAAACAGACACACACAACTCGTTATGCTTTGGATAAAATAAGTTTCTCCTCTCCCTCCCTCTCTCTCTTTTTTCGAAAAGTTCAGGTGTGCCACTTTTGAAATTAATCCATCATGCTGGATAGTTAGCAATGTCTGTGGGTTGACTTCATCACTTTGCAGTGCAAGGTCAATTGACAAAACTGAACAGTCAGGGTTGAGTTGTATATAGTAAACTTGCTTGCATGATTTTCGTGGTGTCAAAGGGCAGGGGGTGGGGAGCCCGACATGCTGGGGTGTGTGAATTGACTAGAAAGGACCATTTCCCATGGTAGATATCATGGTCAACTTAAGTTGGGAGGTGATTAGCAGGTGTCATTCAGAGAAAATTACATGATGCCTATGCCCATTTTTCAAGTGTGTCTTGGAAATGGTGTGATCACACAGTGACCATTTTGGGAGCTTTAAATAGTGCAGAAGTCACACCATGCTCCCCCTCAAGCTAATGCTAATGAAGACCCTCCAACTTGCCTAATCTGGGAAGGTCACAGCTATAGCGTAGTAATGGTGGGTTGTTGTGTTCACTGATAAAACTTGTTAGCCATGCACTTAAACCTCATTGATTTTTCAATCAGATAGAGGGGTGCCTATCTCCATTTGGGCAGTGCTCATTGTAAATAGAAAACCTGTGGGGCAGCATAGCAGGAAGGGTGTGTATGACACTTACCCAGAATCAGCCTAATGATGTGTTTGATGGCAAACACTCATACTGGTGTGTCTGCCAAAATAACATCATGTTTCCTGACAATGAATGTTAAGCACAAGAATGTTGTCACCACTGCCATAATCACTCTTGCAAGGGAATGAGGTGGGCTGATAAAAAGAATAATGAAAATGTGCTTTCGAGGAGTGTGGCTGGTGATTGTTATATCCCAAGGCAGCTATCTTGGGACTAAGCTTTTAAGCAGTTATTATCAAATTTGTTTTACCAATTGTGACTGTTATTATTATCTTGATAGCATATAATTTTCTGTTTTGCATGTAGAGCTTTTTGTTTTCTTGTTCAGTCCTCTATACAGTACTGAAAAAAAATGAAACAAACCCCGAGTTTTGCCCAGCAAAGTTGTTTTGTTAACAAAATAACTCCAGTTTTACTCCCACCTAAAATATTGGAACTTTGGACCAGAGTAAACTGTGGTTTACTGTTGTAAATCATCTCAATTTCTGATCCACAACTAGCATATGCTTTCCCTACCCTTCAATTTTGCATTCCCAGGCAGGCTGCAAAAACAGGTTAATCTACCCGAAGCGAGCTTCCATTTATGCTTTGTTGGCTGCCATTATACCTTGCATTGGCCTATTTATTGGTAAAAATGAGGGCAGCACCCAAAATAGAAATCAGAGAGAGAGAGACGGAGAGAAACAATCTGTAGGAGGGGGGGAAATAATCAAGGTTTCCATTTGAAAGGCATTAGGCATTTTCTACTTTTTTCCAGAACTTTGAGATTTGCCTCTCTCTTTTTTAAAATCTTTATTTTAAAAAAATGTTTTCCCAGATTCTGCAAATTAAAGAGGCATACCCAAGGAGCACCATCAATTAGGAACCCAATAAAATGAACTAAATTGGACAAGAGCACATTCCACACTCTTGAACACTCTTGATCTAGCTCTGAGGGCCTTCTGCCGATTCCCTGTGAGAAGTAAGGTTACAGGGAACCGGGCTGAGGGCCTTCTATGGAATGCCCTTCGATCAGATGTCATGACTTTTAGAAGACATCTGAAGGCAGCCCTGCTCAGGGAAGTTTTTCATGTTTGATGTCGTATTGTGTTTTAATCTGTTGGAAGCTGCCCAGAGTGCCTGGGGGAACCCTGTCAGATGGGCAGCAAATAAATAAATTATTAATAGTATTATTTTTATTATTAGTATTATTATTATTGGCACACTTCCCAATCATTTCATTAGAACACCAACTGGAGATGTTTGTAGCTCAACAGCAGAGTGGTGTTGGTTATGCAGCTACAAAATAACACTTTACTAGGTTTTTGTAGGGATTTGTTTTGTGGGTACACGGGCGCTCCCTTCCCTCTCTTTTCTCACAGCGTGATGGATGTTGGGTCATTTTGGGAGCTGACACATAACAGTCTGTATCTGTATCAATAAGCCCTTAACAGTTTACAGGGGGCAAGCCTACATATATCTTTGTTAAAACAAAATAAATATATTTGTAAGCTTGATTTCTTAGCTGTCGACTGAATTTTTTAGATTATTGATGTATGAAGTTGGTAACTCTACGAGATGGTAATATCAAGTATGAAATGTTCTTTTTAAAAGTCAATTTTATTTTTTAATTGGGGTGGGGCGGATTCAAGTCCCCTGATTTTTTTAACATGTTAATACATGTGCTTCAGTGCAGCAGTCTCTAGTAGTAATGGGCTCACTAATGAACAGAACTTGCCTGCAAAGCGCATTTTTCTCCATTTCATGGGGTTTGCCATACACATATCATGAAATACCTTTTTACCTGGAGCTTAGTTCTTCCCACTGAAGTATATGGGACAGGCAGCATCTATACATAACAAAACCTCTTGGCTATGTGGAATAGCCACAAGTCGCAACATTGCCTAAAGGGCTAACATAATGGACTTTAATATGGGGAAGAGGAAGTCATGAATGATGGGCAAGATGACCAAACCTTCCGGGCAATTATTGCTTTTTAAGAATGGAGTACAAAAGAGACTAGAGCTATACTGAAATTTCCGCCAGGGACACAACAGGTCCCCACAGGTTTTCTCAATGCAAGCTGATACACTCCTAAGGAATCTTGGGGAAGCCATCTCATCTTATCTCCAGAACTGACACATCTAAAGCAACAAAAAGATGAGGTTGTAAATCACAGCTCTGAAGCAATTAAGAAATTAAAGGACTTCACTACGCATCTGTCAGGGGTTCAGGAGCAGAGGCAAAGCAGAGTGAGCAAATGGAAAGTGAGGAGGAGGAGTACGAAGGGGGAGCAGGCAGTGACAGTGGGCAGAGTCAATCCACAAGCCTCTCTAGCGAATCGGAGGACTCACAGAAGGGAGCACCTATGGCCAGAGCGAGGGGGGTTCCAGGGGGGAAGCCCCAGGAGGGAGGGGCCAGCGGGGAGTCCCTGAGCAGCAGTTGGAAATCAGGACCAGCTTCTCCACCAGAGCGCAGTGGGGAGGGGGAGTCCCAGGAGTCGGGACCAATGTTCTCATCTCCAGTGGGAGGAGAGGAGTCAGGCTTGGCAACGCCCACATCAGGGAGCGGGGAAACGGTCAGAAGGAAAGTTACCGGCTGGGCGCGCGCGCCAAGTTCAAATGTACAGGAGAGCGGCACAGCAGGGAGTCCTGACAGGGAGCCAGGTCCTAAAGCCCGCCGAAAGGAAGGGGGAGACTCAGGGGGGTCAGCGTCAGAGGAATCCAGGAAGGAGGTAAGATCAGAGGGCAGAAGGACCCAGAGGAGGAAAGAACAGCGTAGGAGGTGGAGCAAGGCTAGAATCTTAAACTGGTGTGGGTTCAGCAGCGAGTCAGAGGGAACTTAGCCGGTCTAGCGTCAAGACGTGGGTCTGCGCGCCCAGAGCTTGGAAATGGAAACTAAGCTTCAATAAAGACTTTTGTATATGACATCCACTGGGCGCTGGTCCTCTGTGAGCTGGAACCTAGCGGCAGGCCTGACAGTAAGTTCCCTCTCTGCTTTTTTCCACCAATTTTACAACCTCGTGGCGTGTGAGAAAGCAGTGGGGGGTGAAGATTGGTGCTTCGCGAGCTCACGAAGAACAGGGAAATGACTACCGAAGAGAAGATAGCGAGTCTGCAAAACGCAGTGACGCAGCTGACCGCAGAAATTGCAGCGTCCAGAAAGAAGGAACAGGAAGCAGCTGCTGCCTACCAGGATCTGCAAACCAGGTTTGAAAAGCTCACTACACAGAGGCTACCGGCCACCAGACCAGAAGGGATTGGGCTGGGGAATAGAGGAGGGAGCCTTGTGTCCCATTTCAATGGGGACCTGCAGGAGTACCCTAACTTCAGAGCAGATGTAATATATGCCCTGCAGCTGCTAGACCAGGACTTCAAAAATGAGGAGGAGAGAGTGGGATTTATTGTTTCGCATTTGCGGGGAGAGGCGAAATCGTGGCTGCGGAATCTCTGGAGAGATAAGGATCCAGCCCTCCATGATGCAGTTGCCTTCGTTAAAGCGATGGATGCGTGTTTTTTGTCTGAGATTGATGTTGACATCGCCAGGAGACAGATTCATGGGCTAAAGCAAGGAAGAGCCACTGTCCGGCAGTATCATTCACGCTTTTTCGCATTGATTAATTCACTGGGGTGGGAGAAAGACTCAGCTGCCGTCAAAGACCTGTTCTGGGAGGGGCTGAATGGAGCTGTGAAGGACGAGATTGCAAGGGGGGAGAGACCCCAAACCACCAAAGAGGTTGTGCAGAGGGCTCTTACGATTGGAGTGAGGCTGGAAGGACGCCCTTGGGAAAAAGAGGAAGGGCATTGGGGACGCACACCAACGAAAGCACCACCCCCCTTTCCCAAGGAAGCGGCGCGAGCTAGATCCCTGCCTCCAATGGGAGGGGGAGAAGAGCCGATGGAGATAGGTGGTGCTAAGGCTCAGTCCACAGCTGGAGCCCTAACGCTGAGAGCAGCCAAAATGAAGCCTCCTAGAGGGACCAGGAAGTGCTACATCTGCGACAGTGCTCAGCACATGGCAAAAGAGTGTCCCCAGCGGTTTCACAAGCACACTGCAGCAGCAGCAACAGTAACAGAAGCAGTGCAGCAAAGAGAATCGCAGCAGGAAAACTCCACTGTCTGGCTGGAAATGGAGCCTCTGGGCAAATCAGTGAAGCAATCCCCAGGGACATTGCAGCCCACGGACCCCCTCCCACCCAAACCAGTGGTGCAGCTCACCGCATCCCTTCAACTTCCCAATGGGCTCACTGTGGAAATTCCCATTACCATTGATTCTGGGAGCAATGCAGATTTTATAGGCATGGAGTTCGTCCAGCAACATGGCATAGCCCTTCTGCCAGCGACGGTACCTCTGAACGTCGTCACGGTGGACGGCAGGGAGCTACTGGGAGGGCAAGTGCTGCAGCAGATGCCGCCTATGGTGATGCGTATTGGTAATCACCGCGAAGTCATCAGCTTCAACGTCACCAGACTGTCGGACACGCCCATAGTGTTGGGCATGAGTTGGCTGGATAGGCACAGCCCGGCGTTAGCTTGGTACCAGCGTCAACTAACCTTCGGCTCCTCCTACTGCGCAGAACACTGCATCCTGGCTGACTTGGAAGGTGAGGGGCATGAGGATGGACCACAGCTAAACTTCGGCATGTTGCAAGCAGTACCCAACAAGTACAAAGAGTTTTTGGAGGTCTTCTGCGAGAAGGAGGCGGACAAGCTGCCGCCCCACAGACCCTACGACTGCAAGATTGACCTCCTGCCGGGGGCGACGCTGCTGACGGGGAAACTGTACTCCATGTCTGAAGATGAATTGCAAGAACTCAGAGAGTTCATAGAGCACAACTTGAAGCGGGGATTCATCAGGGAGTCCAAGGCGGCAGGGGGCAGTCCCGTGTTCTTTGTAAAGAAGCGGGACACGCCCCAGAAGAGGCTGATCGTGGACTTTCGCATCTTGAACCAGAAAACCAAGCCCTCAGCCTTCCCTATGCCCAAGATCGATGACCTGCTGGCGACGGTGAGAAAGGGTTGCATCTTTACCAAATTGGATCTGCGCGGAGCGTACAATCTCATTCGCGTAAGGGAAGGCGACGAGTGGAAAACGACCATGTTTACGCCGCTGGGAACTTATGAATATAGAGTTATGCCTTTTGGATTAAAAAATGGTTCCCACTGTTTTCAAGCCTTCATGCATCATGTCTTGGCGGGTCTCCTCTACAAGAAGTGCGTATGCTTCCTGGACGACATCCTGATCTTCTCAGAGTCGCAAGAGGCTCACGAGAGAGATGTCAGGGAAGTTCTGCAGAGGCTGCGGGAGCACAGGCTGTACGCCAAGCTGGAGAAGTGCCAGTTCGACAAGACGGAGGTGGATTTCCTAGGCTACAAACTGTCCGACAAGGGACTGGCCATGGACGGTGCCAAGGTACGAGCAGTGCTGGACTGGAAGAGCCCACGCAATCGGAAGGAAGTCCAGAGGTTTGTCGGCTTTGCCAACTTTTATCGCAAATTCATCAAAGGTTTCGCCATGCAGACAGCGGCCATCACCGACACCCTCAGTTCCAAGAAGAAGAAGTTCATCTGGACGGAGCAGGCGGAGCAGTCCTTTCAGAAGCTCAAGCAGCTCTTCGCTTCCGAGGAAAACCTGCTACACGTAAATCCCAGCAGGCCCATGAGAGTGGAGACGGACGCCTCGGACAGGGCCGTGGGAGCCGTTCTGTTGCAGCAAGACCACCAGGGGGACTGGAAGCCGTGCGCTTTTTACTCCAGAAAACTCAGCAAAGCGGAGCAGAACTACACCATCTGGGACAGGGAGTTGCTGGCCATACATGCAGCCTTCAAGGCGTGGCGGCACTTTCTTGTCGGAGCCAAACACACGGTGCAGGTCCGCACAGACCATAAGAACTTGGAGTATTGGCGCACGGCGAGGTTCCTGAACCAGCGACACATCCGCTGGGCGGAGTTTTTTGCAGACTTCGACTTCAGAATTGAGTACATCCCAGGAGACAGCAACGTCTTGGCGGACGCGCTGTCCAGGAAACCGCAGTATCTGGAAGCAGAGGCACCGGCAGCGGCCAAGCACATTTTCACACCACAGGCGTGGGCATGCGCGTCAGCCACGGTGGACCTGGACGCGGTACGCCGCGCGCTGCAAACGGACTCTTTCGCCCGGGCCAAGATGGAGGAGCTGCGCAGCGGCACGGCGAGGGACGACGAATTCCAAGTACGCGACGGCCTGCTCCTCCGCAAGGGAGTCCTCTACGTACCAGGAGACAGCCTCCGTGCGAAGGTACTGCAACAGCTGCACGACGCGCCCAGCGCCGGGCACTTCGGCAAGGAGAAGACGGTGGACTTAGTGGCCAGAGACTTTTGGTGGCCTAAGATGCGGGGGGATGTAGCGGACTACGTCAATAGGTGCGACACCTGTCAGAGGGCCAAGCCTGTACACCAGCCGCCGGCGGGCCTGTTGGAACCGCTACAGACGCCGTTCGAACCGTGGGAGAGGGTGGCACTGGACTTTGTCACGGATCTGCCTAGCTCGAGGGGCAAGACAGCAGTACTCGTGGTAGTAGATCTGTTCACCAAGATGGCCCACTTCATTCCTTGCGCGAAGGTGGCCACGACCGAGCAGACCGCTAAGATGTTTATAGACCACATGTTCAAGGTGCACGGCCTACCACGGTCTATTTTGTCCGACAGGGGGCGCCAGTTCATCTCCAACTTCTGGCAAAAGCTGATGGGTTTCCTGAACGTCAAAGTCAGCCTGGCGTCGGCGAGACACCCGCAGACTAATGGGCAGGCGGAGAGGGTCAACGCCATCATGCAGCAGTACCTGAGATGTTACACGAACCAGCAGCCCTCGACCTGGGTGGACTATCTACCGTTGGCCGAGTTTGCCTACAACAACACGAAGCATGCGTCCACGGGGGTGACACCGTTTTTCGCCAACAACGGGCGGCATCCCAGAACCTTCCCGGGGTTGGACACAGTGAGGGAGGGGGAGCCGCAGGGAGCAGAGGCCGTGGCAGCGGAGTTGCAGGAGATACACAAGCAGCTCAGGAGGCAGTTAGAGATGGCGAAACAGGCTTACAAAGTGCAGGCAGACCGACACAGGAGGGTTGGGGAAGACATCCAGGTGGGAGACTGGGTCTGGTTAGCAGCCCAGGCAGTTCCAGCCAGATCGTTGGCCAAGAAGAAACTCGGACACAAGCAGCTAGGGCCTTACCAAGTAGAGGCGCAGATCAACCCAGTGGCCTTTCGGTTGACACTCCCGGAGGGGTCCAGAATGCACCCGGTCTTTCATAGATCAGTGCTCACACCCTACAGAGAGCCCCACAGGTTTCAGGCACCAGGGACGGCGCCAGACCCGCTCAGGGAAGCGCCCAAAAAGGGGGGGTCGCCGAGAGGGGAGCCACTTAATGAAGCCACGGAGATTTTAGACTCAAGGTGGGGGGAGGACGGGATTGAATATCTTCTCGCCACAGAGGATACCCCGGCCAGCACCAACAGGTGGGTGCCGGATTACGCGGTGGAGGAGCAGTGGCTCAAGGAAGAATTCCATACGCTTTTCCCGCACAAACCCATGCCGGCGGGCTTTTTCGACGACTGTCTGTTCACACCCACCCTTTCAGCCAGCACCTTCAGGGGTTTCTCTTCAGTGGAGGACTCGGTTCAGGGAGGCAGTTCCCCAGAGGGATCGCTCTCGGGTTTTGGCACGGGGGGATCTTATTGGTGGGAGGACCAACCTGAAGTGGGCTGGCGCAGAGACAGGCCGAAGGGACCCGGGGAAGTGGAGTCCCCGCAGGCGACAGGGGGAGAAGGGGTCTTGGGTGATTTGGGGGCGGACTCAGATTTCGAACACACCGCTCAGGAGATGGAAGCGGAGGAGATCGCCGTCGACGAGCCCTTGGGGGACTTCCCAGACTTATCCCGATGGCTGCATGCCTCGGGGGACGAACTGTATCCTGGACTCACCCCCACAACATTGGAGCACCCGGAACCCGCACCGAAAGAGGGGGAGGGGGGAAGGGGGGGCTTCGAGGGGGGGATGGATGTCAGGGGTTCAGGAGCAGAGGCAAAGCAGAGTGAGCAAATGGAAAGTGAGGAGGAGGAGTACGAAGGGGGAGCAGGCAGTGACAGTGGGCAGAGTCAATCCACAAGCCTCTCTAGCGAATCGGAGGACTCACAGAAGGGAGCACCTATGGCCAGAGCGAGGGGGGTTCCAGGGGGGAAGCCCCAGGAGGGAGGGGCCAGCGGGGAGTCCCTGAGCAGCAGTTGGAAATCAGGACCAGCTTCTCCACCAGAGCGCAGTGGGGAGGGGGAGTCCCAGGAGTCGGGACCAATGTTCTCATCTCCAGTGGGAGGAGAGGAGTCAGGCTTGGCAACGCCCACATCAGGGAGCGGGGAAACGGTCAGAAGGAAAGTTACCGGCTGGGCGCGCGCGCCAAGTTCAAATGTACAGGAGAGCGGCACAGCAGGGAGTCCTGACAGGGAGCCAGGTCCTAAAGCCCGCCGAAAGGAAGGGGGAGACTCAGGGGGGTCAGCGTCAGAGGAATCCAGGAAGGAGGTAAGATCAGAGGGCAGAAGGACCCAGAGGAGGAAAGAACAGCGTAGGAGGTGGAGCAAGGCTAGAATCTTAAACTGGTGTGGGTTCAGCAGCGAGTCAGAGGGAACTTAGCCGGTCTAGCGTCAAGACGTGGGTCTGTGCGCCCAGAGCTTGGAAATGGAAACTAAACTTCAATAAAGACTTTTGTATATGACATCCACTGGGCGTTGGTCCTCTGTGAGCTGGAACCTAGCGGCAGGCCTGACAGCATCCCTCACATTTTATTTTTACACTGTATTGAAGCTAGTACATACAATTCTCCCAAGTTCAGTAGGTGTTATGGCATAGCCCAGAGCTATGTACCGGTAGCTAACCTCCCCTTAGAAATATGATTTAGTCCTATGCTGATGTGGCTTCTTGGGCAAAATCACCCCAGTTTACTTCTCAACCTTTCTAAAGTTGTTTCAATGTGTGCTACACAGTTCAAAAATGGTTAGGAGAGTTGGAACATGGCGTATTCACTATGTCTCCCCTTTCACACACAATTCATTCTCCCTGATTGGTCCTAATTATGCATTATTCTGCAGGTATACTTTTGGATTATTATTTTTTTGCAAGCTAGGCGAGGAGGGATTTCTGTCTTTTTTCCAGGAAAATACAAACAAAAAATGAAATGATAATTTAAAAAATGAAACAAAACACCACAACCCAATGTATCCTAAAGCATTTTATCCACACTTTGCACACTTGTTTTTTCTAAATAAACTATCTTGTGTGTTCATATTTTTGAAACTTGGAATGCTTTGCTGTTACACACACCCACACCCACACTTTCCACAGAAGCACAAACTCCAATACCAGAATTGCTGCTGGAACTTGAATACCGGGAATCCATATACTATTAGTGCTAGGACAAATATCACCCTGTGGCGGAGAATTCACTGAATCCTGGTTTGGAACAGCTAATTCAACTCAACCATGCCTGCAATCCATGGCTCATGTTGCCCTGGGAAGGGAGGCGAGAACGGCTGCACCTGAGGGGAAGAAGGAACATGAGCCTGTTCCAGAATTCAAAACCCTGGCTGGAAGATTAGGAAAGAAGCTGAATCAGCGTCTACTGTAGCCCGTCACCACCTTTTTGGGAGCTCTTTTTTTTTTTAATGGTCATTTGTAGTTCCCTTGCAATTAAGATAAAAAGAAAACAAAGAATTGCCCATCCCAGTGTAGAGCTATATAAAAAATAGTCATATGCTTTGGTCACTTATCAACAAGATTTTGAAGAGCCACCACAAGTAAGTGCAGGATGGATTGGGTAATAGTGTGGAGCCATAAAATACTTGAATGACACATCAGGGAACCAAAGGGTGCAAAGGCTTAAGCAAAGGTACTTTTTATATGCCCCACTGGATACTTTTGGAGGATACACCTCCATGTTACTGCTACATCACAGTCAATATCTGGTATCAAAAGTGATCTCTGTTTCAAAAGTGGTTTGTCAAGTGGGTTCTGTGGGGCAGCAAAATATAAGCCAGGAAACATCTGGAAAAAGTTGAGCAGTAATCTGAATCTTGGCCTAGTTTGAAAAAATACTTTTTTTTTTTTTTTGTATTGCTTGATGAAATAGATGTGCAGAGATGTTTGGGAAGCTGCTATAAAAAGTCACTTTTCCATCAGTGATTTGGTCATTCTAACTAAGGCTCATGTGCAAATTAGCCCTTTTCCTCAGCGCATCTCACTTCTACGAATCACTGGCTGATGAAAGGGAGGAGTTTGAAGGCAGAGTCAAATTTTGAGTATTGCAGGACCATGTTATGGAAAGCACTAGGAAGCAAAATTAAATGTTAACATTAGAAACATGGACCAAGCACACACATCCTGATCCTAAATATGCTTCAAAATTTACTTTGCAGCAAGTCTCACTTCATTGGTGCTTATTTTCAAGTTCAGTGAATTTAAATTTTAGGTGCAAGGTCACTTAATATAAAAACAGTACTGGAATGCTATTTCATAATAAAATTAATGCACCCCCCTATGCTGTGTGGCATTTGCCAAGCAGAGATATCATTAGTACTTCCTTTTTGGAGCACGCAGGCAGATGCAGCAAGCTGTTTTACCCTGCTATGTTTCTACCGGCATTGATCCAAATCAGGGTAGCTGTTCTGTTGCTGTTATTTTGAACAGCCTTGTTCCAATACTTGCACTATGATCAGAGTGCAACCATGGGAGCAAGCTGCCTGCTTCCACACAAGCCTGCTAGTAGTATATGTGCATGCACAAACACACATACAGTGCACACTCAGGAGTGAGGTGATGCCATTTAGTCAACAAGTTCTTCAAAAACACTAAAGGGAGGGGTGGCAAGTACACTTTTTAACACAGGTACATACTGTAATACCACATCATGATGGAGCTTAAAATGAATTTAGTTGTACTTTTTGTCTGCTTTCAATACCACTGTTCCAGCTCTCAGTGAACTACAGGTACTGCAGATTCAATGAACGGGCAATATTGGTTCACTCAAAGAGGAGGCAAGACTGAATATGAACACAATTTTTAAAATCACACACTAACAATTAAATGAAAAAAGTCTTAACCACTATCTTTTTCTGTAAATGAGAGTTCTGTCTTTGCACTCTTAATCAATTACAATTAAAAAAACAAATCTGACGCTTACTGTGATTGTGATTTACAATAAATCCTCAAAAACAGTGATCAGGATGTCAACAATTAAAATTTGAACTAAATGATGAGTAAGCAAAACAAATATCTAGCCTGAGCAAGGAATGCAAACTTTTTCAAGAAGCTTGGAGTGCAAGAGATGCATTTTATTGTATGCTCATTACAATGAGTAACACATTTTGAAATAATAGTCCCACATAACAGTGACAATCTTATTTTACATCGTGTACATCATTTTTTACAGCCACATAAAACACAAGGTTTCCCAAAGTTAACTTTCTGAAGTTTAGAAATATAAAAAAAATTTATTCTCAAGGAACTGATTCTCATCTGGTGCAAAAACAAAGTATGAACATTATCTGAAACACAAAGCCACAATATAGTAGCATGAAGTAAAGTTACAATTTATTATGTGAACAGCTGTGTGCAAACATAAAGCAACTTAAAAAAAAAAGTTTTAAAAAAGTACACATTATATGCATAACATTTATGAACAGTTTTTAATTATTAAATAGCCCTAGACCAGCTTGTTATATTAAGCGCCATTTTGATTTGCAGCATGCTAACACAAAGCATTGTTTAAAGGGATGCATATTTCAAATGTATACACTGTAAACTGAAGATCCACCTCCAAACTCTAGCGGCAGCATATTGTTCTGGTTAAATACTGCATATATAACTTTCTTACAGATTGAAAATGCATGTTTATAGTATGGTATATGTTTTGTATGAATTGATTAAAAGGTGCAATTTTCATTTCTAAATGGAAAGATTTTTAATTTGCAAGGAAGGACCACAGTAGTCTACCCTTGCCAGGAACACTGCCCCCTAAGATTCCCTAGGCATTTCCAACTAATGTAATCTTGATACTCTTTTTTGAAAAAGGAAAACAGTAAAATAGCAAGAAAAACAGTGCCAAATCATAGCACCAACAGCCGCAGCCATCAATTTTTTATTCTTTTTCAAAAATATTATAATAATTAGATCGGCCAAAAGGTAATTTTTTTATATCTGCCATACTGAACATTCAACTGCAGTTTTCAGATAAAAAGGGAAATTATATACACACACATCTTCAATCCTAGTACTGAACAACACCTTTTGAGCTCAAAAACAATGCTGTATTTTTAACACCATATCCTGCGATAACATAGGTCAGCAGCTCTGGAAAAAAAAAGTTTAAATATTGCTCATTGAACCTAAATAAAGGAAGGAAACTATGTTTCCTGGTGAAATGTGTGTTTGCTTTAACAACAACAAAAAAGACAGATCTCAAAATCTAACCAATTCTTGTTTCCCAGCACAGTTAAAAAATGTAATGACAAAGCAACTGACTTCTACCTGCATATTGTAGACTTGCCATAGCAAACATTTCTAAAAACTCCCACCCCCAGTTTTCATTAAGGATATAAATGGCGTTATTGATAAAGGGCTAAGATAACGGTCTTAGTATTTTCTTTAGCTTAATTATATATAACACTTTAAACAGAAGACATTCAAGGTCTCTTTCCGCAGCTTTTCAAACATTCATCTCTGCATTTTATAGTGTTCTTTAGGTTTTGATGAGCAACAATCATAGGGCTATGAGATCCCCTGTCAACCCTAATACTTTTAAAGACTTGTAATACAAAGAATGTAAAGTTATGATTTAATATCAAGCTTTGAAACCAGGAGAAACAGTTCATGAGAGTTTTCTTCCCCAATTAAGCAGATCACAGTTTCTAAACCGTTTTCTTCTACAGCTCATATGTTACATTAGGGCCTCTTTGTGATGTCTCATTATATGCTGATTTTTCTCTGATGGTCTACGGAATCCCTTTTTGCAGTACTCACACCTGTGCGGATAGTCTTTTGTGTGTATTGATATGACATGCCGCTTGAAGCCTGATGCATCTGTAGTGCTATACTCACAATACTGGCATTGATAGACTTTCCTTCCACTGTGGGTCTTCATGTGCTTCTTCAGTTCAGTTTGTTGCCTAAATCCTCTCTTGCATCTTTTGCATTTGAAAGGCAGGTCCTTAGTGTGAACTGAGAGAATATGCCCACTAAGTACAAAAGGATCTGAAGTCTTAAAGTCACAGTGCCTGCACTGATGTACCTTTTTACCTTTATGTGTTTCACTGTGCTTCTTGAGCTCCGATGGACGGTGGAAACCTTTTTCACACACCTCACATTTGTGAGGAAAGTCCTTTGTGTGAACAGATATTATGTGCCGTTTCAGGTCACTTGAGTTGGTGCTCTTGTGGTCACAATGTGGGCACTGATGAGTCTTATGCCCTTGAAACAACTCTGTGTGCTGCTGGAGTTCTTTCTCATCTGTGAATGCCTGCGGACAATGTTCACATTTAAAGGGCAGGTCAGTACCATGCTTGGTTTTGATGTGTGTCTTCAAATTGGACTGATCAGCACAACGAAAGACACAATGCTGGCACTGGTAAGGCTTCTCCCCTGTGTGGGTCCTCATATGCTTTTTGAGCTCAGAAGGATGGCGGAATCCTTTCCCACACTCAACACAAACATGAGGGAAGTTCTTGCTGTGAACCGCAAGCAGATGTCTATTAAGCAGTCCTTGCTCTGCTGTCTCATAGTCACAATATTTACACTTGTGCAATTTAGGTTCCTTGTCCCTTAAGATCAGTTTATTTGAACTCAGTGGGCTTGCTTCTCTGTATCGCCTGGTGTACTCTGTGAATTCATGCGTTTTGTCAACTTTGTTGATGAGCTTATGGCTTTCCAAATGATTATGAAAGCTTACTTTCTTGTTAGTTGTAAAATCACAGTCTGTGCATTGGTATTTCTTCTTAATCATGTGATCTGGGTGGTTTTTCATATGCCTTTTCAAGAATCCCCTGGATTTAAATTTTTTCCCACATATGTGACAAGGGTAGACGGTTAAGGGTTGTCCATCAGGACCTATTATAACAGCTGTTTTAAACAAACAGAAAATATTATGAAATAAATTGTAACAAGAAAAAGAATGATTCTGACATCAATGAAGCAGAACACAGTATCATTTTTAAAAAAACACCAATCATGTAATGTTTTGAATAAAGAACAGAGCAATCCAAAAGTGGGAGAGTGAGAATTAAAGGCAGATTAATTGCTTTTTCCTATGACCAACTAGGTTCTTGCCAGCAGGGGAGAAAGTATTGGGCCCCCACATTTTGCCTTTTTAATGTTCCTTTCCCATGCTAGGATTTATTTATTTTTAAGTTTCCCTCCCACTGATTTCAATAGGATATCAGTGAAGTGGGAGTGGGTTGAATTCTGTGGATCCAGTCTCAGCACATTTGTGGAACATTCTTTTTGCCATTTTCAAAATCTGTGCTTCCGCGGTCTCAAAGAGGAGGCATACAAAGTTGGATCACCCTCTTCTAGGGTCAACCTCTCTCCCATTCACTAGATCTTAAGAATCCTATTACGACTAGAATTTGTATTTATTGCTTATAATACTTATAGTCTTTTCACTTTCTATTATTCAACCATATTTTCAATTCTTCATACTTTTGTCAACGTATGCTGAAATTTACTGCTGATAACAATTAAACAAATCTTCACTTCTGAGGATTCACCAAGAGGCACTGAAATTTAACACTTTTACAAAAGAGACTGAGGAATGAAAGACAGTTCTTGTGTCCAAAGCTGAAACTAAGAACTTCAAACTTAGCAAGCTTCTAGCTGGATAAGCTCAAAACACTTGTCATCAATATTTGGGCTAACAAGTATGGAGATTAAGTCCTAAAACAATACCGGAAAAACAACAACTTTACATGGATGGCTTTCAAAGACAACTGACCACCTCAACCAAAATTCCAAAGTCAGGGTAGTACAATATTCCAAAGTGAAAAAGTGTGGTGCTAGAAGGATGATGGTTAAGTCTATTTCCCTGTATCAGTTTTTGTTTGAAAAATGGCGTGGGACATTTTTACCAACACATTAAGTTGGCCGGAACAAAAAAACTTCCTAATAAGGCATATTCTATGCACCCTGGTGTTTAGAAGCACACACAAACATCTCCAAGGTTTGGGTATTTATATGTATTCCTGGATAGTTTCTGTTTGACATTTTTACTCCAGTATTTTACACTGGCTGGGGTAAAGAAATACTTCTATTGAAAAATTCAGTTGATTTCCTTGGAATTTTTATGTGGAGACTTTTTATTTTTGTTTTCAGAAAGAAAACTGTAAATGTCAGTGGCTGAATTACCGAAACATGGATTTCTGCTGTGCAAATGACTATGTCCCATAATGACTACACTGTAGTCTAATATTGTGTAAATTCTACAATGAAAAATGCACTGAGTGGTGGTTCTTTGCCCTTGCTGATTTTTTAAAAAATAATTTTTTGTGCTGGCTGTGCACAAGCTGACAGTGCAACACAACAAAGAATAATCTCTTATAAATTACCTTTTAGGAATTTCCAATCCACATGCCTCCTACTATATTAATATAACAAGAACTTAGCTACTGCAGAAATACTACATGAACTTGTAGTATAAGAAAGTCAGGAAATACTCTTCTGACTATGCAGCTAATAAGATAAGAGAAAACTCCTAACACTGTAAGAATACGGAATCAACTACACTTTTATCTTCTAATTTAAGAATGCTAAAAGCTACAGATAAGTAGGTAAAAGCTAGCCAAGGAAGTCGTTTTACCTGTTTGCCACTGCCTTGCTTCCCCTCTCCTCCTTTTCTTGGCTTTCTGTTTAAGCAGTCTGTTTGTGCTAATGCTATCACAGATTTGCAGGAATTGTGTTGCATTAACATTTTTGTTTTCTAATCTTGCATCCAAGTTGGTTCCTGATGTAAAAGACCAGATACGCATCACAATGTGGCAAGAGGCTACCTTATAAGAGCTTATTTTGAACACTGAAGCTGTTTAGAGAAAGGACCATCTGTTGCAATTGTGTTTGCACTGAGATTGGGACAATGGGATTCTGCTTCATCATAAGATGCTAGAAACACACACTGGATAATAGCTACATATATTTTTTTAATACAACACACAGAAAGCAATGATTTGCTTTTGTTTCTATTCATCTTACACAAGCTGTTCTGAAGCTAAGACTGTGAAGAACAGGAGGAAATACTTTGAATTAATAAATGAAAAAAATGTCAGCCAACATCATTCTCACATTCAGGCTGTGATCATATGCACGTTACTAGGAGTAACTCTCAATGAACTCAGTGGGGTTTATTTCTGATTAGACATACTTAAGGTAACTTATTGAAAAGAACTCCTATAATGAAAGATTCACCAGATCCAGCACTGGGGATAGAGCAGAAAGGCACAAAAATTGCTCCAGCATAGCTTCTTCTTGCTTCCTTTTAGCATTTTAATGGAGTATTTCATCCAAAAATGAAACAGAGGTAGCTGCTTGTAAGAGCTGGTGCCAAGTTTAAAAGGAAAGAGGGTTTGTTTTGGGAATGTCACAGCAGGGCTATTGACAGCCCTACGCAAGGGGCTGGTTAATATCATAATTGTGTTTTCATTTACATTGAATTATCTGCTGTATTAATATTAATGTGCCAATTCTTATATAGTTGCTGATGAAGCCTAAATGTAGTTCTCAACATCTTTGCAATACTAGACATATGAGCAATTCTTCATCTACTGACCTGTTGTTTGACAGTCTTCATACCTCCGGGGAAGTCTTCTATCATCTCCTAGGGGAACAGGTAGTTCCTTGAAACAGTTCACACATTCCAACTGCATGATGATTTCAAAGCAGTCCAACACAGAAAACAACTAAGCTAATCATTTCTATTTCCAAGTTACTTTTTTACCAACCAACCTCCCAAATCTCACACTAACTTTCACTTTAGATACATGATTTGCTGTCAGTTGCTTCAAAAATAAAACTTAGTAATAGTCACTGCTTTCCAGACATTCATCTTTTTTATGCCATAAATGTAGTGTCTACATTATTATTTTTCATTACACACAAAAATAAGTAGCAACTAGCCTTTAAATGTTTGTATGAAGCTATTCTACAAAATAACATTTGCACATTAGTTCACAGCATTAACAGAAACACTATACAACTTGTTAGCACTGAGCCTCTGATTTGTCGGAATCATATGAAGCAGCCTTACACGGAGTGTGACCATTAGTCTTTCCTAGTTTTGTCAACTTTGACAGTAACTTTCTAGGGTATTAGATAATTGTCTTTTTTAGCATCTTATACTTGCGATCCCTTTTTAAAAGAGATGCTGTGGATTTAACCTGAGACCTTCTACAAGCAAAGCATATTCTCTACCACTGAGCTACTGTCCCTTCCCATAGGAACATAGGTATGTGCACACATTGCTACACATAAGCGGTTGTTTGGCTAACTAGGGCCTTCAAGCTACAGGCTAACCCTCCGTATTCCCTTTGCCACAATCTTTTATTCCAGTGCAAAGATTCAGAAAAGCGTATATATATAAGAGGGAACTAAACAGAATGAGGAAAGTTAAAAGGAAGTTTAAAAATTATTCTCTTGCTCAGCCAGTTGTGAGGACATGGGACAGGATGGAAGACATAACAGCAGTCTATACTGCAGCAGACTTGGGCTGCTTAAAAGGGAAAATGTTGGCACTTTAAAAAACCAAAAGGGCAAAATATAAGAGCTTTTCTATTCTGGAGACCATACCTACAATTCTGACTACCAGAATTAAATTGTTGTCTGGTATGGAAAGTGTGTTAACAGTATTTGTGGACCTCTGCTTTGTACAGTGGTCAGATAGCATATGACTTTTGTCACATTTGTAACACCATTTGAATTTGCCATCTAGTGAGAGGTTTTTAAAAAAATGAAATATATATTTGTATTTTGGGGATCTGGGTTTCAAATGCTTCTCTAATTTCATTAGGTGAATTCAGCCATTTTTGTAACATTTTCTGGAAAAAGAGAATGGGTAGCACAGGGGTAAACCTCAGAAGCCTAGGAGCAGCACTTTGAAGTCTAAGTGTAGGTGGGCTGACAATTTCCTATAATTACAAACAGAATATGCAGACACGTACATGAAAATGGGTTCTTTGAGCAAGTGTTTGAAGTTCCCTTACTATTTTAAAATATTAAAACTTAAGACTTAATTCTGAAAGCTTCATTTCAATTGCCACATGAACTGCTAAAGGCAGAAAGAACTCTGGAGAGTCTTTAAAACGAATCCATGGTCCTCTGTACAATACATTTTATTATGCTTTTATGTCCACTAAATGTTAAAATTATTATTGGGGTAGAGATGGGTTAGTACAATTAGAAAGGAGAGAAGGGACTCTCATGAAGTCATAATCTAGCATCCTACCATAAGCAGCAGCCCATGCAACAGGAACAAAAGTTTTATTCACACCAGTGTCTTCAAGCTGTGCTTCAGGCAGCGATGTTGCTTCTTCTTCACCAACAATAACCTCCATGTAAACTTCATCAGCTATTTCAGCACAACCTATATTTAGTTTTAAAGGGTATATAAATTAATGACACTATATATGCCATTTTCCAGCTTTGCTCAATTAATTTGTATTTGATTTAGTAGTTATCTCCTAAACCAGAAGCTACCAATCTATTTGTGAAAATCCAAAATCAGAATGCCAGATTCATGAAATTGCCATCAAGAGTTTCCCCTCTATGTTCAAGACTACAAACTGATACAGATCTCATAGGAAAGAAGCCCACTTAACTTGGTAGGGGCTGTTTCTCAGCAGGAGCAGACAAGAGGAGAGGGGCACACCTACATAGCTGACTTCCTGTTAGTGGGGTCAATGTGCATACCAGGAAAAAGCTCTGATGGGAAGGTTGGTGCAGTACAGGCTGCACCTAGTTCTAAATAAAAATGCTGAGGATTGCATTTCAAAGAAAACTGCCCATCTATGTATCGGATCACAAGTCCATGATGTGCAATATAGTGCAAACAACAGCACACATGACAAAGTTTGGAATGACCTCTCATTTGCAGTTGATTGAATTTCAGCTTGTTTCTGGACTGGTGCATGTAACTTAGGCGGGGTGTGTGTGTTAGGATCTCTATCCTCATTTTAAGTATAAAATAATCATATAACTATATAGGGATAAAATCCCTTCATGTTCACAGTGGTTGTGGGAGGGAAGAGAAATGACAAGATTACTTTCTTAGCAACACAAAAATATAATTCTTACCAATATCTTCATCCTCTTGAGAGGAATCTTTAACAGCCATATAAACCATTTTCTCTCGCTGTACTCTGCCGACGCCGCCTTGGTCTAAAACTCCAGTTACAGAATGCCCATTATGAAAGTCACTTTCTGTTACAATTTCTGTTCCACCTTGAAGAGAATAAGTAATTTTTATTTGATAACGTTTTGATAGGAACAGTAAAATGTTTCATTTCTTTTCTGTGTGCTTGATGAAATAACAAGACAACAACTGTCATTGGGGGGGAAAGACAGCACGGTGGGGCAGCATTTTAATTTCCATTTAGCATGACAAATTGTCATGGGTTGGACATATGGGAGAAAGGAACAAACTCAGAGGAGTCCTTACAAGGGCATGGGGAAAGGGGTTGGTTCTGGAAGTTGAGTGAGATAGCCAAGGCAGAAGCTGGGGGTGCTTCAAGCTATATGTAATCTATGGGCAGAGTTTTCATGGTTTTGTTTTGGTATCTTAGTTATTTTAGATTCCCTTATGAAAGACAATGGAAGGAATTTAATTGGAAACCACTACGAAGAAGTATTTGTTTTACACAATGTAAGCAACTGGATTTTGTAAACACTACAAACTAGCAAGTTGTGATACTTACCTATTTCCACATCATCCTCAGCTTCAGCTTTAAATATGTAAACTTTAATGACTTCAGAACCAAAACCATCATCTTTAGATACATCATCATGTGAAACCTCAGTGCTGATTTTTAAAGGTGTGTTTCCAATATGGTCTAGCTTTTCCCCAACATCATCCACTATAAAAAACAAACAACAATAAAAACCAGTTAGAAGGAAGCAAGAAGCAAGTATTACCAATGTTGCTCAATTGTTCTTAGCTCGTATATGCAAAACACAACATGATTTACAATATAAAGCTGGCATGCAGACCAATCACCTTATTTTGCCTGTTTTGTGAATATTTCACATATGAATAATTTGTTTTATTTTACTGTTTTAATAAATTTCACCACCAAAAATTACAAGCACACTGTAGAAACGTGTCTGTTACATTATAATGTCTGATTAAGCAACAAATAACTCAGAGTTATTTTTGTATTGCTGCCCCTTTCTCCATAAATATATATATATAGAATTAAAGGGTAGGCTTGTCCAATTTTAAAAAGGAAATTAACACAGTATATATTTTCTTTGCAAGATTTTCAAAATATCAAACAAATCCAAGATGTGGCTTGCTTTCCAGACTATAGCATTCTGAAAGATGACAGAGTGACAGAACAACAGTATAAAATGTTAGCAAGTCACCCTGCAAGGGTGATGTAAGACTCCAGGAGAGATGTAACACTTCAGATTTATAAATCAGAACAGGATAGCATTATCACTCCAATATACCCCTTCCCGACAGGCATTATTAAACTTATGCCAAACTAACCTTAACCATGGTTGGCCTAATGAGGGTTCTTTCTTAACTCAAGTATGCTAAACAATTCTAGATATTGATCAGTATGAGTTGTATTCAACCAAGTCCTACTCAGAATAGACCCACTAAAATTATGTATGTTAACTTCAGTGGGTCTACCCTGAGTAGGATTGGTGCTGAATGCCACATTATATCTTGTGTAACTATGCTTCAGGCCAGTGCCAATGCATATCCTAACCTGAGTTAGACTTACAGTGCAAGCGCAGGAAGAAGAATGAAAGAAAGCATTTGATATGGCCCTGCTTCTCATCTCTTAATCATGATTTAAGAGATTTGGAACACTACTTCTATACTGAGCTTAATTCTGAACTCATAAACAACATACCAATTATTCTCTTTCAATACTATGAGCAGTATCATCAAGTCAAGGTGCTTTAAACTAACAAAATTCAGTAAAATTTCCTTTGCTGGAACTTGGAATTAAATGCCCAATATGACACCTCTCTGCAATTGGTCAGCAATAGGCAAATAGGGCTCATTTTCACATAATACATATTTACATCTACTAATGATATGTAACACTTGAATTTAACAGTGCAAATTTGTGTGTGCTCATATTGCCTGTGCTGGATGTCATTTAATGATACCTGCTGAACAGCAGCAGTATTTGGTGTCATTGATGAAAGTGGTATTTCAAAAATCTGTGAATGTATCAGAACACTGCTGGAGCTACTGAAAACAGAACTAAGTAAAAATAAAAAAGCCAAGCACTATTTTTGTTTTTAAATTTATCAGTAATGCTATGGTGAATCATTTTTTTTTTTTTTTTAAAAACTGCCTTGACTGAAGTTATTTTTAAATGGGTGCTTGGTTTTTTTTTTTTGTTTTTTTTTTTTGCAAAATGGGCATTATCCATCACTCCTTATGCAACCTGCTTGTGAGAGAGGGCATCTCTGTGGCATAGAGTAGCTTTCCCCAACCTTTGGTCCTCAGATTTTGGAATGCAGCCTCTGTAATCCCCGCCAACATGACCAGTGGTTGAGGATGATGAGGACTGCAGCCTAACACCTGGACTCAAGGCTGAGAAGTTTGGCAAGCATAATGGGAGCCTTTGCTGATCAGAGTAAATAGTGTGCATGCTGAAAACTTGGGGGACTGCATTGTTAGGGGATCTCCTCCAATTTGCACAGGAAGGGAGGATCAAGGCACCAGCACAAAAAAAGAGTTGTTCTTTCAAAAATATGGTTAATAAATAACTCCTTAACTACTCACTTAATGGAGAACCTAATCCCAGATTGGAACAATGAACATTTTATTCTTCTATAATAGTCCCTTGTTTTTAAAATGCAAAGTATTTTTAATTCTTTTTAAAATTACATGGATCAGTATAATCAGTATACCTATGTCACAGTGGGATTTTAAAAAGGCAATATTCTCTATAGAGGATATTGGTGATAAAAAGTAATGTGTAAACGCTTGTGGCTAGAAAGCCTAAGAATTTCAGACTATTCATTAACAGTGAAGCGATAATTCAGCAATCAGAAGATGTGTACTCAAATGTCAAAACTAAAAGATGGCAAGCATGCATAAAATGTGACGTTTTTGAAGATACAGTGGTGCCCCGCAAGATGAACGCCTCGCAAGACAGAAAACCCGCTAGACGAAAGGGTTTTCCGTTTTGGAGGCGCTTCGCAAAAGGAATTTCCCTATGGGCTTGCTTCGCAAGACAAAAATGTCTTGCGAGTTCCTGCGGGTTTTTTCCCCTTTTCCCTCCCTTTTTCTAAGCCGCTAAGCCGCTTATCAGCTGATCCGCTAAAAGCACTAATCCGCTAAGCCGTCAATGGGCTTGCTTCACAAGACGAAAAAACCGCTAGACGAAGAGAATCGCGGAACGGATTCTTTTCGTCTTGCGAGGCACCACTGTAACATTAGTGCCTTGCCTATTGTTTTTTTCTTCTGTTTCCTTCTTTCAAGGTTCTGGTTGAAAAACCCCGTTTGATGGAGAACAGCCTGGTTCTGCAAATTCTCATGCACTGGTTTAATTTTAGTCATCAAATATAATTCTCGGAAAACAATTATAAGGCAATAAGAACATAAATGTGAATCATAAGACAAAGAATGCCATAAAAAAATTCAAAGTTCCTGAGATGCTAAATGCATAGGAATAAGCAAAAACAAAATGACAATGCTTAATCTCTAGCTGAGAAAAAAAGTGAAGAAAAATGGGCAGGCACATTTTTGTGAAATGAACCAATCTAGTTGCTCCTACCTGTTGGTGTTCTTAGCCAATGAGTGAAGTCAGAGCTGTGACTGATGAGTTGCTTGGATACTAGGCAACATAACATTTCACCCTGCACTTTAGTATTTTTCTTACTTCTGTCTTATTTGCTAGTCCTTGGATCCACATAACTGCTGTTCTGTTTTGTTTTGCTGCCTGCCAGCCACACAGAGCAATATGCAGGTAGCCACCTGAACTGCTTAAAAACTGGGAGTAGAAGAAGCAACTCCCCAATAACTGCCTGTGGGCCATATAGAACAACTTTTTGAAAATGTGAGGAAAAAATTATGGGAATCCTGCTGATGCCGCACTGTTTGTTTAGTTTGCCTGCTGGAACATGCAGCGGAAAGCTGCTTGAGAGGCCTCCACTGAATACAGGAGTGGGTGTGGATATAGTAACCCTTTTCTTGTTTCTGCTGCATACCCTACAACATGGATTGTCCCAAAGTTGTGGGATGGACTCATTACAGAGGTGTCATAACAACAATAAATTAATTCTCGCTATTCCAAAATTGTGGAAGCAGTAATGCTGAGTCATTATTTTTATCATCACATTTTTCCTGATTGTTTCCAAGTTGTTGTTGGGGGTGCATTTTAGAGGCATCATTATCATCACGAACTTTTCCTCCTGTGTGGTGCCTAGCAAGGATTGCTCCCAATATGTTTTCGGAAGGGAGTGTTCAGTACAAAGGCCAGAAACATTACTATTATCATCTCCTCATACAGCCCTAATTTTGAAAAAAAAACTTCTAAATGACAGTCAACCTCAAGCATTGCAATGTTCAATGCCTACTGTGGTGAGTTTTATATTCATTTTGTTATTTTCCTTGTCTATCTATTTTTTCTATTCAATGCAGATAGCCAGAAAAGAAAAGAAAAGAAAAGAAAAGAAAAGAAAAGAAAAGAAAAGAAAAGAAAAGAAAAGAAAAGAAAAGAAAAGGCAAGGCTTGCCAGCTAGCATCATGCCTTTATTTGTGGCTATGTATGTATATGGCTGGCTATAGTAATTTAAAATTATTTCAGGATTCAGTTATATTTTATTTTCCAGTTCTAATCTACAGCAGCACACCAGAACAAACATAACATCCAAGACTTAACAGCGTTTGGAAAAGTAGAAAGCATTTCAAAACTTATTTGCTAACGAATTAACACAAAAGAATAGCTTTTCCTCCATTTTTGAACCATGTTCTATTCCTGTCTGGTTTCTTTTTCTGCTCTTTTGGAAGTGCCAGCCATTTTCTGACTGGTGCCCTTAGCACCTTCTTAAAATTCCAAATGTTCCTTCAGGCCAAAATGTTGGAAACCAGTGGTTTGCATGTCATCCAAACCAGAGAGGTGAAGGTATCTCCTCTTTATCCACCAAGGTTGTTTTACAGGTGTGTATTGTAGTTAAAGAGGAGAGATCTTTTTTTAAAAAAAAGAAAAACTTTTATTGGTTTTCAGAAAAGGAAATACTCCCCAAAAGTAAAATACAAAATATAACAATACAAACAAAAAAAGAGGTAATTAGCATGTTGTATGGCTTTCATATTATTATTATTATTATTATTATTTTAAAAAATTCTATACCACCCTTCATTCGAGGATCACATATGACAAAGGTGCTAACAAGGAGAGACTTTAACCACAATCCCTGGTTCTGATGACATACTAAACGAAACACTGGCTTAGATACCACTCTATGCTGAAAGGACTGAGAAGCAAAGGAGGTACAAGTTCCTCTCTTGAAACAAGCAGGTTTGCACAGCCCTAGCAAGCCATAATATGGTGAATGAGGTTGCTGAATTCCTAAAAAAAAAAAAAATCTCCTCTGTAAATTTCAGTGCATGACTTATGCATGAGATGAGATTAGACATTATGTCACTGAGTTGATGATAAGAACTGAAGTATTCCAGTGGTCAAGTGTAATTATATTCTTCACCATTTCTTGCCCATTTATCCTATATAAATGTATTCTATCAAATAGTAACTATATGGCGTGGCAGGTGGGGGGAAGCCAGGAAAAATATTTTTATCACAAAAATAGTACCTTCAGGTAAAACATTAGTACCAGCATTATTGTAACACATTAAAAAACACATAACTTACCTCTCTTTCTCTCCCAAACACTTCTGTTTAAAATTGTTAAGTCTTGCCTGAAAGGCAGCAGCATTACAACAGGCAATATAATAATGAAGTAGTATCTTGAAATGATCATCCATGGTTCAAAGGTGTGTACCACACAACAAATTAACACCTGCTTAACAAAGTCCTTTAAACATAATAAAGTTTGCATCTAGTCACAAAATGTCTGCAATGTAGGATATTTTAATTGAATATAGTAATTTCTGCTTTTAGAATGTCTAGTGTTGCAGACAAAACACTCTTCCCTGTTCAGGTGGTTCAAGCAGTAGGGAGTGCAGTGGTACCTTGGTTTAAGAACAGTCCTGTTTAAGAACGATTTGGTTTACGAACTCAGCAAAACCGGAAGTAGTATCCCAGTTAGCAAACTTTACCTCGGTCTAAGAACGGAATCCAAACAGTGGAAGGGCACCAGCGGCGGGAGGCCTCATTAGGGAAAGCGTGCCTCAGTTTAAGAATGGTTTCGGTTTAAGAACAGACTTCCAGAACAGATTAAGTTCATAAACCAAGGTACCACTGTACTAACATTTCTTTCCCACACATGCTGCCTTAAAAATGTGGAACAGTGACATGGATTTAGTCAGATGCAAACAGAGGAGACATTTAGGATACAGTCCTACACACACTTACCGGAAAGTAAGCCTGACTGAACTCAGACAGGATTACTTCTAAGTAGATATTACATTGTTAAACTCTACTGAAAACAGCTGCTTGAAAAGAAAGCTTTTCAGCTGGAATCACAGGAAGTCAGGAAATAACATACTGTTTCTGAAGTAGTTATCAACGTTCTGTGATTTATTTATTTATTTATTTATTTGTTTGTTTGTTTGTTTGTTTGTTTGTTTATTTATGGTGTTTATATATTGCTTTTTGGGTAGACCTTACAAGTGGTTACAAAACATTAATTTATCACACTGTTGTTGTTTTTCCATTTTTTAAAGCCCTTGTTACAGAGACATGTTAGGTGCTTAAAATATTGGAAACAAGGGGTCAAATAAAAATGTCGCAAACGTGCTCACATTTTTCAACTCTTGCAAGGTATTTTAAGGGATGCTACCATTTCTTTGTGTGTGTGTGTGTGTGTGTGTGTGTGTGTGTGTGTGTGTGAATACTTCAGACACTATAGAAATGTACTGTATCGATCAACCAATTCCATTCAATATGCACACTTTGGATTCCTCTTTCAACCCATGCTTCTTTCTCAACAAAATATACCTAGGTGTAACAAGATTTGCACAGACATCATCATAATTATATAGATATGAACTAAATGAAGAAATTTCAGTTTCATGCATTAATAATCCCACAACTCTCCTCACCAAAATTTTCATTTTAAAGTAATAGCTGCAGGACTATTACTTTCTGGTCTGGTCCACATAGTAAACCCATTAGTGGAAGAAACTGAATAAATTCTGTAAATTCCAGTTATATTATATTGTTGCTCTCAGCACAAATAAGTGTGAAGGGATTGTTTGCAAGAGAAATTCTGCAGAAAAGCCTGTTTACCAAAGAAAAAAAAGGATAATATTTGACGCCTCTAACTTACCTTTTCAGCTGTTTCCAGATGTGAGATGTTCAGATTCACTGTAGATTGCCAGCTCTCAATTCATATGATGTCTCAGCATACACTATGCTGGTGATGTCACACCAAGCACATAAGTCCATGAGACGTAGTTTTACAGTTGTGCTTTTATTAAGTAAGTTTAAATTTGCTTTACCTAGGTTCTATCTCAATAGAGGAATGTATTCTTAATTTTAGCAAACTATGCAGCACCATATTGCAGGACTAGGTAACTTTTGGCCAGCATAGGAAATGTGGCTTAGCCACCCATATTATGGCTCAAATAATAATTTCTGAACATGTGGTCTACAGCATGACCCACAATGTGAATCTAAACATTGCTTGTAAGAAACTCCACTACCATTTCAGATTGCCGTGATGACATTACTGGTGGTGGAATGCTAAGGGAAGTGGCGTGACACCACGAAAAAGTTGTCAACCTACTATACTGTAGTAAGCAATAAGAATAAGATTGGACCCTGTTATTACTAGGTTTTTTTTTTGTTTTTATGATACTTTTTGTTTTTACTGTTTTCATGTCTGCATTTTTGTATACCACTTAGAGACTTTCAATTTTAAGTTGTTTAGAAATTGCTTTAAATAAAATAACAGATTTTTGAAAGAAGCTGGTAGTGGAATATTATGTTACCCCTAAAGAACAGCTGCAATGGGTAGCATAGGATTACCAGTAGTGTGCATGCAGGGCTATCATATGGATCAAGAGCTAGCAATCCACTGTGGGTGTTTGAACATCACAAACATAAAAAACAAAAACAAAGAGATATTTCATTATTTGTGTGGGGTTTTTTTTTAGCTTACACAGACTGATGTCTTCCTTGTAACAGTTGTCATACCATGTTAGTTTCCCTCAGCAAAATCAACAAAGGAGTATTGGTGGCACCTTAACGGCAACAGAAACATCTTTCTAGCTCAGAAAACCCTGCATGCATCTGATGAAGTGGGTCATAATCCACAGAAGCTCATGTCATGGTAATTTTTTAAGTCTTTAAAGATGCCACAAGTCTGTTGTTCTTACTATCCGATCTTCAATTCATGTACCTTGGAAGTCGAACGGAATCTGTTCCGGAAGTCCGTTCGACTTTCAAAACGTTCACAAACCAAAGCATGGTTTCCGATTTGCTGCAGGAAGCTCCTGTAGCCAATCAGAAGCCGCGGAAGCCCCGTCAGACGTTCAGGTTCCAAAGAATGTTCGCAAACTGGAACACTCACTTCCAGGTTTGCGGCATTTGGGAGCCAAAACGTTAGACTTGCAAGGCGTTCGGGATCCAAGGTACGATTGTATTGCCACTAATTCCCATAACTGCCCATTATAAAATTAGTTTGTTGTTGTTGTTGTTTTCAAATTAACCTTTAAAAATGTCTACTTATTTAACATTGAAGTATTCCATTTGGAAATGTGTTCTAAAGAATGCAAAGAATTGAAGTGTTGTATGTGCACTGCTATGGAAGTTTTTTGTTTTGTTTTTGAAGAGTCTTTCATAAGAATTGTCAAGTCCTCCCAGCCATGGTTCCAAGAATATATATATATTAGAATGTTGTACTGTTCCCATAAACCTCTTTAACTGTGAAAACAAAATCTCACTGTGAGCTGTATTCTATCCTATCGTGTTCTTCTGCTGATAGAAGGCTCTTTGATCTAAGAGGTTTCTGTTAGCAGAAAGGGAAGGTAGAATTTATTTTCTCAAATTCTCTTTCCTCTGCAACTCCTCCAAAATCTGCTCAAGAGAGCTGGTGAACCCTTTGGAAGTGAAGTAGGAAGTGTGAATAATTGCAGGAGAAAGGGGAATTTGCAGAAATTTCCATTTTGGCTCACGGAAGCCTCTTCTCAATCCAACAGTATTCTTTAAGCAGAGGGGTACAACTCGATAAAGATTTATGTACACTAGCCACCTACCGCTACTAACTAGAAACCATTTTTAAGCAGTATTGAGTATTTTACGGTTGTAATGCTATTTCTTCCAAAATTTTATTGGGAAAATTATATTCAAACTAACAACCAATTATACTTCATAATCTCCCATCACTGGATCACTTCTAGTCTGAATAGACTCAAATGTCATATAAACCTTAACTTACAAGATATCATTAAGTAGTCTTCAGATGTGCTCTTGCCATCATCATCATCTTCAGTCTTTATAGTAACTGTAGAACCAGGAACAGTGCCAGCTGCCTGAATCACAGTTTCTGTATCTGAATTGGTTACAAGAACCTCTTCTGAAACCATTGTGGGAGAATCTGCTCCTGACACAGAATCTTGTACCACATGTTCCAAATGACCATCAGGGCCCGTAACAAGATCAGCCACAAAAACCTGATCAGGAACTCTAACAGTTTCTGTAATTAGATCTGAAGTCAAAACATGATCACTGGTATCTAGTGCTTCTTCAATAGCTACATCAGCCTCCAACACAGATTCAGGAACTATCACCCCTTCTGTGACAACATCGGTTTCGGTTATGATATCAGGTCCTTGGACAACTTCAGCCGCTAAGCCATGATCAAGAGTTATTCCATCATCTGTGACAACATCGGAAACGAGTACAGCTTCAGGAACTGACACAACAATATGATCTCCATCAATGTGAGCAGTACCAGCCATTCCAGCCACTATGAAACAAATGTAAATGAGATAAAGTATTAATAGTTATATTGCTGTAGAACAATACTAGGCATCTAAGAAATACATAGAATGAATGCAGTCAGACAAACTACTCTCCTACCTGTCATTACATTTAATTTTAGTTTAAGGAGGGCATATTAGGAGAGTGTTCTGTAATTGAGCTATCCTCCCCATAGGTAGGATAGGTGACAGTAGCTCATGTGAAGTCTGGTCTTCTGAAGGGAAAGGGAGGTTTTGCTGGAAATATTTGATAACCATATTCAGAAAAAATGGTGACATTCAATAATGTCCGCTTGCTTGTGCAACAAAACTCCACTACCACAATGAAGTTTTTGGTTTCTATTCTCCAGCCCCCAAGATCTGCTCCAAAGAGTCATCCAACCCTCTGGATCACATTTTAGGTGCACATGAAGACCGCAGGGTGAGGAGACAAAAGAGAAATCCCACTACAGGAGCAGGCACCCTCTTGTGGTGCTATCCTAGATATCACCCAATGCTTAAGGAATTCAATCTAGTTGTTCAATTATATCATTATGCATATAATGATCAACTTTGGCAAGTATTTGTGCTATAGTACAACACACCTACTAGAGATTAAAAATCAGTACATTCAAAGAACTTACTTCTGAGTATACATGCTTAGGTTGTTATAGAGCAATTCTATACACAAGAAGCTGGTGTAAAGCAAGCCAGTATAAGTTAACGGCTTACACCAGAAAGTTACACCAGATCCAAATGCTATTCAGGAGCACAGTTACTGCCCTAAGTCTGGCAGAGAGAAAACAAGCCTTACAAATATATATATATATATATATATATATATATATATATATATATATATATATATTTGAGATATAGTACCTTTTTTGCTAGCTTGACTTATGCCAGATCACATGACTGAGCTGAACAGGTTACGATCCAGCCTAAGTCTCTCTAATTCTGCACACACCATGTTATTTTTACAAGACTTATTATGCCAGCTTAAGATCCACTGGGCTCAAGTGAGTCAGTTGAGTTACAGCTGAGCTGCAATGGGGGAGATAAACTGGTGTGCAATGAATGAGAGAGTTAAACCAGCATAACCTAGCTGTGCTGGAATCTCCTGGATGAGCTGAAGATTTGATGGATCCTAACCCACTCATCTTGGCAGATCTAGTTATAGAATTGCTTTTCTAGTATATGGAATACAACTAATTAAAAAATAATTTTAACTCTCTACTGCCATCTAATATTGCGGATTCAATTATTTCAAAAATTAAATACAAGAATATTATAAACAATTGTGTATACTGCAGTCCATACACATTCCCCATGCCTCTGGTCTACTAAGGCAGCAAGCCAGCAATACTGCTACGCAGAAGAGGTAGCCAAAAGTGTCAGCCACCCACTGTGGTACAGCGACTCTCAGGCTCCTCTCCTACTATCTATGCCATGTTTTGCACCCATGCCATTCGTTATTCATTCATAATATACAGCAGGTGATTAGTAAACAGTCAAGTTAAAAATAAAAGTTTGTTGTTGTTTTACCAAAATCCTGCATAATCATAGTGTGAGGCATTTTGGACTCCTGTGTCTGCAACCCAAGACTTCCACCACCTGGATCCATAATCTTCTATGCTCACAAACTGAGAAAAGAAAGTGAATAGAAATTACTACTTGTAGTAACATAACTATCTTAGAATGTGTTTCATACAGAATTCAGTGCACACATATTTAGCAAGTGCATGTGTGCATCTTCTTCTTACTAGACTTTACACCAAGAGCAAATATCAGCATGACTCCTCAGCCTCTCCTGGTAGGGCAGGGGAGATAAAATAATGAATGCATTTATTTTGTGCTTTGACAGCTAACGATTTTTGTTGCAGTTTTTGCACATTTATAGAGTGTGAAATAGTAAAGAGTCATGCAACAGGTGTGTAAAGCCACTGGGACAAGGCT
This sequence comes from Podarcis erhardii, assembly GCF_964252035.2. Classification (NCBI taxonomy): domain Eukaryota; kingdom Metazoa; phylum Chordata; class Lepidosauria; order Squamata; family Lacertidae; genus Podarcis; species Podarcis erhardii. The sequence goes on from NC_138504.1 coordinate 20,957,096, forward strand.
GCAGCAATAATTTTACCACCACATAACAAAGACCATTTCAGGTTCTCTGTCCATAAACATACCTGCACAATGACAGCTGCCAGAATCCTATACGTGCACAATTGGAAGGAAGAAAAAGTCCCAACCAAAGAGGAATGGGTTGCAAACCTAAAGGACTATGCAGAACTGGTGAAGTTGAGAGTGAGAGACCAAAGTGACCAACTTTTTATTGAAGAATGGAAACCCTTTTTGCAGTATTTGAGAAAAAACTATACTCAAAATTATGGACAGGATTTGAACTATGAGCAGTGGATTGAGAATGACAATAAATGTAACAAAGGAAACATGTATTAGATATAGTTTGACATATAATACAACAGAATATGGGTGGTAATAAAAACAGCACAGAGGTAAGGGTGGGAAGTCACCTTGTTCGTTTTGCAAAAGAAACATATCTTGAATTTGAGGTTAATGTGTTTAAGCTTTTAAAATTGAATAAAATGTATTATTACATAAAAAAGGAATATGTAGCACCTCACACAGGTATGAATCAACGTGTGGTATATCCCTCAGCATTGTTAACACTTGTGCCTATGTTCACCAGAATCCCACAGTGTCTGAATGAGACAAACTGGAATCTTCCTGATTGCCCTACCCTTCCTTTCTAATCATCCTTTAGTCACGGTGGGCCAGTGTGAGAAAAAGGATGGCCCCGAGATGGTCCAGTCAACAGGGCTTTCCTCTTACGTTTTACTAACCATGCTCTAACCTTGTGGAGCAGTAAGTAGCAACCTGCCTTATGCTGAATAATTAAGGCTTCCATTTGTTGCCCACATCCCAAGGAGTAACTTGGGGGAATGGAAGATATCACCTATGTGATTTCAGGGGCTTATGACATATTTATTTATACCTTAACCTTCTGACCATGCACACAAAAGATAATTTCCCCTTATCTTCCAACAATGCATGTTTACAGGTAAAATTAACTGAGCAGGGCCTGAATAGCCTTGTTCAGTACTGTATGAAAAGGAGTGCCACCTCGGAGGAGTACCCAATCTAGCAGATCAGGACAAGTGTCCCCTCTGTGTGAGAAAGTGAATGTGTTGCTTCATTTTTATATGTGAGAAGAGCGTATGACAGTGACAGGAGACCCACCAAAAGTCATATTCACAAGGCTCAGAAAAACCTGGAGCTAGCCCTGGTTCAATGGGGGCTTGCTCCTAAGAAATGTCCACAGCAAGGGTAGGCACATCTTTCTGTTAAAGGGCCACATCTGGGTACTGAAATTGCAGGGTGGGCAATAAATAGCACTGCAAGCATTACACTCATGAGGGATCCATCTTTTTGCAAGGCATATAGAGTCCCTCCTGGGCAAGACCACATCCCTGTCAACAGCAGTAACTCTGAGTCACTCAGCTGTTAGGCAGCAAATGTTTGCAGGTAGTTGTTTTTTTTAAGTGGCTGCTGCAGCTGCAATTGTCTCGCCCGCCACTTTCCCAACCAGCACAGCAGATGAGCTAAGCAGGACCAAGTCAACAGAGCTGCCATTAGCCACTAATAATAATAATAATAATAATAATAATAATAATAATAATTTATTACTTATACCCCACCCATCTGGCGGGGTTTCCCCAGCCTTTCTGGGTGGCTTCCAATAAGAGATAAAAAATACATTAAAACATCAGTCATTAAAAACAGGGCTCCCTTCAGATGTCTTCTAAACATCAGATGGTTCTTTATTTCTTTTTAAAGTGTGGAATTACAGGTGCTAATAAAGAAACACCTAAATTTTGTACAATTATTTTGTACAACCAGGCATTTTGCACAATTAAATACAAATGGAAATGTCCAGGACAAACATATATGGAAAAGGACTTGACCTACCCAATGAAGACTGTGGATGCAAAATTATACTTCCCCAGGTAAAAATAAACTATGCTTGCTTGCAGTAAGAAATCTAGGTCTACAGCCCTACTGAATGTCAGCTGCACTTTACTTCCCACAGCAAAAAAAGTGAGTTGCAGCAGAACACAAGATCAGATGTTTTTAATCATATGCATCCGATGAAGTAGGCTCTAGGCCACTGAAGTTTATAGCATAAATCTGCAGCATCTTAAGGAAGTCAAAAGATTGGGTTGGGATTTTTTCTGAATCATTTCCCAGGAAACCCGAACAGGCTAAGCTCTGCAAAACTAAAGCACACGGGCGAGTGAGTTCCAACTGAACTTAAAAGTAAACATGCAGAGGAGATCGGACTGCTTATGAGAATCAAAAACACATGTTCGAGACCAAGGCGCATTGCTTTGCTACCTGAATTTATATGCTTCATTTCTATAAGGCTTCTAGCTTGCTATTCCTCAGCGCGCAACAGACAGCTGGGGAAATGCGCGTGCATGGGACGGAGACGCGCATACTATATACAAACACACACAAAAACACACACACACACACAATCCTCCTCTTCCTCTCGCTTCCAATCAGCGCCCGTGATGAGCAAACAATAAAGCGGCGCTTTGGAGCCCGAGTCGGGCAAAAGGGGGTGGGGTTGTACCCATCCTTCCCCGGGGCGGTGTTGCGCGGCCGAGGAAGGGCAGGGAGCCAGCGGTGCCTAGCGCGGGGCCCGAGAGGAAGCACGGCAGCGAAGGGGCCCGTCGGCTGTGGGAGACAAAAGACTCTCTCGGGGAAGGCGGGAGGCGGCTTCCACCAGGGACAGCTCCCCTAGCAGGAGTTGCGAGGTGGGAAAGCAACGCTTTCCCCGCATCGCCGAGCCTCGTCTTCACCGGACTGCCGCCGCTTCCTTCTCTCTCTCTCTCCCCCCCCCCCTTTTCTGTCGTGCTTCTACGTCCCGCGGCACTATGAGGCGCAAGAGGGAGGACGGTTTGTCTGATTGCTACAGCCGCTGGGTGTCAGTTAGCGGGCGGGCAAGCATGTGTGTGTGTGTACGCGCGTGTTTTAAAGAGCTTCTGTAAGGTGGAGGGAGACGAGGGCCTCTGCCGAGCTGAGCTTCTCTGCTGCAACGGGCGCCATTTTATTTTCCGCCATTTTCTGGCTGCCTTCGGGCCCGGCCACAGCCCCGGCCGAGCAGTATGCGGAGGGGGAGAAGCCCGAGCGCTCGCTCGCGGCCGCCTGGCTGTGAGGCGCGAGCCGGTTCATACGCTTCGTATTTTTGCTTCGTTCGGTTTTTTAAATTAAAAAAGGGCGGTTGTTTAGATGAGCGGCCCTGTAGGCCTCGGGGCGCGGCCTGCTCCGGGGCCTAAGCGGCCTGGCGCCTCCTCCCCCGCCGCCTCCCCGTTTTTTAAAAAATAAAATCGAATTTCTGCTCAATTCCCTTGTCGCGGCTGAGCGCACATCCCCTTCCCCGCTTCCCCCCACACCGCCGCCGCTCTCCTCCTCACCTTCGCTTGGCGGGCTCGGGCCCGAGCGGGTGGGGAGTGCAGGCCCGAGGACCCGGCCGCCTCGGCTGTCGCTTTTCGGGGCCTGGCATTCGGGGTCCGCCAGGTCCGAGGCCTGCACCAATCACAGGCTAGGGCTAGGAAACGGCAGGCGGGCGGGAGCGCGCGCGGCCTGCTCACTCGCAAACTCACTCCCCCCTCCCTTTCTTCACCCTCGGCCCCCCCCCCACGCAACCACCAGCAGTCTCGCGACCAGCCGTTGCTGGAACACACGTCACCCAGGCGCAAGCATCAACCGCGCGCACTTGCGCGCCCCCCTCATCTTGTTTAACCCCCCCCATCTTTCTCATCTTCTGAGACCCTGCCGCCGCCGCCGGTGTCCAGAGCATGCGTAGCAAAAGCGAATGAGGCTTTCTATATGCCAGTACTTTCCTTGCCATTAGTTGTCGCGCGCGGGGAGGGGGAGGGGGGAGCCCAAGCAAAACAAAAGCCATTCGAGAGGCGCCCTGGATTGACTGCAGTGACTGGGGAGGGGGGAGGATCGCGGCCACCGAAGATGCGCGAGCGCTCGGTGGTCCGTCGCTTCACGCCATCGCTGACCAGAAAGGAGAGGTGATGTGGTCTTGACGATACCCCAGAAAAATAAATGATGGAAAATAACCGACCTGGTTTTTTTTTTGGGTTGGGGGGTGGGTGGGTACCGCAGGAGTTCTGATCTCGAAACCCGCCCCAGTCAAAAAACACACGGGAACTTAACAGGTCATTTCAGCACCGTTACAATAAACGATAACTGAGTTTGGTACCTCAAAACGTGTCGAATGGTTATTTCAAAGAGGCAATAAAAGGTATGGCAGGTGTCCCCCTCCCCACAAAAAACACACAACTGAGTTTCTCTACCGTTCGCTTTTTCTCATGTACAAGTCGTGATTCTTGCTCCCCCAACTCGTTTTTAAACGTCGCCCCGGTTGTATCTGGCCAGCCCTTTTAGGAATCTTTTGACCCCTCAGCGGTTGGCAAAGGGGTCGCGGCTGCCATCCTAACCAAGGGCTACTTTGGAGTAAGCCTTGTGGAACCCAGTGGGCTTGCTTTTTAAGTCGGCAAGCCTTCGGATCGCACCCCAAGCCTCGCTGAATATTCAGCTGGGCTTCGGACGCACAAGATGGCGCTGTTGCTCTCCTTTACTGGAGAGTTTCCCATTTGAAAATAGGAAACAGCTAATCACCCTGAACCCAGAGTATTTTAGGCTATAATCCTCGACACACTAATTACGTTCACTGAGATCAAATAATAAAGTTGGGAGGAACCCCAAGGGTCATCTAGTCCAACCCCTGCTATGCAGGAATTTCAACGAAAGCAACTGTGATAGATGGCCATCCAAACTCTGCTTATAAACCTCTAATGAAGGAGACTCATACCAACTTCTGGAAGCTTTTGCCATCATAAAGTTCTTCCTAATGTTTAATCAAGAGTCCATTGGACAGGAGCAGGAGAAAACAAAGCTTGCGCCATCTTCCATGTGAAAGCCCTTTAGACATTTGAGGATGGCTATCGTATATCCACTCAGTTCTCAACTTATCCAGGCTAAACATTTCCAATTCAACCATTCCTCAAAAGGTTTGGTTTCCAGGCCCTTGATCATCTGCTCCTGCACATATTCCAGCTTGTCTGTATCTTTAAATTGCAGCACACAGAACTAGACACAGAAGACCAAGACACAATAGAGCAGTACCAGTGCTATTTTTCTAGAAGGTGCCATGAACTACCTGGATGAAGGGATGCTCATAAAACTTGCTGATGACTTCAAAATGGGATGAGCATCCCTTCAACTCCTTCATCCAAGTAGCTCCATAAAGACGTTGAACAAGACAGAACCCTGCACCCCACTTGTTTGTGCTATTAATATCCATTTCAACACATAGCAAATGCTGTATTGTTTTTAACACTTAATTGGAAGCCGCCCAGAGTGGCTGGGGTAACTCAGTCAGATGGGCGGGGTATAAATAATAAATTATTATTATAGCAAATAAATTCTCTTCCACTCTTCCATTTTATTGATAACAGATTTGAATTCAAGTGTGAATGGATCATGTTTGTGATTTTTTTGTATCATTTCTATTGATAAAAAATGCTATATAATACTTTCAAAAATCTGATTTGTATTGAACAAGTACTTTGTCCTGAATATCCCACCAATGGAAAATATAAAGGGGGGTGGAATTCCTACTTTCTCACACAGTACACAATTTTATGAATCTCTACACGCCCCCATTTACCTTTTTTCTGAACTAAAAAGCCCTAAACACAACCTTTTCTCATATAGGAGTTTCTCTAGCCATCAACAGTTAGCATGATTGGGAATGGTTCAAAGATCCACACCACAGCATGTGGTCTACTGGCAAGACTCCCCTGGAACTACTATAGAGAGGAGACAGATTCACCGGGGGGGGGGGGTGCATGGAGAAAACCAGGACTCAAGACTTGTTATCAAGATAAGAAACTGCCAATATGGTGATACAATCAAGCTCGGTAAACACCATGCCAAATCATGCCCAATGCTCCCAATTTTTATTGGATCCCAATAAGTTCAATTTTGCTATGAAGTAGCCAAGTGAAACTCAGTAAAGCTACCGGTAACACAGTTTTAAAAAACCTCACTGACAACTGAATGTAACTGAAACACATTACATATTACTTGATATACAAAGCTTAATTGAAATGAAATGAAATGAAAATAAATTAAATGAAAAAAATTGAAATGAAAATTGCAAATGCTATTAAATAGAATTATGAATGATACAAAATTCATATAGAAAATGGAAACAATGGATATGATTGGCATATGGGTTAAAAAGTAGCATTCAAAGTAAATAATGCAACTCCTACACCTGCAGCAAATCTAGTTGTGAAATAATTTGAAGTTCCTAGCATATTAGAGCAGTGAAAATTCACTTACTGAACGTAGACCAGGCCCTGTTCTTACCACAGGCAACGGACACAAAGCAAGGCAGATATCAGCAAGAAGAAAGAAAAATACAGCGATGTCACCTCCTTCGCTCCAAAAAAGTTAAAGGAAGAGCGCAAGAGCTGGGTTGCTTTTTAACTGTTGAGCAGGCGGAGCAGGAGGGTTGGACCTTCCCACCAGTTGCTCTATTCATAGGGGTGGACCAACATAAAACCCATATGAATGAGCTAAGGGCAACCTGGTTGTATAAGCAGTCCCCCCACGCAATAACCTTTGTGAAACTTGCAGAGTTGGCTTGCAAGAAGCGTTATGCCCCCACGTTGTTTGGGTTACATGTACGCTTTCCCACCACGCTAATCAAGCTGCACTGCCAAGCTCTTCATGAGCTTTTTATCAGAAGCAGCAAAAGTGTTCACAGATCCAAGCAGCTTTCACAGGAAAGACACAGACTGGCATAGCATAATCCATATTGATCCACCATGGCTCATCTACCGTGTGCATAAAATACACCTTAACTGCTGGTTGTGATGCATATGGAGGTCCAGCAGGGCCTGGGATTAACAGCCCTGATAACCTGTTAGGCTAAGGTCTATGGATAGCACAACCTATTGGATCAAATTGTCTCATCCATATTCATTGAGCAACACCAAAGAACATAACTACTCTCTGAAACATTTAGTATCAGAAAGTCTGCATCAAAATACAAACAACATGAAAGCTTTCAAATGAACACATTTTACAAGGTGAAGATAAAGGTAAAAATCAAAGAATGAACACCATGAAAATGAAATAAATTACCGGATCCAGGGTCTTGGAGCCACTGGTGCCCAGTCTCACTTATGACTATATTGCCAAAAGCCCAGTTCTGGAAGCGGTATTGGTCTTAAATTATACAGAGTACATTCAGCCTGATATCTAACAAAGTGCTTGTTGCATTTTGCAAAATATTCAGATCAATCCTATCCCCACTGCAAACAATGTAATCCCAATGGACCTTTCCAAACTGCTTCTACTGGTTGACCAAGCACTGGACAAACTGATCCTTTATTAGCTTCCAGGCCTTGTAACCCATTTGTCTTAATAGCATATCTCATAGCCTTCAAGTCCCCCAATTTTCCAGGGTCACTCCCAGAATTCTGGAAGCCATCTTGGCTTCTGATTTGATCCTTGAATGTCCTTATTTCTCCCACCAGTGATACTGCCACCAAGATTGGGGAGGAGGAGGATCTGGCGCTTCTCCCAAGCAACGGCGATGGCAGCGGCTGTGAGGGAGCACCTTGTTGCCTCTCCATGGCCACTGCTGGCTTCCTTCCTTGGGCAGCTCATAGCAGCTATTGGAGAGTGGAGGAGGAGAACAAATAACAGAACAAATAACACTAGCCCAAGGTACAAGACAAGGATGTCCTCTTTTCCCAATTTTATTTGTATTGGTCATTCATTGTATTGTATTGGTCATTCTGAGAGGCAGGCAGAGGGCAGGGCTGCCCTAGGTGGGAGAAAGGGGGAGTGGGGTGCCCACTTTCTACTAGGGAACTACAGAACCCTTACTCCTGCCCTAAATATTTAGCTTCTGTATCACCTTGCCCACCATTTTTTATCCTCTTTTGCCAATCATTTTTATTGATATTCTATCATTTTTAACGAATTGTCACAAAATTAATACAAATTCAATATACTGTATTTTTCGCCCTATAGTTATAGGACACACTTTTCCCCCTCCAAAAATGAAGGGGAAATCTGTGTGCGTCCTATGGGGCGAACGCAAGCTTTCGCTGAAGCTTGGAGAGTGAGAGGGGTCGGTGCACTCCAGGCTTCAGGAAGCTACCAGCAAGCCTGGGGAACCTGTGGGAGCTGGGGGGGGGATAATTTTTTTCTTCTTTATTCCCCCCCCAAAAAAAACTAGGTGCGTCCTATGGGCCGGTGCGTCCTATGGGCCGGTGCGACATTCTCCCCCTCTAACGCTGCCAGTTTCCCAGCGTCACCAACCCTTCTCTTCTTTTCTGTTTGAAAGTCTCAGAAGTCGTCAACACACTGTGGTCCATCCTGTCCCATTCACTGTTCTTATTTCCAACTTCAAGCTTCAAAGAGGGAGGCTGGTGTAATCTCAACAAAATCCCTGTCTCCTCTCCATCCTCCCCCTCCCCAACTGATTAATTTTCCTGCAGTCCATCTTTCCAATCCTCAGTTCCATTAGTCCTTAGTTATAAAATAAATGCAACGCAAGGAGTATCTTTAAAGTCCACTCTTCCCAAAAAATTTGCATTCCATTGCTTTAGGGGAGGGTAGATAACGCAGATCCCCCCCAAAAAACCCATTACTTACAACATTGACTTCCTTTCCCCTCCTTACACTATTTAAGCAAAGCAGAAATTAGCATCTTTCATTCTTTTCAAGCCTTTCCAAACCGATGATTTTTTCCTCCAGCATAAATCAGGATCTTTTTAGCTGGTTGCCTCTTCACTTGCCAATTATGTCCAAATTCAAAGGTATTCCAGAGTTCACCATGGTAGCTTGCTGGGGCTGTCCTTGGACGCAGCAATTAAACCCAGCGCCCTTACCTTTTCATCTGGGAGACGGGGATTTCCATCCCCGTTCACACACACAAAAAAAGCATTAACAGACGACCGTGGATTGTGCCCTTTTGATAGCCTTGAAATGTTAGGGGAGACATGCCCCTAACCCAGTGCTTTTTTTATTTAAAAAAAAATGTTTAGGGGTACTCTCACTTTCCAACTCATATTGAAATACTGCCCCTCAATGAGGTCAAACTTAGATTCACAAATGTATCTATATCTGTATCATCTATCCACTTATGCATGTGCATAAACTAATTTTAAGTGTACTTTCCTTACAGGATGGGGGTTGATCTAAGAGAATAAAAGTACCCAGAGAGAGTAGGACCCACATCATTTGTTCAGAAATCCATATGTGACCAAAGACTTTTAAAGTTTGGCAACCCCTGTTTTACAGACACAAGTACACGTTGTGGGGGAAATTTGCAGAATGTTCTAAAATGACTGAGGAGCCCTCCCCGTGACTGAGCCTGTCTCCATCCAAAGTTCAATAATACCAAAATAATAATAATAATAATAATAATAATAATAATAATAATAATGTGTTATTTATCCATATGCCTCCCATCTGACAGGGTTACCACAGCCACTCTGGGCAGCTTCCAACAAATTAAAACACAGCGAGACATCAAACATTAAAAGCTTCCATATACTGCTTCCCTATACTGGGCTGCCTTCAGATGTCTTCAAAAAGTCAGTTGTTTATTTCCTTGACATCTGATGGGAGGGTGTTCCACAGGGCGGGCGCCACTACCAAGAAAAAATGGATCCACTGAATACCAATTATTGCTATAGAGCAGAACATAAGACGCTTTGGACAGGAAGAGGTGGATTGGTAGGTTCATTTATTAAATAAGAAAGATGCTGCCCAAACAGATTTCTCATTTTAATGGCTGTGCTGATTAAATATTTGCTGCGTCTTGATAGGTATGTATTCATTGGGTGTGGCTTGCGATAAAGCCCTCATGGAGAAAGCTAAAGGTAAGAGAGCACCCATAAAAGGCTGCACCAAACAATGGAGGACGATTCTGCAGTTGCACCTGTTTTCCATATTTATTAAAAGTTCCTAGGTGTATCTATTCTGCTGGTGCCCAATCCCATAGGGCCTTCCAGCTCTTTGACCATTCAGGTAATTCACTGGTTGATGGCCATACTTCTGGTGCTCAGGCCGAGGTACCACTGATGCCCCGGGTCTCTGAAAGGGAAAGTTAAAATATGAAAATTGGTTGATGCATTGGAAGGACTCCCTGCCCCCTCTCTAGAGCCTCCTTCCCACCAACTGCCATGTGGGATTCCAGGAGCATGAAGGAAGCAGGCAAGGATAACACCAGGCCCTTACTACAGTTCTAGCAAGACTGTTTTCTCTCCCCCACTTCCCACAGAGCCACCTACCACCAACTGTAATTTGCAGCAGGTGGAGAGAAACACCACGTGACTGCTCTAGACAGACTCCTCCTCCTGCTACAGGGCCAAAATTGCTTCTGGGCATGTTCATGAGTTATTTTTTCCCTTTTCCCACCAGCTTCTACTCCTGTGGATACACTTTCTTAAAGAGCCATGGAGAAGCAAAGAGTTGCAGTGGGGTTGGTGAGCATAAGACAGAAGAAAGGGAGTGGGTAGGTGGGGAAGTAGATTAAGCCCTGGGGCTGCATCCACACCATACATTTAAGGCACACACACACACACCCTCAGGAATTCTGGGAACGGTAGGAATTCTGGGTAATAAATGACAGCTCTCAGGTTTCTTCGTGGGGTTGGGGTAGGGATGCACTTTAAATGTATGGTTGTGCACACAGCCTAAGAATCAGGAAGAGGGAATGAGTGATGTAACAGACAGGCTCTCATAGTTACTTCTAAGGGCTCTTTCCAAATCCAGGTCCAAGCAGTGAGTTGTTTTTTCTTTTATGTTTTGTTTTCTGGTCTTTTGTTTTGTCCCACTGCTTCCCCATGAAAAAAAAAACCTCTTTACTGCTGAATCGGAACAAACAGCAATCCACAGAAACCTCAATTGCTGTTTGTTCTGATTTAGCAGTGAATAGCAGGCTTTTCTGGGGTGGGACCAAAAAACCCCCCACAGCTTGGACATAGACCTGGAAACTGTGGGTCTGTGCCCGAAAGCATGGCAAAGAAGGAAGTCTGAATAAGCCCTAAAGCTTCCTGAACACCTATGTAGTAAACCTGATACACAAAGGCTTCACATGTGCTCCATTTCCAGTTTCCTAGTGCAAATTTTATCAGTGGGATCTAGGGAATCGTGAACAGAGTTCTGTTTACAGATGGGGATTGCTCCTTTTTCCTACTGCAGCCCTGAAAACTAACCCCTGAAGACTGGGAATGATGTGGCATCTGGTGTAGGGCATCCTTGCCCAACCAGGTGCTTTTCAGATGCTTTGGGCTGCAGCTGCCATCCTCTCAAACCATTGGCCATGCTGACTGGGGTTGGTGGTAGTTGCAATCTAAAACATCTGGCGGCACCATGTCAGGGAAGGCTAGTGTAGCGGGTTCCCACTGGAAACTGAAGAAAGAGGTCCTTCCACTCATGCAGAGAGCTCTCTCTGAATCCTGTCCCAGTAAAAACAAAACAAAACACCCCACTCCTTGTATAACTGAGATTATTTGTACATACAAGAAATTGTTGCATGGGCATAGCAGAAAATGGGTTTATGTCCTCATAATCCACATCAGGCACCTCACTCTCCCAAGAGTTAAGCTGGCCAGCTCGGAAAGACCGACCCACAAATACATCATCTTGGCTTGGAACAGCTCTTCTCAATGGCTGGTGAGGCATCTGACTATAATAATCAAATTAAACACTTTTTTTAAAAAATGCAAATATAAATTTCTTATGGGCAGATAAATGCAACAAAGAGTTATGTTTCAAGATAAATATGGCACAGTAAACCATTAAGGTGCTGCAAGTCTCTGGACTCAGCTACACAGCTGCAAATAAAACATTTTAAATGTGTTGTAAAGTGCAATATACAAATGTGAGACAGTGAGCTATGCCAAATTCAATGTATTTTTCAAAACATTTTTTTAAAAAGCATTTTCACAGCGTTTTTTAAAAATATGTTTGTAGATTTCACCTCTGTTACGTTTGCTGCAACAGAATAACATGGCTACTTCTCTGGAATACAGATCTAGGCAAAATAGCAACATGATAACCGCTTATTGTATGCACTGAATCAAAATGAATGGCCTCAGTTTTGGGAGCTCAGTTTTGGCATCAGTTTAGCCCAAAGCATCCCACCTGGCTGCAGCAAAAAGAAAGATGGAAAGCAGGGCCCAGTCCATTGGCTCAGCTGAGAGACCAGCTCCATCTAGCTTTTCCTCTCCTAAGAGGAAGTGGGGTGTAGTGGTTAAAAGTGGTAGACTCGTAAGCTGTGAACCGGGTTCATGTCTCCGCTCCTCCACATGCAGCTGCTGCTGGGTGACCTTGGGTTAGTCACACTTCTTTGAAGTCTCTCAGCCCCACCCACTCACAGAGTGTTTGATGTGGGGGAGGAAGGGAAAGGAGAATGCTAGCCGCTTTGAGACTCCTTCGGGTAGTGATAAAGCAGGATATCAAATCCAAACTCTTCTTCTTCTCCCTTAAGCGGATCCTTCATTACAAACTGGTCATTATAGAAAACTGCTAATGAACTTCTGTCTCGGTTTGCTTGTTTCCTTCTTCATCCCTTTTCCTAGTTGCGTCATATGAGCTCCTGCAGATCACAGGCACCACCACAGCTTCTGACCTGCACTCATTCATACAAAGGTCTGAACATAGAATGAACATGCAGCCGAGGACTCTGTCTTTTGCAGGTTTTCTGTACATAGAGATGAGGTAGGCAAGCAGCTCCTATGGCAGGAGTGGGAAACCTTTTAATCTCGAGGCCCACAATGCCTTCTGGGCAAACTTCCATAGGCCTCATGGTGGTGGAGGCAAAAATTGATGCATATAAATTTTGCCTTTGTGCAGTAAGCTAGTTTCTATATATACACACACCTATATCCTCTGTCCAGGCAAAAACACTTAAGGAAGGTACAAAACAAGGCCAGTGAGAGGTGTGGCCTGGGAGGAGGTTATATGGCCTGAACAGCTGGGAAGGTTGCAGGCAACTGGATAAATGTTTATTGGTAAGAAAAACAAACAGAAAATACGAGACTATGTGACAACTATAAGGCATGTTCTAAACTCCAGGTCCATACAAATTCTAAAATGCCTTGAAAATGATGCAGAACAATGGACTCTTCTTCCTCAGGAGAAGAAAGCTTTCAAGCAAATGGAGGGCAAATTTCAGAACAGTTCAAGATCATTTTACATTTGAAAATATATAATGGTTTCCATCATTGCCGAGCAGTGTGCACAATTTATCTTCTAGCAGGAAAAATATATCATCATTGTGAAAAAGTTTGACCAAAGGACATCATACCTGTAGTCTCCAGCATATGGTGACTGTATTTGTTCACGAGGGTGACTTTGGAGATTGTACCTGGGAAATTTAATATCATCCTATACCAAGAAAGAGCAAAAAGAAAGAAGGGGGAATTAAGCGACAAATTGACTTCTGTTTTGTTATTTTAAAATGTTTATTATGAAAAACAGATGATAAAGATGCAACCCTTAAAAACAAATATGCAATCCCCAAAATACTGAAGACAAATAATAAGATAATATGTCTACTGTTACTCACCAGCCTTCATCAACCGTATGCCGTCAAGATATGGGACCCATGCTCACTGAGGCAGATGGGAGTTACAATATAGCCTAAAAAATATCTGAAGGGCATGAAGTTGATGAAGGTTGGTATACAGGAAGAGAAAATCAGAGTGAAATAAAGACTAGTTGCAAACACATCATGACAGAGTTAAAAACAAACCTGGTTATTGTACCTTGTCCTTCCTATATTTCTTATTGCAAAAACTCAGAAAATACTGCCATCATTCTACACATAAATGATTAAAGTTTCTGTTCCTTAACTGTATATCGGGAGTGGAGAACCTGCAGCTCCTAACTCCTTTTGGCCCCAGCCAGGTGACTAACGGTCAAAGATAATATTAGTTGTAGCACAGCATCTGATGGGCTACAGGTTCTCCATCCTTGCTGTATAGGAATGAATGAAAGAATTAGTGGCTTTCTCTCCCACAGAAGAAATAGAAGTGGTAAGAGCTGTTTGACCGTGGGACCAGTTACCAGTGTCCCTTACTGGAGGTCTTCAAGCAGGGGCTGTACAACCATTGGTCAGTGGTGCTCTAGCTAAGGATTTCCTGCACTGAGCACAAGGTGTTGTTGTTGTGGTTCTAAAAAAACTGTATGATACCAAACCATAAAAGGGCCACCTATCTGCAGAAATGAACTTATTTCCTTGTCAGGCACACTCCCAGCTTAGCTTCCAAACTATCCCTATAGCATATTTGGCTGGCAGATTTTCTAATAAGATTTTTTTTTTTTTGCTGCACTTTATTCTTTTGTCCTTTACAATACCTACCAGGTGTGACATTTCTTCTAGCCTTTTAGACCTCCTTAGAAGGCAAACGAGACATTTTCTAGATAAGATGTCTGCTGCCTGATGTAAACAAGTTAATTAGCTGCAGGATAGCTTTATCCTGTTAGAGGCACCTTTCAGATCAGTGCTAAATGTTAAGGGAAGTTTTGAGTGAAGTCCATGCTTTAAATGCTATTTATTTGTATTATTGGGGTTTATCTGTTTTATGTGATGAATAATCCTTCCCTTGTGCTTTACATATATGTGTTTTATGCTTATGCTGTAATGGCCATTGACTGCAAAGAGTAAAAAAACTTGAACTGGACTCTTGGCACTGCAGCAGCTATTCGTTGCTGCAGATTCCTCCTCTCACCCCACCAGGAGTCTTCTAGGCCTGGTTGGGATAAAGGAGGACAATCATATTGCAGCTTCTAAGCAAACGAAGTCCATTTGATGTCAGCTAATGCAAATGCCCTAATCTCATCTTACATATCAGACATCCATTGTAAATGTCAATTGCAGAGTGGATAGGGGAAGAACGCCTTTCAGAAAAGGCTGCGAGCTATTTCCCTCATTTACAAAAAATAATGCAAAACCCAGGGGCATTTCAAAAATAAACAATGCCATCCATTGAATTAAACAAAGCACCCCTTTTACCACAATTAAATTCCAAGTCCATAATAAGCAAGCAAGCAAACAAGCAAGCAAACAAGCAAGCAAGCAAGCAAACAAACAAACAAACAAACAAACAAACAAACAAACAAAACAAACACAATATTTTACCTGTCTTCCTTGTGAATAAGAGGCAGATCTCAACCTATTGGCTAGTTTAGGAGCATATTCTGAATGATGCTGTGGTTCAGGTCTCAGCTGCCTTGCCTGAGTACTGAAAATATATAAGAGTCAAAAGAATGTGAGCCCTTGATTCCTTCCTTCCTTCTCCCTTCGTTCCTTCCACATATATATAGAAATTTAGTACACTGCTGGCGAGGAGGGGTGAAAACAGGAACAGCCTGCCCCGTTTCACCACCTGAGGCAAAACGGGAATGTGCTGTGCCCTGCCCCCACTTCTACCACTGCCAGAATACCCACTCCTTTCTCAGTGGGGTGTTCGTCTAAGCATTGTCACTTGTCTTCTATGTACAGGGGGCAGCTGTGCACAGGTGAGAGCAGTGGCGTAGCGTGGGTTGTCAGCACCCGGGGCAAGGCAAGTAATTTGCGCCCCCTAACCCGTGGATTTGCGCCCCCTAACCCGTGGATTTGCCCTAACCCCAGATGTTGCGCCCGGTGCGGCCGGCCCCCCCTGCACCCCCCACGCTACGCCACTGGGTGAGAGGAGGGCATTCTGGCACCAGTGGAAACAGTGGGGCAGGTGAGGTACCACCACTTGCATTTCCTCCTTTTTTAAAAAAACAAAGTAATAAGAATAAATAAAAATGTGCACCCCACACCTGAGACCATTCCAACCTCCCAAAATTTCTATACCTATTGCGATTGCCATAGGGCTTTAAAGGTCAGCACCAGCACTTTGAATTGTGCTCGGAAACATACCGGGAGCCAATGTAAGTCTTTCAAGATAGTGTTATGTGGTCTCGGCAGCTGCTCCCAGTCACCAGTCTAGCTGCCGCATTCTGGATTAGTTGTAGTTTCCGGGTCACCTTGAAAGGTAGCCCCACACAGAGCGCATTGCAGTAGTCCAAGCGAGAGAAATTCATATTTCAGTTCGAGAAGTGTGAAGTCCATTGTTCTCCATTAAAATACAAACAGCACCTAATTTCTCATTGATTTCTACTTGGGATCAAACTAGGTAAGTGTGCATAGACTTGCAGCCTACATGGAATGTTCATTTGGGAAAGAAAAGATTTCCACTGCAATATATACTGACTCACCGGCTTCGCTTGGCTTGTTTCTCTGGCTTGTCCTTGCAATACTGGACCCACTGTGTTGTGACAGCAGCTGCAAAAGACAGAGCCACTGCGGGGAAAACCACAACTAAAATCAAGTCCAAAGTGCTCCAAAGCTCCTCGCATTTGACACCCATGTACCAGTAATTTTTCCAGCCATTTTGGTAGGAAGGGCACCTGTGGATGGAATCAAGCAAAGCAACATCAAAATAGTTTGCATCCACCCCCTAATAGTATGATTACAACCCATCGTAATGCTTTTGTGCTGGGGTGCTATCCAGTGACGTGTGGTCAAATTGGGCAGGGCTGCAATTTTTAACCTTGCTGTTTTCCTCACAATGGAACTTGTTTGTCCATGGACTGCTTGCTGGGGCCATGTGACCAGTATGACTAAAGCGCTACTGGCACATGAAGGACCGTGATGAGTGCCAGAGTCCAAGGAAACACCGTTTACCTTCCCGCCGCAGCGGTACCTATTTATCTATTTGCACTGGTGTGCTTTCAAACTGATAGGTTGGCAGTAGTTGGGACAGAGCAATGGGAGCTCACCCTGCCACACAGATTTGAACTGCTGACCACAGAGCCACCTGGCTGACCAGTTCGTGGTTTAGACCACAGCACCACCCGCGTCCCTAATGGAACTTGTACAGCACTTTAGGAAAGTGTGCCATCTTACACATGCAAAGGGCCAGGGGTAAAATGTAGGGTTGCCATAAATCCTCTTTTTCCAGGACATGTCCTCTTTTTCAGGGGAAACATTTCTGTCTGGTTGGATTTTTTAAATTTGCCCAAATGTCTAAGGGTGCAGGAAAGGGGTACTTTTTGTTTTACACACATAGTACTAGACAAGCAAGTGCAAAACATATACATACTGTGTGTCTTTTGCATGATGCAGGAAGGACCAGGTTTTTGCTTTTGTATATTTTGAAGGGACATTGTAGAATGTGTCCGCTCCCACACAGAGTGTATGTGCAATGAACTTTTTCATAGGAAAACAGAGCCAGAGGTGCAACCTTGGGAGGGGCATGGGAGGGGCAACATCATGCGTGCGACATTCTGATGTCCTGACAGATGGGCTTTGGGAAGATGGCAGGACAGATCTTGGACACATTGGAGCCTTGCACCTTCCTGCCTAAGCCAGGTAGAAGCTTCCTGGGCTTTGGGAAGGAGGCACAAGGGGAACATTTAGAGGACTAGCCTCGTCTCCTTAGGCCAAAGGCCACATGTCACTGCCTGCAACCCCTCTCCCCACCTCACCCAACCCCAGGCACGAGTGCTCTTTTTTGCTGTTCAATATATGGCAACCCTAGAACTCAAATGGACTCTCTCTCTCTCTGAACCTTCGGATTCTTCCCATGCTACAGCCTCTTTTCACAGACCACACCCTTCTCGGCTTCTTATGCCTGGTTGGAAAGTGTCCTTGAGCTAGGACAGCGCCTTTTGCATGCTTGGATAGAGAGTAGTGGAAATGTGGGGAATGTCGCAGCCTCTGACATTTGCACAGCTGGGGTGTCACCTGCTGTAGAAAGTTAAGTCATATCCATGGCCCCACTCACTGTGGAATCTGGCTTCTTTCTCCACTGGCATGCAGCCCCCTGAAAGTTGCTTATGGGGGAATGTGGCTTGGGTTGAAAAAGTTCCCCACCCATGACTTAAGCACATGGTGCCTGCGTAGACATGGCAGTTGGTGCAGTGGGGCTGCACCACTCATTTGACCTCTTTCTGGCTGCACTGATGCTGCATACCAGGATGGAAAGGCAATGGGACAAAGCTAATTCAGCACAGCTGCTGCACATCTATCCCATGTCATCCTTGCTACAAGCCTCTCTCTCCCCGCCACCTCTGTCATAATATGCAGCAGTGAGGTGGACAGAGGGAGGTCAGGTGCCCAACCATTGTCTTTCCCCACAAAGCTCAGCCAAACCCTAAAAGGAAGGAAAGTAACTTACTTGCAAAAGGGAATTTGATCTTTACAACCACAGGCAACTCCTTCTGGACAGAAATCACTTGTACTGCCTGGACAATCATCAAGGTCAGCCACACCGGAACAATTGGCTGAAAACAGTGGGGAGAGAGTTGAGCTGCATAGCAATGTCATATTGACCATAATTTAAGATACCCATAGAGATAATTTGTGAGCATATTCTAATGATGTGCTGCTTTGTCTCAGGGACCCTGCGGACCTGAGTTGTTTTGCAGGGGTATTCAACATGCCACTTGGCCTATCGCTAATATCCAAAAAAACCCCAAAGTGCTGCACCAACAAGCACAAAACAACCCCTCTGCAACACCACAATTCCAACTTAATGGTGTAACATTGGAAAAAGTTGACCACTTTTCCTACCTAGGCAGTTATCTTTCCACAAGGGCCAACATTGATGCCAAAATCCAGCATCGACTGAGCTCTGCGAACACAGCTTTCTCCTGATAGAAGTGCAGAATGTTTGAGGACTAGGACATTCAGAGGGAAACCAAAATGCTAGTAACAAGCCATTGTACCACCAACTTTACTGTACGCTTGTGAAACATGAACCTTTTATAAATGCCATCTCCAGCTCCTTGAAGGATTCCATCCGAAATTTTTTACAGATCACTTGGGAAGACAGATGAACTAATGCCTGTGTACTGGATGAAGCAAAGATCACCAGTGTCAAAGCAATGATTCTTCAACATCAACTTTGTTAGACTGGTCATGTTGTTCTGGTGCCTGATTATTGTTTTCCAAAGCAACTACTCTATTCCCAACTTAAGAATGGAAAGCAAAATACCGGTGGACAACAAAAGATAACTGGGAAACTCTGTGAGTGCTGTGATGGAGAACAGCCTTCACCAAAGGTGTCATAGACTTTGAAGAAGCATGAACTCAGGACGCAAAGGAGAAATGTGCCAAGAGGAAGGCACACTTGGCAAATCCACACCGTGATCAACTCCTGACCAGAAACCTATGTCCCCACTGTGGAAGGATGTGCGGATCCAGAATTGGCCTCCACAATCACTTACAGACTCACTGTTAAGTCCGTGTTCATGAAAGACAATCTTACTTGGCTACAAGTGATTGCCAAAGAAGCAGAAACGGGTATTCAACATGCCACCAGTGCAAGAACAGTGCATTAGTGGTGGATTTATATAGGACCACCAACATTTCATCCTGCTTTATTATTTATCATTATTACGTATTATTATTATTTTATATAAACAAACACACCTGCCCAGATGCACGAAGCACCTTTGCTCCCTGCTTCATACGAGCACAATTAAACCAGGGAGCCTCTAATTAACAATACCTATTTCATCTAAACTGAAATTATGGATGGTATTTAACTTTTATTCAGAGCAGACCTGCTGAAATTAAAATAACCTAACTTTCAGGTAGTCATATCCATTCATTTTAACTGGACTAATCCCAGTAAAACTTGGTTGAGTACCACCCAATGGGTGCTACCTAGGGTGGTCTGCTGCCATATGCAACCACATCACTCTGGAAAGGTAGGTCTCTGCTGCTTGCTGGGAGGGACGAGACAACAGGGAGGCTGGTACAGTGAAAACTTGCCTGCAGAGCTGATCCAACTCTCCTGCCAGTGCATTTGCACTACTCTGATGCAAAGATACACAGAGGTATACCTCCTAAAATTACTTCTGTTGTTCTGTTTTTGTTTATTACTACTACTACTACTATTACTATTTGCCTGACCTACACCATAAGGTGTGAGGGTGAGTTACAACCACACAAAAAGATTTAAAACCAGTTAAAACAAATTACAATCAGAAGAATGGGAGCTGGGGGGGGGGTTTAAGAACAGGCCAAGGTAAAGAGATGTATCTATAGCATATGAGAAAACGTATACCAGTAAACACCTGAGAGCAGATCAGAAGCCTGTGACCTCCTTTGCACATGGTTAATAATAATCATCATCATCCACCTCCGGAATTACTGGCAGGGACCACTGTTGCTGATAGGGTGACCATTAACACATTATCATAAAAGAGGACACAGAACTGCATGACATCTCTGTGTACTATTTTATATGTATGGATGCACACTTATGACTAATGCAGAGAAGACTATGATCAGGTAACCTGAGTGCTGCTCTTTCTGCCCTTTAGATGCTAATGGCTGATGGAAAACTTTAAAGTACCTCCCTTCCTAGGGTTATTAGGGGAAGAGCTGTGGCTCAGTGGTAGAGCCTCTGCTTTACATGTAGAAAGTCCCAGGTTCAGTTCCCGCCGGCATGTCCAGGAAGGGCTGGGAGATCCTTTCAAATAAAAGCCAACTCCTCTTTTTCCTTTGAATGTTCTCTTTCAGCAAGCTACTTTAGGGAGCTTTCTAACTGTTGCTATTGCTAGTCAGAAAAACATAAGAATGTAAGATGATTCCAGCTGGATGAAGCCAAATACTTACCTAGTCCAGTATCCTCTTCCCACAAGTGACCAAACAGATGCCTAGAGGAAGCCCTGGTTGATCTCTTGCACACCATCTAGAGATCTTCCAATACACCCTTATCTACGTCTGTCATGCCTACCCCTGCCTGACGGCACAATTCTACCCATATTTCTTCAGAGGTAAGTCCCATTGTGCTCAATGGGACATATCCCCAAGTCCAGGGGCAGAGAACTTGTGGCCCTTTCATACGTTGCTGGATTTTCATCAGGTCCAGCCAGAATGGCCAATAGCCTAGGATATTGGGAGATGCAGTCCAGCATCCTTTGAAGGGTTGCACAGTTCCCCAGCCCTTCCCTGAAATCATAACCTAACTTACTGCAGATTAATATTGGACTCCTTAAGTTCAGGCCCCATGTGCACCACATGTTTAAAGCTGTGTTATACCACTTTAAGAAGAAGAGTTTGGATTTGATATCCCGCTTTATCACTACCTGAAGGAGTCTCAAAGCGGCTAACATTCTCCTTTCCCTTCCTCCCCCACATCAAACACTCTGTGAGGTGAGTGGGGCTGAGAGACTTTAGAGAAGTGTGACCAGCCCAAGGTAACCCAGGAGCTGCATGTGGAGGAGCAGGGAAGCGAACCTGGTTCACCAGATTACAAGTCCACCACTCTTAACTACTACACCACACTGGCTCCCAGTCATGCCCTCCCCGAAAGAACCCTTAGCTGTAGTTTGTTATTGGTGCTGAGGAAGACCCTTATTCTATTTACAAAGCTACAATTCCCAGAGCAGTTTAACAACTAATCGCTTTTCCCTGGAAACTCTGGAAACTGTAGCTAAGTGAGGGGGATCAGTCAGGATTGCGTTTTGCATCTATGGGGATCTTGTTTAACTAGGTCTCATCTATAACCAGCCCCAAATGTTTCTTACGATCTGCAGCTTCCGTCGTCAGCCAACTCTTGGACAACACGGCCAGGAGAAGGAAGAGAGCACCAGAGGTTAACATGGTGGGATGCTGTTTGGAACAAGAGTTAATCCTCTTCTCTGGGACTCTCCTGCCCATCTGAGATTCTCCTTCAGTTTTGATTTCTTGTTCTTCTTCTTTCTCCTTATAGCAGACCAAAGGTCCTGGATTTTGAACTTGTTTTACAGCAGCCTTCTTGTAAGCAATTACTAATTAACTTTTCTAAGGTAAACCTATTTGGATCCATTTTTTTATTTTTAAAAATTACAAAAGAAATTATATATATATATATATATATGCAGGTTTTGGTGTCCT
The DNA here is from genome assembly GCF_964252035.2 of Podarcis erhardii. NCBI lineage: Eukaryota > Metazoa > Chordata > Lepidosauria > Squamata > Lacertidae > Podarcis > Podarcis erhardii. Next base: position 20,979,036 of record NC_138504.1, read on the forward strand.
CGGGTGTCTTCCCGTGTAAAAGTTGGGGTGTCTAGGCGACGTTTCGACGAGGTCTCACTCGTCATCTTCAGGCTGGTGCTTTCGGCTTCTTGTTACTGGAACAGAGCAGGATCTCAGTGTTTGAGTTCCTATAAATACTGTAGAGGGGGTGTGGTGTATAGCCTCCAATGTTCTGGGCAGAGAGGAAGTTCCCAGGCTAGTGTGCCTTTTCTTCTTTTGTTCCTTAATTTTTTTACACGGGAAGACACCCGAGGACACCAAAACCTGCATTCCTGTACCCGTGAAAATCTACGAAAGCAAATATATATATATATATATATATATATATATATATATATATATATACAATTCCATAATACCACACATCCATACACGCAAAGTCAATGGTGGTTTAAGGAGCACTACATAACTTAATAGCTATCCTTGGTTACTATTCTATTTTGAGCAGGAGATCAAATTGTATGAGTGAAAATAATATATGAACATTGAACATTGTCCTGGAGTTTTAGTTTTATATTCCAGTTATCTCTCTCTCTCTCTCTCTCTCTCTCTCTCTCCCCCAATATATAAAACACATCCTCTAATAGCTCTTTTATAGCAATCAAAATAAATCAACAATGCTATATTCAGTGTTTTTTTCTGGGGGGGCGCATACCCCTAAACATTTTGTGAATCTAAGTTTGGCCTCATTGAGGGGCAGTATTTCAATATGTGTAGGAAAATGAGAGTATCGCTAAACATTATTATTATTATTTTTAGAAAAAAAGCACTGGGTAAGGGGCATGTCTCCCCTAACATTTCGAGGAGGGGATCGAAAGGGCACAATCCATGGTTGTCCGTTAATGCTTTTTTGTGTGTGTGAGCGGGGATGGAAATCCCCGTCTCCCAGATGAAAAGGTAAGGGCACTGGGTTTAATTGCTGCGTCCAAGGACAGCCCCAGCAAGCTACCATAGTAAACTCTGGAATACCTTTGAATTTGGACATAATTGGCAAGTGAAGAGGCAACCTGCCAAAAAGGTCCTGATTTATGCTGGAGGGGAAAGGAAGTCAATGTTGTAAGTAATGGGTTTTTTGGGGGGGGGGGAATCTGCGTTATCTACCCTCCTCTAAAGCAATGGAATGCAAAATTTTTGGGAAGAGTGGACTTTAAAGATACTCCTTGCGTTGCATTTATTTTATAACTAAGCACTAATGGAACTGAGGATTGGAAGGATGGACTGCAGGAAAATTAATCAGTTGGGGAGGGGGAGGATGGAGAGGAGACAGGGATTTTGTTGAGATTACACCAGCCTCCCTCTTTGAAGCTTGAAGTTGGAAATAAGGACAGTGAACGGGACAGGATGGACCACAGTGTGTTGACGACTTCTGAGACTTTCAGACAGAAAAGAAGAGATATGGATTGTGTTTCTTTATTAATGAACTTGTTGTGTGTCAAAGTGAGGATAAAATATGGCGAAATGTGAAGGGTTGGTGACGCTGGGAAACTGGCAGCGTTAGAGGGGGAGAATGTCTATTATATAAACCAAAAAAATTCTAGAGGTTTCGTTTGCACTCTCTGCACACTGCACCTGTGAGGCTGAGTTGTTAACTACTGGGGCCAGAGGCTGAGTTGTTCATTACTGGGGCCAGATGTCCGATAGCAATGTTCAAGGCCAGTTTAAGGAGGAATATGTGTATGTCGTCAGTGAGGAAGCAAGGTCTGTTCCCCCCCCCCAGGTAAAGTGTTACTCAAGATGTATCAGAAGGAAATGTTTCTAAATTGATGAATGGCTATTATAGATAGATAGAAGAGGATTTATTCTACTTGACTATTTTGAGGACATGTTATAACAATGTATAAAAGCTATAGCAGAAATTGGTAACTGAACAGGTGATGTGTAGGGAGAAGGGATGAATGAAATGGTAGTTGGAAAAGTTATATTATTGAGAGCAGCAAATGAGGAAGGAAAATAGAGGGGACATATGGGGTGGGTAGAAAGTCAACTTTTAAATTTATATTGAATTTGTATTAATTTCGTGACAATTTGTTAAAAATTATGGAATATCAATAAAAATAATTGGCAAAAGAGGAGAAAGAAAGGTTGGGTGAGGTGATACAGATGCTAAATATTTAGGACAGGAGTAAGGGTTCTGTAGTTCTCTAGTAGAATGGGGAGTAAAGCTTACCTACAGCCACACACCCAGAACAGACTACTGAATGTAACTGAAATGAATTACTTGGCTTATTAATATCCCAAGATTAATGGAAATGATACAAAATAGAATCATATAATTTACATGCAAAATGGAAAAATATAAAATTGAACAGATAGAGATTGATACAAAATTGGGTAAAGGATAATATTATTAATTAAGTAGTGGCTGGATATGACTACCAAATGAATTTAAGAGTAGCATCGACAAAGCAACTAAAGCAAACGAAATAACTCCTATCTCCCTCCAGCCCATCTGGTTGTGAAATAATTCTAAGCATATTACAGTAATATTAGGCTGCCCTGACCTCAGGAACTGCAAAGGAAATGGTGTGGGATCCAGGAACAGGAATAGCAATGGCCAGGTAAGCCTTGAGTTTAGGATTGTAGCCTTAGTTGGCTAATCTGCCTGTTAAAAAGTACCATGCAATACCAACAGTATCCCCAGGAATTCTTGATACTGGCAATGGGGCACTATCACCATACATTTAAAGCACATCCATCTTGAATACAATGATGGCAGCACAAGTATCACAAGTGCACAGTTCCTACTCACCCTGAGTGATAAGGCGCTCAACACATGTTCATTCCTGTGAATGGAAGGCACCATGATCTGAAAAACTGCCATAGCACTTGCCTGTCAGAACAGAATTATGTTTTAAGTTGGCAGAAGCCAAAAAGCTACTTTAGACACAGTCAAGGGAAATTCTATGTCCTGTGGAATTCTTAACCCACGGACCCCTTTGCCCTATTTTATTTTATTAAATTTGTATATCTCCCTGTTAGTAAATCAGTCCACCGAAGCTGCATTTTGTAATTCACATGACTATCTTGAGAGAGTGTGAGAACAGGAAGAAACAGTCTTATCTCTTCCAGCTGCATATGTTCTTTTGTAACTGTGCTTTTGCTTTTACATTCCCGTTTGTTCTCAGAGCTGAAGAGAACGGTAACCATTATGCATTTCTCTGTGTATAGTCTGTAAATAAATAGTAGATTAGTTCTACGGTGTCTCCTGCTTATTACTATACAAAGTCAGGAGATTAGTGTGCATAAATCATTATGATGTGTGTCACTGGAGCATCTGGAGTAGAAGGCAGTAGCTTTTCCAGAACCACGCTCACCGAAGGACAGCTGGAGGAATGGGGGGGGGCTGCCGATACCCCAGGGCATTTTCTAACACTCCCTTCATTATAAGATCTCAGGGCAGTGCACAGAATAAAATGCAGGATAAAGGTAAAGGTAAAGGTAAAGGTAAAGGGACCCCTGACCATTAGGTCCAGTCGCGGACAACTCTGGGGTTGCAGCGCTCATTTCGCTTTACTGGCTGAGGGAGCCGGCATTTATCCGCAGACAGCTTCTGGGTCATGTGGCCAACATGGCTAAACTGCTACTGGTGAATCAGAGCAGCACATGGAAATGCCGTTTACCTTCCTGCTGGAGCGGTATCTATTTATCTACTTGCAATTTGATGTGCTTTCGAACTGCTGGTTGGCAGGAGCTGGGACCTAGCAACGGGAGCTCACCCTGTTGCAGGAATTCGAACTGCCGACCTTCTGATCGGCAAGCCCTAGGCTCTGTGGTTTAGACCACAGCGCCACCCGTGTCCCAAAATGCAGGAAAAAAACAAGTAATTTAAGTAAAACAAACAATAGCAATTTTCACTCCCGTTTCTGTTTCTTTTAGAATTCTCTGGCATCCCTTATCTTAATCTTGAAGAAGTAAAATCAGGCACAGTGCTAAAGTAACATATTACTGACTACACAGATTTTCCATGGACCACCTGAGCAGAGCTCACAAGCCACTGGTGGTTTGTGGACCACTGTTTGAGAACCTCTGCCTTAGGTGACTGCAAAGGTGAGGGTGGGCCTAAATATCACCCATTAGGATTTTTGAACATGGAAAGCTATGATAATAGTTGACCCACCTCTGTGTTGTTTCTTTGAGTCCCTCTCTTTCCCACCTGTGCAAAGCAATTCACTAAAGGGGAGGAGATTAGGGGAGGTAGAGAATTGTGACACTGATCCCATTGTGACTCTTCATATGATCCACATATGCTTAATGGCTCAACCACCAACTGAAGCACAAGGTGGGATGGAAACTGGGCAGCAGCAGGAAGTCAAATCCCCACCTATGTAAAGGGGGAAGGAGAAAACAGGGTGGGGAAGGGTGGGGAGGAATAACATCTTTTTCCCACCTTTTATTTTTTGTGCCTTGGCTAACAATAGCCGTTGGAGATGGTGAATGAAGTCAGTCCCCCAAGGAGAGGCCCAGCAGCACTCAAGCTCCCTTGTGGGAAGTGATCAGCATCCTTGCTGCTTCATGCTCTCAGGATGTCTGACAACTCTCTGAACCGCTTCCGGGTTCGTCCAGCAGAACCGCGGGACTGTAGGGAAATCCTGCGTCTCATCAAAGTAAGCGGGGGTTGGGGAGGGGAAGAGAGGCTATAGGGAAGGAAAGTTCGATTTTTAGGCCATTGGAGACATTTGGATTTTTGAATGAGTTGCATGGGTGCCTCCCTTTCCCCTGAATCTCTCTCCCATACCCCTGAATCTGCCCATCCCTACCCAAAGACAAGAACAGAGAAACACACAAAGACACACACTTCCTTCTTCCAAAATATTAGGGTAAAAATTGGATCAGAGTAAAAAATTGGATCCAAGAAAATTAATCTGAGCACTGAAAGAGGAAGTGAGAAAGAGCATCACTCTTCCACTCTTTCCTCAAGGTAGAAAAGGGTAATTACCTTCGCTACCTGATGACCAGGGCTACCCTGAGGAGTTCTCCAAGATGCTATTGTATCCACTGGTGACCCCTGGGCTTGGGAATGTCATGAAACACAGTCGAATCCTATAAACTGCTAGTCTGGCAGATAAGTATGATTGCGGTAATTTCGGAAGGAAGGAGGGAAGGAAGGAAGGAAGGAAGGAAGGAAGGAAGGAAGGAAGGAAGGAAGGAAGGAAGCCACTATAAAACTTTATAAACTAGGCAATCAAAATAATACATAATTTGTGAAAACTCTTTAAATACTGTATAAAACGAAGAGGACAGCAGATAGCAAAGCCACATAAAACCACCACAACCAGTCACATAATAATCCCCAATGCAAAACCAATGCCATTTACAAAATTAATAGGTTCATTTTATACAAAAGCAGACAAGAAAATAAAAGTCTTTAGGGGCTGTAATGCCATGGGTGACACTAATGAGTGTGACTTCTGCCAGCACAGCAGCAAGCATGCTCTGCTTCTTGTCTTTCCTGGTCAGGCTGTCTGATGGAATGGCTTCCCCCCAGGGGCCAGCCGAGGGAGCAGGGAGGGCTGACGGCGCTGGGCTGTTACAGCACAGCCAAGTTTATTTATTTCATTTCATTAAATTTATATCCCCACCCCACTTTCCTCTTACAAGCTTGACGTAACATGCATGCTTCTTCTGACAACAACCTTGTGATGTAGGTTAGGCTGAGAGACTATAGCTGTCCCAAGGTTGCTCAGAAAACTTCATGGGGATTATGAACCCTGGTTTTTCAGGTTCTAGACCACACTGGCTCTCTGTGGTTGGTAATCCCCATTGAACTCGGCGGGACTTCCTTCTGAATAAACATCCACAGGTCTGTGCTGTTAATGGTTGCTAAGAATGACAAACCCCTCCTCTTCGCCCACGATCATTGCGATCCCGCGTGCTTTTCCTGCCTTCCACCCACACCCGTATACATTTTTTTTTTTTTACACAAGCACATTTGGTCAAATAACACATTTAACATCACATCTAATTTAGCCCTTTACTTTTTGCCCAAATGCAATCAAGGAGATAGCCAGGCAGAGAAAGCAGTCCTTTAATTAGCATTTTGAAAAAAATGGATGCAGTTTCTATTATTTCTGGCCCCTCCACCACTCTCTTCTACTGGTTCAAACCATGCTATTCTGTCAGCAGTTTTATCAATTTATTTTCCTCTTTTAAAACTGAATTACCCCTTTTAGTTGTTGTCATTACCAGTATTCCAGTGATTAAGGCAAGGTGTATATTTTGCAAACAGAACAGCACTTAGGATAGCAAGTGGTGCACCTGTTGTTTTCTGTGCAAAGAGCTCTTGCTCTGATGCTCCAGGACATTTAAAAGCTGGTATGTACCAGTTCCTCTTAGACAAAATTGGATGTGCATCCTTCTCCGTCTCAAAGCAGGGTACATATTAAAACATATATTGAGCTGGAAAACTAATCATGCAGTTTGCCTCTTGAAATATGGAACCAGAAATTGGGGTTTGTTGCTTTCAGAGAAGCTATCTTATCTGAGCTGTTTCCAAGGAACAGGCACAACAAGTTGCATTATGCAACATATAGAAGAATTTTATCTCTCCTACCAACAGAGAGGTCTTGGGCTGATCTCTGCCAGTGCCCTAAGGAAAGCTATGGATTACTAACTGACGTAATTTATCAAGAGTGCTGGCACTGCCCTTGGGACTTCCCTGAAAAATATTGTTTGGACTTTGTCAGCTTCCATAAACAGGAGCCAATCTGCAGCAATGATGGAGGCAACCCAGAGTTAGATGTGTGCTTGTTTTGGCATATTTTGTTTGGTTTGGTTTGTTTTTTAGAGAAAATCTGGAATGTGTGTATATTTTTGAAGTTCGTATAATTTTTATTTTAAGGAAAAGAAAACCAATCAATACAACAATAACAGTCAACCAAAACCTGAACTGATGATCCCCAGAGATTTTCAAGTGTCTCTAGGAAGAAACTTAATATTAGTAGATGAAGTGGCGCTTGTCCCATGCGCTATGACAGTGTTGGCAGCTGCGGTTGTGAGGGAGCATCCGTTGCCTCTCCATGGCTGCTGCTGCCAGCTTCCTTCCTTGGGCAGCTCATGGCAGCTGCTGTAAATGATAATAATAATAATAATAATTTTTTATTTATACCCCGCCCTCCCCAGCCAAGGCCGGGATCAGAGCGGCTTACAAGCAATAATAAAAACAAGATGAATGATTACAAACTTAAAAACAAAAATAAAATACAACATTAAAATAATGGAACATTAAAATATTAAAATGTAGCCTCATCGCAGGAGGAGAAGGAAAAGAAAAAAAAGAGAGAGGGGGGGAGGGAATCAAATTGGCTCCAAGCCAAAGGCCAGGTGGAACAACTCTGTCTTACAGGCCCTGCGGAAAGAAATCAGATCCTGCAGGGCCCTGGTCTCATGAGGTAGAGCGTTCCACCAGGCCGGAGCCAGAGTGGAAAAGGCCCTGGCTCTGGTCGAAGCCAATCTAACTTCCTTAGGGCCAGAGACCACTAGGGTGTTGCTATTTATGGACCTTGAGGCTCTCCGTGGGGCATACCGGGAGAGGCGGTCCCGTAGGTATGAGGGTCCTAGACCGTGAAGGGCTTTAAAGGTCAAAAGCAGCACCTTAAATCTGACCCTGTAGTCCACCGGGAGCCAGGGCAGCTGGAAAAGCACTGGGTGAATATGCTCCCATGGCAGAGAGGAGCCTCGCTGCAGCATTCTGCACCCGCTGGAGTTTCTGGGACAGCTTCAAGGGCAGCCCCGCGTAGAGCAAATTACAGTAGTCAAGCCTGGAGATGACCGTCGCATGAATCACTGTGGCCAAGTCAGGGCGGGAAAGGTAAGGGACCGACTGCTTGATGCGGCGAAGGTGGAAAAATGTTGCCTTGGCTGTTGCTGTAACCTGCGCCACCATGGAAAGGGAGGAGTCAAGGATTACACCCAAACTCTTAACGGAAGGCAATGGTACTAATTGGGCCCCCGCAAGAGAAGGGAGTTGGTCCCTCATCCCCATGCCATCCCGACCTAGCCATAGGACCTCTGTCTTCGAAGGATTTAGTTTCAATCGGCTCCCACGAAACCATCCAGCCACAGCTTCCAAGCATCTGGTCAGTGTGTTCGGGGCCGAGTCGGTGTGGCCATCCATCAGCAGATAGAGCTGAGTGTCATCAGCATATTGGTGACAGCCCAGCCCAAAGCTCCGGATAATCTGGGCAAGGGGGCGCATAAAGATGTTAAAAAGCATTGGGGAGAGAATTGCACCCTGCGGCACTCCACACACCAAGGAGTGGCGCGACGACATTTCCCTCCCTAGTGCCACCCTCTGTCCCCGACCAGAGATAAAAGAGCACAACCAGTTACGGGCTATGCCCTGTATCCCCACGTCTGCGAGGCGGTGGTCCAGAAGATCATGATCCACCATGTCAAAGGCTGCTGACAAATCTAAAAGGATCAGCAGTCCTGACCCGCCTCAATCTAGTTGTCTACGGAGATCATCTGTTAGGGCAACCAGAGCCGTCCCAAAACCAGGACGGAAACCGGACTGAAATGGATCTAATGCTGATGTTTCCTCCAGAAACCTACCAAGCTGATCAGCAACCGCTCTCTCAATTACCTTACCCAGGTATGGAAGATTTGAAACTGGGCGGTAATTGGATAGGTCTAAGGGATCTAATGAAGTTTTCTTTAAGAGTGGACACACCACTGCTTCCTTCAGTTCCCCTGGGAATGTCCCCGTGTCAAGGGACAAATTGATAATTTCAACCAGGGGGGTCCGCACAACATCTGGACACTCCCTAATCAGCCAAGACGTAAAGCATATGAGGAGGAGAAGGAGCAGGGGAAGCTTCCACCGCGGAAGCGCAGCCCTTTGTGACATGTCAGCTCTGATGGGCAGGCAGAGGGCAGGACCACCCTGGGTAGTAAGAAAGCGGAAGTAGAGTGCAAGGAGTCGATTTTTCTTTTTCTTAAAAAAAAAAAAATGCTTTGTGTGTTCATTCTAATCTTGCCGCTTTCTAAAAATTTACTTGTGTGCGATTTTTGTGTGTGTGTAAATCTACCGAAGAATAAAATAAAATCAGGATTAAGGGGTTTCCTTAGGACAGTGTAGGGTGCGTGTGCTGTGTCCCATTGGTCTAGTGGTGGTGAAACCTGCCCTCCTTCTGATTGGAAATGCTTTAGAGGTGGGACACAAAAAATGTAGAGTGGTTGAGGAGGGTCAGTAGGGAGTAGGGAGTGAGAAAAGCCCCTATTTTTGTCTGAGGAAGGTTACAAACTTGCTGCTCTCTAAATGTTTTGCACAAGGACTCCCACTATGCACAGCCAGAGCTCGATTTGTAGTCCAAAACATATGGAGGTCACCAAGTTGATGAAGGTTGATCTGAAGGTTCCAACGCCCAGCATTCTCAGAAACTATCCCACCACACACCACTTTTCAGCCCCACTGACATTGAAGCTTTGTTCAATATGTGAAAGAACCCTGAGCTACTTATCTAACCGTGGTTAAGAAGGAATCATGTATTCTTTATGCAAGCCACCACAAGGAAATGAACAATATATAGCTTGCAGATTGTGTTCCAGGGACCCATGATGCTGCCGTTATATTACTTCCCTATAACTTGCCTATATTGTCTGGTACTATCTGCTGCAGGCGGTATCTCCGTGGCAGAACAATTTATCAGCTTAGCTATCTGAGTTCCTTTAAACTAGAGATGACGGGGATTGAACTGAGCACCTTCTGCCTGCAAAGCCAGGGTTCTGCCACTGAGTTATGGAAAACACCTCCATATCTTCCTTGGTAAATCAAAAAGCAGCAGCAAGTAACAAGAACAAAAAGCAGGCTGCTAGCAAGTTGCACAGAGAAGCAGCAGCATCTTGTTGCTCATGGCATGGAATATTCCAATGATTAATATCAATTATCCAAGTTTCTGCTTTGAAGGGTTTCACTCATAAATCTGTTCCATCCTGTTTCCAGCTCAATCTGTTGCTTTAAAACTTGCACATAAAAAAACAATATTTCTTTTTTATTTGTTTATTGGAAGGTTTGTGCAGTGGGCAGCAGAGATGTATACATGTGATACAACAGAGTCTATTGCTTACAGCCCAAATATTTATGGAGCAAAATAGTAGTAGCTGTTGTTGTTGTTATGATTACGAAAAATACATAAATAGAAGTAGAAGTCATAGAACAAATCTGCCTAACAAATATCCATTGACTTGTTCTGATACTCTGTAAGGCTCCTAATAAAATAAGCGGGTCAACATGATCCTGTACTGCATTACACCAGTGAATAATTTCAAAAGCTCGGATGTCCCAGGGTTGAAAAACATACTCCGTTCTCATGGTGATTCTTTGTGGCCTCTGGCGGGAGGAGGGGGAGTGACAGAGCATCTATTTTCTGTCTCCCCCTTCATTTCATGGTACAGGTGCGTGGGTGGAGCTTGCTGTTCTCTCCCTGTACTTGCCTTTTATCAGAGGCTCCCACATCATGTTTTCCATTCCTTGTCTGCGAGTACCAGACACAACTGCAGCTTCTAATTAGCCGGTTGTTGGTGTTTGCAAACCTGTCTTTGCCCAAAGACACACCTGGTGTCATATATTATATCAAAATTTGGGCAAGTTGCTGCGGCTAATGAGGTCCATGAGCCAGAAGCCCCCCCCCCCCAGCTCAGCTATGGCACCTTGGAAAGGAATCTAAGCATCCCTGTCACCATCACTTTGCTTGTGTCGGTGGCACAGCCACCAGCCTCCCAAAAACTTGCCAGATTCTGTCTCTGTCCCAGTTTCCCTGTTGGGGAGGGGTCACCAATATTCAACCTTGCGTGAGAATTCTTCCACCACTCCTGGTTTCACAGAGAAGGTAATCAATGGCTACCAGCCATGGCGGCTATGTACTAACTCTGAATCACAAGGGGGTAGGAGGATATTGTTGCACCCAGGTCCTTTTTGTAGGCTTCCCAGAGGCATCTGGTTGGGCACTATGAGAACAGGATGGTGGGCCACATGCTCTTCTTATACTCATGTCAAAGTTCTTCTCCTTTATTCATTTATTTACATTTATTAAATCAGTATACCGCCCTTCATCCAAAGATCTCAGGGCATTCAGAGCATTTCTGCCTGCATGGTGGAAAGGCTCCCCTTTGGCACCGGACACAGCTCCCAGGCAGTTATTCCACACAAGCACAAGAAAGGTTAGTGCGACGCCTGCCTGCTTGGCCTCCCACTTGTCCATCCATTCCCAACAGCAGGGGCTGGTAGACTGGCTGGCTGGGTTCCCTCACCCACTTGCTTGCCTAGTCCGCCTCAGCTCCTGGTATAACCAGTACCCCCTGGCAGAGGCACCATTCACCTGGGGAGCTTAGCCAGGGCGGCTGCAGCAAACAGAGAGGGCATCAGAGAAGGGAGGGAAGGAAGGAGGGGCAGAGGCCAGTGTGGCTTGTGGTGCCCCTATCATTCCAAGGCACCCCAGGGTGCCAAGACACACTGTTTGAAAACCCCTGCTCTAGGCCATCTGATTGGTAATTCCGGGAACAGGATGCTTGACTAGATGGGCATATGCCTAATCTCTCAAGGCTCTCCTTATATCAAGGAGCTGACCTTCACTAACAACACCATTCCAATCTTTCATAGTGTTGCTGTTTTTAAAGTCTGCTTTGCTATTTTGGTGATATTCTGGTTTCTTCTCTTGGCAGGAACTAGCTGCTTATGAAAACATGCCTAATGCAGTAAAAGTAACAGAAACAGGTAACGTAGATGCCTAGCATGTTAAATTTAAAGGTAAAAGGTAAAGGTACCGCTGCCCGTACGGGCAAGTCGTGCCCGACTCTAGGGTTGTGCGCCCATCTCACTTAAGAGGCCGGGGCCCAGCGCTGTCCGGAGACACCTCCGGGTCACGTGGCCAGCGTGACGAAGCTGCTCTGGTGAGCCGGCACCAGCTCAGCACACGGAAATGCCGTTTACCTTCCCGCTATAAAGCGGTACCTATTTATCTACTTGCACTTAAGGGTGCTTTCAAACTGCTAGGTGGGCAGGAGCTGGGACCGAACGGCGGGAGCTCACCCCGTAGCGGGGATTCGAACCGCCGACCATGCGATCGGCAAGCCCTAGGCGCTGAGGTTTTACCCACAGCGCCACCCGCGTCCCTGTGTTAAATTTAGGAGGCTGCTATTTATTTGACCTCCAGGCCTTCTTCAGAGCGTAACATGCGATCAAGTACTCGGCCCTGTCTCTCAGGTGAAGAACCACACAGTTTACAATTTTAAAACACTAAAACAAATACATTATATAAGGTGGAGACTGACATCCTCTTATGCCAATTGATGGCCTGGGCTCCCTCACTTCTGCCTCCCTTCAAGGCAGGCATCTTTATTTTTATATACAACTTGCATCACCTGGTGGCAGGATGCTGGTGGTAATTTTAGGATCAGAGCAAGAACTGAGATGGAATTGAACCAGTTTCCATCCTTGCTATGGTCCTGATTTGATCGTCTTTCTAACACACACACACACACACACACACACACACACACACTGCAATTTGCAGGGGGGGGGAAGAAATCTTGTACATTGTGCAAATCCACATTTCAAGTGTAATTTGGCTCACAGAAAACTAATGTGAGGGAAGATGGTTCTAGCTCGAATGATGTGACACCTTCTGAATGGTTTGGACTCCAAGATGTTTGGACAACGCTATGGTTGGCTAAGATTAGACTAGTCTAACATCTCCCTAACATGCCAGTTATTTACACGCAGGGATTTTAAACCCACCAGCACCTACCTACCCCTGGTCAAACAGATTTAGCAAAAAGGCTGGTGTTCATGTGGTCTGGCCTTGCATCAGATCTGCATATTGGTGGAGATGCCTGTTTTGGCCTTTGATCTCTTTTGCCAACACAATTCACATGTTGCTGTCCAAAGAAAAGACCCCCAACAATACAATTTTGTTTGGGTGAACCTCTGATTTCACACCCTCCAGTCCATCATGGCTGCTCTCCCACACCCGCCCAGAATTCTACTTTGAGAAGATGCTGGTGGCAACCATATTCATTTTTATTATTTATTAAATTTGCATACTGCCATTCATCTGTAGCTCCCGGGGCGATTTGCAACATAAAGATACAAGATAACCCCCCCCCAATACCATATTTTCCACTCTATAAGATGCACCAGACCACAAGACGCACCTAGTTTTTGGAGGAGGAAAACAAGAAAAAAAATATTCTGAATCTCAGAAGCCAGAACAACAAGAGGGATCGCTGCGCAGTGAAAGCAGCCATCCCTCTTGCTGTTCTGGCTTCTGGGATAGCTGCGCAGCCTGCATTCGCTCCATAAGACGCACACACATTTCCTCTTACTTTTTAGGAGGGGAAAAGTGAGTCTTATAGAGCAAAAAATATGGTACATAATAAAAACAAGAACAAGGCCAAACCAACAACAAACCCTAACCCTCCCTCCCTCCCTCCCTCGCACTCCACCCCACCCTACTACTACTAATTAGTATTAGTAAGTACTACTACTTAGTACTACAACCTATTATGAATCTTCTTTTATCTTGGGACTATATTTTAGTGCTTTATTCAACTATCTAAACATTTCAGATTTGCTTCGAGATGGTTTCGGATCACGTCCTTTCTTCCAGTGTTTAATAGCAGAAGCAAATAAGGATGATGCAATGCAGGGTAAGCTTTCAAGAAAACAAAGTTATCATTTATTTGTATAACTAGGTATCCCATAGAATGAGTGCCAACACTGAAAATGCTCCACCTCAAGAAGCTACCCACTGGACTGCATCTGGTGGGGGGTACCCAGAGAAGGACCTCAGAAGATAATAGGGTCTAGGTGGGTTGGGGTGGGGAACCTGTGGGCCTCCAGAAGTTGCTGGACTACAACTTTATCACTTCTGGATATACTGAATGGGCTTGATGTGGGTGAGGGGTCCAATTACATTTGGAGAGCCTCATCACTGGCAAAGCTGAGGCTCCCAGTTCAACTGCAACCCTCTAAGCCTCCCTATCTGAACTTTGGTACTCTCACCATAGCAAATCCCACCCTAGCTATACCCCTCCTTGAGGGAATGTAGCATTGAGTTCCTCTTGCCTGCCTGCCTGGATCAAAAAGTGTGTTTGTCTGTAGAAACTAACTTAGGTCATTTTTGGCATCCATTGCTCCACCTATGAGTATAAGGGGTGTTAGGAGATGGGTAGTACATTGTGCACGAAACAATGATGCCCACTGCCCCCCTTCCTATTCATCCTGGCCCTGGAACCTCTAGCAATCTGAATCTGGGCAGCCCGACATCAAGGCAGTGGAAATAAAAGACAAAACCTATAAATTAGGGCTCTTTTCAGATGACCTAATGGTCACAACACCAGACCCCATCAACACAGCAACCACCTTAACCAAAGAACTCAGCACATTTGCAATGGTATCGGGTTAAACTTTGCAAAATCTGAGGCTATGTGCTTCAACACTCCCTCCATATCCAAAAAGAATTCACCAACATCACAAAGATAAAAGTCTGCCGCACCAAGTTCAGATACTTAGGGGTACAGATAACCAGAAAACACAAAAAACTGTACCACCAAATTACAAACCTCTATGGTGACAAATTAACAAAGACCTGACGAGATGGAGCAATACTAACTTCACTCTCTCAGATATAATAGCCGTGATCAAAATGATTACCCTTCCAAAATTAACCTACCTATTCCAAACCCTTCCAATCTGGATTCCACCAACCCAACTCCACAAATGGCAGAAGAAACAACACTTGTTTACCTTCTCACACAAAAAGCCAAGAATAAGCCCCAAACACCTGCACCTCCCCACCTTAGAAGGAGCATGGGGAATCTCCAACATAGAACTATACTACATCGCCAACCATATAATCCCTTACATTCTAGAAGATGAGAAGAAACAATGGGTACACTTGGAGAGAGACATAATCGAAAACACTCCCAGCCCAGCATATAAAGGTAAAGGTACCCCTGCCTGTACGGGCCAGTCGTGTCTGACTCTAGGGTTGTGCGCTCATCTCACTTAAGAGGTCGGGGGCCAGCGCTGTCCAGAGACACTTCCGGGTCACGAGGCCAGCGTGACGAAGCTGCTCTGGCGAGCCAGCACCAGCGCAGCACACGGAAACGCCGTTTACCTTCCCGCTATAAAGCGGTACCTATTTATCTACTTGCACTTAGGAGTGCTTTCGAACTGCTAGGTGGGCAGGAGCTGGGACCGAAAGATGGGAGCTCACCCCGCCGCGGGGATTCGAACCGCCGACCATGCGATCGGCAAGCCCTAGGTGCTGAGGTTTTACCCACAGCGCCACCCGCGTCCCTACCCCAGCATATACTTTCCTCCAAAACAAACTAAGGAAAATCCCCACCACACTAAACAGGTTCACACAGACCAGGCTTCCTCAAACTCAGCCCTCCAGATGTTTTTGGCCTACAACTTCCATGATCCCTAGCTAGCAGGACCAGTGGTCAGGGATGATGGGAATTGTGGTCTCAAAACATCTGGAGGACTGAGTTTGAGGAAGCCTGACACAGACCATGCTTACATAGAAAGAAGAAGTTGGCAAACTGTCCCCAACCCCATGCCCACTAATCCCCCTGGCTTACCACCCACTATTCCACCATGCAGCACAAAATCTCCAGATAAAAACCTGGCAAGCCAAAGGCCTATATCACATAGCAGACTTCTACAAAAATAACAAACCCATATTGACACAAGAAATACAAAATAAATATCCTGGCTAACACATCACCAACTACACACCTTAAACAACCCAGCAGTAAAATCAGCAGCCACTAGGCTCTTGACCACCTTCAAAAGTCTTCTCCTAACAACAACGGGACATAGCAAGGGGATGGTATCTACAGTATACAAAACACTGCTCCAAAGCCCTACAAACCCTCTTCACATAATCAAAAAACGACATAGGCTGTGAAATTAACCCCACCCAATTGACTAGAATGTGGTCTAAACCTCCCTTTAATCAGCAAGAAGAACTCACTCTGAAACTCACTTACAGATGGTACCCAACACCACAGAAACTGGCACTGATACACCCAGGAACCTCACCAAAATGCTAGCAAGGCTGCACCTCCACAGGCTCATACCTCCACATGTGATGGGAATGCCCCCAAACCCAACTCTTCTGGACAACAGTCATACAGGAAATAAGCAAAATAACTAAACAGGTACTAGAAATCATGCCCTACTGAATATCTTCCAAGCTAACAATGCCCACTTACCCTATAAAGAGCTCATATCCCACCTACTCTCAGCAGCCAGAAACAACATAGCCAGACACTGGAGGGACCTGTCTGGAATAAAGATGGAACACCTTACTAGAAACAGCCTTACTAGAAAAGCTAACCAGTAGACTGAAACTGACATGGGGAGAAATAGAAGAGGATGCCTTCACTTCAGCATGGCTCCCCTTTATCACATACACAGCCCAACAAGGCAACAGCATGAACCCACCGACAGAATACAATTCAATATAGCTAACTTAACCCAACAACTCAGAGCAGGGTTTTCATTGCCAGTGCTCCTGTTCTGTGGAACAGCATCCCTAGTGGGATATAGTGAGCCCACCACTTATGTGAGTTTTATGCTGGGAAGTTCCCAGAGTCAGATAAGCAAAATGGAGGGCTCTTTCTGTGGTGGGTTTCCCCTGCTCTCCAACTATTTTTCAGCTGTGTGCCAGAGGTTCTGATTGCGCAGGTAAATTAAGGGTAAATCGTGGACCCACTTTACTTTTGAGGGAAATAAAAGACATTATTGCTTTGACAAGCTTCTACATTTCAAGAGAAAGGTTTCTGCTTTAAATGTTCACTTTGTATTGTTTGCAAGCCTGTATTTAGTTGGATTTTTCCTATTCTTTTCAAAACTGTTTTTCATTTTTATGTTTGTAAATCGCAGACTCACATGAAAGGCAATAATAAATATCTCCCCACAAGAACCCCCCTGTTATCCAGGACCTGAAACATGTAACTTGCACTCCTTGACATTAAAAGTGTGGAGAATATTCTACTTTGTTTTGGAATTGCTTGTCAACAACGGATTGCTACTTCCCTCAAAATACTTTATGCAATTTTAAATGAGTTTCAGCACATGTTGTTGAACCTCCTGCCATTTGACCAAGAGGCACATAGTGTGTCCTAAAAGATGACAGCCTCAATCCTTTTAATTGCTTGGAGAATTAAAAAAACTTTTTTAAAAAAGCAGCTAAACATTAAAGGTCTGGCAATAGCTTCACAATCCAAAAGAAGTTTTTAGATTTGTGTTCTGTTAGTCACAGATGTATATACCACCCTGCTGGATGGCAAATGGTGTTTTGAAGCTAATAAATATTTCAAAAGCAATTCTTGGCATATCCTAATGGGAGGAAGAATGGGTCAACTGTGCAACAAAAATGAAATTAAACCCCCCCACCAAGAATATGAAGATATTTACATGAACCTAAAATGTGAGCCCTTTGATCCTGGCCTTTTTTTTAGAGCTTAGTCAGTGGTTGGGGAGGTGGTATTTGGCTTAGCGCAGTAGTGCTGGGAGAGAGAGGTAATTAACCTCTCACACAGTTTCCCCTATCCTTCCCTATGTCTGAGGTATTAAAATGTTCTCTAGGGGGGAAAGGACAAGTGCAATATAGGCTCTTATTTTTCTTTCCACCCACCAAGATGATATCACTGCATCTAATACAGTGGTACCTCTGGTTACATACTTAATTCGTTCCGGAGGTCCATTCTTAAGCTGAAACTGTTCTTAACCTGAGGTACCACTTTAGCTAATGGGGCCTCCCACTGCTGCTGCGCTGCCGCCACACGATTTCTGTTCTCATCCTGAAGCAAAGTTCTTAACCCAATATACTGTTTCTGGGTTAATGGAGTCTGTAACCTGAAGCGTATGTAACCCGAGGTACCACTGTACAGTGGTGGTTAGTGTCCATTGGGACTGGTAGGGTGGAAGGCAGGGAGGCCAACAGAAGGTGGCACCAGAGTAAACAACAGGTAGAGCCAGAGCCAATGACAGAGAGAGTGAAATAAATTTGCTATGTCTCCATCCTCCTGGCTGCTGAGTTCTACAAGGGCAACAATGGGACTAAGGAGGGGGAAGTTGAGAGGCAGTGGTACAACCTGGTCTAACTGCAGTTAAGAAGGTAGACATGAGGATGCTAGAGGAAGGTAGACAGAGGTTGGAGGGGCAATGCCCCCACCTACCCAAACAGACCAGCCTCTGCTGCTCTAATAGCCAACTCAGGTACTGAGTGCAGAGAGGATTGAAGCCAGTGTGGTATAGTGGTTAGGGTGTCAGACCAAGTCCTGGCTCAAATTCCCACTCAGTTATTAAGCTCTCTGGGTGACCTTGGGCCAGTATTACTTCATAGGGGTGGTGGGGAGGAGGAGCTCCATGGAGAAAAAGGTGGTATATAAATGTAGTAAATAAAACAAGTAAGTAATAAATTGGTGGCAAAGTGGGACCACTGACAACAAAGGAAAGGAGAAAATCTCTGTATGCTCAGGGGGGAGACAGAATTACTAATGGGGCTTCTGAGGCACAATTGCATCATTATGTTAGTGTGGGACTATTTTGGCTTTGTTACTGAAAATGTTTTTAATTAAAAAAACATTGAAGTAGCTTTTCCTTATAGCAGTGTCGTTCTCTTTCCTTTTGTTGTATTAAACAGTAAGCCCTTTTATATTGAGGAAATTTGATTTGCTTAAAAAAATAACTACACATGGTTTTGTTTGCTCCCCTGGCTCCTTTGGAAGGCCATGACAAAAGAATTTTTTTTTTTCAAAAATGCAAATTTAATACTTCTTACAAAAGGTGCCATTACCAAATTCAGTAAAATTCTGGTCTATTTATGTTGAAGTGATCATTTAGAAGGAAGGTGTAGTATCTAATGTTAATTAGACCTGTGGAAATTAATGATTATTACTAAACTAAAACAAATGTGTGCACTCTGAGTAGAAATTAGTTGGATACAGTCTAAGATGATTAACTAATTCATAATTCTCTAGCTGATTGACAGCTTTACACAATAGTGGTTATTTCCTTACAATAGCTGTTTTGTGTCTCACCAGATACCGACATTGTAGGGTTTGCTATGTATTACTATACTTATGACCCTTGGATTGGCAAGCTGTTGTACTTAGAAGACTTCTACGTTATGGATGAATATAGAGGTAAAAATAATACTGTTTGCACATAATAAAGTGAGAGGCAGTGTGGAGGTGTGGTTAGGTAGTTGGGCTGAGATTGGGAAGACCCCGGAGATAAAGTCCTCATCACTTAGCCCTAAAGCCTAAAACTGGGTTAGGGAAACTGTGGCCCCCAATATATTGTTGGATTCCTAGCTCCCATCATCTCCAGCCAGTAGGGCAAGGCAGTTTGCATTTAAAGGGAAACATACCTAATTTGCACTTTCCAAAACAAAATGCAAACTGAAACAGTCATCCTTTGAAATTTGCGATGCAGTTCTCCAACCAAGGAAAGTGTTCAAAATTGCATATACCAGGGTGAAATGTGCATAAAATGCACCTAACTCCTGCACCAAGCTGGTGCCAAACATATTGCTTTCCGTTCCTTTGGACCATCAAGACCATATACACTGTCCAGGCTTGCTTAGTGAAAAATGAATCATGTAAGGGAAATTACTTTTCAAAATTGTTTATACTGGGAGTTTTGCACTGATTTGGAATGTGAATAACTGAATTTAAGACTGCCCGGCATTTCCGTGCGCTGCTCTGGTTCGCCAGAAACAGCTTTGTCATGCTGGCCACATGACCCAGAAGCTGTACGCCGGCTCCCTTGGCCAATAAAGCGAGATGAGTGCCGCAACCCGAGAGTCGGCCACGACTGGACCTAATGGTCAGGGTTCCCTTTACCTTTTAACTGCCACTAACCATGGTGGCTTCTGAAGAACAATTTTGTCCTGAGGAAAGGGGAGAATAGGATTTCAATATTGAGTTATTTCTCATTTTGCCTTGTTTTATTGTCTAATTGTTACGCATGCTTATTGTTAATAATTCTATGGAGCCAGCTTTGTGGGGCAGTATAGGGAAACACCTTGAATAAATATTTACATTCTACATTGAACAACCATCAGTAACCTGGTGCCTTGCAATGTTTTGGACGACAGTACAACTCTCAAAATCATTGATCATCAGCTCTGCTAGCTGGGGCTAGGGATGGAGGAGAAACTAGATTCAGTTCACATTTATAGGCAAAGCTTCCTAATTCACATTTTCTGTAACAATACACAAACTGAAATGCCACAAGCTTTCCTTGGAGATTCACACTTCTCTCAATTTTGCACTACAGTTCCCAAGCCATGTAATGTGTGGAAAAATGCATAAACTGGGCACAAAAATGCATATATTAGTAAAAATAGCATACAAAATGCAAAGCTATATGCTAGAGAAGATTGCAAAGTTGTATATATGTATATATGAGGGGAAATGCACAATAAAATATCACTAAGTTCTCATGAGAATTTTTATTTTTTAAAAAAGTGAAGTGATGTGCCAATGTGGAGAACTGCATTTGAGTGTGAAAAATGAGAAACCCAAATTGATAGATTCACCCATCCTTAGTTGGGGCTGATAGGACTTGGGAGTCCAACAAAATTTGTAGGGCACCAGGTGGAAGGAGGCTAGCCTTGCAGTTCCATTTCCTTTTCTTTCCTAAAATAATGATAAATGTACAGGCTTCTTTGCAATTTCAAAGAAATTAAATTTTTTGTATGTGTATAGGATAATGCATTAGATTTTACCTGTAAATGTTCCTATTTTGTTCATGGCTCATGGCAAAGAAGATAAAATAGCATATTGTCAAAGCAGGCAAATTTTTCACATGGGTATGTTGCAAGTTTTGTCATCTGAGGTTTTTCTGAACTGTGTTTTGGCAGGTTGGGGCATTGGAACAGAACTTTTAAAAAGATTAAGCCAGGCAAGTTATATTTTCCTGTCTTCTATTTACTTGTATGTATTTACTTTGTAAGCTGTATATTCAACAGTACAGACTTAAATCTACTTTAGTCAAAAGGCTGCTGACATATTAAATTTGACTGAGAGTCTTCTCTAGCCTGGTGCCCTCCACATGTTGCTGGACTACAACTCCCATCACTCTTATTGCTCATTCTGGCTGAGGATGATGGGAGCTGGAGTCCAACAGCATCTGGAGGGCTACCAGTTCCCCAGACCTGGTTTCATTATTTAAGTCAGCTGTGAGAATCAAGAAGCAAAAGAGAGGATCAACAGGGTATCAGTGGTTAGAGCCTCTAATCTCATTCACACAAGCAACAGATGAGATTGTAAAAACTGTTGATACAACTGTTTCACGCTTCAGACTGCAGGTAGGGGCTTGCATATGCAGGAACACACACAAAAAGTTCCTGAAATTTCTAACAGAACACAAGGTGAAATGTGAGTTAATAGCAGAATGCAAAGGCTAAAAAAAGGGCTAATGCACCAGCAAAAATATATGTAGATTGTAATAATTTCTTCCACTCTGAAGAAATTCACCTCACCTGGAGTGCTGCATCTAGTTCTGGACGTTGCAGAATAGTGATAATCTGGAACAGAGAGCAATACAGCAACACAGAAAACCTGCCTTCTACCAAATCTTATCATTGGCAGCTCTCCAGGCTTTCAGATGGGGGCAATCCCAGACGTACTTGGAAATGCCAGAGGGTGGAAGGGGAACTTTCTGCATGCAAAGTGTATGCTCTGCCACTGAGCCATGGCATCTCCTCCCAAAGATGGTGAGGGGTCTGCAAACCATGTTCTGTGAGTTGGGCTTAAATCTGGAGGACAGGCATATTCAAATATCTGAAGGGATGTCATATAGGTTATTGTATTTTAGTGTTTTATTGGAAGCCGCCCAGAGTGGCTGGGGAAACCCAGCCAGATGGGCAGGGTATAAATAATAAATTATTATTATTATTATTATTATTATTATTATTATTATTATTATATAAATGGAGCAAAATTGTTCTGTGGAACAGACTTCCTAGGAAGGAAGTAAACTTGTCTTTAGAGGTTACTAAACAGAAAACAGCCACCTATCAAGAATGGTGTAGCAGTGGATTTACTGCATTGGCATGAAGGGGACTAGACTAGGTGACCTTTGAAATCCCTTCTAACTCAATATTTTCCTAATCCCTCTGTACTAATAAATAAAATCAGAATTTTGCATATATAAAACTAGATGTCAGGGGGAAGAGTTATAGCTGAACACTCTCACTGTTGTGCTAGCTTTCTATGTGTGGGGAAGCTTTCAGTATGAAAATACATTGAACCATGTAATCCTCACTTGTAGTCTGAAGGGGTACCAACAATTTTAACCATCTCATCATTTGTATGAATGAAGTTTTTACTTGCATTCCAACTGGTGACTCAGCTTAGTTCTCCAGCTGTGACACAATATCCTCTTCCAGAAGGGCAATCCTAATCAACTTCCTGAGTTTGGGAAGGGAGACTAGGTAGAAAAAGAGGGAAGAGTTACAGGTTTGAAAAATGTGGAAGTTACACCCTAGACTAGAACTTACCTCAAAAAACAGATTGGATTTTAAGTCTTCTCCTTGAGTGCTTATGATTGGGATCATACTATAGTATGATTTCTTACCTGTTTGTGATGTTCACCTTTCAGCTGAACGGGGCAGGAATCATCCTTTTAATATTGTTGCATGAGCACTTTTTAGATAAAATTTCCTGATGCATTGTTTTTAACTGTTTGTAAGCTTTGTGCATTTTATGGATGTGTACGTTGCTTTGAGACATTTGTGAGTGGAAATGAAAACAATTATAGGCATCTTTAAATAAAACAAGGAGAAATTAAATGGTGGTGTGCAATGTACCATCACAGCTACTGTACATATCAACTGGCTCTGAACCAGAAAAGCATTTTGCCAGCTAAAAGGTTTTATAGGAATTCTTAACAAATTAGTGACTAATTAATGACTTATATCCAAATCTCTGATCTTGTATTAATGCTTAAAAATGCCCAAGAACGTGAGAACAGCAAAGAGCTTTAAGTTGTCCCAGTTTAGATTCAGAACTCTAGATGCAGGTATTATAGTCCTACAACTTTCTGTGCAATCCGTGAATGCAGTGCTTCTTGCAAAGAAAGCCAAGTAACTGTGTTTTCTTTTACTCCAAGTTTTGTTTCTGCATTTGCTACAGTAATAATTTCAAGCAACAAGATTAACTGGCAGCTTAAATATAAATGCTTTAAAAAAGTAACTCCCACAAGTAGTAGTGATGGCTACCAACCTCATGGCTTAGAGGGAATGCATAGAGGGAAAGGCAATAAATGGCATAGAGTGGGCATGTATAACACATCGATCGCGATCGACTGGTGGAACCTGAGACTGATTATGGTCGATCGCAGGTTGATCGCTGTGCTCCTGGGGGGACTTGAGGGAGATGCTGCCCTGCCACCTCCGAGGGAGAGCTGGTGTGTGCATATGCTGCCAGCTTGCTATCCTTCCTGCTGCACTGAGCACTGGTGGTGGGGTGGGATGGGATGCTGCCTGAAGAAGGGAGGGAGGGAGGGAGGGGGAGAGGGAGAGGGAAAGGGAGAAAGCAGGGAAGGAAGAATCATGGAGCAACCCAGAAGGGAAAGAGTTCACACACACACACACACACACACACACAGAGAGAGAGAGAGAGAGAGAGAGAGAGAGAAAAGCTGGCTCCTCAGATCTGTGCAAACTAATATAAAAATATAGTTTGACTTTTCTCACTTGTTTAGTTACTTCTCCATCTAGTAACTATTTGAATTTGTCATAATGATATCCAAACATAACTACTGTATCTATGAAATAAAGATCTATCTATCTATCTATCTATCTATCTATCTATCTATCTATCTGGCTTTGGAGGGTGGTAGAGCACTGCTAGTTTTTGATACTTGTTGGTAGATCGCAGGCAACTTAAGCTTGGATGTGCCTGGCATAGAGGGAAAGGCAATAAATGGCTACCAGCACTGGACACCCCTCTCTTATTTCCCCAAATGCTATTGCCTGTGCTTACTTTTCAGATAGCAATCGAAACCAACTGCAGCTGCATGCATTTCCTTGTTGTTGTTTGGAACAAGCCATCTATAGAGTACTATATGAGGCGTGGTGCTTCAGACCTTTCCACTGAAGAAGGCTGGCATCTCTTTAGATTTGACAAAGAAAATCTAGTCAGAATGGCTTCTGGAGACTAAAAGAAGGAAGTCCGCCATTTTTTTTATCACTCTCAAAGCTTGGAGTGCTCATCAGGCTTGCGATGAAAAACCTCACTTACAAGGGGACACTTCTGGTTAACACAGTGGCTTCAAAGCAGAGTGCAAATAGCAAGAAAAATTAAAAGAAGCATGCGCGTTTTATGACTGACATGACTTTGATAAATTGCTTTACTTTTTCTTCACATGGATGTACAACACTTCAAATGCAGCCTGAATCTTACGGATCAGTTTAAGCAAAGGTATACTCAACTGGTGACTCATATGGAGAAAGAACACAGGTGGGACATAATGTGCTGGCCTGGCCAGGAAACCTCTTGCTTTTCTTCAAATACAAAAATAGCTGGTGCCCTAGTGTATTAGAGCGTGTACAAGCTTGTGCCCAGAAGGAAGAACAGGAGTTTGTGGGAAAGAGCACCTGCCTTGCATGCAGAAAGTCCCAGACTCGATTCCTGGTGCCTCCAAGTCAGAGGATGCCAAGCTGGGAAAGGCTGCCTTAGACAAACCATTCTCTCTCAGCCTCAGTCGCCCGATTTCCAGTGTCTTGCCTGTTTATAAAGGTTACAACTAGAGAATGCATGATACACTTAAAAAAACTGTACCTATTTTAGGTATTACCATTAAAATCACAGGCTTTGCATACAGTCAAAGATTCAATCACCAGTTTTTCTGGGTAGGGCTGGGAAAACACACTTGTCTGAAACCTGGATAGCTTTTGCCAACCAGAGTACACAATCTGAACCAGAGAGACCATATTGTCTGACTCAGCTTCCTATGTTCCTGTGGTCTTGCACTTTTCCTACCCTTACCCAAAGCAGTATCATGACATTTGTGTCACATGGCTTATTGCTATATCACCAATACTGGAGAACCAAGGCAACGTCCCAGTACCCACATAAAGCAGGGGGCGGCAGAAAGTAGATCAGTATCTACTAGTAGACCCCAGAGTGACTTTTCAGTAGATCAGCTAGAGTTTCAGCAACTATTTTAACTATAGCAATGACAAAATGACACCCCAAGTTAGGCTGTTGCATTGCAGAAAGCTAACCAGGAGTGGCATTGTGTGTGAAAGGATTGTCCGCTTACTTCAGTTTTAGTATGAAAAACAAATGTGTTGGCTCAGAATGTGCTCAGAAGCACCCTGTTGTTTAATCCTGTATGCCTTTTTTGGCTGGCTCTCTTTGGTAGATCTTTTTGGCTCAGGCGCAACTTCATCCGATTTTGTATCAGGAATAGAGTAGATGGGTGTGACTTGGCCAAAGTGGAATTGAGGTCAAATAAAAAACCTGACAGGACTAATCAGCCCCAGAGGCTGGAAGTGGAGAAATAGGAAGATACCTGCATTCACAACTGTGAACATAGCCTCAGTATCATCTGCTGGGTTTATATGCAAATTCCCGCTTCGCCACTACACAAGGACTGTAGAAAGCAGATATTCATGTCCTGTATGAAGCTACCAAAACACCTCCACAGCAAGCAGTTTGGGAAATGCATTTTTAATTATATATATACCTATATATCCATAAACTATAATTATCAATATGTTTCCCCCTTTCCCTCTGAATGACAGCAAGTTTTTAAAGGCCAGCATATTAGCAAAGTGCTACAGTGTTGAGCAGCCACATCTCCTGGACTAAAGATAAGCCCAAGGAAAAGAAGTTTAAATATTTCTCTTTTCATTATCACTTCATTATCTGTGCAGGAGTGGCACAGAAATCTGTTTCTCCAATTGATTTACATTGATAGCCAGCTTGACAATGACAATCTCATCTGAAACCCTTTGGCTGTCTCGTGATTTCCAAAAATTAAAAGAACACTTGTAGCAATAAGTAATAGGGAAAAAAATGATAAGTGGAAAGGAAGGGTGAGTGAACTGGCTGTGCAGTTAAAGATCAGGTTGAAGAATTACCTGATCAAATACCACCATATAGATCACAACTTTCCCCATTTTAATGTCCCATCATTATTGTAATCCAAAATTTTTGGGAGTTTGTGCTCTGTTAGCTTCTGGTACTGTACATATCCACATCTTCTGGGCTGGACTGGCCATGGTCCATGAGGCTGGGGTCTGGTTTAAACTTTGTTGCCTTCATCATATCTGTTAAGTATAAAAAGGTGTTAGTGTGTGTATGTGTTTGGCACTGTCTTGTCACTTAAGATCTTCAGGACAGTTCCTGGTTATTCATACCTGATCTCACACTTGGCGGTTTTGCTTCAGCTATCAAAGGAACAGAATCTGTCTGCGGAAGTGTCTTCTCTGCATGAAATTGCATTTGTGATGATTTCACCTTTTCCTCTGATTCAAGGGCTATCTTCCGAGCTTCTGAGACAATATGGTCTGTTCTTGGAACTGCTCCAAGTACTTGCTGCTGTTGAAATAATGACTAAATTGTAAAATTAGCCTGATATTGCCAAATCTAAATTTAGGTAGAACACTCCTTGTAACATAGGAAGTTGCCTTATACTAGAGTCAAATCAATGATCCATCACCCAGTATTGCCTACACTAGCTTTCAGCAATCTGGTGCCCTCTGCTGCCCACTTCCCCAGCCCCAGCTCTGGTGCAAAGCATCTGGAAGACACCAGGCTGGCAAGTACTTCTCTACAAGGTTTCAGATAGGAGTCTTTTCCAGCCCTGGAGATGCCAGGGATTCAATTCTGGACCTTCTCAACGCAGAGACTGTGCTACAGTCTTTCCCCCACAGATTGGTGGCTTGTCTTTTGCTTAATATTGCTATGTAAAATGTCATGCACATGGATAGCAGTGCATAAATAAGAAAATAATAGCAAATTGGCTGAGGATCCTCTTTGGCTTACAAATGAATATGGCTGATAGTCATTGTGCCCATTAAAATACTTTCCATTGGTGTAATAGTGTCCATGTTTCATAACCCTGTCTTGTTTAACCATTATGTCTATGCTATAAATATTTCTAGTCACTACCTTCCATCCATTCATATGCCCATGGTTTATTTATTTTGGTTTTACTTCATGTCTTATTTTTGTTTGACAGTGATCCATAATTTTATGTGGTCAATGTATAATTGCCACCAGATACTGTTTGATAACACTCTATATTTTGCAGAATTTTGTATAACTATTTTTAATTTAATAAAAAATATTTAAAAATACACACAAATAATAGCAAAAATATGTCTCTTAACATGTGCAGAGTATCTGTCAGTCTCCAAACCAGTCTACTATATATAGTATATAAAAATCTGTTGCACGTTTGGAAGTTCAAAGGCTGAAAAATGATGATGCTGGATATCTGCAACACTATTGTTTTTATGCATGTGTTTCAAACACAATGTAGATCAAAGAAAGATAACTAGCCCATGCTGCTAAAGGGTAGATTTTGAAAAAGAACCTACCTGAGTATCTTTATCCTGGGTGAGTAGAACTTCCGTAGTGGACTTTTTGGTCCATAGCGATCCTATTGCTTCATAGGTTTTCTGGCTTGCAGCATAGGCCTTTCCACCTATTACCTAGTTTAATATTAGAAATGTTATTGTACTGAACAACCAGTTTTAAAAATATTGTAGCATAGGCAAGGCTAACAAGACTTCTCCAATGAACTGTGATGCAGCCAACAGTGAAAGAAAGAACAAACGCAATTATAGATAGCAATCTATTAGTGCTTTTAAACTTTAAAGAATTTTCCAGTTTCAAATGCTAAAGTGTGATGAACAAGTGGCAATAAAAAGGAAAGCATAAACAATAAAAACAATAAAAAGGAAAGCATTCATACACCATTTAGTAGAACTCACCTTTGCAATAATTACTGACTGAGCTGGATAGCAAACAGATATGCCCAATGTGCAGAGTCCAAAGGGATAGCAAATCTTCTTAAATCTAGATCCTGCAAAATCAATCAATCAACCATATAAGGCAGTGACCAGGAACCTGCAGCCCTGCAGATGCTATTGGATTACAGCTCTCATCAGTTCCAGCCAGCATGGCCAATGATGTCAAGGTCCTATCCCAAAGATGACAGGTTGTGTAGCCCAGCAACATCTAGAGGGCCATGGATTGCCCATCTCTGATTTAAGCAACATTAAGCAAAAAAAATCATATTGAGAAGGCTAGGCTCCACACTGGCTTCCAATGTATAAGCAATATTTTTATATAGACAAGTATTCAGTCAAGTGAACTATCTTCAGCCTGTATCAACACTGCCCATCTCTTCTGTTCTTAATGGGAATGAGGCTGCAAAAGCATCTGAATCTGGATACAGTTACAGACTACTAGGCATAAGGCTGTACTATGTGTTCCATTGCATGCATCCTCATGATTCTACTTGGATGTATTAAACTTACAGTGGGGTAGGTGCATAGGACAGCAAGCTTTGTAACCAACTGCATTAGGATCCACATTCCAATGTGGCAAGGAAGCAACACACACACACACACACACACACACACAAACACAGCTCCATTCACCAACCCCACTTCATCAACTGGCTTCCCCCAACATATTACTAACCCTCCCTCCCTTTGTATCTTACCCACCTGCTCCCTCTCCTTGCTCACCAATTGCTAAACTGTTTTGTAAAGCACTCTCCTTCCTCTATTGAACCTGACTGCAAAAATGTTTAACCAGGGGTGGGGAGGCCACAGGGCAGCTTGCTAACCCAGTATAAGACATAGGTGAAGGGCCTCCCTTCCCTTCTGTTAAACCTTGCTACAAACACATTTAATGGAGGGGGATAGACATTTTGTGCCTCTCCCCATTCATTAAACAGCTTGCCTGGGCTGGCTCCTGTTCTGTTGATAGCATTCTTGTTGAGATACAACAGGTGTCCCACTATCTGCACTTTCTGCAAACAACTGGAGACTATTTTTTGTTTTAGGATGTTTTCCCAGTTGGATTAATGGGTCTTTGCCATAAGTGTGTATTTTGTACTCTCTTAGTTTTGTTTTAAATGTAATGGGGGAGATTATGTGTATGAGTTATAAACTGTTTTTTCTGTTTTTAATGTGAATTGTTTTGACATGTTTGTACAGAAGGTGATTAATAAATTAATACTAATAATAATAACAACAGTAACTTATAAGCATGTAATCCCTTACCTTTTCTTGCAAGGACTAGCCCAGTCAGTCCTGAAACTGTAATCACACCAACTTTGGGAAGGAATTCTGGAGGTGGATTCTTCAGGTAAACATAGGCATCTTAAAAAAAAAAAAAAGCAAGATTTGCTAAGCCTGAATATTATTTTCTAAGAATTAATAAGAATAATAATTTATTTGTAATTGGATGTAGAAATGATTACTTCATACAAATTCAGACTTTGTTAACTGTGCTGTATTTACAGTGGGGCAAAATATTTATAAGAAAATATAAAATATTTATACGAAAATCTGGAATGTCGCCTCATTTTAAGAAGGTTTGTAATTTGCATGGCCAAGAACAAAGAAATGAAAGATTTAAGCTTTGCACATACTCACTCACCTTTTCCAAACTGTACAGATGATATTATCCCATTTTTGACAAAGAGATAAGCATCCTGCACAAACAAAGTAAAATATAATTTTCCCCATCTGATATTTATGCAACTGTCTTAAAAACTCCTAATATTTATCAAATAATCACATTGACAAACAGTTTGAGACAAAACACTGGAAATTTTCCCACTTTGTAATTCAGCTCTTTGAATTTAGTATAACTGATCAGCAAGTGGAACATGGAGGAGGTGGAAAAGAGGCAGATTTAAGTGCAATGTTCCTGAATCACTCAACAATGGGGTGGAGACCTGTGTCCAACTCCATCTAGAATGCTCAATGCTCAAGGATGATGGGAGCTGTAGTCCAGCAACATCAGCAATAACAACATAACGTCTTAGGCAGGGCAAGAGAAAAGCAAGTGTTGGATTGAGCCCATGACTTTCCCCAACAATCTAATAGCTGGTAATGACAAATTTGTCACAGCTATCACTTTGTTGGTGGTGGGGCAGGAGGAGACTCCTACTGTGCTGCTGCTTCTGTGGATTTGGAACCAGTATATATGATGCAAGTAGGGGGCAAATAGTGCCATATTTTATTAATGCCCTGTACCCAATGCTGCAAAATATTACTGTAGCAATAGCAAAATATTACTGTAGCAAGGGTTGCAAACATTTTGGATCCGTGGCCACATTTGTAAGTCTGATAAAGTATCAATGACACACACCCCACAACCAAATACCCCCACAACCTTTTCTATTGGCTACAAAATAATACTTCAAGCCTAATTTCAGCAAGCAGAGGAGCAGGGAACCTCATGGGTTCCAGGGAAGGCCTTTGTGGGTGCCACATGGTGACTCTGCTATAGCATGTGCAGTGTACAATATATTCAATATGAAACTTTTGATCTCTTTACATAGGAAAGTTATTCAGCTAGAGAAAAACAAAAGGCAGCTTTATTAATTTACACTGTGGTACACATTGCATTACCAACAGCAACTCATTCAATGTCAGAGGGAGCAAGGCTGTGTAAAATTCACTCCCCCTCCCACATATACTCCAAACTGAATAATGGCTGGGATCCAAGAAGATACTTTAATTAGGTATGCCCAAGGCCTTATATGTGTGTGGAATTTTGAACATGTCCCCTTTGAAGAGCAGCCCCCCACACCAGGTGCTTATGAAACTTCTGCTTATGAAGTCTGCCATACCTTTTTGGGGGGAGGGGGTTTGCTTTTTGTGAATCATATATCCAAACACACTTGGGCATGCAAAACTAGTCACATGGTGCTTTGGATCCAGGCCACAAATAATAAATAAACTTAGCCTTTCTGAACCACCTGCTGTTAAGATTAACATCCTATTATTTTATTGTGCATTAATTTCCCCATGTTGTCAGCTGTCTCAGTTGCCTGTTATCAGACAAACAGATGGGATATAAATACAAACAAAATAAAATACAAACACACATCCCCCTTGCCTTCCATCATAACTACTGATAGACAAACATAACAGGAAATTGTTATTTCATTGCATTAATCCACTGGCATAGCACAAGCTACATTTATAAGGTGTTTGAGGTTTTCTGATTTAGCCTTTTTGATACATCATATTTTCTAGCACCACCAGAAGATGTAAACATTCTTATGCATCAGCACCAATTTTTAGGTGGACATCTTATGTATTATATTTCTTTATTTAGGACAAGCTGCCTTCTACCTGGTGCTCAGAAATTCCAAGAAACCATAAAATCTTTTTTAAAAGGTTCAGTCCACAATCTTGATTTAAAATGGCATTCAACTGTATCCAAACATAAACGAAAAACTGCTCCTTCATCTTAGGAACTAGCACACAAAACTTAGGTAAGATATCTTAAGAGGTATCCAAATGCATAGTGCAACTTTCTAAAATATGTAGTAGATCCTAACTCTGCACTCCTATAGTCTCTGGGAGGACATCTTAGGGGCCAAAGTTTCATCAGACTGAAAACAGAGAGAGGTCTGCTCTCAGGAAGGAAGATCTGTAGTTGGAAGCCTTTTGCCTGTGGTTGCAGAAAGGTCTGCAGCTGATTCCTCTCCAACCTCAGAGAGGCCAAAGAGGAAGCATTCTGATGGCATGTTGGGAATGTGTCAAGAAGGAGAAATTACATTTACTGCCCTCTCATTGATTTCAACAAGAGGCAAAATGTTTTGGAAAACTCCTCCCCAATGCTCTACCTTCATCTTCCCTTCAGTTTTCCCTCCCCTACCATCTGTTATTTATTTCAGCTGAAATAACATATTGCAGGAACGAATAAGGAATAGAGTTTGGGACATCAAAGTGGAAAATATATTGTGTGTTTCACAATGATACATTTCAGTTTATTTTGCACTGGTGTTTTGTGAACAAAACTTGGCACTGAAAATTTATTTTGAATTTACACCACAAGAGGTCACTACGCTCCAAGCTTTGAAACACAACAAAAATAAAGAGAAATTACTGACTGGTGGGCATAAAAAGGTTGGTTCAGATAACACAAAGCAAACTTAAAGCAGGAACATCATTCTTACTCCTAACCTTTCTTCTACCAAAAGGACAACTTCCTAGGCAGAAGGTTTTTTAAGAGTGTTTGAATATGTTACTTCTCTTCTTAAGGGTTTGACTAAGAACTCTGAACTCAAAATGCACTGGAAATCCTGAACTGAACTAATTCATAGAAATCTTATTCCATGCTGACTCCAATTTATCCAGTTGCTCACTTATGGCAAGACATGTATGAGAATTCTTGATCTATTAAATTAAGTAATATTCTTACCTTGCACCCATTGACATAGTAACTTGTTGTGTTTCTTACTGATGAAATCCTACTTTGCAAGCGGCCAGGCTTTTCATCAATGTATCTTGAATTAAGAGGTGGTGCATTATAAATAGGAAGCTGGAAGGAAATGGGGGGATAGGAGTTATAACAACGTTTGTCTTGGGAAAACCATGAAAAGGGAGGGGCAATCCACATACTTGGAAGGGGATTATTTTATCCATGGCCTCAATCCAGCAAAATTTGCCTCTGTAGTACAAGACTTGCATGAATAGAAGAGTTGTTCTACATCCACAACTACTTTGGATACTAACATCTACTGGATAAAAGGGTAGATCCAAAGACTTCTGTGTGTAAGTAGGCATGTATGATCATTAAGTGCCAGTAAGTTGACCCCGACATTTTGCCATGGATATGGATGATCAGGGAAATGACACACACACAGGGATCTGAGCTTAAGTCATCTAATGCAGTGGATTCTACTTTCAGAGAATTCCTTCCATTTCAATATGGCTGTTGAGGTCCCCAGCACATCTAGGAACATAGAAAGTGGTCCATCTAGCTCAGTATTGTCTACATTGACTGGAAATGGCCTTTCAGAGTTTCAGATAGGGTCTCTCCCAGCCCTACTTGGAAATGATTGGGACTGAACCTGGGACCTTTTGCACAGAAAGCAGATACTCTGTCACTGAGCTATAACCATCTCTACCACATAATACCTGTACGCAGCACAGGGTTCAGGGTTGTGTTCTGGGGTACTATGATCAGCTGAGCTAGCACCTAACTTGAATGAACCAAGAGTTGTCTTTCAAATGCATCCAAAACCCCACTGCATCTGCAGGAGAAATTGGTAGTGGCAGACAAGCAGTTTTTCAGTGAAGCTTGCCAGCCATTACCAACTTTCTCATTGACGAACCTAAAGATCCCTCAGAACACAGTTTGAGAACCACTGGTCTACTGTGGGTGTAGCCAGTGTGGCCCCCCCCCCCGATATTGTCAGATGCCAACTCCCATCAGCCCCAGCCAGCATGGCCAGTGGCTGTGAAGCAAGTTTTAGTCCAACAATACCTGGAAGGCACCATATTGGATACCCTTGGCCTAGTGCTATCTCCATCACCCTTGATCAGTGCAAATGGTGGTGCAGATTACCACCAGCTTCATGGTGCAGATGGGAAGGCTCACTCTTGTATGAACACTTCCGAGTCGCACAGAACACCTTGTCCAATGCGACTGCTGTGCTTTGGACCATATGTCAGCAGCAGTTGTCCTAAGTTTTAAGCCTCCAAGTGGGGTGGAAATCAAGAACATAATCTTCTTTAGCCCTACACAAAGAATATGTAGAGTAGGGAGCTGGAGCACAGTAGCAGGCCCTCATGCTGGTCTCTATGCACTGCGTACCTAACGTACAGAGTGCAGGAGACGTTAGAGTGTATATATGTAGGCTCTGTACACAAGATATGATGAATGTGTTGAGGTCAAGAGATGGCAGTGGAGCTTGTTGCTGCAGTATACTGCCCTCTTCTTAAGTTCATCATACCTAGATTGATAACAATCAAGCATAAATAAAGCAAAGATGAAAGCAAACCAAATCTCTCCCCCCCAACCCCCCCCCCCCGTGCATTAATACAAAAGCCACAGTAAATTTAAGTACAAATATGATTCAGTCTTCCAAGTGGGACTTGCAACAAAATGTTGCACTGCGGAGTGCTGCTGTTCAATATTCCAGCTGCTGCACTGCATAGCCTCTGCCCCTGGTGTTCCATACCCTCCCTATCACTTAGCATTCTGTAGACACTGAGCACACACTCAGTCCTTATTGGGCTCTCCCTCTCCCAGGTTGTTTTAAAATGCAAACCTTTGGGCTCTCCAAAACTTGAGGGTATCCCCTTCTTGTGTGAGCGGTACTACCTTGGCTACATAAGAAACAGTTCTCAACAAATGAACATTGAAACTATAGAAGGAATGCTTCTCTTCAGCTTTAAATTATATTATGTATTATATCACATATTTGCATTAGCTTATCTTTTCAGTCCTCCATTTTTGGATCATCTGCAATGGTAAGTGATGCTGCATTGAGAATCATCATCATCACAACATTATTATTATTATTTTACTATATCACTTGTTGCATTCTATTATATAGTTCTGTTTCCTGTGAAACAAAATTCAGAAGAAAGCCTTCACTGCACCTAGGTGCTTCTGCTCATTCAATTTTTAAAGAGGTCATACTAATCCTACCTGATGTGCCTTCATGCGACGAGATTCTGGTTCCTCTTCAGATGCAGCATGTACAATAGATGCACCTGCCAAGGCTGTAGGAAAAGCCACCCATTTTGCTATCTGGGGGCAGGGGGGGTAGAGGCCAAAAGAAAGCAAGAAAGAAGCTTAATCGCTGAATAGCAAATAAATGAATGAATGAATAAATGCACATGTTCATCAATATTCAGACCAAGTTCAATAACAATATCCATTAACCAGCTAAGTCTGCTAAAGAGTATAAGCACAATAAATTATTGTTTTTCATACATCTGATATAGGAAAATACAGAATTGAAAAAAATGTATACAAAAGCATTTTAAGAAACATGAACATTCTCACTGCAAGGGGGGCGCGGTAGGTGTAGAAAAGGTTTCCAAATTGCAAATGTTCAGGTTGTTCAAACTAATCATTTTTGGGTACCAAGGAAGTTGCTTACTATAATTTATTGAACTGTTTCCTTAAAATACGCTTTTCAGGAATATTACTTGTGATGTGGTCCTAAGCTTCTTGGTGCAGGGACTCACATTTTAAAAAATATTTGTCACTGTGAAGCACCATGTGTACACTGAAGATGCATTATGCATGGTCTGCTGCAATAAAGTGCTGGTAAAATGCAGGATCACTGTAGAAATCCTTAGAATTAAAAAATACCTAAAATATCTCCCAAGATGAAGGAAGGGACACATCTCAGTGGGAGACCATCTGTCTTGTATGCAGATGGTCACAGGTTCAATCCCTGATGTCTTAAAGGCAGGGCTGAGAAAGAAAGCCTAGAGAACCACTGCAATCAGTGTAGACAATGCTGAACTAGATGGACCCCCAAGGCCTCACTCAATTTCAGACAGCTTCCTATGTTCATATTTTAACAACATTTAGTGGGAGCAAAACTGCCTTAAAGGTATAGGCATGAATGAGGACGCTACACAGAAGTCTGCTCTCTAATGCCCAAATGGCGTTTACAGAATATAGCAAGAACGTTTTAAAATATATATTCATTAAAAAGGTCAAAGTTTTGAGACCTCAAGAAGACAAAAAAACATGGAAAAGAGTGAAAGAGCATTGCTCAATTAGACCAACAATCTGTGAAACCTGATCACAGAAATGTAGAGTTGGAAGGGACCACAAGGATCATCTAGCCTAGTCCATGGATAGGCAAACTAAGGTACGGGGGCCAGATCTTCTAAATCTTGCCTGTGGACGGTCCGGGAATCAGTAGACAGTCCGGGAATGAGTATAATGTGTGCTTTTATTTAAAATGCATCTATGGGTTATTTGTGGGGCATAGGAATTCATTCATTTTTTCCCTTCAAATATAGTACGCCCCCCACAAGGTCTGAGGAACAGTGGACTGCTGAAAAAGTTTGCTGACCCCTGATTTAGTCCAACCCCCTGCAATGCAGGAATATTTTGCCCAGTGTGGGGCCTGAACCCATGACCCTGCGATTAAGAGTCTTATGTTCTACCAACTGCTTCCAGAGAGTTAAGCAGCTGGGCAAGAAAACAGGAACTTTCATCCAGTGTTGCTCTGCAATAGTACTTAAAGGGACCCCTGACCATTAGGTCCAGTCGTGGCCAACTCTGGGGTTGAAACGCTCATCTCGCTTTACTGGCTGAGGGAGCCGGCGCGTACAGCTTCCGGGTCATGTGGCCAGCATGACTAAGCCACTTCTGGCGAACCGGAGCAATGCACATAAACGCCATTTACCTTCCCACCAGAGTGGTACCTATTTATCTACTCAGGAGGAACTGAGCAACGGGAGCTCACCCGCTCACGGGGATTCGAGCCGCTGACCTTCTGATCGGCAAGTCCTAGGCTCTGTGGTTTAACCCACAGCACCACCCATGTCCCTCTAATAGTACTTACTGCTACTCAATATATACTGAATGGAAATGATAGCCTATGAAATTGTCATTGGAAAGCCTTCTAAGCCAACAGCCACCACATTTTATTGTAGCAGTGAATTCTACAAATTAATATGTGCACACACCATACATTTAACGCACATGGCTTAACACAAAGAATCCTGGGAACTGTAGTTTACTTCTCAGAGCTGCAATTACTAGCACACTTAATAAACTAGTCTCTAGGATTCTTTCAGGGACGTTATGTACTTTAAATGAATAGTATGTATGCAGCTTGTGTCAGTTACCTTCTCTCTGCAATATGCTATCCATTCCCTATTATGTTGCATCTCTGGAAACTACTTCCTCCAGGTGCTGCATCTCCTCTTCCCCTCTAATAATCAATTTCATTCCTACCAGGAAATGTCTTATGCTCTCACCTCTTTAAGGATAAAATGCCAGTGGAGGTGAATTAGCATAACAAACCATTTTTACTGCATTTTTTATCATGAGTTAATGCTTGATAAGCCCCGTTTTATTACTGTGTTGTATTTATTAATTCCCACACTAGCCCATTTCAGACATCATCGCAAACCACTGCTAATGATACCAATAATGTTGATATCACATGCACTTTCATTTTTTCCGTGTGTGATCAACAAGTCAAAATCTCTGACTTAGTGTTATGCATGAACTGAGAATTGTGGTTTGTTTCACTCAAACCATAATTGGCAAGGCAGCAACCAAAACCTGGCTTCACGATGAAATTTCTTTGTCAAACCATTAACCATAGTTTACAGTGATATGCAAATACAGCCATTGAGGAATGGAGCCAATAGTTGAATCTAAGGACACCAAGTTTAACTAATTTGTGGATTAAAGTCTCCTCCCAACAGAATGCATTTCTGGTGATCTTTTCCACATATTAACATTATTATTTATTTGATTTCTCCATGTTGAGGCCCAGGTGGGCTACAACAATTTAAAAATAAAATATTAAAAAGGATTGAAACATGAGATGATAAGAGTTGTAGTCTGGCAACATCTGGAGGGACAAATGCTCCACATTTGGGATGTAAAGTATCAAGCTAGCTACAGCAGAAAAAGAAACAGACAATGAAGCAAACTGACCGTGTTGCAGGAATAGACAGAGGGCGGACAAATGAAGCACAGGGGGGAAAGAAAAATGCAAAAATTAGATATTTGATGGAAAAGCACAAAAGAAAATGGCATTCTGAAATTATACCAGGACTGTCAACTGTGTGATTTCTTTTTTTTTTAAGCATGCAGAAAAGGGGGGAGTATTGCCCATCCCCTAAGAGCAATTAACTCTCACACTTTGAAGTCACTGAACATTAATGAGCAGGAGCATAGAAAGAGTATTAGGAAGAATACAGCAGAATGAAATGATTAACTCAGGAGAAGGCGCATGTGTGATAAATGTGGTAAACGTTCAGAATCTGACTTATAAAGTGATAAAATGCTCTCAGCCAAATTTTATCTAGTCATTTAAATACCAAGTGTGATAAAAATGTATTCCTGTATCCAGAATTGGCCTGCAAGATAGGAGATTTCTCTGCTCTTTTGATGTTAAGGTGCAGAAGAGTGGCTGCAACTCGAATATGTAATTTATAGCTAGAGGAAATAAGTTCACATTTTATGTTTCTTGGGAGAGCTGAATAATGAAGTAAGTACTTAAGGGATGAAGGACAGAAAACATGTGAAAGTACTCTCTGCCCAGATACCCACTCTGCAACTTAACTTGTATCTTCCAAAGCCACAAGTATCAAAGAGTTGTGGCAGGATAAAGGCCACATCTGCATCATACGTTTAAAACACTATGATGCCGCTTGAACAGCCATGGCTTCCCCCAAAGAATTAATAATAATAATAATAATAGTTTTTATTTATACCCCGCCCTCCCCAGCCAAGGCTGGGCTCAGAGCGGCTTACAAGCAATAATAAAAACAAGTTAAATGATTACAACTTAAAAACAAAATTAAAAAATACATTAAAATAC
Source organism: Podarcis erhardii (assembly GCF_964252035.2). Lineage (NCBI taxonomy): Eukaryota > Metazoa > Chordata > Lepidosauria > Squamata > Lacertidae > Podarcis > Podarcis erhardii. The sequence goes on from NC_138504.1 coordinate 21,017,599, forward strand.
TGAAACATTAAAATATTAAAATGTAGCCTCATCGCAGAAGGAGAAGGATAAGAAAAAAGAAAGAGAGGGAGGGAATCAAATTGGCTCCAAGTCAAAGGCCAGGCAGAACAACTCTGTCTTACAGGCCCTGCGGAAAATCAGATCCTGCAGGGCCCTGGTCTCGTGAGGCAGAGCGTTCCACCAGACCGGAGCCAGAGTTGAAAAGGCCCTGGCTCTGGTTGAAGCCAATCTAACTTCCTTAGGGCCCAGGACCACAAGGGTGTTGCTATTTATTGACCTTGAGGCTCTCCGTGGGGCATACCGGGAGAGGCGGTCCCGTAGGTACGAGGGTCCTAGGCCGTGAAGGGCTTTAAAGGTCAAAAGCAGCACCTTAAATCTGACCCTGTACTCCACTGGGAGCCAGTGCAGCTTGAAAAACACTGGGTGAATATGCTCCCATGGCAGGGACCCCGTGAGGAGTCTCGCTGCAGCATTCTGCACCCGCTGGAGTTTCTGGGACAGCTTCAAGGGCAGCCCCACGTAGAGCGAATTACAGTAGTCAAGTCTGGAGATGACCGTCGCATGGATCACTGTGGCCAGGTCGGGGCGGGAAAGGTAAGGGACCAACTGCTTGATGCGGCGAAGGTGGAAAAATGTCGCCTTGGCTGTTGCTGTAACTTGCGCCTCTACGGAAAGGGAGGCATCAAGGATTACACCCAAACTCTTAACGGAAGGCAATGGCACTAATTGGGCCCCCGCAAGAGAAGGGAGTTGGTCCCTCATCCCCATGCCATTCCGACCCAGCCATAGGACCTCTATCTTCGAAGGATTTAGTTTCAATCAGCTCCCACGAAACCATCCAGCCACAGCTTCCAAGCATGTGGTCAGTGTGTTCGGGGCCGAGTCGGTGTGGCCATCCATCAGCAGATAGAGCTGAGTGTCATCAGCATATTGGTGACAGCCCAGCCCAAAGCTCCGGATAATCTGGGCAAGGGGGCGCATAAAGATGTTAAAAAGCATTGGGGAGAGGATTGCGCCCTGTGGCACTCCACACACCAAGGAGTGGCGCGACGACATTTCCCTCCCTAGTGCCACCCTCTGTCCCCGACCAGAGATAAAAGAGCACAGCCAGTTACGGGCTATGCCCTGTATCCCCACATCTGCGAGGCGGTGGTCCAGAAGATCATGATCAACCATGTCAAAGGCTGCTGACAAATCTAAAAGGATCACCAGTCCTTATCCGCCTCGATCCAGCTGTCTACGGAGATCATCTGTTAGGGCAACTAGAGCCGTCTCGGTCCCAAAACCAGGACGGAAACAGGACTGAAATGGATCTAAAGCCGATGTTTCCTCCAGAAACCTACCAAGCTGTTCAGCAACCGCTCTCTCAATTACCTTACCCAGGTATGGAAGATTTGAAACTGGGCGGTAATTGGATAGGTCTAAGGGATCTAATGAAGTTTTCTTTAAGAGTGGACATACCACTGCTTCCTTCAGTTCCCCTGGGAATGTCCCCGTGTTAAGGGACAAATTGATAATTTCAACCAGGGGGTCCGCGCAACATCTGGACACTCCCTAATCAGCCAAGACGGGCATGGATCAAGGAGGCAGGTGGTGGGCCTACTAACTTGGAGGAATCTATCCACATCAGCAGGGAGTATTTGATCGAAATGGTCCAACACTGGACCTGAAGTCAGTCGAGGGGCCTCCAGTTCAGTCACTGTATCTAAATTGGCAGGGAGGTCACGGCGGAGCAACAGGACTTTCTCCGCAAAAAAGCTTGCGAATGCCTCACAGCTGTAGGTCAAATTTGTGCTTAAATTTGGTTGTCCTCCTAAGGACGTTATTGATCTAATTATTCTAAAAAGTTGTGCCGGGCGAGAGCTAGCGGATGCAATGGAAGCTGCAAAGTAAGATTTCTTAGCAACTTTCATAGCCATCTCATAGGCTTTCATAAGCGTCCTATAAGATGTTCTTGAGGCTCCGTCACGAGTCCGTTGCCATACTCGCTCTAGCCGTCTGAGATCCCGCTTCATTTTCCGGAGCTCCTCAGTAAACCAAGGGGCCCGGTTTCGATGGGGTTGCAGAGGGCGCTTAAGCGCGATCTCATCAATGGCTGCCAAGAGCCGGTTATTCCAGTCCTCAACAAGGTCATCTAATGAGTCTAAAGAATTGCAGGAACTGTAGTTTGCTATGGGTGCTGAGAATCATTAGGAAACCCCTATTCTCCTCACAAGGTGACAATACCCAGAGCAGTTTAAAATCAATCCCTCTTCCCAGGGAACTCTGGAAACTGAAGCTCTGGGAGAGGAATAGATGTTTCACACACTGCCATTTCCTCAGGTGGCTGTAGAATAAAAAATAGTTATGCTCTTGTGCACTGTTGTTTCTAAAAATTGCTCAAATGTCTATTTTGTCACATCACAAACATGTTTGGAAACAGCAGCACTCAGTGGGCAGACTGTGTGGGAGTGTTTTGGTTTTTTAAAAAATTCAAACTGTTAAACAAAGCTGTATGCATTATAACACACATTCCACTCTACTTAAAGGGCTAGGAACTGTGCTGTGACTTTTGGAATTAGCTCAATTCTTGAATGACACTAATTGCTCTGCTTTGGAAGGTCTACTGAAGTCAACTGTGCAACGACTAACAAAATGATACTGTACATCACTTCACTGCCCAGTAATTATTTTGAATCAGTTTATTGAAAAGAAAGATTTATTCAGAAAAGAACTATTAAAATGGCAAGGCTCAGCCAGATCCTGCCTCAGGGGATGACTTTGTTTTAGCTTTTAGCTAAAACTGGAGCAACATTTAACTACAGGGTGGCTAGCCTTTTTTTTTTTTTTTTTTGCTTGAGGAGCTCATTGAAGTTTTGTCAACCATCTGAGGGCAGCATGCCATCTATGGGCTTGGCCTAAATGGCCAATACACATGCCACATACACATGGTACCTCGGGTTAAGAACTTAATTCGTTCTGGACGTCCGTTCTTAACCTGAAACTGTTCTTAACCTGAAGCACCACTTTAGCTAATGGGGTGTCCCGCTGCCGCTGTGTGATTTTTGTTCTCATCCTGAAGCAAAGTTCTTAATCTGAGGTACTATTTCTGGGTTAGCAGAGTCTGTAACCTGAAGTGTCTGTAACCCGAGGTACCACTGTACAGTGGTACCTTGGGTTACATACGCTTCAGGTTACAGACTCTGCTAACCCAGAAATAATGCTTCAGGTTAAGAACTTTGCTTCAGGATGAGAACAGAAATTGTGCTTTGGCAGCACAGCGGCAGCAGGAGGCCCCGAGGTACCACTGTATACACAAAGGGAGGCTCACACATTCATTCACTCACACAGGCAGATAGCATTGCCCCACACAGCTCTTCCGCTGATTAGCAATGGAGCAGGAGAACTTTGCTTCCATCGCTGGGCTGTGAGGAGAGGACCCAAGAAGTGTGCTGGGGGTTGAAAACCCTCACTTACCTTGCAAAGAGAGCCTCTTCTCCCCCTGGGGTGGTACCATTGAAATAATGTTTCAGGGCTCGGGAAACAGGAAGAAGTGCACCTTCCTGTTTCCTGAACACTATGACCTTCAGGCCCCACACTATTTTTATTTCAGAGCTTTCCCAACTTTTCATGTTAGTGACACATTTTTTAGACATGCATCATTTTGAAACACAGTAATTCAGTTTTACTAGCAAACCGGAGGTTAAACTAACCCTTTTCCAGCCCTGGCAGGAGAGCGAGCTGCATTTGCATGACACACCTACACACTGCAGCTGATTCATGAACATGTCACGACACACAGTTTGGAAAGCTCTGATTTATTTGCTTAACAAAATTTTCATACCACTTAACTGTAAGCAAAACCTTTACAAATAATATAAAATATACATTAAAATTGTCAATAAAAATAATTGTTAAAAGGTTTATAAAAATGCAAAATGAGTAAGAGCAAGTTTGACTAAACAAAAAGTTTTCTGTAGGCACCAAAAAGTGTTCAATGAAAGTGCCTGCCTGCTGTCAATGGGCAGGGAGCTCCAGAATGTGGCGCTCAAGAGACAAGAGGTGCCTTTGCAAGGTATGCTGAACCAGAGGCACACATTTTTTGGAAAGCTGGCAGCCCTTCGAGTCCCACAGAGGAAACTCCACAGCACTACAGTGGGAATTACATTAAGATTATTATTTTTCATCTTAAATTGCCAAATCGCTGGGGATCTTGGAGGACATACCCATTTACCCATCCTTTTGGGGAGGAATAGATCCAGTCTGCATGCTGCAACTTAGCCACTCTTGCTATATGCTAATAGCAAACTCATTCTTTGATTGTGGATCCCATATAGCAAAAAATGACACCATCCAAACACAAGAGGGCTTATAGAAGTACCTAAAAGTTGTTTGTACTTTTAGGTTTGGGTGTAATCTTAAGATGTTTTAAGGTGCATACAATATTATAAATGTGATGAAAACATTTAACTTTTAGCATGATCCCCAATAATTTAAGACCTGGGTTTGAAGCTTTTTTCTCTATTTGAAAAGTCTGATCACAGATCATCACTCAATTTCGAGATTTGTATGTTATTCAGCAGTTATTCAGAAGAACAAGATGGAGATGGGACCACACATGTTCAGATACTTTCCTCATCTTAACTAGTCTTTAATGTCCAGCAGTTCTAAGAATTGCTACATATTTTCCCACTAGGGAGTAGAAGGAAAGCGACAGAACAGAGTGGACACAGGAGGCAGCACTCTGCACCTGCTCAGACACACTTTCGTTTTCAGGACTATGCCTGAAACTCAACAGCAGCTTTATAAGAACCTGAGAGCACTTAAGATTTCCTCGCTGAAGCTGCAGCAGTAGGAAAGAAGCAGAGTTGGGACTTTTCTTTTTCAGAGTTGGGACTTTTTAAGAGCAAAGGCAGGCAGAATGGGATCTGCTTTGCTTGCTAGAGCCGATAAATCTACCAGCCAGAGCCAGATGCAAGAGAGATCGAATAAGAGAATTCCGAGCCCAGAAAATATATATATATATATATTTAGTGTCATAACTGAATACGAGTTCCACACAGTCAGACAGTTCATGGATCCATTCCTGGTTACCCAAAGTCCTATTCATTTCAGCTGTGCCAAAGTGGGGAGTACAGTGGTACCTTGGGTTACAGACGCTTCGGGTTATGTGTTTTCAGGTTGCGGGAAACCCGGAAGTACTGGAAAGGGTTACTTCTGGGTTTCGCCGCTTGTGCAGAAGCGCTAAATTGCACTTCGTGCAAGCACAGAAGTGTCAAGTCGCATCACGCACGTGCGCAGACGTGGTGCTGCAGGTTACGAATGCTGCAGGTTGCGGACGTGCCTCCGTCACGGATTACATCCGCAACCCGAGATTCCACTGTAGTGGGATGTAGTTTTGTGACTGTTACTGTTAAACAACCAAAAGAAAACATAGTAATAATATAACAATAACAATGCATTGTCAAGCCACACCGAGCTCCACCAGCTGAGCAGCATGGTGGTTGCAGCCTTTCCCAACCTGGAGGTGTCCAGATGATTTGGACCACAACTCCCATCAGTCCTTGGCCACCCAGGCGTGGAAAAGCTGGGTGTCAGACCAACCCCTAGGAGACCAGAGTCCTCACTGGGCCGAGTATTGTCTCTTAAGAGCCTGAGCTATCTCACAGGGTTGTTTGTGGAGATTCAAATGACATTGGGTGGGGGGGAAGGCAGAGGGAGGGGAAGAAAGAAACCGTGCCCACTACCTTGAGAGCGGAGGAAAGCTGGGCCATACATGCTATGAGGCATGGAAGCGGGGGCGCTTTGCACATGCTCAGGCGCCCCTCGCATCTCCACGACCGCATTCAAGAAAGTTAAGGCGTCCTTTAAACGAAGGGGAAAGCTCACCCTGTGTGTCATCTGTGCCGTTTAAGCGCTGCCCACTCAAAAGGAGGGCGCCTCACGAAGCCTTTCCTGGGAGGGGAGGCAGGGGAGGGGAGGGGGCAGAAGGTAGGATGATAAGCACGAGGAGAACCACTCACCTTAGCCGCCATTTTGGCTCCTCCTACTCAAAGGAGGCGACCAGCCGAGCGCTCGCGACCAACGGCGCCAACGGTCAGAGACGTCAAAAACAGTGTGGGCGGGACTAAACAGGAGAGCGCCGCGGGATTGGCGGAGAGGAGAAAATGACGCGTGCTTTCCCCTCCCCCTCCCAGTGTTCTTGGTGAAGGGAGACGTTAAGATTTTGGTTGTCCACCAGCCGCAAATGTATCTTTTTGTACAAAGAGGGACGTCGGGATGATGATGATGATTGGGGGGGGGGGGGAGGAATAGGGCGCTGCCTAACACAGCGTCAATACTAACGGTCCCCTCAAGCTCAGTATTGGAGGGTTATTATTTTACCCCCCCCCCCCGTGCGGTCTTTTCCCGGGTTTCAGCTATGGAACTTCCTACGTTTGTTTTATTTCTTAAAATTTTTATACACCGCTTGATTGTAAAGACAAACAAACAAATAAAAATAACAGGGATTGACGTGGCCAGGAACAATATACTTTATAGTCCAGTTAATCGTACCTTCTGGGCGGTTAACACCTTAAAAGTCAACAAAATGCAAATACAGTAATCTGTCAGCTCATGTAAAAGCTGCACCAGTAAATGGCTACCTGCTGTGTGGATTAAGCTTTGGTATTCTGTGGTAAAAGAATCTTTGGGTTTGTTATGTACTCCACGTCTAAAACGTGATATACTTGAATGCCCTTTTCATGCATTCTGGAACAGATACCTAATAGTATTAATACAGTACTGTAATGTGTTCTCCAAAGAAGATACAAAATTAGGCAGTGCTGGCTTGTGCAAGCATCTCAGGTACAGTCATACCCTGGGTTAAAGTTGCTTCAGGTTGAGCGTTTTCAGGTTACACTCTGCAGCGACCCGGAAGTAAGGGAACGCATTACTTCTGGGTTTCGCTGCTCATGCATGTGCAGGCACTCAAAATGACGTCACGCACATGTGCAGAAGCGGCAAATCGTGACCCGCGCAGACACGGGTTGCGTTCTGCTTTGGATGCGAACGGGGTTCTAGAATGGATCCTGTTTGCATCCAGGGGTACCAGTGTAGTTTAGAGCAGCAATATCTCCCTCCCTCCATTGCTGCTCCAAATACAAATAGGAGGAAAGGGTGTGTGTGTCAGTTTTTAATATTGTTCTAAATTTGTATTAATCTGATGACAATTAGTTTAAAAAAAGGAAAATCAAAAGTGTAGCAGTATTTTAGGGAGGCCACTAAAGTACCCAGGCAACTCCTGACTTCTTTTGCAAGGGATTCTGGAACACACCTTTCAGAACATTCATTATTTGCTTCCCACATTTATACCCATCCTACCCAGGAGCTTAAGATGTTATGCATATAACTTTATCTTCACAACAAACTTTTGAGGTGGACTGGCCTGAGAGTTTGACTAGGATGACCCAGAAAGCAAGGTTCAAACCCTAATAATCAGGATTCATGTCTACTAAACTGCACAGTGCTTCAGGAGGTCCAACAGTCCAGGTCAGGGTAAAATGTTTTGCACTAAAATTGTATAGCCATGTTGGCTTTGGAGTAAACCATTCACTTGGGTCAATTTAAAAACAAGCCCAACTATTGTGACCCAAGCAGAGTTCATCATGTAGAATTTCTGCTCTTCATTTGCTCAGATTTGTAAACTGGGTGTTCAAGAATTATGTTTACTTGTTCCATTATAAATAATAGGTACGGTGCAGTAGGAGTCTCCTAAGAACTATCAGCAGCCTTAACAAACCACAGTTCCCATGATTATTTGGGGAAAGCCATCTCTACTTTTACAGTATGATACTGCTTTAAATGCATGGTATGGATATGGTCTTGGCCTCTTCCATGAAGCTGGACAAAAACTGGTCATTAGTTGTATTCTGCTATTCCAAAGAGACCCTTCAAGTGGCAGGCCTAAAATGATAATCTGAGTGATTTCCTTATTTCACCAAATATATTTCCATCACAATTCTTACTCATGCACGTGCTTTGAAACCCTTTCGGTATGTGGCCCTGATTCCATGACATATTGATAACTATAGCTGCACTGAATGTTCATGTGTAGATATTTTCACTGCAAAAGTGTGGCTTGGTTACAGCTAGTCCATGGCTGATGGTTTTCCTGTTCCAATGTTTTGGCATAACTTTTGTGAGTGTGTGTAATTTTCCACAGTAATATGGTTCCAGAAGACTGAAGATTGAGTCATGAACATGATGCTGCCGTGAGGGCAGGAAGCTCCAGGTTAATTTTGAATTGGATTTGTGACATTGCCTATTCTGAGTGGCTATATGGTAATGTCACAAGGCCAACGTAGAGTATAGACAAAATCTGGAGACTAAGTATTGAGATTTCACCCCTCCCATATCCAAGAATCTCCTGACGAGTCTGCTGATTCTCCAGAGAGGAGGAGCAATGTTCTGCTTTCTACTTATTCAGCTCCAGCACCAAGTCAGTCAGTCAGTGTGTCAGAGAGAGAGAGAGACTGAGTGTTAGAGATCGTGCGTAGAGATAAGGTTGCTGCTAAGAGCAGCTGCAGACACTCAGTGCAGCATTCATTTATGCTTAGACCTATTCAGCTCTGTATATAGTTTTGTATTATAGTTGTAGTTATAGACTAAAAAAGATATTCTACAGAGCTGCTCTCCAAGTCGTTCATACACTACCAGATTCTGCTGTACTCTGCTGTGCGACGACTATATTGTGGAAGTGAATCCGGTGCTCACATCTCCAGCCTGTGAGTCCACAGCACTTCGACCTGTTCCTGTATAAAAGGTGGTCTCTGGAAGTGCTACCCAGCTCGCCTAGCCCAGTCGGGGTTGAAGTGCATGAGTCCAGTTGGTGACACTGGCTCAAGGGCAATGCTGACAAATATGTGACTTCTGGGCTTTTGTCCTGTAGTAATAGGGAGATGTAGTGTTGTTCTGAATGCCCAGGGAACTTATATAGGATGGGCTGGATAAACCTAGCTCGAATGTCTATGTAATACAGTCATACCTTGGGTTACGAACGCTGCGGGTTGCGCGTTTTCAGGTTGTGGACCGTGCCAAACCTGGAAGTACCGGAACGGGTTACTTCTGGGTTTTGGTGCTCGCGCATGCGCAGAAGCGCCGAATCGCATCATGTGCGTGCGCAGACGCGGCGCTTCAGGCTGCAAACGCTGCGGGTTGCGAACTTGCCTCCCACACGGATTATGTTCGCAACCAGACGTATGACTACTGGCAATGAAGAAGGGCATGCTCCATTGTTTCCTGCTGCCCAGAGCCACATGGGCATTTTCTCTCCTCATATGGTATCTTCCTATAAGGGCCTTCGTGAACTGCTGAAGGGAGGGCCTGACAACAGGCCAAAGTGAAACCCCTTCATGGTTTTGGTATTTCAAGGTTAGCTATGTATGGCATTTGGGAAGTCGATTATCTTCTAGTTTTGTTAATTAAAATTTGGGGGGACCTGGCTAGGTCTACCTGTCATTCTATGTCTACCACACACTGTTTAATAATGTTTTTTGCTTGTCGTGCCCCATGTTAAGTAAGATCTGTGGATTGAATCCTAGAGTTGTTATTATATTATCCACTGCTCGTTTCCATAACAATTGGAAATTGTCTTTAATAGTCAGGGAAGCAAGGCCACTCGGAAGGGAGGCTAGTCTCAGCCAGTGATTAAGAGTGGCGAGCCACACTCTGGCCTCAATTCTTATGAATCCAGTTTTGAGGCGTATTGTAGCATTGGAGATATATTTAGGTACTTGTAGGACAGATCTTAAGAATTTGGATTGCACCAATTCTAATGGAGCGCAGTTGGCAAAGGGGCCTAATTGGGCACCATATAACAGTTGTGCAATCGATTTGGCCTCAAACAATTTGAGGGCTGCCGGTACATAGTGTCCACCTTTGGACCTAAGGTACCTAAGAATGGTGTTAGCGCTTCTCTGAGCATTCCCTGCAATGTAGATGCCATGGATTTTTCTACTTCCCGATGAGTGAAGGGCTATACCCAGGTATTTAAAGCAGGTGACCTGCTTGATCTTATGACCATCAATGTACCATACACGTAATTTAGGCCTTTGGGCAAAGACCATGATTTTGGTTTTCTGATAATTGAGGTTCAATTGGCTCTCTTTGCAACATGCAGTGAGTGTTTTCATGGCTCTTTTGGTGTTCTGTTGGTCTATTGGTGTTCTAAGAAGAGAGGATTGCAGCAGCATCTGCATATGGCAGCACTGAAATATGATTTCCTGCAAGTTTTGGAGGATGGAAATTAATATTGTGGAGATAAGGGATCATATCATTTGTATAATAATTGAACAAAGATGGGGCCAGTATGCATCCTTGTTTGACTCATTTCTCGGTTTCTATTGCATTAGATAAGTGGCCCTGGGAGGTACAACCCACCTTTAATGAAGTCCCTTCATGTAACATGCGTATTAGGTATAGTATCTATCTATTGTGGAGGTCTCCAGTTTTTCCCATAACTTTGTTCTGGAAATAGAGTCAAAAGCTGCTCTGAAGTTAATGAAGGCCACGTAAAGAGAAGCAATATTACTAAATGAGTACTTCTCTATTAGATGGTGAAGAAAGGCCTTCTTGAAATCCCACTTGCTCATCTGCAAGGATGTTTTCTTGTTGTAGCCAGTCTTGCGTACAGTTTGCTTATTATGTTAAGAAGACTGAGTAGTCTGTAATGGCAGGATCATATTTTTGCCTTTTTAATATGTTGGGACAATGATTGAAAGCCCCCAGTCTTCATGAATATATCCATAGGTGTCTAAGCTGGTGAAAAGTGAGGCTAAAATCGGGGCCCAAAAGACCAAATTATTTGTAATAGCCTCTGCAGGTATTAAATCTGCACTTGGGGCTTTCCCCTGTTTCAGTTGGGCTACCAGACTCTCAATCTCTGACGTTGTTAAAGGGGCCCATTTTGGGAGGTCCAGAATACTTTCAGGGATTTGGCCTCTCCCCACTGCTCTGTCTTTGTAAAGTTCTCTAAATGTGACTCCCAAGTCCTTGGCATTATATAGGGTTCTTCCATTAGTGGTTTGTTTGGTTGGGAGAACATTATAGCATTCCAGAAGATGGCAAGGTGCCACAAGGCTTCTTGTTGTTTGTTTTGCAAACTCTGTAGTTGGAACTATAATTCACTGTAGTTTTAAATATGCATCCAGGTATTAAAACAAAAATTAAAAGGCATTGCTGAGACAAATTAAAATGATAAACCTTCCACAAGATTCATGTAGCAGTTCATTATGTGTTTTCTTGCCTGCCTGAAGCATATACCAGTTTCCCCTTTTTAAGGATACAAAATATTAAGAAAAGAAAGAGCCCTCAAACATCAGAGAATTCAATTTATTGAAGTCCAAATTTACAACTGAAGTTTTACAACTTTTTCCCAAAACAAAAGCTACTTTTGAATTTAGGAAGAATAAATGTCCTTTTTCAATAATGTACAGTCTATATAGTTTTTTTTTAATAAGTTAATATCTTTGAAAAAAGAGCAATATGTTCCTTTTATAATGTTGCAGTGCAACTTACAACTTACAAGTCTGTGCAATGTACCATGAGGTATATGCCCAGTGAGCAACACACAGTGAAATTTTTCCATTCATAAAGTTTCATTGTAGACACGCAAAAAGTTAACAAGTTAATCTGTGGTAGAAAAAAAAATTGCAGCCAAGTACATTAATTCTAAAAAAGGAAAACAAAGGAAAACAAACATTCATAGCCTATATAAACCAGTGGATCACTTTCCAACATAAGACAAGTATAAAATTAAAAAGACTTTGGTGAAACTGAAAAACACACATACAGACACATAAAGAAACCTGTATTATCCAGGGGTTGAAATTTAGTTTTACCTATCTGAGGCTGCAATCCTGTACCCACTTACCTGGGAATAAGCCCCAATGAAATCAATGGGACTTACATTTGAGGAGAAATGTATAGGATTGCGCTGTAAGTCCATTTTCCATGTGCATCCATGAAAATGAAGGCTCTTGACTGCTAAGGGATGAAAGTAGAGGCAGCCCATGAGAGAGACCTCCCTCATCACAAGTAAAGATGAAGGATATGTTCTGAAGTTTTCAAACAACAAGGCAAAACATATGAATGGGATCTTCCCTGGTTAATGATTTAACATCACATTTTGGTTTTCTTTCATGGCTAAATTAGGAAAATTACAATAGGTTGGAGTTAAAAATAATAGCTACAATATAGATGTACAGTTGCTTAAAGCTTTCACTTTTCAAGCTCCTATGCAGGAGGGTTCCCGCAATATAACATTTTTCTTTCTCTATCACAGAAAATATTTCTAGATGACAGACTCTTAGAAATAATCAAGCACAACATAAAGTATGATAAATAACAGTTCTGCCTCTAATATATATATATATATATATATATTTCCTTATATATACATATTATTGTGTAAACAAAAATGCTCCTAAGACTGGTTCTCCATGACTTTTTTTTAAAGAATACAAGGCGCTAGAGATTTTTTGTTGTTTGAAAACAGTCCAAGTGAAAGTTTGGTATATAACCTCCTATTGCTACAGAAATAGTTAAGAATGTTCATATTTACAAAAGAAAGACCATGGAGAGACCCCATAGCATAGTCAGTCACAGATGCTGACTTTTAACTTAGCAGATTTTTCAAAATACACTTATTTGACCTCTTTTTGGCAGGAGAGTGGTTTTACAGAGAGTTGAAGGTGGTTTGAAAAGCTTGGTGTTTATACTAAACAGCATCATTCCAAAGCCCCTGGAAAACATGGTTTGGAGGATTGTGAGCAAGTGTAGTATGTGTGTGCTCCTTCCTATTTGTTTTTCCTGTCTCTTGCCGGTCATGATTTCTTATCTCCTGTTTGAACCAAACCACAGGCAGGCATAGGCAACCTCCGGCCCTCCAGCTGTTTGGGGCTACAACTCCCATCATCCCTAACCACTGGTCCTGTTAGCTAGGGATGATGGGAATTGTAGTCCCAAACATCTGGCAGGCCAGAGTTTGCCTATGCCTGGTTTACAGCAACATCCAAAGTAGCAAGGTGAGGTTTTAACAATCTGATTCCTCCCATTACCTCTGACTATTGACCATGTTTATGGGAGTTGGGAGTCCAACAAATTCCCCACTCCTGCTGCTGTTAAACTACCATTTACCAATCTGGGTATCACAGCAGCAAACTGTAGCTTGATTCCTAGAGAAAGCAAGAAAGTAGTTCTGAAGAGGAGTCCTGTAAGGAAATAGTTTAGAGCAGATGTAGCCAACATTGTACCCTCACTTCCCAAAAGTAATCAAACTACAACTTCCAGCAGTCCCAGCCAGCACGTCCAATGATCAGGGAAGGTGGCAACTGTAGTCCAACAGCATCTAGAGGGCACATGCTGGCCACCCTAGTTTAAAGGATTGTCAGAATCTGGCTATTGATTGTGTAGTCTTGATCCACATTGGTGTTTGCAGTCCTTTAAGTGGTTTATCAATTGCATTCTACAGTGGTACCTTGGTTTATAACCATTATCGTTTCCGGGGGTCCGGTTGTAAACCGAAACAGGTTGTAACCCAAGGCGCGCTTTTACCAATGGGGCCTCCCCCCCAAAATGGGTTGTAATCCAAAAAAAATAATGGGTTGTAATAAAAAAAGGGACACGTACTTCCAGGTTTGACATGGTTGTAATCCAAAGCGGTTGCAAACCAAGGTACCACTGTATATAGCAACCTGGCAAGAGTAATTATCTCATCCATGCTTGCAAAGCCTTTTTTTTCAGCTAAGGGAAGATTGGGTCCTATTTGGCCCAATATTCCTGTCTCTTGCCACCTTCAACTCTCTTCAAAACCCTCATGTCCGTCTCTAGTCTGAGATTTCTTTTAACAGTACAGCTTGAAAACCAGCCATGTAGTACTAGTGCTTTGCTACTTCAACCCCTGAATATACAAAATAATAATAAATTACTACAGCCTACTTCACAGTTTATATGCAGGTAAAGTGCAAGCCATAGTACAAGGGTGTCATACATTTTCTACATGTAAGCATTTTTCTTTTTTTCTTTTTTTTTAAAGGCTCTCTATTTGTACAAGTCTTGTTATCTACTTAGTAAATTAGGCAAGAGTCACCTATGGCCCAGCAAATTAATGGTGTTGACAACGATATTTTTGTTGTAGTACAGTTTCAGTGTCACATATTATAAAGATTCTTCATACGAGTGCAGATGGGTCTCTCCTGCCCCAGTTTCCCAGCTCCTTTCAAGTCACATCTGCAGGACAAATTTAAATCAGTTTCAAACCAGTTCAAGTGGTATGGCTCCCTTCCAAAGAGCACAAACCATTATAGTTCTGCAGGCGCATCTGCAACGGTTAAAGAAAGGACACTCCTTACAAAAGTGTAGTTTACAGGTTTCTTTGGAGAAAGCCAGGGCATTCAAACTGATTTGAAATCAGCTGCAAAGTAATTTATAACTGAGACCCTAACTGAAATGCTTCAGGTTTCTTTGCTTCAGTATATGTAATAATCCACTAATTTGAGGGGCAGAGTTCCTTGGTTGCTTCCAGCAAAGCAACAAAGCACTCTACTTAATCTTTTCAATATAAATCTTTACCATCAACTAGTACGCCACATACTACATAGGTAGTGGCATTATTGCACACAACATAGTGCTTTAGTTACTTAACTTCATGCAAAGTGAGTGCATTTTTCAGTTCAAAAAAATAGTTATTTTTGATTTCACGTTTGCCTGAACTAAAGTGATATCTATCAGGAAGTCCTCCAGTGCAAGACCCTTTGATATAAGCTATGCAGTAGAGCACAGCAGGGCCTAGCAGTGTGTGTCTGATGAATATTAAATAGCATGCTGTTGCATCCAGACTAAGGCTGCATTCCAAACCTCCCCACCAGTGGGGCTGTATGGAGTGGCAGGCCCACCGCTGCACGGCAGACGTGGCAGAAGAGCAATCAGGCCCCATCCTGTCACATGAAGGCAATGAAATTGGTTTGGGAGCCAACTGGCTGAGCCCCACCCTTGGAACTCCCATTCAGTGGCTTCCTGCTGGCTGCTGACCGGGGAGATCCTGCCAGTGATTCCCCCTCGTGCCTGCATGTTTGGCAGCTTGCAGGAGGCCAGATTAATCAGGAGAGCTGGACAGAGGGACATCTCTGCTCAGTCCAACCACCTCTGCCCAGCTTGGCATAATGGGGAGGGGACTAGATTGTTCTGCCCATTAGCTGCACTTAGTTTCCATCAAAATCAATGGGACGTAAGTCATGAGAAATTTGTCCCTTTCAATGGGAACTAAGTACAGCATGTGTAAATAAGGCTGCAATCCTTTAAACACATACCTAGAAATATGCCTCATTGAGCTCAGTGGGGCTTAATTCTGGGAAGTCATAGACAGAACTGTGTAGCTAGTGCACTAAATGTAATTGGATACAACTCATGGTGTCTTTAAGAAGTAAACTTATGATCTTTTACATCCTTTCAAAAGTGTGATCAACTTATTTCTACAAAATAACATTTCTTTAAAAACAACAACACCCCAGGGTTTATTTTCTTTCTTTTAAATGCCATTCATTTTATTTCAGGGAAATTAAATTTAGATTTAAGTGTGTATACAATATATCCTATGGAAATGAACCCCCCACCTTGAAACTAAAGTATTTTATTTTCATATTTGTTAAATGAAGGCTGTTAAAAGGAAGAGAAATTGCTAAGGTAGGCAGGATGTCTAGAAATGTACTAAATCAAAGAAATCAGATACATCCAAATCTGGCAATTAGACCTATAAAAGAATAGATTTAATGACCATGATTTGTTAAGGGGACTGACAATGAAATTGTCAAATGGTTCCTGTAGAATTTTGAAAGATTCAGAAGAAGGCTTTGGGAGACCACACTGTAAGGGGTAAAGTCATCCAACCTTCATCCTTGGGATTCACCAAAACTGACTACCTTCAGTTTTGCAAATACCGGTACTACCTTCTGCAGTTTTAAGCTTCCGTACATTGCCCTGAAAGCTGGGCATTTTCCCTAGAACAAAAGCCAGTAAACCCAGGAAGTCAGCATCTTTGGGAAATATATTTGTTAAGGAACTGGATTCTAAAGCCAGTTTCATAAAAACATCAAACCATTTTTTTTGTAGGCCGACAGCAAGTGTTGTACCTTTGTTTACCCTGCCCCCCTTCTCTACTACATGGTGTTTCTCTTGTAGGTTATTAAACCACTTCCTGATCTATCTGAACTGGAAAACTGTGGTTTAACCCGAGCCTTCCAACCAGGAGGGGTTGGGAAGCTTTGACTTTCACTTTCAATTAACAGCAGTTTATAGTTATATTTGAACTCTTACTCTTACTGAAAGAAGTCAGCTTGAAGTTCACTTGTTTTAGTAAATAATAGTTAAGACTAACCACAGTTTATTTCAGAGCTCAGACGTAACAGTAAACTACTGTAAACAGTAAGCTTGCGTCCATGTTGAAGAGGAGAGGGGGGAAGTGACAAGCCCATATATTGGGTTCAATATGTGTTACTGATAACTTGATGTCAGCGAGTATTGATAAGGCTGCTTTCTAGTAGCGTGCTTCTGGTGCCCAACAAGATGTATTGATACATGTGCGTGTATTGATACATGCCAATGTATGCAGCACAGGATAACATGCATAGAAGAAAAAGCATGGGTGACAGATGGATGTCTAGATTCAGCATAATTTAGGTTTATTAGGGTTACAGGGCCACCTTCAGCCTAATCTGTTCAACAAATCCAGTGTGCAATAGCTACTGCTGAAGGGAATGGATGATGTTTTACTGCAGGCTATCATAGCTGCCAGCTCCAGCACCGCAGAGCTTGCAACTAGAACACTCACTATTCCCCTGGGCAACTGCAAGTGGGATTAATATTTGTTGCCTTATTGCTTCCTGCCATATGTGAGGTAAATATAAAATGCAGCCTCCTTTGGGTCCTAGCTTCCTCATGCCATTCTAGCTCTAATTAAGATTACTCTGGCTCTCACCATCAGGTAGGTCATTGCTGGTTATCCTGTAAATTTGGGAAAGGAAGTGCATCCATGGATGGTATAGTACCAGTTTGAAGGGGCCCTGAGCAAAATGCTCTCACTGAGCCCTGGTGGGTTAGCTGGCAGCATTGTAGGAGCAGGGCTCTGAGCAGTACTGAGTGGCTGCTATTTAAATTTCTCACAATGCCCCAGAGTTATACTTTGTTGTGGGGCACTGTAGTGAAATTAAAATAGCACCAGACTGGGGGTGGGTGGCTTCTGGGCAAGCATCTGTGGTGTGCCCTACTAGGTGGCCCAGCAGCTGCCCGAGGATTTTGGGTTCTGATGGCAGCCTTGAAGATATGCATGCAACTAGTGATGGGGAGGGGGAATGAATACAAGAGATTTAAAGGCAAATGTATGAGATTTGACATTGCACTTACTAGCTCTGGAACAGCTTTAGCTGGTGAAAACAACCAGTGGTCTTTGTAAAGGGAGGAATGCTATGGTTCAGTGGTATGGCATCTGCTTTGCATGCAGAAGGTCCCAGGTTCAATTTCTGGCATTGGGAAAGATGAGACCATGGAGAGCTGCTGCCAGTCAGTGTGTACAATATTGAGCTGGATGGACTCATGGACCTGACTCAAATATAAGGCAGCTTCCTATGTTCCTACTGTGGCCCCTTTGTTATCTGGGACTTGCACAATTCCCAATCTTAAACACACACACACACACACACACACAGAGAGAGAGAGAGAGAGAGATACCTGCAGCACAAGGAGGCAAATGCAAATATTGCCATCAAAGCAACAAAACAAGCTCTCTAATGATGAGTTCGCTGAGCTCAGACCCCCTGGAGAAAATAAAGAGATGTCTGCTGTCGACCTACAAAAAGCCTTGCTCCACTTCATGGAGCCCCAGGAAAGCAGAGCCACTGCCAAGAAAGTGAGGTATATTCTTTGGTTAAAAATAGTACTGGCAGCAAGCCTGGATAAAGACAAATAGGGATGGATTTAGACATTTGTGTGCTGATAAGCTCATTTGGGGTAACATTTCTTCCTTCCCCAATGGTAAGGGGGTGTCTCTGTCTGGGCATGCCGAAGACAATTCCCAAAGAGAGAGTGCCACTGTGTGTTCAATGTTTCAGACAATCCATCTTGTGTTTTTTTCAAGGTATTTTTTATGGGAATAGGATGCTGAAACCCTAGAGCAGAAGTGGTGAATCTCAGGCTCAGGGGTCACACCATGAGTGTTTTGGCCTGGCTGCAATGTCCTAGAACTCTGATAATGCCTCTACCTTGCCTGGATAGAACATATGAAGAAATGCGTGTAGAAATTAGTATACAAAGGTAAAATGCATATATGTTTCTTTCCCTACTTTTTCATCTGGCTCCACCCATCATTGACATGTGGCCCCTGGAAAGGTGCCCAGAAGGAATGTGGCCCTTGGGCAGAGCAAGATTTCTCACCTCTGCCCTAGAGAGCGACAAGCTTGGACTACTGTTTCAATGCCACAAATGGGCAAAGCAGGAAAACTGGGATTCCAGCTATCACTGGTTGAGTTGGAATCCTGCTAGTCAGGGGCAGAGCAGTTGTAAGGTGTTGGTGAGGAAACGAAAGAGACAGCAAGGTTTAGGAAAGGTGCTGCAGCTTAAGGGCACATTCACACCACATATTTAAAGCCCCATTATACCACTTTAAATCATCAGGGCTTCTTTCTCGGAGCTGTAGTTTGTTAAGGGTGCTGGGAGTCATTGGCCCTCACAGAGCTACAATTCTCAGTGTGGTTTAACAACCAAGCCTGCTTCCTAGGGAACTCTGAAAAGGGACATTAACAATGGACAAGCTGCCTTTGAAGGAAACCCTCTATGATTGATCTTCTTATTGAGGAATTCCCCATAGGCCACCTAGAAACCCAAGATGGGAAGCAACTGTGTACTGTACAGCAGGGGTAGGTAGACCTCAGGTTTACAGGACCTTCTTAGTGCTTTTAATAGAACCTTAAGGTGCACCAGCTGGAGCCACATGCTCAGGTTGGGGTCAGTGATCTACTGCAGTGCATGAACCACACATTTCGATAACCTGCACACACTTACACAAGTTACATCTGAGTTACTACAGAGCAGATATTCTAACTAATATGCAGATTGTGCATATGTGCGTGCAAGCCCTTTTCTGTTGCCATTGTTGAATAATTGGTAAACCCTTGCAGATCTACTACAAATCTCCCAGAGATTTACCAGTAGATGCCAATCTATTTTCTGTCCGTGAAAAACAGAATTTCATTTT
Source organism: Podarcis erhardii (assembly GCF_964252035.2). NCBI lineage: Eukaryota > Metazoa > Chordata > Lepidosauria > Squamata > Lacertidae > Podarcis > Podarcis erhardii. The sequence goes on from NC_138504.1 coordinate 21,036,860, forward strand.
TAGGATGCAATATGCAGCTTATAGCTAGCAGTGGCAGGGCTTGGTGGAGTGGCAGAGCTTCTGCTGCAGCCATAGTTTCACTATTTGCACCAGCCAAAGTAGAAGGGGAGGAGAGGAAAACTGACCCTTTGTTACACTAGCTTCTAGGCTAGCACAGCTAAGAGGCCTCGATCAGAGCTGTTGCCATCATGTGACAGCCGTGGGAATGGTTCAGGATCTAGTGAACATTGCGCTAGTCCAGAAGTGCCCTATTTCCAATGGCTACCACAAGCAGTAACACCTGCTCTATCAGCATTTGGGCAGGCACATTGGGATGTTCCTTGAGGCTCACACATTGATGGATGCCAGCAGAACCAAGCAGAGTTGGGCGAAGGGGTATCTCCACCTCATCAAAAAACAAAAAAACAAAACCCCAACATGTTGGCTTGGGATTTCTGTTATCTCATGACCTCACTTGATTGGGCAGCCTTCTAGCTGAGTTCAGTTATGATTCTATAACCTCCTTTTCCTTCCTTCCTATTATACCAGTTTAGTTCTCAAAGTGGCTTTTCACATCTGATGACATCACTTTCTTCCAACTTGTCCCTGATTTCAGGGGCCGGGGCCTAGTAAATCACTGTTCCTATTCTTGACATTCAGGGAAGCATGATTAAATTTCTGATTGCTAGACTTGGCAATAGGTGTTTGTGGGATAGATCAAGCAATTAAGATTGGTACCATGGCAAGCAACAATGTTAGCCACCAACCCACTTGAAACCTGATGAAAATCCGCTCCCCCACCTGCTGTTTGCATTAGAATGAAAGATCCCCTTAATGCCAACCTTCCTCCATGTGCAAATAGCAACACTGGGGTGTGTGTGTGTCAGGATTATGGCAGGGAGTGAAAAGGATAAAATTCCCCTTCTAGTGGCAGCTATTTACACTTTAAAAAAATCCATATCTGCTAAATGCCAAAATGCTAGCAGGTTTGGCCCCAGCAAGCTTGGAGTAATAAGCAGGTGAATTTTCTTTCTAGTGCATAGGTAGGTAAGTGCTCACACTTGAGCACTAAAAGGCCCCATACAGGGCACAGCTTTCAGGTTCACAAGCTACATCTGGTTAAATCAATTTTGAATTGGCAATAGCGTATTGTAGGACAAGGAGTAGCTTCCAAGCAATAAAACTGCAAGCCCATTTGTAAAGCTAAGCAGGGTCTGTTACGGTTTCTAATTTGATGGGGGACCGTGTGTTGAGATTCCTGCACTGTAGGAGGTTGGACTTAGATTACCCGTGGGATCCCTTCCAACTCTATGGTGCCTCCAAGTATACCCTTTTTAAAGCATATTTTTAAAACACCCCCCTTCATTCACATTAATGGAGCACGCTACAGAGTAAATGAAGACAGAGTATAGCAAAAAGAAAGCAAAGAAAAAGAGAGTGGAGACCTCAGCCATGTGCCATTGTCCCAGGGGGTGGTCTATGCATATGTATATCTCACAGAAGATGGTGTCATTCTGAGGAAAGAGACTGGACTATGCTTCTTCAGGCTACACGTGGAGGATCAACCAGCATATTTAACCCCCTTCAGCCAAAACCTTCCTGCAAATACAAACTGCATAGCAAGTAGAGTTTGCTATGGTCTGCTAGTCATCTCCTCATTCTGCTTCATTTGTAGCATCAGGCACTGGCATCCTCAGGCAGCTGCTAGAGACTCAGCAGTGCCCACTGCCGACACTAGGCCTGGGCTCCCTTTTCCTGGTGCTCTAACAAGACAGCCCACTAAATGGCTTTGAGTTACTGTTTAAATTTCCTGCTGTGCTTTCAAACACTCTCTGATAATGTGCTGCAATGGGGTATTGTGAGAAACTCTAAGGGTGGCTTCTACACTATTGGATTCCTCCAAGACACCACAACTCATTTGACCACCATCACCGTTACTGCTCATCACCAGGTAAGCCTGCCAACATATATGCTGAGGCACAAACACAGGCAGGCCCCACCAAGAAGCACAATGCTGAGGCCACCCTCAGACATGATACTGATTCTTCTGTCAACCCATCCTGATCAAACTCTTCACATAACCTCCCACCTCTTCTGGCACTATGCTCTCCAAGGGAGTCTATTTCACACATTCAGCTGCATGTGCCAAGAAATCTACTGCTTCTATGTGCATGTGTGAACTGGCAGTGCTAAGTAAATGTGTTTAGTATTAAAGGGTTAGGTTTCCAAAGAAAGGTTTTGAAAGAATATCAATATGTCTTGTGTATCTGTTTAAAAGCAGCCATTCCTTACTGGAAAGAATGTTTGCATTAAGGATAGCCATTGAAACTGTTGCCTCCAGATATTGCTGGACGCTGGATCCCCATCAGTCCCAGCCAGTATGGCCAGTGGTCAGGGATGATGGGATCTGTAGTACAACGACACCTGAAAAACACCTATTTTTCACGGATAATTCATCATAAATTACATGTATTATTGTCAACAGTGAACTTCATTTTTAAAAATAGGAATCCCATTCTTTTCCTTAGGCTTAAGTCATCCAATGCAATGCTGCCGATCAAATGCTCTGTGCGGAATTCAGTAAACTGGCCTTAGTCGGTGCATAATAGGGATCATGCCTGCATTCCATACCCCTACCCTTGGTCTCCACACATTTGGTGCAATAAAGAATGGAGAACTCACAGCTCTCAATATATTGTTGGGCTCCAACTCCCATCAACCCGAGCCAGCATGACCAATGGCCAGGGATGATGGGAGTTGCAGCCTGACAACATTTAGAGGGCAACAGGTTCTTCACCCCAGGTCTATATGGGATATATGCATGTAGAGTATTAAGTGAATATGCCCAGCAGAGGTACCCTTTAGAATGTAATGTTTATGGGGAGGGGTTACACATTATTGGTCATATCTGTGCACATACACACCATCTGGACATTAGGATGGCGAGATGCATTGCTATTGCCACCCCATGCTTTGAATTTACCCGCTCTGCCAAAGGCAACAGGTAAGCAACATGGGTATGGCATCCCACCAAGCCCTGTTATTACACATTCCCCAATTCTTTTCTGCAGGCTGTACGGGGTTTCCATTGAAAGCTCCCTTCCGAATGAATGGAGACTCTACAACAGTGTGGAGAGTGTGGTGAAGTGCTTTTAACAGTCGTCACGTAAACAAGTATACTGCAATGGTTTCTAAACTTTTGAAGTAAAGCAAATGGTATTTTTTCCTGGCTGTGAGGCTCACCTTTACTTATGGTTCTATACTGTCTTGCAGCACTTACTACCAGATCTGTCTGAGACAAGGGCATGGTGGCCCATCTGAGAAAGCAAATCGGGATGCCAATTAAGGGCGCAAAGCCTGCAATCCTATATGCACATACCTGGGAATAAAGTCCATTTACATCAATGGATCTTACTTCTGAGTAGATAGATATAGGCTTGTGCTGTTACTGGTCAGTTATTTAGTTTATTATTATATCTGTATCACCATTTAGATATTCTACGTCAGGTACCAAATGTCTTGGACCATCTCTGCTCACTGCTAGCAGTTTATGCCAGTACCGGAAAAAGGCTTCTGTAGGCCTTTGGGAGAATGCTAACAAGGTTTATCTAGGAGGCCCCGATTTCTCCCTCTCTCTCTATAGTGAATCACTATAAGTCCTGAGTACTTCCAGTGGTCTCTTTGTTTCTTTTATTCCAGTAAACATTACTTAAGTCATAAATACGAATGATTCGCTTAACTCCATCAGACACTGTACATATAGAAAACAACGGTTTTCAGTTCAGACATCCCCCCCCCTTCGTCCTTTGTTTTGAGGCAGCAATAGACAGTATCGGAATCTTGTGGTTCACAGGTCTGTGGCACTAAATTCACAGTGGATAAACGCCGACAACTGAAATAGCTACCATCTTCTCAGATTGAGGGCACGCATCTTGTGGACTACCCCATGATGGTGCAAAAGCGACCGGAAGCTGCTTTAGGTAGCAGCAGAACTGAACGGGCCACTTTGTGTGGCCCCCTTCCGTACCATGTGCATGAGCACGCCCTCACCTCATACACATGTGCGTTGCCTATGCCGGTTCTTCCTCTGAAAAACAGGCACGTTATTATAAAAATAGCACAGCGTTTCAACGGCATGTACAGTTTACGCCTCAAGAGGCAAAAGGGAACGTAACATTTTCCTGGATATAGACGCTATACATTTTAAGGCACACCAAAAGGGTTTAAGCTTACCATTTCCATGCTACTTGAAACCTTTGTTACGCTCACAAAAGACAGTAGCAACGATTGACTGGAAATGCTGAACATTTAAATGTTCATTCCCTAGGAGTGGCCAATGCTTTTCTTTACTTTTCTTAATTTTTGTTTTGTTTTTTTGTATGCTCTTAGGGTTTAAAATTTCAATTTGGAAAAAAGACAGAGAAATAAATAAAGAAAGAAAAGAAAAGAAATACATGAGGATGGGCGTTTCAGAGTATTTTTAAAAAATAATATTTCATGTTACATTTTATATATATAGACATGGCTACATGCAGTACATCTACATATATAAAATGGTAAGAGAGCTCCTTTAACCCATACTCAACTTTAGTACAGTACTCAATAATATAACTGGGGTTTCAATTATGCCAGTGAATACTTCACTTCTTTCTAATGCAGAACCCAATCAGCAAACAAACAAACAAACAAACAAACAGAAACAAAACAAAACAAAAATCCAATAAAATAAAGTAAAATAAAATAAAAATAAGACTGTCTTAACATGCAATGCAATAGGCATCCTGTGGCACGAGTTTTCTTATCCAATCTATTTACAATACAGCTGAGTACATTATTTACACAGGTTACAGTGTTTTGTCACAATGGATTTTTCATGGTCCCCCCACTAGCTCACTCCGCCCCCAAGTGTTCCCAGTGCTACATCCTGTCAGACGTGCGTTTCAATGAAGGAATGAGTGTGTGTCAGCAGAGGGGCTGAAGCTGCAAGTTCAGAGGCTCCGTTTTGGGTTTTCAGAACAGCGCCGTACTCACAAATGTCCAGGAAAAATTCATAGTTCTTCATTTTCCATTCTTTGAATTTCTTGGATGTCAAGTTGGGCTCATGGAGCAGGTTATTGATCACTGCAAGATCTCCTTCCTTTGCCTGCCAGAGGTTGGAAAGACAACATTCTGTTTAAGTGTGGAGTTATACGCTTGTCACAGTTTCAGCTAGGGTCGGATGAATTTGTCGATTTCGGCTTCTCTTAATTTCTAATTTTCCAATCTTACATTCAGTTTTCCACATTTCTTCACCAGAATGAATATTTCACTCCTCACCTTGTCCCCCCCCCCCGGTCCTCTTGGAAATTCATCAGCATTTTAGTTTTAGTTGCATAAATTTCTTATGCAATTTTGCTAAATATGCACATTTTTACAAAACGGTTTTCCCTAACAAGCCATTTTTTGTATCTTACTTTCAGTATTCTATGCTTTTATATGCACACTTTACCCTGGTATATGCATTTGTGTGCACATTTCTTAGCTTGAGAACTGCACTGCAAGATTCAGAGAAGTGTGAATTTTGAAGGATGGACACGTTTCACGTACAGTATTGTTTTGGAAAGTGCAAATTATGTAGGGTTGCAAACTGAACCCCATTTCTTCCTAATCCCTATTTACACACGGTAGTGCTTGACATAGTTGAATGGACTTTGGTTGCAGATGAGACTACTGTAATGTACTCTGGCTTAAAAAAGCATCTGGAAACATCAGCTGGTGAAAAATGCAAAGGACTGCTGGTAGTAGCCTGAATTGTGAACATATGTACCAATTTTATTGGCTGCCAATTTGTTTCTGGGCCCAGTTCAAAGTGACAATTACGCTTTGGGACTTTGATAACTGAAAAAGGCTCTTCTGATATGACCTTATTATCTTTAAAGACCAATGTAAGTGGGTGACAGGAAAACACCACATATGTTAATTGTGGCTGCCATTAAAATGAAGGTGACATTTTCATATGTACTTTGTGCACAAACTGCAATCTCTACTGGCTGATGCAAATAAACATCTATCTCATCTCAGGTGCAACAGATGGGCACAGGGGAAAAGAGAAGGCGTGGGGAACCGTTAGCCCGCCACATGTTGCTAAACTACAACTTCCATCATCCCAGGCCAGTGGATATGCTTGCTGAGGCCAATGCAAGTTGTTGTTCAGCAACATTTTAAAAACATTTTTAAGAGCCAAAGGTTCCCAGCACCTAATATAGAGCCTTCTCAGTGGTGGCACCTGTTTAGGAAACTCTGTGCCCCATCAACACAGGAGTTACCTAATACCAGGTTAGGCTATTGTCTACCCAGTACTGTCCATTTTGACAGAGTAGAGGCTCTCAACAGTCTCCAGGAGACAGTGGTCTTTCCTATCACCTGCAACTTCATTATTTAACTGGAAATGCTGAGAATTGAACCTGAGGTCTTCGTCATGCAATGCATGTGCTCCACCCATTTAGCCATGGTGCCCGCCCCCATGCTTAAAAGGTAAAGGGTAAAGGGACCCCTGACCATTAGGTCCAGTCGTGACCGACTCTGGGGTTGCGGCACTCATCTCGCTTTATTGGCCGAGGGAGCCGGCGTACAGCTTCCGGGTCATGTGGCCAGCATGACTAAGCCGCTTCTGGCAAACCAGAGCAGCCCATGGAAACACCGTTTACCTTCCTGCCAGAGTGGTACCTATTTATCTACTAGCACTTTGATGTGCTTTCGAACTGCTAAGTTGGCAGGAGCTGGGACCGAACAACGGGAGCTCACCCCATCGTGGGGATTCGAACTGCCGACCTTCTGATTGGCAAGTCCTAGGCTCTGTGGTTTAGCCCACAGTGCCACCTGCGTCCCAATGCCCCCATGCTTACTTCCTTCCATTTCACTTTCACTATGATTAGAGCAGGGCGAACCAACATGGTGCCCTCCAGGTGCTTATGCACCGAAACTCCCATTGGCATCTCTGGCCACTAGCCATGTTGGCTGGGGTTGATCGGAATTAGAATCCAACAACATCTGGAGAGAACAACACTGGCTGTCCCAGTGTCAGAGAATGCTCTCTGAGAATGTGATACCCTGGTTCTTGGAATTTGTTTTTTATTTTTTAACTACCGATTCATTGGTTATCGCTGCTGGTTACAACTGTTTTGTTTATGGTGTTTTAGTGGCACATTATGTTTTCAGGATGGTTGTCATCTTCCTTGAGGGTCCCACTTGATACAAAATGGCACAACAAAAACGTTTTACTTAAGAAATAAATAACACCCAGGTGAAAAGAAAGAATCCTTTTAAAAGGAAGGCTTTCTGTTAACAGGCATGAGGCATTACATGATTTATATAGTCATCCAGTTTTGTGGTTACGGTACTTCATTATGCTTTTGAGACTCTGAACAGCTAGGGAAGTTCGAAATGGTTTCAACAGTCATGCATATCTCTGTACACAGCAGAGAGCAGAGTCAATCTGATGCAGGGAGTTGAACTTCAGTGTCCCCACTTAAACCAACACTCAGCCAGTGGAGTTTTCTCTGTGATCTTGGTCCAATCCCTTCCCTCTCCACTCAACTCACCTGGCAGAATCATGGTGAAAATAGCATGGGGATGGGGTGGAACCTGACATATATTACTTTGAAATCCTTGGATGAGGGACGGGATTCAAGAAATCAGCAATATGCCATCTGTCTAATAAATATTCTGAAATGTTTGTCTTGTTCATTCACAACAAGTTTTACAGCATTACACTGGTCTTTCATGTTGATGCAATAACATACAGAGGCCTGGTTTGTACAACTTGGTAAGCTGGACTATGGCTTACTGGTAACTTGGAAATGTTCTGGCTCCCAGAGAGGGAGCTCACTGTCACCCTTTGCTCCTTCCCCCAGTCCTGTATTCTCAGTGTGGCAACTAAGCCAAAGTTTGACTTAATGTATTTTCTGAACCCTGGCTCTTGGTTAAGCTCTCTCCTCCTTAACCCTGAACTGTAGCCAAAAATAAGGTGCAGGAGAGATCTTAAACATGACTCCAGGTTCAGACAACACAGTAAGGCAAAGCTTGGGTTAGCTGCCATGCTGTGCAATTTCAGAATGACTGGGGAGGAGCAAAATGACTGTGTTCTCCTCCCTGGGACCCTGTATGTTCACATTAAGCCATGGCTTAGCTTAATCTTATGTGTGTATGCAGCTGCAGCATATCAAGGACAAATGCTTACTTTTAAAGTACTCTTGAGAGCTCGGATGTGATGAAGCTTTTCGTTGATAGCAGGGTCGTTGCTTCTCTTTACGAAGGACCTTCGGTATTCCTGCTTGGTGGAAGGGCGTTGCTCTCCAAATGCTGACAGACTAGCTTGCTCCAGAGCTTTGTACAACTCATGAAGACCATCTGCACTCTGTGGTCGCTCTTCTGCGTTATCTGAAAGAAAATCCAGCTTCCTTTATTTGTGCGTGTAATAATAATATACGGTGGCAGAAAACAATAATAATTTATGCCAAAACAGGACACTTATTGTTTTTCTGAAGCAGTTATTCAGCTTTAGGTCTGCCTGTAAACCACAGTAGTCTGCACAGTAGGCTGCAGGTGGAAGGCAGGTGGAACCCTGCCCCAGCAACCTTGGCCCACCCTCAGCTAGCTCTTACCTGCCTGCTTTCCTAACAACCAGTCCAGGAGGTGGGGCTGGCAATCAACACCTTAGTCTCAATGCTGCCCCTTGTAGAACTCAGTAGAATTGGGGGAGGGGGGTTTGGGAACAAAATTAGGCACCCATCTAAGTGTACATTAACAGAAGCATCATGGCTTCCCCTACAAAATCCTGGGACCCCTATTCCCCTTACAGAGCTATACTTTAAAGAGTTCCCTGGGAAGAAGGCTTGACTGTTAAAGCACTCTAACCTCCTGCATACTATTGGGGCCCATCTACCTAAGCTCTGTCTGCTCTGGCAGGCAGTAGATCTCCACAATCTCACCCGGGTACCCTCAACCACCAATCCAGGAGCCCTTCTTACCTTCTTCACACAAGCTACTTTGCCTTCTAACAGGCAGCTTTTCTTCAGATCTCTCTTCTGTTATCCCACTGGGTTTTACACGGCTTTTCGCTCGGACATCTCTGTTTCGTGGGAGGCTTTGACTACGTTGCTTCTGGGGTCTGGCATGAGAGCTGTGGCCTCTGTGGCACTCCACCAATGGGAAAGGGCCATCCTGTTCATGGTTGTGTCGTCTTTGGACTGGTAGCGTTGCTTGTCGCCGCCTCTCTGGTGATGACCCGGGTTGCCCGCTCGTGTACTCTGGGTCAGGAGGGACAGTCTGCAGAAAATGGAGCCCTGAACTGGTCAACGGGGTCTCAATGAGATCCTGCCAGGAACGCCTTTCTCTGTAGGGAGGTCTGCAACCTGATGAGTGTGTGCTCGCTGCTGCATCCTGCCGGGAATCTTCCGCAGAAGAATGAGAATAGGTTGATTCACTGGAGAAGTGTCGTCCTTGTTTAGGCTCCGGGAATGGGCTCGAAGAATTCATCTGGAAATAATTAGAAACAGTCTGTTATATGACACAGTGTTGGGAACATAAAGGAAAAATCCAGTGTGTACTGTACAATAAAACCTACACTTCTCTCTTTAGTCATTCTGTTACCAGTGTGATAGTTGATGCCCTCAAGAGTTGCTTCTGTCTTGGCAAGAAATCTAAACCTGTGGCCCTCCAAATATTGTTGGACTCCAACTCCCATCAGCCCCAAACCAACATGGAAATGATCAGGGATGATGGATGAGTTGTAACCTGGAGGCCACAGGTTTCCTATCCCTGATCTAAAGCCTTCTCCTACCCACATGAGTTACTGTGGCAACGTGGTTGGCAATAACACAGGGAATATTTAGCCCTCTTCAAAGTCCACTGAATGTGTCATCTTAGCATCCCACATGGGTGGAAATCTTGTGACATCCTACTGCTTACTCAGGAGCAACCACAGAAGCATCAACGGTGGTGGCAACTGCACATTTTAAAGTAACATCTAACATTAATGCTAACCAGCAGATCTGATGTGCGGATTTGAAAATCACAATCACTTCCCTTTGTAGTTGTTGGAAAACATCCTCAACCACTCCCTATTCTTGTTTCGACACAGGTTTTTAAGAAGTTTTTCTTGAGATCTGCTTAATGTAGTTGCAATTCAATGTTGCTTTGCAGGGGAGATTTTAAAGCCTCCTCAGAAGAAGTCAAAACTGGATTTCCAGTTCTTTCCTTTAAAAAAAGAACAAATGTTCCAACAAAATAGGGGGCAAGCAACATGTGAACCCTGTAGTGCAGAATTTTTTTTTAAGGGACTGCTGAACATTATCCAAATTCTTTCAGCTAAGTTCTGAAAAGGAAAAGAGAGAAAATGAAAAAAAAAATATTGGGGGAAAACAGTAAGGGAGGGGCTTAACCTGCATCCCAGTTGATGGAACAGCATCACATGGGTGAAAAGTCAGTCTGAGCTTCACCCATGTGATGCTGTTGCCTCAGTCATTCTCCCTTTGGTTCAGGCTGTGTGAGGATCACATCATTCACGCTGAAGTAAAATCTGAAAGAAAAATACAGAAAGAGTCCTATCTGAACTTAAAAAACACAGGTAAAAGGAAAGGAAACTAAAAAGCAGGTTGTACGCATTCGGTAGACTATCCACCAACATACTTATTAACCACATGATCGCCATGGCTTCAAACAGTTTATTTTGCAGATTGGTACCCTGCCCACCTCTCCCTCCAAAAATGTCAAGATACATTTGGCAAATGAAAGAGATTATCATTACCATCACTTTCTAGACATATACAGCCCCCCCCCTTATGTTCTGGGCCCCCATGTGCATAAGTGAGATTGTGTAAATTATGGAGCACCCTCTAAAAAGCTTCTAAATGCCTATTCCCCATTCTCCAGCTCTCTCTCCTGCTCTCTCACTCCAATACAGACCAAAACATCTGGAGTTGAAGCTCTGGGCTTAGATGGAGGCTGGGAGCAAAACCAGCTGTCACTGCTGTGCAACCCTGTGCGTCAGGCTTGGGTGCCAGATGTGGCCTTCCAAGTATCTCTGTTTGGCCCTCAGGATCCTCCATGCCATACTCCCTATCCCCAAGCCACACCCCACAGCGCCCCAGCTTCATATTCCCTTTGAGTATTTTTCCTTGGCTGGAAAGTGCCCTCGAGCTCTGATAATGCCTGTTGCTTGGCTGGCTGGCGGAAAGAGAGAGGTGAGTGTGGTTGTAAAGCAGCCTATTGTGGGGAGGTAAACATTACATTTGCTGCTCTGCCCACTTATGCTTCTGCTGTCACCCAACCACTGGCATATGGCCCCTGGAAAGTTGCCCAGAAGAGAATGTGGCCCTCTGCTAAGCTGTCAGTGAACTGTTTCCTCTCCAGGCATGAAAAGAGAAATTCAGAGTCATGTTAGTTGCTACCTGTTCATTATTTCTTTTATGAACTGTTCTTACACCAGGGGCTTTTCGCATAATTAGGAAACTTAGTATTGGCAGAATTTGCTTGTGTGTGTGTGTGTGTGTGTGTGTGTGTGTGTGAACTGCAACTTCCAAACCAACTTCAATCAGTTCCTAATGTCATTTTTTTTAGCTTATTCAAAGATCAAAGAAAACTTTCTTTTTAAAAAAAGCTCCAGATGGTTGGAATACTGATTAACTGCATAACATTATGCATGCTTACTCTGAAGTAATTCTCACCGAGTTAAATGGGACTTACTCCTAGTTATCCATGCATAGGATTGCAGTAACTCCCAATTTCCCCCACCATTAGCCATGCTAACTGTGGCTTGATGGGAGTTGGTCTCCCACATCTCACTGGAGGGCCACCAGTTCTCCAACCCTGAATTTCTTTTACCTGTCCTATGGGAGGAGGATAAAATGTATTATCTGGTTGCTGCAGCTCAGACAGCATGGCTCTTACAAGCCATTGTTGTGTTCCTATACCAATAGTTTAGGAACTTTCACCACCGTAACTACCGGTAAGTTTTACCGCCTGTGTTTTCTGACCCATGTATGGAAAAAGCACATGAACCTGACCATTGAAGAGTTTGTAAGTAAACAAATTTTTAACATATCAAATGTGTAGTCTTTTTCTATGCGAATTATGGACTTTGGGTTGTGTGGGCAGAAACCAGTCCAACTGATGGAAGACAGCCAAAGCTGTTTGAAATTATCTCAAAGTGAGAAATTTCATGTGAGAACCAAACACATTGGGCTGAAATACCAATAGATATGTGAGGTGATGCACGATGGACTTGTTAAATTGGCCAATTGTCAAACCAAAGAAATGACAGCCGACATACTAACCAAGCCACTTCTGACAGCACTGATACATTTGAGTCAAGATGCGTCTTTGGATAGTTCATTAATTGTGCATGCAATTGTTATATATGTCTGAGAAGGGGTCTGTGGGATAATCAACCTCACATAACCAACATGTTTAAGTCTAATGCATGAATACCATAGTATAAGCTGTCATGCTAGGCTGAGCTTGGAAGGAAGGTAATGTAATCAAGTCTATTGTTGTAGCTCAGTCTACCAGAGAAAATCACTGTGAGAAGAGGTTTTGAGCTGGTTGCTGCAGCTCAGACTACATGGCTCTTACAAGCCATTGCTGTGTTCCTATACCAATCATTTAGGAACTTTCACCACTGTAACTAAGTCAAGATTTACTGCCTGTATTTTCTGACCAAAGTATGGAAAAAACACAAACGTGGGCTCTTTTTATGCTAGGGGAAGAGGGGAACTTTGGAAGGAACTCACAAGGGCATATTTCCACACTGTACTTTGCTATATACTTCATGATTTAAAATCTCTACTGGGGTTCTCTCACCAAAGAGTACTTGATCAAAACCTGGATCTTGACATCCAGGGAATTCTCTTTTTACACCTATCTTTTCCTTGCCAACCAACACTCCTATTTTCTCCATGGAATACCCCACATGATGCCACTGCCTTGCTGAAGCCAAGCAAATCTGGGTATGGATGGGAGGCGCCCCTGTCCTGGGAACCACATGCCTTCTGCCTTGAGATCAACAATGAAAGAAAAGCGAGAGAAGACAAAGTATATAAATGATTGTAATGATGTGACTAGATAATACTGTGGGGTCATGCTCATCCCTTCAGCATTCTATTGCTTTGTCCAACTGATGTGATCAAAGGACCAGACCAGTAGGGTAACCATGTGTGGGGTTGAACGACCCTCCTGGCAACAGCATCAGTACTGTTTACCTGGATGGGGCAGGGCAGTATCCAGGTTGGGGCTGTGCAGGTTCAATGGCAGCATTGGAGCAATGAAAGCAGCCTTGACAGTGCATGCACTCACACAGCTCCAACTTTGCATCCACCTACCCCTGCTCCGGAGGGGACGCGGGCGGCACTGTGGGTAAAACCTCAGCGCCTAGGACTTGCTGATCGCATGGTCGGCGGTTCGAATCCCCGCGGCAGGGTGCACTCCCATCGTTCGGTCCCAGCGCCTGCCAACCTAGCAGTTCGAAAGCACCTCCGGGTGCAAGAAGATAAATAGGGACCGCTTACCAGCGGGAAGGTAAACGGCGTTCCGTGTGCTGCGCTGGCTCGCCAGATGCAGCTTGTCACGCTGGCCACGTGACCCGGAAGTGTCTGTGGACAGCGCTGGCTCCCGGCCTATAGAGTGAGATGAGCGCACAACCCTAGAGTCTGGCAAGACTGGCCCGTACGGGCAGGGGTACCTTTACCTTTACCCCTGCTCCATCCCCATCTGTTAAACAACGCAGATGTCAGGAGGGCAGTTCTGCAGATCCACCCTACTCCATTTTCCATTACTGGCCCAGACGGCTCACCATTCACCAGGTTAAAAGGTAGGGCTCCTAAGTCCATTAAGCATGACTGAGCATATGGGAATTTCTGCATAAAAGTCAACAAAGCCAGAGCTTTGTTTTTTCTTTATCAATATATTATTATTTAGCACTACTCTTGGTCTATTAGGTATAGTCATGTTCTCTTTACTTACAGTAGAAATACTTATCTGCTCTGCTTTACTTACAGTAGGTGAATCCCAACAAAGTTCTTTGAGGCTGGGTCCCACTGGAACCGATGGGGCAATTTAGTCATGGCACCACCAGTTTCGGTTATTTCAATGGAAACTATGTGCAACTAACTTAGTCCACATCCAACACAATGTCAGTAGACACTCTTCCAAAAGCCAGAAGGATTAAAAAAAAAAAAAAATACAGCCCAAGGCTCAAAAGTAGCCTAGTGCATGCCTCATGTAACTTACCGAGGGTGTTCGGTGGTAGGTGTCGCAAAGTGTTATGGGTGCCTCTTGCTTCAGAGTTAATGAGCCATCAATATCTTCCTGGTCACTTTCACTCCAGTAATCTGCTAAAAAGTGTTTGCATTTGCCATTGAAATGAGTCCTACATTAGGGAACATTTTTCAAAACACCACAGTAAGCTGTAGCTTACTGTGTAGCTATGCAACTTGGTAATTGTCCCCGAATGTGCAAGTTAAAAAAAACCACAAGAGCAGCTTGTTGGATCAGGCCGATTGCTTATCTAGCCCAGCATCCTGCTCTCACAGTGGCCAAGCAGGATCCAAGCACCAGAGCACTCTCCCTTCCTGTGGTTTCCAGCAACTGGCACACAGTAGCATTGCTGCCTCCAGCTGTGGAGGCAGAGCAGAGCCATCATGGCTAGCAGGCATTGATAGCCCTATCTTCGATGAATTTGCCCAGTCCTCTCTGAAAACCCTCCAAGTTGGTAGCCATAACTGCCTCCTGTATGTGTTGCGTGAGGAAGTACTTTATTTTATCTCTTATGAATATTCCAACATTCAGCTTCATTGCATATCCATGAGTTCTAGTGTTATGAGACAGAGAAACCTCTCTCTTTCCACCTCCAGGCCATGCATTTGTGTATGTGCAGGCTCTTCTTTTGTGCTGATATTCTGATAGGAGGTTACCAGAAGGGACATAGACATAGGGGATACAGCCAGCAGGGCAGCACAGTTCCCCTATCTACGTGTTTATGGTTGACTTGAGGATGCACAAATCTGTCTATTGTAATTGTATTTGTAATTCACATCACTTCTACCTGTTTTTACCAAGAATACTAACCATTCTGTTCCCACATTTAGGTGCACTACTAGGCTAGTGATATCTATTAACTCTGAGAGATCTACTCTGAGTAGGACTAGCATTGGGTATAACCCACTATCTCCAAAAAAACTGGCTTAAATGCCTATTTTCAATACATGCTGTGAACTTCCTTCAAACGTTGTAAGGAAGTTCACAGCATGTATTGAAAATAGGCATTTAAGCCAGTTTTTTTGGAGAGGTGGGAAATTCAATGGATACGTAAACTCTTAGCATCCCTAAGCTCACTTGTAAGCAAGCATGTTAAGGGTCATGGATTCTCTACCCCACACTCTGTACATGTCTCCGTTCATCCAGATGGATGTCAAAGAATAACGATGACCTTACCTTCATCGGGTCGGATATCCTTGTCATCAGGTGTATAACCAATGGCTGCAAGACCCAAACGGTTCATCCATCTGATGATAGAAAAAAGAGACAAGGCATTTGAAACACACAAATATACACCTTGCCACAACTGTTCGTTTAAAGCATTTAAAACCTGTTCTGAAAGAGAAACAGTTCCCAGGAAGGCTGGCAGATCGATACAAAACAAGACAATTGGCTTTAAGCAGTGGCCTACATAAAACAAAATAAAAAAAATTAACAGAAGAGTAAAGAAAGCAGAAGATGAGAAAATGACACATTTCAGAGTGCTAAAGACTACTCTGTCACCACCACTGTTTTTCTGTAGTTGGTTTAAGTACCATTTTCCATTTGAAAATTAACACAGTGGTACCTTGGGTTGTCAAACAAATTGGCTCCCAAACGCCGCAACCCCAGAAGTAAGTGTTCTGCTTTGTGAACGTTTTTTGGAAGCTGAACTTCCGACGCGGCTTCCGACTGAGTGCAGGAAGCTTCTGCAGCCAATCAGAAGCTGTCCCTTGGTTTTCGAATGGTTCCAGGAGTTGAACAGACTCCCGGAATGGATTAAGTTCAACAACCAAGGTACCACTGTACTGGACTGGATGTGGAACAGTACAGTTGACTTTGTGAGGCAGGCATCATTTCCAGCTTTTAATTGCAACTGCGACATTATACAGATTCACAGTTGTTCTATTGTTTGGTTTTAAACTTTGGTTTGTTTGCTTTTTAAATTTTTGCTCACTGAAAGCAAGGCCATCGGTCAGACTTAAAATAAAGGGGCGTCCTATGATGTGGGGCAGGCCTGAGTTATGAAATACCATTCCCTACCCCAACAACTTGGAGGATTGCAAAGAAAATAAAACCAACCAACCAACAAAGAAAGATTCCCTTAAGCCATTGATTATTTAAAGGGTAGAGTGAAGCTTGCATGCCAGAAGCGTAACAGAAGAGGATTTTGATCCTCCTGTGGTTTGCACTTGTCTTTTAAGCTCAAAGAAATGCTCATTGACAGTGACGGCGTAGAGTGTTACTCTTCATTATTTTTTCATATATCGAAACAAGCGATCAACCCCCTCCCCCAACAACCTTATAAACTTGAAGTTCTTTAGTGCCTGAATCTCAATCAGATACTACAGTTTCAATACTCACCCACTTTCTTTCCTCTCTATATGCCAGGGACGCTACCAGTTTTACCTAGAGATACTGGGAATTGAACCTGGCACTGTCTAAGTTACGACCTTTCCCCAATGCTCAACTAGATGCTGAGTTAGTGGCCTGACTCATCTGTGCTTCTTCCTAGGTTCCTTTCCTTTAAAATAAAAGCCTGAAGAAACAAGGCAACTGTACTGTGTCACATTTATCCCTTGGGGGCAAATTGAAACAGAAGAGAATTGTAATAAGCTGCAAACGAAATTCTGTCTCTCTTTCTGGAATGGGGCAGGAATAGTTTCAGATGCCTGGAGTTGTGATGCTGGTGAGATGAGAATTAGTGACATTTAGAATTAGACTTACAACCCTCCCGAGGACAAACTTCCTTGGACCAATTATAGAAACCTTCTTTTATTCCTTTGAGGCCTGAACAGATTTTCTGTACAGTATAAGCTATTAAATCCCCATGTAAAGATGGGAATTTTGCTAAAATAGCCTTGCATCCTTCGTTTGCTAATTCATATTTTGCCCTGGCTGGTACCCCAATGATATAATTATTCACCTTCTCTCCCACCCTCTATATTCCATGCAATGGTCCCTGTCATTAATAGCAGCAAGGATGTCTCTTAATAACACAATCACCCTGAATTGAAGTTGTTCAAACCTGTTTCATTTAAACATTCATCACTTGCATAACCCCTGTTTTAAAACAGCTGCACAGTTTGTTTCCAGGCCCAATTCAAAGTGTTCACAGGGGCAAAAATAGGCTTTATTTCACCTGGTTCAAAGACCCAGTTTGACACCCCCTTCACATCTGCATACATACACACACAGGTTGGAAGCTTGAATGTTGCCCCCTCTTGAGGCTTCACCCAGCGCAAAAAAACCCTGGCTAGCCCCTTCGTAGCTATGACACTGTTTAAAGTCTTAAAGTAACTTAGGCCCGAAATATCTGAAAGATCACCTCATTCTCTACAGACCTTCTTGGGTGTTAAAACTGGCAGCAGGGGGCCCTCTGGGTAGTTCTGCCACCCTAAATAAATATGTTGGGGCGGGTGGCAGCCTGAGAGAGGGACAGCCCTTAAGCTGTGGAATAGCCTTCCCACAGACGTACATCCATTGTATAGTTTCCATCAAATGCTTAATGACACGCCTTTTCACCCTAAACTTTGACATCTGTTGTGCATATTTCTGGACTCATTCCAAAAGGAATTGGAATTTTCACGAATCTTCCGACATTCAGCTTCACTGGAGTTCTGGTGTACACACATGGATGCCATATGAAGGGTTTTTAACAGCCACTCTTACCAGGAGCACCAGCCCAACATCTCTAAATGAATATATATTTTCTGAGCCTTTTCCAGTTGTTGTTCCTGATGCATTTTCCATTATATGCAGGAGGGCATTTCTTATTAAAACCTCATTTGATTCACTTTGCATCCCCTATATTGTTATGCTGGGGCAGGGGGCGGGCAGGAATGATTTAACAGCAAGGGACTCATAGCGCTGAAGGACAATTTGATGTCAAAACATTATTTATAAATCACATTATGGAAGGCCAATATGGTTTGCAAACTGTGCGTGACTTGCCATTTATAATGTTAGGCAGCTCTATATCTAGAAAGGACCTCAAAACAGAGGCGCTCACGTGGCTGTAATTGCTTTGCAAAAGAATAGAACTGCAGTAGACTGAAGGCTTGGAATAAAATTACAAGAAAACTCTTCTCCCCACACCACCCTGCAAATAGTATAGTAGGAAAGCTTATTAAGACTGCTTGGGTGGTTTTAAAAGAGAACATGTAACAATATTGTCTATTCTGAACACTTCCTAAAACAGAAGCTGCACATGAAAAATGAACGGCTGATCACAAACAAGCTTGCCAAACACCCAAATCAGGCCTAGGCATGTCAGGAATGTGATCTAGGATCAGGGTACCATGGCTTGGAGGCCAGCTCTGCACCTCCTCAATGTTCCTTATTTGTAAAGCGTGAGAAAGGAACCTCCAGTCTTTGGGCCAAATTTGGCCAAGCACAGGTCTTGATTTGGCCTGCAAGACCGCTTCACACCCACCTGCCCCACACCTGACATCCTATGTGAGGTCATGTGTGGGGCACCTATAGAGCTCCCACATGAGCTCCCACATGCAGCTGATCCCTGCAGAAAGCAGGGGCGAAGTCTCCGCCAACAGCTGATTCAGGGAGAGCTATCGTCCCGATCCAGGCCATAATGTCTCAAGGAGCTTGGCAGATACTCATTTCTTAAGTTTTCCGTCAAGAAGAAAATGTATACACAGGGAGATTAAGCTGCCACTGCAAGCAGGAATAACAAGCGTGCTCCTTCCAAACATATAAAGTCTTTGCAGTCTGCCTTCCCCACTGCTGCATCTGTCACTGTTGTGGCATTTTTTAAAAAAGTAAATGAAGATCACCAACAGGAGAGATGCTCTATGTGTTTTCTCTGATTTGATAATTTGACATGATTTTGCTGATCTCATTTCATGCGGTGCCTGCTTAGGTTTGTCAAGCCAACAACAGAGGAATAAGCCCAGGACAGCTTAGCAGCTGAGAAGTGAACCATAACAATTCATGCTTTTGTGTGCATGCCTTCCACCTGCTTAATGGACTTTGACAAAAAATACACACCTCTTTTCATCCTATTAACTTTCTTTTCTATCCAAAGCCACTATAACCCCTTGCCTTAGTGCCAACACTAAGTTTTTCACACTTTCTATGGAAAATCCTCATTTAGAGCAAAAGTAGACTACTGTAATGCAGTATATGTGGAGCTACCCTTGTGTCTGGTGTGGAAACTGCAGCTGGTGCAAAACTCTGTTGCTACGGTGCTTAATAGGAAGACACTCTGCTTTACACATATTATGCTGGTGTTGAAAAATATGCATGGGCTGTCTATTAGCTACTGAGCCAAACACAAGCTTTTGTTTCTGACATTTAAGGCCCGAACAACTTAGGAGCATGATACCTAGCAGACCACATTTGCAGTACAGTGGCACCTCTAGTTATGAACTTAATTCGTTCCGGAGGTCCGTTTTTAACCTGAAACTGTTCTTAACTAGAGGCGTGCTTTCGCTAATGGGGCCTCTTGCTGCCGCTGCACCACCGGCACACAATTTCCGTTCTCATCCTGGGGCAAAGTTTTCAACTTGAGGTAACTCTTCCAGGTTAGCGGAGTTTGTAACCTGAAGCATTTGTAACCTGAGGCATTTGTAACTCGAGGTACCACTATATAGACCAAGATGATATTTAAGATCTTCAAAGGAAAACATGCTGGCTGTTCCATGATGCTGCCTTGGTGACAATGCAGAAGAAGCAGGCATTCTCAGTGACAGCCCTGAAGCTTTCACGGACCCTGACTGTTAGGTTTTATTATTGTTTTGCACACTGTCCAGTTTTATTTCTTATATAAAGTTACATTTTGCTTCCATCTTGTTCTGAGGAAATTGCTGATAAGGCCTTATACAAACAGGAAGCCAGGTGTGCACTCACAAACACTCACAATACCCATGCAACATCCCTCACATGTTCAAAATGCAACTTTAGCACCTAGCAAGGCCAC
The DNA here is from genome assembly GCF_964252035.2 of Podarcis erhardii. NCBI lineage: Eukaryota > Metazoa > Chordata > Lepidosauria > Squamata > Lacertidae > Podarcis > Podarcis erhardii. The sequence goes on from NC_138504.1 coordinate 21,057,048, forward strand.
AGGTCCCTGATGCTAAAGGTACAGGCCAAATGGGGCAACCCTGTTGAAAGGAATATTCTGGCACACGAAGCACAGTATGACTAGCTTTTGTGTGTGCTGATTGGGTATCCCATCAGAATAATTTAAAGTCAACATGAAGCCACAGTCAGTTATAGCTCTGATGAACCTGTAGGATATACCTGTTCCCCAATAGCTGTTTGTCCCATTCACTGTTTACATTTTTACAGGCAAGGTTAAAAAATCTGGATCAGCACCTGGTTCGAGGATGTCCTGGGCAAAGTGCCCACAGCTGTTTTCTGATAGGAACCTAAGAAAAGCCTTGCTAGGTCAGGTCAAAGGCCCATCTAATCCAGAATCCTGTTCTCAAGGTAGCCAAAGATGCCTATGGTGTGCATTCATATTGCCTCCGAAAGTGCAGGCAGAAACATAGGCATTGTTGCTAGTAGCCATGGATAGTGAAATTCACGGGGAATCAGGCTAATCCTCTTTCAAAGCCATCCAGGTTGGTGGCCATCACTACATGTTGTGGAAATGTATCCCAATGTGGGCTGTTGTGAAGTACTTTATTTTTGTCTGCCCTGAAGCTCCCAAACATTCAGTTCCACTGGATAGCACCAGTTCTGAATATTACGAGAGGGAAGAAAAAAAACCTTCTCCCTACCCGCTTTCATTACACCTTATTCATAATCTCTATCATGTCATCCCTTAGCCACACACTGCTGGTGCCCCTGCTCAAACAAGTGTGCCAGGTGGAGGTGCACAGCAGCAAACTGTGTCAGGGACAGGTGGTGGTAAGCAGCAGCAGAGGGGTGGGTGAGGCCAGATGGAACTGATAGATTGCAGCCGCTCCAGCCTCCTCCTACTCTGCCAACCCTGGTACTGGCAAGCATCCACCCAAACTACAACAGCCATGTATTCTGCCACATCAATGACAGTCCTTTGACAGAAACTGCCCTGCAGTTGGAAGGGCTGTCTGGTCTGTGAGCAGTTGGAAGATAAAAAAGCCCAAAGTAGGGAGAGCAGGAGGGGACTTGAATTTGCCCATCAGCAGTGAGCACCTGGGCGAGAGCTGGGAGGTTTCACTCTTCATGAGTGTGGAATAAGGGTTAAGGTATAATAGTGATAAGCCATCCTCAGATCTTGAATGATGAAAGGTGGTTCAGAACTTGAATAAATAAAATTTGAAAAGAGAGAAATAATAACAATACCTTAAAGCTCTTTAACACTATTGTTATCTTCTCCTGCTTCTTTTCTTTTTCTTTTCTCTATTTCTCTCTCTCTTCCTTTTTGGTTTCTTCCCCATCTATCTCTCTTAGATGGGTTTGGCTTTTATTGTATTCTATGTTGAAAACTTTCAATAAAAATTGATTATATATATAAAAAAAAACAGTGAGCACCTAGGCAGCAAAAGAACACAGGAAGCTGCCTTATGCAGAGTCAGGCCACTGGTCCATTCAGCTCAGTATCGTTTACCCTGGCTGAAAGTGGCTTTCCAGGATTTTTGACAAGGGGCATTCCCAGCCCTACCTGGAGTTGCCAGGGATTGAACCTGGGACTTCTGAATCAAAAGCATATGCTCTGAGCTATGACCCTTCCCTAAAGCCGACTGAGCAGGCACATAGGTCTCCTATTCACAGTGTTCCTGACTATACATAGGAATGTAGGAAACTGCCTTAATACAGACTCAGATCACAACTGACTGGCAGCGATTCTTTAGGGTTTCAGCCCTGTCTGGAGATGGTGGGTTTAGAACCTGGAATTTGAAGAAATCTATGTCCTATTTTGGGGGGCAATATGCAAGTTGTCCCCCTAGGTCAGGCAGCTACAGCTGCCACTATCTTCATTTTCTCAAAATGCATCTGGGGACTGACAATGTTACATTGGAAGTGGAGATCAGAAGCATCAAGGATGGAAGTTGTATCTACCTGGCTTGGTGCTCCTCAATACCAGGCCATAATTTTTGTTTTAAAAAGGTGAATGCTAGGGTCAGCTGCAGTGGGCCCTGGCATTTTTACCAGAGATGCCAAGTATCTGTCTGTCTATTTGTATGAATTCTTGGAAGTCTGGAACAATCCCAAAGCAGATTTTGAACAGCGTGCCCAGTGGTCTTATTTTGGGGAAGCTATCCTGGATATAACATAAATGATTTCCATGATCTCTCCTAACAGCCTTCCGTTTTGCAAAACCTTTTATGCTTCTCAGTAAGGGGAAAGCTGCACATTCAGAAAGGCAGCCCTCCTGCCAGCCATGCAAGTCTCAAAGGGCCATGGATAGTGTACAAAAATTTCCTGTAAATCCAGCTAACATACACTTAAAAAAACCTTTGCAGGAAAGCAGTGATGATCACTCAGCCTGCACCGGAAATAACTCAGGGTTGTTATTTGCAAACAAATACATAAATAATAAAGAAAATTAAGACATCTTGATCTTGAATTGGTTTCCTTTAGGGCTGCGATATCACAACATTTACCGTTTTGCACATGTATTTATAGAAAATAATGCCCACCACGAGTTAACCCACTGTGTCCAATTTGGTAAAACAACACTAGTACAGCAATGGCACCTACCACTTAAGAGACATTCATATGCCCATATTTGAATCAGAACTCACAGAAACTAAAAGTCTTTGCAGTTCTACAAGTCCTGGTGCCTGGCTCCACATATCAGAGAGCCTGGTTTGTTCCCCGCATGTGATAGTGGAGAGGAGGGTGCTAGCCTTGTCCCCAGGCCCATTCATGCACCGGCTTCAACTGGCTACCATGTTGCCTGGGCAGGCCTTATTTCCAGGAACCAATCAGCAGTACTGCTTGGCTCTTGGGAAGCAGGACATAGAGAACATGCTCCCTCTGGTCTGGCAATCCAGGCAAAACCAACAAGCAAAGGTCTGTACGTGCCTACAATTCCAAGCTGGAAGGAGGCACCACTATGAACAGATACCCCTAGGTGCTGATGGGGAAATGTCCTACTACAAACTCGTAGTTTAGAAGATGGTAATAATAACAACAATAATGACAACAACAGCAAGAAGAGTTTTCAAAATTAGTTAAATGTTGTTGCAAAGCTTGATTTTTTTTTTTAAGTGTTTTTCCTTTCTAGTCTTCTCAACAGCTCACATCTGTTTCAAAATTGCAGCCTCCCCACCAGGGCTTTTCTTCAGTCTGAGCTGAAGGCAGAGTGGGCAGCAGTACTATTTTTCTTAAAAAGAGATGCTAGAGCTCACCATGAACTTCTCCCGTGTTCTTTTAGAATAGCAATGGTGCCCATCTGCCCCCACCCCCAGGGAGCCAAAGCTTCTTCTTCCTCCTCCTCCAGCTAAGTGTCCTCTGTTGTCATCTTTAGCACGCTATCTGTAGGAGGTAATTTAAAGTGCTAATAAGTTGCTGCTCTTCTTTACTTGGGATGAATGTGGGCAACCCCTGCGCTCTGTTTTTTTCTTTTAATCTCCCATTTTGATTTTTCTTTAAGCGACAACAAGAATCACAATCTTTGCTGATTTATTCAAGTGTAATAATTGCATGAAGAGTGTTACGCCAGGAAGGATCTCTCAATTCCAAACCTATTTGTGGTTTGTGCTATTTGTCTCTCTGCACAAGGCACTGAGTGACCGAGGCAAACTAGAAACAAATGTATTAATTTCATGACTAATTCATTGCAGAGAACATCAGTGTGCTTGTGCAGACCTGACAAAGCAGCATGGCAGCATTAATTTTGCAAACCAAACTCTGTCTGCAACAGTCAGAACAGCAGGAAGGGTTCATTGGAACAACTATGTGAATTGCCAGCAAGTCCCCACTCATTGGTATTTAATCCTTTCATGACTTGCGCCCAGTGCAGATATAGCACAAGCCTTCCAGCAAATCATACACCGCAATTTTGAGGCCAGTTTTTTTTGCATGGATGCACACTCCTAAGAACATAAGAAGCTCCCTGCTGGAACATACCAAAGGGGTCATAAGAACATAAGAAGAGACATGCTGAATGAGGCCAAAGCTCATCCAGTCCAGCATCCTGATCTCACAGTGGCCAATCAGCTGCCTAAAAATTATTTGATTACAGTGGTACCTTGGTTCTCGAACGTAATCCGTTCCAGGAGTCCGTTCGACTCCCAAAACCATTCAAAAACCAAGGTGCGGCTTCCGATTGGCTGCAGGAGCTTCCTGCATTCAATCGGAAGTTGTGGAAGCTGCGTCGGATGTTTGGCTTCCGAAAAGTGATCACAAACCGGAACACTTACTTCCAGGTTTGCGGCATTCGGGAGCCGATTTGTTTGGGAGCCAAGCAGTTCGAGTACCAAGGTACCACTGTATTTGCATTTAAAAAATACAATTCACACAGCTGGAAGCATTAGGAGCTTCAAGCAAAAGGACCCAGATAAGTTAAAGCACGAGTTTATGTAAGTCAAGTACACAATGCAACTACACAATCACATTCAGCCTGTTGAGAACCATGGAAATCTCAGCACACACGGAGGAGGAAACACAGTAACGTTCTTTCGTCTGCTGCTCTGAATACATCAGAACAAAATTACTCTAGTATAATATCAATGTTTCTTACCTATTCATTTCTTCCAGGCAGTCAGTAGCAAAGTAGAAACTCTTAATTTTGGGGTGGCAAGCTTTGAAAGCACTGTGAGGAAAGCAGAAAGAGGGAAAAGATAACTGTCTTGAAGTTCAGAAGGTATTTGGGGAGTTGAACTTTAACAGCAAGTTACCTAGGGAAACCGATATTCTGAGAATCCTGTGTTAAGTTCCCTTTGAATATGATGTCAAGTTCTTTCCCAAATTAGAACTTGACAAACAGATGAAGAAGAAGCCATGACTTTAGCTCTTTGTCTTTAGGAATTTCATCTTGAGTCCCACCTCTCAGAGGATGCAGTGGATACCCTGCCCATAATATTAATTTATGTGGAATGGTACCATTTTTTCTTTTTGTATTCATGTGCCCAGTAAATCTATGCTGACAATTAAAGGGTTCCCCCCCTTTTTTCTTTTTAAAAAAGGAAAACAATCTAAGAGATGCATCCTTTCCGGCAATTTTATTGAAATTACCATGCAGTTTGCACCTCCCTGGTCACATGCTTCAGGTAGCAGACACAGCCCAGGTTCAGTGCAATGCCCCAAATGCCTGTGATGTCCTGTGCCCCACTGGGATGTGTTGTTAATAGGCATTTGATAGTTAACCTTTTTTCTTGGGGATTGTGATCAGGTGTATGTGGGTTGGAGGAGGCAAGGGAGGCTTCTGTCTGTAGCTTTTAGAATTTGCCCATTATTATTTTTAACACTTGTTTTTAATCTTATGCATATTTTGCAGGGTAAGATGCCTTGAGACTTTTTAATCAGGTGTCTAACAAATGATATAAATGCTAACGGTGATGATAGGAGTGCAGTCTTAAAGTCTACAAAATAAAGAACTCCTACTAGAAGTAAAAGTATGAAAGAGGAACTAAGCAATGAAACTAGCATCTGCTACTCTCCACCTCCCCTCTTGAACAAAGGATATTTTAGCAGGGCTCTTTTTGTTCCTAGCTCAAAGTCCAGGATGCGTCACTGACTAATTCCTTTTTCATAACACTCTCTTATTAAATGCCTTAGGATGGCATTCAACGAACTGGTTTCCTGAATTTTCATTATAAACTCATCAGACCAGGTCACTGCCAGCTTTACATGTAACACCCTCCAACGTGTGACCTTTTAGGAAATGAACTGGAAAACCCTTTCAAAGCAGCCACTTGCTGTTCGCACAGCAAAGTTTTTTGGTTCCTCCCGCCCCCTCCACCTCTCTAGCTTACATTCCCTGGCACGACAGCTCTCTGATGGCATTTGCAGGTAGGGGACAGAACTAAAAAGCTATGTCTGAGTCGTTGGTCCTCTCTGGTGACTGAGCTGAAAAATGGCTCACTAGAGAATTGGCTCTGTAGGAATGCAAAAGCAAGAGCTACATGGATAGATGTGACAAGGATGGGGTGATATTCTAAATAAATGAGTTTGGAGCCCAGGTTTCTTGTTTCTTTAAGCATTTTGCCAATCACAGGCATTTTGCCAAGACTGATGCATTTCAAAGTGGCAGGGATTTACAAAGCAATGGAGATGCCACTGTGATGGAATTAGAAGAGTAAATGAGCAGCTAGCTGATGTTCTGATCTCTGTCCTTCGAAGCTAGCCAAGAAAAGGCACCCCAGCCTTGTCATTGTGTCCTCGGCCATCAAAGAGACCTTCGTCCTACTGACATTTTCTTCTTCATACAGCTTTTGCCGCACAGTGCATGCTTCCCAAATCCAGATATATCCCACAAGTCCTCCCTGTGGTGAAGTGGGCTTACTTGAATAAGATTGGCAACATGAAAGGCAGCCTGCGTGTGAGCACACAACTCAATGGCGCTTTCTTTTGAAGCCAACCAATAATAGCTTCCTAAGGACTATTACTGCCTTCTCCTCATTATTTGCTTAGTGTCTGGATGTGCTGCAAGGAGATGGCCCACACAAAAGAAGAACAGGTCTCTAGAAAGTGTAGGAAACCAGGAATCGGCACTTGCATCAAATGACTTGTTGATTCACATTTTAGATACAAGGAAGGGCTGCTCTGAGCTTCTTTCCCGTGTCTGAAGAGGTGTTCCTATTGAACTCTCATAGAATCATAGAGTTGGAAGGGACCATGAGGGCCATCGTCCAACCCAGGAATCTTTTGCACAACATGGGGCTCAAACCCACGACCCTGACAGCAAGAGTCTCATGTTCAGGGTCAACTTTCTATATTGTTTATGGTAATGAAAGGATATGGACAATAACCTGCTAAACTTTTCCCCCCTATTAGTCAAAAACATTCTAATTGGAATGGATCTGATCGACACTTTTCAAAGTAAATGCTTGGATCAGAACTTGGTTATTCGCCAGCTCCCACACTTCCCAAATGCTCCAAGGTGGTTCTGAAGCCCCAAAAACGATTGTTTCAAAATGTGTTATTAAAATGTGTATTTTGAAAGAAGATAAATATGTAAAGAAGTAAAAAATATGTGTTTAAATGTAGATTTCTGTGCAGTTTTTTTTTAAAGAAAAATGGTTGCAGAAGGGATAGCTCCAGTCAGTTGAGCAAGATATTCTTAATCTCAAGGTTCGAGCCCCACCTTGGGCAAAAGATTCTTGCGTTTCAGGGGGTTAGAGTAGATGACCTGCGTGACCCCTTCCAAATCTACAATTCTAGGTCAAAATGGGACAGAATAGACTGATGAGTGAGCACATGTGAAGCTGACGCTGAGTGGAAATAGGCTTATCTGTCCATCCTAAAAGAACAGATAACAAAGGAAGGACAAGTCTTAAAGAGAATGGAATATTCTGACAGTGTGCACTAGATGGCAGACATCTGTTGTTTAGCTGAGCTGCACAAAGCAATGCTCTATGAAGTGCAATAGCTCTGAGAAAAAATTGGGGGGAAATAAGCTGCCACCAGAAGTGTGGTTAGGTCCTTGCACCAGAGTGGGTATAAGTTGCCCTGTTAGGCCAGCCCTGGATTTTCATGTGCCTGATCCTGAGAGTGCAATATCACCAACCTAATGAATGTATGTTGAGAACACAACATTTGAGAAGAATATTGACAGATCAATGTTAGATAGGTAGTGGTCCCAGTGCTGGCCCCATCAGACAAAGGACCCTCAATGGGACCTTGTAACATGAAAGAGGTTGTGTGTGCAAGCCAGGAATTCTCTCACTCTTAAATCATATTCCTATGGTGCAGGGACTAACAGATAGACAGCAAAAGTGGACCCTGCAAGCCCCTGTGTCTGCAAAGAGATTTGTACTGCAAGGCTGGAAGGATGAACACCCACCATCTATTACCCAGTGGTCTGAAGATGTCATGCTCGAAAGCATAGCTTATATTTGTCAGACTCATTCTGAAACCCATTTGGGCATATGAACTGCCTATGTTGCTTGTGTTTAAGTTGGGATCAATAGACTATTCTTACTGTTAATGCCAGCGGATGATGTTTCTTTTTTCTTTATATATGCAAAATTTTAATTTTATTTTAGATTCTCTCATGCTCCCACCCTGGCCCTATTTCTTGACTGTGGTTTGCAAAGTGATTTTTTTAATTTTATTGCTGGGTAGATGAGCAAACCCCTCATTTTGCCTTCCTTTTATGTCAGTTCCACATGTACTGGGAAAAACTCATTTGCAATACTGGCGACCAATCGTGCTTTTGTGACAACGTTCTGATGCAGTATGGTCCGACTGCTGCATCTTCCTTTCTTTTTCTAAGCTACACTGCAAAAATGGGATGCAGCAACCATGTTATTGTTACTATTTGATTTGTGTGGGTTGTTAAACATCTTGCAAAGCTGCAGCTCCCAAAAGATTATCCTGCTATCTAGGGAAGTTGGATTTCTAGTCCTGAGATTTCTGGCTGCCAGAGGCAGAAGAGTGATTCTTGCAGATTTTCTCTCTGCTTTGCCTTTAGGCCTGTGCAGTGACCTATTTCTCTCCCTTTGATGTGCTACCAAATCAGTGAGTGAATGAATGTTTACTTGTGTATGAAACACAGGTCATTACATCAGATGAAAAACCAATACAAAGCAGTGACAAATCTGGTCTCCAAAATGTTAACCGATTTCTGGATGCTGCTAACATGCTTACCCACAATTCACTATAAAACAACAAGTTCCACAGGCCCCATCTGTTACCATACATTTAAGCCATTATGATACCACTTTTAAACAGTCACAGCTTCCCCCAAGAGTTCTGGGAACTGTAGTTTGTTAAGGGATCTGAGAGTTGTTAGGAGACCCCTATTCCCCTCACAGAGCTACGATTCCCAGGGTGGTTTAACAATCAATTCCTCTTCCCAGGCAATGCAGAGGACAGCAGGGGATACCCTAACAACTCTCACCATACTACATATCCCAGAATTCACAGGGGGGGGGAGTGATGCCTCTTCAAAGTGGTATCTTAGGGCTTTGAATGTCTAATGTGAATGTGGTCTTAGAATATCTTATCTGGGTGCCAGGCATAGAAACTGCTGGGCCAACATTTCTGAGAATTTTCTTTTTTGAGCTCTATTCTGCTGGACAATTTCAACAGATAAGGTGGTGGAGAATGGGGAAGGATTGGCTGAGGTTGTGCTTTGCATTTAGAAGGTTCAATCCTGGGTATCTCCAAATAGGAGAGTCTTGTGCCTGAAACCCTGGAGAGCTGTTTTCTGAAGACTTTACTAAGTTAGATGTACTGAAGATGTGAAGAAGCTGCTGATGTTCCCATTTTTGGGGATCTGAGGATCCAACCCAACATATAATATTGCTGAAGGGGTTTGATCCCCTAACTCCTTCTAGCTTTCCTCTCAGCCCATCGCTTATGAACAAACAGTAAGTTTTAATTTAACTGAGTTTAAAATTTCCCAGCAGGTAACTTTTTTTCACCCCCATTCTCTGCATGGATTGGCTCTTTCATTTGCAGGCTCTTTTGACTCATACTTACTGTTTCCTCCTGCACTCGATGGCTCTGTCTATCCTGAACTCTGGCAAACTGATGAATCCTTCTGCTTTTTCATCCTATCATGAAAGAAAGAGAAGAAATACAATTGGCAAAGAGCAAAAGGTTGAGAGAGAAGATTCCATTCACTCTCGTTATCCTAGATACTGAGTTGCCAGATCACTGAGCAAAAAGCTACGGTTAATAATGAATCTGTTTGCGGATGACCTTTAAATATGAGCACTTTCAGTGGGTAGACGGCAAGTTCGAAACTATTAATAACTTAGTGCTTCTCAAACATTTGCACTGTGGTATTTTTTCCCACCCTTTGTGTGATGGACAGTGCTTTCTGAAGTAAAGTTCTGCTGCAGTAAAGTTCTAGCTTATGCCACAATCAAAACCAGAGTTTATTTTATTTTATATTTAAATTTGTATCTCACCTTTTCTCCAAAGAAGTTAAGGTAAAGGAGTTTTAATTAAGGGTGAGCCAAAGACAGTTACAGTGGTACCTCAGGTTATAGATGCTTTGGGTTACAAACTCAGCTAACCAGGAAGTGGTTGCTCCAGAATAAGAACTTTGCCCCAGGATAAGAACGGAAATTGCGCGCCAGTGGTGCAGCGGCAGTGAGAGGCCCCATTAGCAAAAGCATGCCTCAGGTTAAGAACCATTTCAGGTTAAGAACAGACCTCTGGAACGAATTAAGTTCTTAACCTGAGGTACCACTGTACTGGTTTTCTGGACATTTCCGTACATACAAACATGCACGCTCCACTTTTAGCAATATTTTTGTTTTTGTTTCAGCAACTCAGTCAAAAGTGTTCGTTGGTTTAGGAAGCATTGTTCTCACTCACAATTAACATAATTTGCCCTCAGTGATCACACTGCCAAATCTGAGTGGCTGCATAAATTATTACACTTATCAAATTTTTTGCTTCTTGAATGTTAAACAATAACACATATACAACTCCTCCCCTCTTAATAAAAATGTTGCAGTGCAGAATACAGCCATGTTATATAACACATCAAAAAAAGGAGAGGATCTAGAATATCCAATATAAGAAAAAACTACAATATCAGAAATCAAATCAGCCAAAATATTTTATATGCTGTAGGAAACTGCCTGTTGTCCACCTTGTTCATTCAAACGTATAATAAGACAGTACCATGCTGTGTAGCATTCTGATGTCAACTTTTCCGCTATGTGACCCCCTGGCCCAACTGAGGGGAATTGACTGTCTGATGGCTCCAGAGAGCACTGTCTTCACTCTCAGTTGGCTTTGCTTGCTTTCACCAACACCCTTACAGAGCCAAATTTGATTGACTTTTTAGTTTCCGATGGGTTTGGAAAGGTATTCACTATGTGAGGAAACCTTCCAACCCTAATTAATACCAGGAAGGTGCAGGAATCTGGAAAACTTCCACAGCTATATTTATTTGTGTACAACAGGTCAACAACTCAGCATAGCAGCTAGGACTTGCTACACAGGCTAGACTAAGACTCCTACTGAGATGTGGAGGGAATTGTACCCAAAGAGGAGAGCTTCTATTATAGTCTAAGCATGTCTTTTAAAGACAGGCCACACTCACCCCAGACTGGAAAATGCCTCCAGAAAAGGAGGGCCTCCCACCAAAGGCAGTCTGCTCCACTTACAAATAACTCTACTACTAGGAAGTTTCTCCTAATTTTTTAGCAGGCATTGGCTTCCCTGCAATATCCTCTGATTGGTTGTAGTCTTGTGTGTTGATCCAAAGGTGAACTGTTCCGGAATCTGTGGGAACGCCATCTTGGTAGTCAAGATAACCCCACAATTAATTGGTAGCTGTTGTAATAATGAGCTCATAGATGTTTATATTTACTTGCTTTGATATAATCGGCTTGCTTTGATGTGGCTCTCATCTGTGGAGCTTGGAGTGCTGGACTCTGGTCCAGAAAGGGAGACTATCTGTAAGATTTGGGTACGTGTCACCTATGCCTTCATCTAGTCAGGTGGGAAGTCCTGGGCAAAGTGATATATGATGCTTTGTTTATAATGAATGTATGAACAACATTTGCTTGGGTGTGGACAAGCCCTCTCCATCCCACGTTTGTAAAATCTGGCAGACCTGGCAGGCTGCTTCGCTGTAAGTCCACACCTTTCTTTAATAAAGCACTTGAACTGATCCCTCTGATGTTTTTGACATCCTTCTTTGGTATCCCTGCAACAAACCACTCCCAAGTCCTCCTTTGGGCCTGAGGTTCAGAACATCCTACCCCCTGCAGCGACAGAGACCCAGTCTGCTGCATCTTCTGTGTGACTGCCCTTCAGGTATTTGATTTGAAATAGCGTGACTCCACTTCGTTGTCTCTTCTCCAGGCTAAACATACATTGGCTCTTTCAACCATCCCTCATAGGACTCATTTTCCAGACTCCTCACCATTTTGGTTTCCTTGCTTTGAACATTTGAATAGGCTCCAGTTTGTCAATGTTGGGAGATTGAATCACAGTTCTCCTGCATCATAGGCTGTTTGTGCCTCAGCTGCTTGCTCTCTTCTGCTTGGGTCTTGGCTTGCAGATGGGAGTCAGCAGCTGGGACCCCTGGCAGTGATTGCATTGCCCCTTTCCTGAAGCTCAGCTTGAAAGGGAGTTGGGCAAAGGCAACACCTACTGCATTCACTTCAGAGCAGCAGGCATGGTTTCCTCCATACACATGCCTCATTTTTTCTTTACAACAACCCTATGAAGCAGGTTATACGGAGAGATTGTGATGGCCCAAGGTCAGCTAGTAAGCTTTGTGGCCAAGTCATAACCCAATCCGGCGTCACCCTAAGTCTAGGGATAAATTGATTTCAAAGAGGCTCATGATGGGCAGGGGAGGTAAGAATCTATCCCACTTGCCAAATCAGGTTCCTTAACCTTGGGTTAGAACACCTGCTTCCCACGCAAAAGTTTCCAGAATCTGATTCGGTATAAGGCAGCTTCCTGTGTTCATCATATCATAGACAGCTGCTTTCGTGGGTGGCTGACATCCTCTTAACCATTAGAACAGAGAACCCAAATATAAGCCTGTCTTTCAGCATCGAGAGCTGTTAATTTCCCGTGGAAGTATTCAAGTAACACAAATTTACTTTTTGTTTAATGTGATTTTTGCTCACACTCTGTACGTGTAGGCATCTCAGAAAAGCAATCGTTCACACTATGGAGCGGGTGCTGTTATTGCCCACTTTAATCTGAGAATAATCTCTGGCTGCAGTGGTACAAGCTGAAACAGAAGACAGCTAACTACCTTTGCTGATTGATCACAATGCCAGGTAACTTCCTTATTCATATTCAAGTTGCAGATATGGAATTACCCAATAAAAACCTAAGCTTTACATATGGAAATAAATCTCACCTTGATATTCCCCTCTCCCCTATTTTTATTTTACTCAAGACAAATTCATTTACTCATTCACTGCCCTCTCATTGAGAGCTGGTACAAATTGGTGGCTAAAAAGAAGACACACCATGCATCCTATTGATGTTTACCCAAAAGTAAGTCCTGCTGTGTTCAGTGAAATTGACTCCCAGATAAGTCTATAAAAGACTGCAGCCTGAGCTATGAATCAGGATGTTCAAGTCCAAATTTCACTCCAGCCATGAGCTTATTTGGGGAACTGCATATGGCCAATGGGCCTGGTTCTTACATCCTGAGGACCAATTCTGACTGGCTTGACACCACATTGACATCAGGTGACCTGTTTTCCTTTGCCTGAATGGTTTGAAATCAAACTGCCCGCATAAAGACACAGCACATTGCAAACTCCAACAACCAGCTGATTGGTGGTGCCTGCAAAGCCAGGATCTGCAGGGATCATGCTCTTTACCTGCTTCATATCAACATCATATATGACATCAGGTGTAGGGTAGGTGAGGATGGCTTGGCTGAAATAATCTCCCACACTTTCCCCTAATATCTGCATTTGGCAGATGGTTTTGGGTTGGAGAACTGCATCACAAAGTTAGGAGAAGATTGTTTGTTTCAGGAAGTCTAAATGAAGTAGGTTTGCATTACATTGCAAACTGGACCAAATTTCTCCCCTATCCCTACTTTTGGGTAGACATGGACAGGATCACACTAGAAGTGTGGATGAGCCCTTACACTAGTCCTGTGCCTAGGAAGCCTGGGTCTGAGAGGTTCCCCACTATTCCCACCACTTTCCCCAGGAAAACCCACTGTTTAATGCTGAATTGGAACAATCGGTAATCCGCAGAAAATAAAATTGTTGTTTGTTCCAATTCAGTGATAACAGTGCGTGACTCCGAAGGAAAGTGGTGGGACAAGCAGACGTGTGGACAAGCTGATAGTTGCTATTTGGTCTCAGGAGCATTTGCATGGCTGAATTAGCAGATACAGTGGACAAACAGCATGGATTCTTTCCACAAAGCACCAGTGCCACCATGCACCACTCGCTGAACTAACTTACACTTAGGCTACTCATTTTAAAATGCGGAAATCCTCTGTGTGCAGTTAAATGCAGGCCCACGCACTGATCTGCGAAGACGCATGGGAAGTAACATTTAGATTGGCAAATTGGAAGGATCTTGGTCATCAGAGCTATTCTAATGTATGCATACATGCGCACATATGCCCAACTCTCACAGTACTTCCTGCATGCGTTGTTTAGCAGGGTCTGAGTCCATCCATGTATGGAGAATTTCCACAATTAACCACTGTAAGCAAGAATGTCAACAAAAATATTGCTGCATAGAGTGCTCCTGTTAGGGAGGCTTCAGCAATTCAATCTGCAAATTCTGATGTCAACTGACCTGAACAGCACACCCTGGACCCTGACTAATGTGCAGAGAGGAATCTAATTATCCTTTAGATTTCATGGTTCTCCCAAGTCTTGGGATGCAGCTCTCAGCTCAAAAAGTGTACCAAAAATGTATTTTAGGATAGAACATACCTGTAAATATGTATTGCGTGAGAAAATATGTTCAGTGCCACATATTTAAATACACATTCTCATGATTTTGTTTTCTATTTGCAGATCAGTGTAGAAGCATGATGGAACTGAGTTCTAAATGAACACAAGCATCGTTGACATTGTTCAGGATTGCAGCCTGGATATTCCATTCCATTTCCAAATCTCCCTTAGTTTCATTTTTCCTCCTTAGAATTATCAGCACCCCCTGCTCAAAATGCATGCTCAGTCCTCACTGGCCTCTTTGGGGTGACAACTCCCCTTCAGAGCCCACCCCTCAAATATTTTTGTACTTCTGCAAGCTTTGGGGCTTTCCCAAGCCTGCTGGTATCCCCAACTTGTGTATGATGGTACCATTTTTGCAACATCAGGACCAACACTCTGAGAACTGAGATCACCGATAGCATATTCGAGTATGGTGAACTTGTCTACACACACAACAACAGCTTAGAATGCACCTCATTTTTTCTTCTTCTCCAAGGGCCCAGCCCTTGATCTATGTTTCTTGGCTTAGGTCTAAGTGGGTTTCTGCTTGTCTTGCTCTGTTCCCAGGGAAAACCTGCTCTTTAGTGTTAAATCGGAGCAAACATCAATCTGAATTGCAATTGCTACAGAGCAGTTTTTCCTGGATGGAAAGCAGTGGAACAAGAGGAAGTGTGGATGAACCCTAAAGGTAAGCAACTGAATCTCTCTGCCCATATATTCATTTTGGGATTTTTCTTTTCTGCATTGTGGTAGGTACTCACATTTTGGTTAGTGTACCAGTAGAGGGAAGAATCCTTCAGGACGAACCAGTATTTTTTCCACTTCTGGGTGAAGTAACCTTTGGCATCCTTCTTCTTCCACAACCAACCCTCGCAATCTCCATGCCCCAAGTCTTTGCAGGATATCCTTCGTCTGCTGCTGTTGTTCAGTGAACCTCCTTGAATGGAAATGAGAACATGAGAACTTCCAAAAACAGGAGAGAGTGCAAGCGTAATCCTTAAGGGTGACTGATAAACATGATATAAGATTCTCAACAAAACCCTTTTAAATAAGAGGGACATTCATATGCAATTGCGAAATCCTTGCAGCATTTTATCCATCTGATTCATGGCGTTCATAGGGTGCAAAGGGCAGTCTGCCACATTTCTGAATCAATGTACATGCTTTGGTTTCCCTAATCCTCATTATTAATTCATTAGCGATTTGGTGCTAATTTTTCCTGATATACAAATTTGTGCAAGCAATTCCCCCTAATGCAGTTTATTTGTTATTTTTATACATACCGTATTTTTCGTCCCATAGGACGCTCCGTCCCATAGGACGCATCTAGTTTTTTGGGGGGGGCAATAAAGGAATTTCCCCCCTTTTATTTCCCCCCCAAAACCAGGTCGGGGAAACCGAACAAGGTCGAGGAACAGCGGGATGGTGGTGCTGCGCCTCCTTGCTGTCCCCCGAGCTTGTGGGGCTGTCCGACGTCTGTCCGGCAGGCGGGGCGCTCTGCTTCAGGGCGCCCCTCGCACCGGGCGGCAGGCTGCTATCCGCAGCGTGGGGAGCCCTGTGGGGAACTCCCCAGGGCTCCAACACGCTGCGGATGTCTGTCCGGCAATGTCTTACATTCCTAAGAACTCTGTGGAATCTGTTAGTTTCATGGTTGAAAAGGGATTTGAAAGTGGATCTCCACAAACAAAATCAGATTCTATCACTATACAACTAATATTTACAGCAGCCCTATATGGTAGGACAGTATTATTTTCACCTTTTGGTGAATAGGAATAGGGGTGGCGGGAAGAAGGAAGGAAAGCTGCATACCTAATCGAAATATATTAAAAAATTGTCCAGTAGCACCTTAAAGGTAAAGGGACCCCTGACCATTAGGTCCAGTCGTGGCTGACCCTGGGGTTGCGGCGCTCATCTCGCTTTATTGGCCGAGGGAGCCGGCGTAGCAGCTTCCAGGTCATGTGGCCATTTACCTTCCCGCCGGAGCGGTATCTATTTATCTACTTGCACTTTGACATGCTTTCGAACTGCTAAGTGGGCAGGAGCTGGGACCGAGCAATGGGAGCTCACCCTGTCGCGGGGATTTGAACCGCCAACCTTCTGATCAGCAAGCCCTGGGCTCTGTGGTTTAACCCACAGACCAACTAAGTTTGTTCTCGGTATAAGCTTCCGTGTGCATGCACACTTCTTCAGTTGGAGAAGGGTTATGGCTCAGTGGCAGGACACCTGTCTCGCCTGCAAAAGGTCCCAGGTTCAATCCCTGGCACCTCCAGATAAGACTGGAAATGTCCCCCTCTAAACCTCACAGAACAGCTGCCAGTCTATGTAGGGAATATTGAGCTAGATGGACCAATGGGTGGGAAAGTAAAAGGCGGCTTCCTAAATTTGTCGCTGGGGTTTTGGAAGTTAGTACCTGCCACCTCACACTCAGGGTTCGGTCTAAAAGTTCACTCAGCAACTTCTTGAACCCGACACTCGTAATATATGGATGGGCTGTCTGAGTGTGTTAAATGAATATTGACATCAAGTGATTTCTCCAATTAGATTTATCAGTTTCCCAGCGCATGGGATGCACGGCATTGCTGGTTTGACTTCTCCTCCCTTTTGAAACCGAATTACCAAATGTAGAGCAAGGCTGATCTGGACACAAATGTCTGTTAAATGCTGTTAGCCTCTCTTGATTCCTGATTTCTTTATAGTTCAAATAACATCAGAGGATGCTATAGATGATGGTGATTAAAAAGTGCTGTGACTTCTCTGTCTGATCTCTTTTTAACCAAGTAAGAAAGAATGGTCAGTGTATAGCAAAAGTATTTTTCAATAAAATCTGAGTCTAATTCATAAGGAGTACTTTGGCTTTATAAGGCTGATACTGGATGCACAATTTATTTTCAACATTTCAGTGCATCCCACTTCATAACTCTTAACATTTTATTCTCCCTTACTTTCTCTATCACCAGAAAGAGACCCCCTGCCCCTAATATTCATATCACTTTCCCTTAAACGCCTTGGGCAAATTTAATTAAAACATTAGACTATTCACTGTGAAAAATTGAGTTTACATTGTTATATTAATTATATTTGTCCTACAGCTGTGAAGCAGAGTCAAGAATTTAGATCACATTAAATTACTATCCTTTCTTCTTTGGCATCCAGCAGCTAAGCTATGAAAAGTTTATTCCTTTCTTGAAGTGACATCCAAGCCAGTTTTAGAAGAACTGCCGAAAATATAAGCTGGAACTAAAGGTTTGGGGTCTTGACAGCTAATAATAACCATCTTTCCCCATCTCTGTTCATTGAGATTTATCATCTGAATACCTTTGGTGACTGTCCTTGTCTTCTGATCTTGAGGTGGGTGGTGAAAGGGACAGGACTCCTTTTGCCTCATCTTTGGAACATGCTCCTGAGAAATATCTGCTGTTTGCTTGACATCTCTGTATTTACCAGTTAGAGGACACTCCCTACATAGAAGTTAGTCCTACTGAGTTCAGTAAGACTTATTTCCATGTAAGTGTGTACAGGATTGCAGCCTAAGGTACCAAGTGAATTACGCTCTTCCTAATGCGATTCTAAATGCAAGGTGGATTTGAACATCCAAATATGACTTACAAGGTGCTTTATGCTAAAGGTCTGCAAATGCAGGGCTCCCCCCCCCCCGCCCAGTCGGAACTCAGTTCTGGCACCTCTCAAGTGGGAGTCATTGCAAGAGAACAAGGGAGGTGTTCATGCTGAGTTCTGGCACCTCTTTTTCAAGAAAAAGAGCACCGTGCTACAAATGTAATGCTTTCACAAAAGTGGAACCTTGATTTCCAAGTTCTGTAAGGAATATGTAAGCAGATGAATAATTAAAACAACTTACCTTTGGGCCATTTCTTGCTTTTTACCCTCAGGGAAGCATAGTGAAATGACTGGAAGAAAAGACGAAAGAGAGAGAGAGAGAGAGAGAGAGAGAGAGAGAGAGAGAGAGAGAGACTGGTCAGTTATTGGCATGTGGAATGTTGAGCTAAGCCATTGTAGACTAAACGTCAATGCTTCATAATGGTGACATACATTACTGCTTCCAGCTGGGATTCCACTCTCCCTCTCCAAAATATTGCCATTCTTAAAAAAATCAAACAAACTTCCATGCCAGCTGTTTAATAATAATTACATATATTCTAACAATGGATAGGGTGAAGACATACATAATACCAAGTGTGGTGGAAGTGGCTTAAAAATACGTTATTGTCATGGAGGCAGGCAAGACTTGAGTCAGGAGGAGGAGGAGCTTATAGAGTCCTAGATACCCATATCACCTGCAGAAGGGCAAGCCGTCTTCCCCTTATATTCAGCCTGAGGCTAGCAAAGTAGAACAGGGGTGGAGAACCTCAGGCCTGTCAACCTAATGTGGTCCTCCAAGCCTCTGTATCTGAACCTCAGGACTCTCTGCAGGTTGCTATCCCCTCCACAGCCACACATCTCTCTCCCAGGCCACACTGGTCCAGCTTTGCATCCTCCCTGTTTATGCCTGTCTGGGATGTGTCATTAAACTCTGATAATGCATGTTGCTTTGCATGATGGAGAATAAAGAGGTGTGTATGTGTGTAAAAACCAGCCTGCTGGACAAGGAGGGAAGTTTGCGTTAATTGACCCACCTACTTTTTCCTCTGCTTCCACCCACTACTGACCCCCCAAAAGGCTGCCTAGAAGGCAATGTGGTGCCCAGTCTGAAAAATATCTCCCAGCCCATAACTAGAACCTGAGGCTCATGAGCCAGGACCTATACAGGTATGACTTCCTTTGTAGGAAGTACGATACCCCTCCCCCAAGGAATCTATCACACCAAGCACCTCCCACTTCACAACTACTATTCCTTGTTTCAGGGAGCACAATGAGCATGAACTAACAGTAAAGCAACAAAGTGCTCAGCTCCAAGTCAGAGGACTCTCCCTTTATGAAATGTCACTTGTATTCCAAGGGGGTGAAGCCTGGGAGGAATAATCCGAAGTTATAATGCCTCCATTGGGATCACTCAGAGCTATCTGAGGTCCTGCAACCACGACATTGCCTGCTACTTGCTTGGCTACAGGATCCTCAAGTGCCCCCATAAGCCTTCTGGGCTACACTTATTAGAAGGAAGAGACCAGTTTGCTGTCCTGCATAGAAACAACTCAGAAAGCAGTGAATGCGCTTTCAACCTGGAGCTGTGCTAAAATCTGACCTCCAGTTTCTCTAAAGTCTCGCCCCCCTTCTGCATGAAAGAACCTTCAATTTGCCTGCCTCAGTATCAGGACACTTCTATTAGAATTCTGGTGGGTGTGGAGTTTTGAGTATCTCTTATTGTTGCTAAGTGTCCAGGGCCACAAGTGGGATATACACTTTTATTTTCAGGAAGCACTTCTATAACACTCTGCAGCCTCCTTGGGTGCCTGTACTTCCTGACCTGAAACAGCTACTTCCCGTTGTTTTCATCTTGGCTTAGATGAAGGGAGGGCAACCGGGAAGGCTGTAAAGTGCAGGCTGCTGGTGAGATGATTTTTAGAAAGCTAGGAAGGTCATTCACAAACAAGTATGGTAAGCATGACAAAAATTCTGCACCCCACCCATGAAAATTTCAATTATTCTTTTTTTAAAAAAACCTTTCCCCTTTCATAATTTTTGAAAGCAATTTCTTTTATCGCTACCTGATGGAGAAAGGTAGGAGAAAAATGCAAGAGAAAGTTTCAGAGTGGAGCTATTGCAAACCACTCCCAGAGCATTTCAGAGCATATGCTTAGCCTGGTCTACACACACAGCAGGCACACAGTAGAATGAGGTGGTAGAATGCTGAGGTTGCAAAATGGACTGTACCACTACAGGAGGTGGGCTATATTTTCAAATTGCCCTTGGGGAGTGGGGAGTCCTCCTGCAATTGGAAACTGTCACAAACACCAAATGGACTGGATAGTACCTTTTTCCCCTGGTGTGTCTTGGAGCTTTTTGTTTTTTGAAGGGAAGGATAATTAAAAATTGGTATCCACACCTGTAGGCTGAAATGGTACAACCCAATCTATCACCTCAGGATTCCAATCATCGCATTTGGGGACATGTGTAGACTAGTACTAGATTTTCACCCTAAAACTGCAGCCGTGAATGTATAATAGATGGAATAACTTGAATCACATGGGATTTGTACCTTTTCATTCCTCAGTAAATCATTCACACCATGACAGGACTGGTTCCACCCAGTGAGCCCTGAAGGTGGTGGTGTTTGAGTATGCAAAGGATATACATAATTTTTAAATGTATTTTTTATGTTAATCTATTGATTTGGTCTTATTATGGATGCAAACCAGTTCGAGATCGTTTGAATAGTAAACTGGTCTATGAACAGATAAAAGAGACAAAAACGTCTTGTTTCCAGTGGGAAGCCAAGTGTGTGGCAAGAAATGCTGTTCTGCCCCCACAGGGTTCAGTTATTTAGTGATAACAAATCTATGTACAGTGGTACCTCGGGTTAAGAACTTAATTCGTTCTGGAGGTCCGTTCCTAACCTGAAACTGTTCTTAACCTGTAGCACTACTTTAGCTAAGGGGCCTCCAGCTGCCGCCACGCTGCCGGAGCACGATTTCTGTTCTCACCCTGAAGTAAAGTTCATAACCCGAGATACTATTTCTGGGTTAGTGGAGTCTGCAGGGGCACCGACTTATAAAAAATATTGGGGGGGCGGTGGCCCATACCGACTTATAAAAAATATTGGGGGGGCCCAAGACCTCCAAACCGCTGCTGCTGGGGGAACGAAAGGGGCGAGCCCCGGGCTGCCCCGACCTTAAGTGAACCTGTAAGGGCCCGCTCTTTGCGGCAGCCGATTGGCTGCCGGCGTGGGCGGTGAATATTAATGAGCTAGGGGGAATCCCCGCTTCTCGCGGGGCTGACGCCAGCCCCGCAAGATTGTTGATGGGTTGAGAGCCCGCAACCCCACCCCCTCTCTAGATCGGGAGTGGCTTTGTTTTAACTCATTACTGAATGTATTTTAAAAGGTAACTATCGTCAAACAAGGAAAATAAAAAATACCAACATAATTTTGTGATTTTACAAAGCATAATATAACTAATAATTTTCTTAAATTATTGGGGGGGCAGAGCCCCCCCAAACGAATTTTTGAGGGGGCTCGGGCCCCCTCAGGCCCCATGGAGCCGGCGCCTATGGGAGTCTGTAACCTGAAGCGTCTGTAACCTGAGGTACCACTGTACTGTACAGTCATACCTCAGGTTGAATATGCTTCATGTTGAGCGCGTTTGAGTTGCGCTCCATGGCAACCTGGAAGTAACGGAGTTTCGCCGCTCACACATGCACAGACGCTCAAAATGACGTCATGCACATGCACAGAAGTGGCGAAAAGCGATGCGTCCATGCGCAGACGTGCCATCGCTAGTTACCGTATTTTTCGCTCTATAACACGCACCCGACCATAACACGCATGTAGTTTTTAGAGGAGGAAAATCCGTAGGCATGCCACCCGTAGGCATTCCCTCCATAATACACACAGACATTTCCCCTTACTTTTTAGGAGGAAAACAGTGAGTGTTATGGTGCAAAAAATACGGTATGTTTGCTTCTGGATGCGAACGGATCCCGTTCACATCCCGAGGTACCACTGTATTAATATTAGGTAGAAGGAATACCAATGCTGCCCCTTTAAGGAAAGGTAGTGCATTCCCCCCTTTTTAGATCCCAAGGCAGGTTGGGAAATGCAGGCACAGCAATATTCTACTTTCTGCTGGCTCTGCCAGAGAGCAGGACAATACCTCCCTTCCTCCTTTGTAATCTAGTGGCAGTCTAGTTATGGCAAACCCAAGAAGAAGGGTGAACTCACTTCGTCCTTACAGAACTCCACAGAGAACTTCATAAAAAGCTTCTAACCATCTTCATTCAGAGCCATAGAACAGCCTATTGGAATGTGAGTAATATTTCTACATGTGCCTTAATAATCTTCAATAAATCTATGTATAAGAGTTTGTGGAGTTGTGTTAATACTATCCAGAAAGAGAGAAATGGGAACAGATGCACGCCACAAAGAGATGGCCTTGGGGGAGGTAGCAAGCATGTACTGGTTTTTCAAGGCCTTTGCCTGTGACTTTCAACAGGGCACCATGGCCGAGTGGCCCGGCTACATGCCGTTTTTCATTATGTCCTGTGCAATGTGTGCCTCCATCAATTTTAAACCAACTCATGTTTTCTACCTGCTTTTCTGGTTTCAAAGTGAAGTTTGCAACCACAAAGGGCTAGAAGAAAGCTGATTTCATTTTTTTCCCCAGTGGAAGCTTCCACATTGCAGCAGAATCAATAAGCAGCAGTGACCGCCCTGCAATCTGTTTGAGTGCACCCTACACAATGCAGTAAATTTCCATGAGCAGGAATTATTTTGAATAAATCAAAATCAGACAGCAGGAGGACGTAGACAATCACATCCAACCTTATCAAGAGCTCATGAATTAACTCATTTTTCAGACTGCAGAGCCGCAAGCCACAGCCACAGCCACAGCCACACACACACACACACAGAGGAAAATGTGCACAGTGCCTGCAGAACCGACATAGGAAGAGCCCTGCTGGGTTAGATTGAAGGCCCTCTAGTCCAGCACCCAACTCCCCACAATGGCCAACCAGATGCCTTTGGGAAGCCCACAAGCAGGGCACCAACACAACCAACTTTGAATGCATTGACTAATCCAGTTAGAAAGTGATCAGGAAGGAAGAAATGGAAAGAAAACTTTTGTCCAAGACCCCAAAGACCTGTTGTTTTGATTCTAATATTGTATTGGACAGTGTGAATTATGCAGGTTCACATTTAGATGCGAAGTGAATCAGATTTGCGCCCCCCCCCCATCCCTACCCTTATTACCTATTTGGAGAGCTCTCTTTAATGGCGAGCAATGGCCATCCCCCTTAGGAATTGGTTCTCCCACCTTGGCTGTTACTTGGCTGAAGACAGAATTATTGGCTGCTTTTGGTGGACTCTGGTCCAGATTCTTTCCACCGAGAAAGCATCGCAAAATAAAAAATAAAAATATAGCCTCAGATAATGACCCAGGGACCGCTATGTGTTGCTTTAATGGAAGTAAGTGCCAACTTGGATGGCTTTAAATGGGATTAGATAAATTCATGTCGGACAAGGCTACTTGCCACAATGGCTGTGTTCTACATCCACTATCAGAGACAGGGTGTCTTTGAATAGCAGTTGGGACAACCACAAGTGCTTCCCATAGGCACAGGTTGGTGGACTAGATGAGCCTTTGGCCTAATCCAGTACATTCTTCTGTTATGTTCTAGGTGAGAACATTAAATGTGTTGTTCCCAAATAAAACTTAGGATTCAAATTTTCCAGAAGTCTTTGACAGGCAAGATATTGTAAAAACAAATTTATGTACACATTTATGTATTGCATTTATATATCACTCCCCCCCCCCAGGAGCTCAAGGTGCACAGATGGTTCTATTCCCCCTCCTCTTATCCATCCCCACAACAACCCTGAGAGGTAGGTTAGGCTGAGAGATGATGACTGGCTCAAGTTCACCCAGTGAGCTTCATGGCCAAGTGGGGATTTGAACCCTGGTCTCCTGTGTCCTAGTATGATTCTTCCTCATCCCCCCCTTGATTTATGTAATGTCTTGCCTGATGAGGACACCTGGGGAATCTGAACGATTCTGTGACATTCTGGTTGGCCCTTAATAGGGGCCCTGCCCAGTTGTGGGTTTTGGAGAATTTTCTTTTTGTTCTTCTGTTAGAGAAGATGTTTTATGGCATTCTTCTGGCACAAATAACCGTGCAGAAAGCTCCAGCAGAGATCACTGCACCCGCGTACTATTCTGTCTTCTTTTTTGTCAGAAAATTCTTCCCTGACCATCTAGCCTGAAATTTAAGATAAAAATGCAGGAAGGGAGGCAGCTCAGCCGTGCAAACTCTGTACATATCTATCAGAGCTACTGAACTAACTTGAGTTCCATGGAAGATGGAACTCAACAAGATGGCACCATTAGCCTCAGACAGATGGCTGGAGCACACAAGTGCTCTGCTTATAGGATACGGGTGGGGAATCTCAGGGTCATGGGCCAAATGGGGTCCTCCAAGTCTCCTAATTTGGCCCAGTCCACATCCCCCACTGGCCCTGTTGTGCTTAGGGCTGGCAGGTACATCCCCTTCAATTCTGTTAATATTTTCTTGTCTGGATGGAAGAAGGGAGCGATGAATACAGGCAGACACTAGCCTGCAAATTTATATTTGTTGCTCTGCACACTTTTGGCTGCACCCAAAATTGGTGTACAATAGTTTTAAAAAGCATTAAAACAAAATACAACTACCTAAAACCAATAAGCAGCAGCATAAATATATATACGGGGGGGGGGGGTCAGGAATTCAGGGGTCCGACATAAAATAGGGTCTGATCTTATTGGTCACAGACAGCATGGCCAAATGTTTTAATGATGTACTGTATTAGTACCAACTGGTCATCAGAATCAATGCAAGAACAGGCTGTTTGTGTGTAAACCTTTTAGGGTCCTTCCCTAAAAATTGCTCAGCTATAGCCTCCTGCTCTCTCGACCCCCACTTGAGTAACTGCAACGGTGGGATATGACTGAACAACCTCAGAAACATGAGCGTAGCATGACTGTCACGCCTGAGTCACTGAACCGCAGTGTGTTATGGAAATGGCTCAGGGAGCACATCACTCAGGTGACTACCTTAGCATCAGAGGATTTGGGGGAAAGCAGTTACTATGAAAGGAGTGGGGAGCCTTTTTTGTGTTTATGCCTTTCTGGGCAAGCTTCCAGTGTGCCAGTGGTGGGTGTGTGGTTCATAAATGCTTTAAAATTACTTAAGTTTTATATGGCGTTGGACAGGAAGGGTCCAGGGTAGAAATTGTATGCAGTTACCTGAAGCCCTGTCCAGCATTTCTAGTTAAATGAACTCAGTTAGAAGGATTGGGAAAGACCTCCTCTGCCCGGGACTCTGGAATGCTGCTGCCAGATCACAGAGTCATAGAATTATAGAGTTGGAAGGGATCATGAGCGTCATCTAGTCCAACTCCTTGCAATGTAGGAATCTTTTTGCCCAACATGGGGCTCAAACACAACCTTGAGATTAAGATGGCCCAGTGGCCTTACTCACTATGATACAGTTTCAGATCAACTAGTGTGGTGTAGTGGCTAGAACATTGGACTAAGACACAGGAAACTAGGATTCAAATCACTAGGTCATTCTGGGCCAGTCTCTCTCTCTTAGACTAACCTATCACAGGATAACTGTGATCATAAAATCATGTACACCACTTCTGAGTGTACTTTGAAAATGCACATCCTTCTATGTGACATCTGGGGGATGAGAGCCTACTCCAAATTCTAGCTGCCTTTTTTGGTTAACTGCAGATCTGTGCAACTTACACAAGTTGGTGGTTCACAATACATTCATGGAAAAGACCAGTTCAAAAGGATTTCATGGTACGGCCCAACACAGCTCCTTTTCCAACTTTGGCAAGTAAGAACACTTGAAAGTGGAATTATCCAAAGTAAATGCAACATTTGGAACATCTGTGAGATGGTTTCCTTATGGTGTAAAAGATTTGTACCCAAGAAAAAATAAGCTCTATTGGAACCAATTGAAGGATTTCTATTCAAAGGAACAAAGGCACACCCCTCTCTGGTTTGTTGTAAAAGACTCTGAAGATCATGGTGAACAGGCCAGCAAAAGAGATCAGAGAAAGCAGAAGGGATTAGTATGTCTAAAAATAGGAGTCAATCAGCCTCATTCTTCTTGTTTTCCTTCCTGCACACTGAATTATATTGTTCAAGGGAACATAATTAAGGAGGACTTTCTGGGGATGATAGAGGAGTCTAAGCAAGTTCATTGAGCTGTGAGTTAGGAAAATGCATGGGAAATTATTTTAAAAAGCCACCACTGTACAGTACAGCATGATGGTCATAATGCAAGGGAAGGGCATATGCCTTGCACATACGTGGTCCCATTTCTTGCACCTCCAGCTACTGGAGCTCAAATAGCAGAACACTGAAAGACCACACCTTGGAGAGTTGCTAACTGTCAGTAGGTGTGGAAGAGACATTCAGTTTCGTTTGCATTTTAATGAGAAGCTACCTAATTCACAATACTGAACCAATGTGCAAACTAAAACTCAGCTGTCCTTCAAAATCCACACTTCTCTGAATTTGGCAATGCAGTTTTCCAACCAATCAATTTGCATAAAGGTGCATTTATTAGGGGAAAGGATATATGTTAGTGAAAGTAACATACATAAATCCATTATGTTAGGGAAAATAACTTGCAACAATTGTAATAAACTAGATGGGCCAATCCATTATGTTAGGGAAAATAACTTGCAACAATTGTAATAAACTAGATGGGTCTGAATTCAGTATAATCTAGCTTCATACTGGCATAAAAGAACTCACGGTTTCCAACTGCTCTAGAAAACAGGAAGGGGTGTGTATCTGAATGCAAGATAGAACAATATACTTTATGGCTCCTTCTAAACCACAGCAAGTAGCACGTTATCAGTGCCTAGTGCCTGCAATGCAGGATGTTGAGTGTGTGGTTTTGGTTCACACACGGTTTAGTTCCACTGGCAACATTTACTCCTCTCCCCTCTCCCATATAGAGAACTATGTAAATGGACTAGGGCTGGAAAAATAAGTATGCTAAGTACTCTGCTGGGTATGGGCCAGTCATAGAGGGGACATGTTGCTGTTATGACATTTAGCTGGAATTTCCCAAAGTGACGGAACACCCATTTTGCACCTTAAATGCTTGCTTTACAACTTTTCTCTTGCGTGGCTCAACAGAAAATGTGTATTTGATTACTGATGGGTCTAAGCTGTAATGAGCCATCTTTTGAGACATCTTCATGGCTGCCATACTATTTTTCTTGTCAGCTTTAAAATCCTAAATCAAGGGCAGCTTAGGTTGCTGAGCTACAATTCCCATCAGTCCCAGCCAGGATAGCCAATGGTCAGGGTTGACTGGAGTTGTATGTCAGAAACATCTGGAAGGCTGCAGCTTAGCCATCCCTGTCATGGCCAACATGGGTCCCCAATATTTCAAGTAGCATCTTCTCTACCGCGCTCCTTTCACACTCACCATGGCCACTCAAATCTAATTAGAAAGTCCCGTTCTGGGAACCATCAACAGAGGATGCTAGACTATCTCAGCAAGGAGGTAGTGGCCCCTATTCTTTGAGGGGTGAGAGACTCTGTGTTGGCCAGCAGGCAATGGTAGGGTTGCCATATTTCAAAAACCCGAAGGTTTTTGAGCAAATATTAGGGGAAACTGGACAATACACGCATTAGTGAAAATAACATTCAAAAATAGTAGGGAATATTGCTTGCAAAAATGTGTATATTAGAATAAATGAATAGTAAAATCCTAACTAATTTTCATGAGGACCTTTTTTAAAGCAAGCTGGTATAGAAATGTGCTGAACACAAGACTGAGAATGGTGTGAGTTATAGTCCAAAACATCTGGAGGGCACCAGATTGCCAGAATGGTTTATCAGTCAATTCCTCTTCCCAGAGAGCTCTGGGAATTGCAGTTCTGTGAGAGGAATAGAGGTCTCCTAACAACTCACAGTACCCCTAGCACATGCCAGTCCCCAGAGTTCCTTGGGGGAAGACACGACTACTGAAGTTGCATCATGGTACTTTCAATGTATGGTGTGGGTGTCATTTAGCAGCAGTCACACGCAAGCTGCATGGTTTTCATCAGGACCGCAGTGGGGGGTAGTACAAAGGGTTATTCCCCATTTCCAGACACGATGCCATCCCAAGGAAAATGCTGCCCTCACACCTGCTAGTAATTGCTTTGCGAAAAAATTAGATGCAGCTGAAAGTGATGCACAGAAGTCCCAAATGCAAAACAAGCACAGAGAAAGCCAATGAACGTGACACACAATCTTCCCTTATGATCAGATAAGTGATGATTTTTAATGTCTCGCAATGTTTGGCTGAGGCAGCTAAGGAAGATAGTAATTCATAAGGGGCTAAGAGCACTGTGTTCCGATAAGGAGGAAAGAAAATAAATAAATAAACATTATTTGTCAATCTCTTATCCACAGGCTTCACAATTTCCTACAGTGCCTCTATGAAATCGCATAATCATAACTCAGTATGCACAGCAAGAATGGCAAAGCTTTTTTATTATTATTCTGATACGTTCTTCGTGCAATTCTGAAAACCATTCATTGAAGTTCTACAGATATCAATGAGCTGAGCTCGGACTGTTCTGGAGTAAGCCACTCAAGGACATAGATGTGCTTAGCATTTCCCCCCTGACATTGTTAAATCTAGGCACAGGGCAAGGGAATGAGTTGTCTGCACTGTGTTTGAGCCCTGTTCCGTGCTGTTTCTACACTAAAACATTTCCACAATGCTGCTCACTGCCTCTCATGGTGTAGAAACATCCATACCTTGCTGCTATAAGTAAAATTGCATCTCCCTCCTGCAGCTAAGGATGGGGAAGATTTGATTCATTTTGCACTTAAAGGCAAATCTACATAATTCACACTATTCTAAACAACATGTGATTAGAAACTTAGCCATCCTTTGAAATTTGTGCTTCTCAAACTTTTGCAGTTCAGTTCACCAGCCAAGTAATATCCACAAAAATGCATGTACTTAGGTGAAGTGTGTATAAAAATGCAGATACTATTTAAAAATACACTTTGTTAGGGACATAACTTTGCAAAAAATGTGTGTATTAGGGGGAAACTGAATACAAACATGTATATTAGGAGAAATTCGCTAATTACATTTCATGGAGAATTAAAAAAAAAAGGCTTTGCAAACTACTGTAGAAATGTGGAAAACTATACTAAAGATTGGAAAAAATGAGAAATGGCAAGCAATCAAAACTGACTGATTTGTTCATCCCTATTGGCAGTTGCATTTTCTTGCTCTCTGTGTTTTTAAATAGGGACTTATGATAATGTATTTCAATGTAACTTGCAGTTTTGCTCTATAAGCCCCTTCCCTGCAACTTCAGGTGAAGAACCAGCTGCTTCCCAGTCCAGGAATAAAGGTAAAGGTAAAGGGACCCCTGACCATTAGGTCCAGTCTTGACCAACTCTGGGGTTGCGGCGCTCATCTCGCTTTATTGGCCAAGGGAGCCGGCGTACAGCTTCCGGGTCATGTGGCCAGCATGACTAACCCACTTCTGGCGAACTAAAGCAGTGCACGGAAACGCCGTTTACCTTCCCGCCGGAGTGGTACCTATTTATCTACTTGCACTTTGACGTGCTTTCAAACTGCTAGGTTGGCAGGAGCAGGGATTGAGCAACGGGAGCTCACCCTGTTGCAGGGATTCAAACCGCCGACCTTCTGATCGGCAAGTCCAAGGCTCTGTGGTTTAACCCACAGCGCCATCCGCGTCCCATTAGTCCTGGAATAAAGAGGGTTAAAGAGATCTTTGCTTACCTCATCTCCCCTAGAAGAGAGTGACTGGCTGAATTTAAGAGCTTTCTATTTCTTGCTCAATTCAAAATTTGGCTTAAATCTATCAAGCACTTGCTGACCTAGTGAAAACGTCATTTGTTACAGTCTTTAAAATCTTCTTAACCAATAGTTTGATTCCTTCATAAAACCCTCCACTAAGTTTCCCAAGTAGTTTAGACCTACAGGCAATGTTTATGGACTCTTAACGGATCACTTCCTAAGCTGTAACTTAAAAAAAGCAAGCAGTAGCACAACCTATTATCTGTCTGGAAGCTGAATCTGCATCTATAAATGACAAAATTTACTCTCAGATGCAAGAGATTACTCATCCCCTGTCAAAAGCCACACAAATCAAGTCTGAAGAAAATGAATGCTATCAGCAGCTGCGCTCAAAGTTTGTGCCTTGTTTGAAATCCTGAATGCCTACCTAATTGCGCACTTTGCTACACAATGTTGCTCTCGATTACTTAGAATGGAGTTTAAAATGCAAGACGTGCACTGCAAAGCCAATGGAACTGCCAGGCCTTCTGTTCAGAGTATTTGGCGGTTCAGCTAATTACCCCACGTTCACTCCATGAAGAATAGCCCAGAGGAAGGGGGGGGACCCCATAAAACTCTTAGCAGCCTCCTGGCAAGCAGCAATAACATCTCACGAACACCCCCCCCCCCCGCTCTGACTCTTCCCAACAGCATCTGGACGTGCATATTCAAGGGGCTGGATTAGATACCCAGGGTAACCACAGGGAAATGCCTCAGCAAAGCCAATCCAAAAAGCAAGGGGGAGAGATCTGGCAGAATGGTCATCTTAAACAGCTGCACTGTTTTAAACTGATGGATCCAGCTTTTTGTCGGCTTTGGGGCTTGTATCCAAAGCAGTGCTAAATCTCTTGCTCTATTAACGCAACAATTAAGCTTTACACAATGAAACTCCTCCCCTCTCCTCCTCTTACAACCCCCCTCCATTTGTTCTGAGGGTCTCCCCCCACGCTCTGCAGATTTGTGGAGGGTGCAGGTTGCACATGGGACGGAGAAGGGGGGGAAGCTTCTGTTGCACTATCATAAATCCTTGCAGTAATGGAATGAGGGTGCTGGAGACCACTCTTAGTCCCACCCCTCCGCCTTATTCTTCCTGTCACTCAACTGAGGCAAGCCCTACTTGGGGGTTTCTGCCCTTGGTAAAACACAAACTCTATTTTGCTGCATAAAGAGACACCGTTGATGCTTTTAAAACATCCCACTAGTGCACAAACACACACAGTGGAGTTCCTTTCATTTCCAGATCCCTTGTCCAGATCTCTAGAATTTAAACCTGAGGAGCAAGTGGAGAATATCTCTCATAGCTCAAGTGCACCATCTCCAGGCAAAAGCATATATGTGGACACAAAATGGCAGCACCCTTTCCCTTCAAACTCCTTTGCCGCCTCGCCAGAGAGTAAAATGTGGCTGAATGTGGGTTTGAATTGCAGCTCTTCTATTAGAAGTACAACCAGCTGAATCTACTGTGAGGGAAAATGGAGAGAGAGAGAGAGAGAATATTCTCCTCTCTCATAAAACCAGGACCCAGAGCCATTCAGCAAAGCAGAATGGCAGGAGGTTCTGCAGAGACAAAAAGAAGCAGGCCACCACACAGTCATTGTTAAACTATGAAATTTGCTACCACAGGCATACATAGGACTGCAGATACACAATTTCCCCCTCTATTTTTATCCAGGCAATATTGCATAGTAAGTGAGAAGTTCCTCGGCCAGGGCAGGAGAGAGGAGACATTGGAAGTTAATTGCTCCTCTCTCCTTCCATGCCAAGTGGGTCCTAACTGTAGAACTATGCCTTGGTGCTGGCCATGCTGCACTGGAGATGGATCTCATGGGTGGCATCCACTTGAACAATGGAAATTTGAATGCACAAGTAGGACTTACATTTGCTCTACTCATCCTCTTGACCTGCTCTGTGGCCTGGCAAGCTAGGGAATGCAGCAAACTGAAGTTACCCCAGAAAGAAACAAGCTGAATTAGTGCCCTTTTGCAGCAGAGGGATCAGCCTAATCACTAAGAACACCTGTGCTGCAAGAGGCTGCTCTACTTAAAGGGGCTCAGCCTTCCCTAGTAGTCTCCTACTGTAACAGGGTGGGGAAGGCACAGGTCTTCCAGGGACTGTGGAATCAGTGCAACATCCTCAGGCTGGGGGGTCACCGGTCCGACAGGGTCATTGGGGAGCAGTTTCTTGTTGACTGCCTCTGCAGTGCCTTTCCCTTTCAGGTTTGGAGTCCTTGCTTCCATCACCTGATGAAGGGGACTCCTGGTCCCTCGTTATGTCCCTAGTCACAGCAAAAAAGAGTCTCCCTACTCTGCAGGAAAGATTTTAGTGGCATGTGGGGTGCAGGTCGGGAACTCTGCCACATGAACAGGTGTCTGCTCCCCCTGCATTGGACCTCACCCTGGGATTTGAGGGAAGAACTGAATGCAGTCGAGGATACGTGAGCCTCCGAGTATATGGTATAGGAGAGATGAGGTGGAGAAACTGGAGCCATACCACAAGATGCTGCCCAGACTTGGCTACAGCACTGCTTCCCTTCTACCTAGCAAACCTTTCCCCTCCACAATGAATACAGTTCCCATTAGGTACATCTACTAGATACAGCTTGGGGTATTTCCTCTCAA
The DNA here is from genome assembly GCF_964252035.2 of Podarcis erhardii. Lineage (NCBI taxonomy): Eukaryota > Metazoa > Chordata > Lepidosauria > Squamata > Lacertidae > Podarcis > Podarcis erhardii. The sequence continues at coordinate 21,089,544 of NC_138504.1, forward strand.
AAGGGATTGTGCAGATCTGGAGAGGATATGGAAAAGGGAGAACAGGACAATCAAGAGATGGGGGTGGAGCACCCATGCAAATAAATCTTAGGTTAGGGTAGGGTTTCCCAAACTTGGGTCGCCAGCTGTTGTTGGACTACAACCCCCATCATCCCCAACTACTGGTCCTGCTATCTAGGGATGGTGGGATTTGTAGTCCAACAACAGCTAGAGACCCAAGTTTGGGAGGTTCTGGGTTAGGGAACTTTGTATGGGGGGTGGGAAACATGGATTACTAGGAAGAAACAGAAATTTGAAGAATCGTGAATGGTGCAATGATAGTAACAGGCAGAAATATCTTTTTTTCTGATTCCTGATGCTCAAACTCAGACTAACCTACTGTTGGCAGTAGATTGGGGGAGACAGGGAGCAAGAGGGAAATCACCATGCAGCTCACAATTAACCAGGAAAAGAAACCCATTCCTTCTTACAGCAAGCTCAGGTTGTAGGTGTCATCAGGATTTTAACCAACATGGGTCCATTGAGAAACAAGTGGTGGTGGGGAATACTAGTACAGTCATACCTCGGGTTGAAGTAGCTTCAGGATTAATATTTTCGGGTTGTGCTCCGTGGCGACCCAGAAGTAATGAAGCGTGTTACTTCCGGGTTTCGCTGCTCACGCATACGCTCAAAATGACCTCACGCACATGCGCAGACCCGTCTTACGTTTACTTCAGGATGCGAACTGGGCTCCGGAACGGATCCCGTTCATATCCAGAGGTACCACTGTATACTTGAATGAACTCTGAGGTTTGTAGAAGTTCAAAAAATCTTTGGAAGAAAACCCCCCACCAAACATATACCCATGCTGGTGTGGACTGAGTGTTCTCGGTACCTAGGGCTGCTTGTGAAGCAAGGCACTCCACAGGATTGAATCTTCTGCTCAACAGCTGATGAGTGAAGGGTTCAATCCTGCTGGGTTCTCCTACCCTTTGCACTCCCTGTGGTGGAACATGCTATAACTGCTTGCTTCTCCATCCCACCTGCTGCCTGCTCCAGATTGCTCTGGGAAGTCTGACCCAACCCACAGCAACCCAGGGCTGCTCCACTTGGCTTCTGCCAAGCCTGGACCCTCCTAAATTGGCCTGATTCATTTTGGGATTGGGAGCGAATCCAGTGCAGCCATATGGGTGGATTCAGAATGTAGAATGACAGTTGGAAAAGAAAAGAAAAAGAAAACAGGGAAAAAAACACAGAATTGGGCAGAGTGTGGAATGTGCAGCTCAGAGGGAATGGATGGCCAGATCTCTGAACAGCAGCTTTTATTTATTTTATTTTTTTATTTTTACACTGCACCCATTCTGATGCATGCCACATCTATTAAGGTGTGCCAGCAAAATGGAGCTTCCATGTTCAGAAGCAGTTGGCATCCATCTATCTCAATAGACAATGCACCTGTGGGTGAAGTCAAACCGCTGTGCTAACAGCACTGAAGTGACCTCCTTGGAGAGCAAGCCTGGGCAGTGTGCATGAAGGTCCTAGGCTGATAACAAGACCCCTCCCCTTGGCCTCGCTGATGTGGTCCAAAGGAAAGGAAAGCAATACATCTGGCACCAGCTTGGCTGCAGGAGTTGCCCAAAGGAGGCATACAAGGTGCCATCCAACTGTCTTAGGAACTCCACTCTATATTTGCTTAGGGTTTACTCCATAACCTCTTCTTCTCCCAGAGATGTCCCCCATAAGGCAGCAGAGGTTTAAGATCAGAGTTTACCTGCTCCTAGATAGGTTACCTTCCCAGGCTGACGAGCCACATCCACCCCTCGCTTCTCTCTATGACATGTACCTTCGTGACCCACTATTAGTCTTGTCCGCTCAGTCTGCCAGAGCCTGTCTTCACGTGCAGGGAAATTCCCTAAATCACTGAGAGTTTGAGACCCATCTGCTACCCTTACCTGGTTTAGACAGGCTGTTGAAGCAGTTTCCTGGGGTGTGGCTGCTGTGGCACACTGACAGCATCCAGGAGCCACAGGTGAGAGCTGAGTGCACACTGGGGACCAAAGGTGGACCAACTACCTCAGAAGGAACACGTGTCCCCCACCGGAGGTACCACCCCTAACACCCCACACACCCCTCAGAAGCAGTATTCAGAAGCAGAATATCTCTGATTGGGGACAAACAAAAAGGGAGCTGCTATACCCGTGGGCTTGTATCCAATGCAGCACTAAGTAACTTGTTCAATTACAAAATGATTTATGCCTGCACAACCAGACTTTTGCCCCTCTCCACACCGCAGCATGCCCCCTAAATCTGTTCTGGGTTTCCCCCAAGCCTTCTGGAGCAGATATGAGGAGGGTGCAGGGTGTGGGTGGAGAAGGGGGAAAATTCAATTGCACAAGGGCAAATTATCATGCTAATGGAACAAGTGCATTGGATACTGCGCATTCTGTCCCATTCTTCAAAAGTTTTCGCTGTTGGGAACAAAAAGCTTCGCTTGATTGCTCTCTGGTGCAAGTAATCCAGCTAAGCATTTCTTATATACTCAAGGAATGGCATGGCTTACAAATCCATAATTTCAGCAGTACATTGCAGAGTGATAAGCTGGGGAAAAAAAATCTACATTAGCCTTTGCTTGAAAAACAACACACATAACACTGGATTGTCAGATGTGCCCACCAGCATAGACACAAATTTAGAGACAACTCTATATTATCAACACATAGCAATGAATGATTTCTCTTAGGATAGGACAGTCATTTAGCAAGGAATTACCTTCCTCATGGATGTGCCTCCTTGTCGCTCAGTGGCAGAACTCACATACCTGCAGAGAGATTGAGGGGAAAGGAAGAGTCTATAACTTCAGACAAATACAATCTGAATGAATAATAAATATGGTTTATTTGCTCAGTGACTGCCTGATTTACTTGCCTGCCTGAGCATGGGGCTTATTCACCTAGCACGTCTCTCTTACACACAGACGTTGATCCGAAGACGGATCAATGAATAAGTAGGTAGTTCTTAGACCCGCTCAGTAAGAGCCACACAAACAACGGCTCCCCCAAATCAAAGAAGAACAGGGTCATTCAAAGTCTTCTGAGCTATTTAATACAACGTGCGTTGATTTGGTCTGTAAAAAAGATTGCGAAATCAGGGAAAAGTCTGCTCAAAATGCTAGCTTTAAGAAAAGCTTGGCGGAGAGGGAGATCAGCCTAAGAAAATGTAACTGGTTCATGGGAAAGCATCTGCTTTAGCAATCCTCAAAGCTGATTAGCTGATCTCTATTAATGCTAGCATTAGGGGCTGGGGGTTGGGAATGAGAAGGTGGAAAACAAGTGTCTCCAGAAAGAATTGAAGCCAACCTGACATAGTTAGGAACATGGAAAGCTGCATTGGTACTGAATCAGACCCACTGGTCTATCTAACTCAGCACTCTCTACTCTGAAAAGTTTCCAAGTCCTGCCTGGAGATGCTACAGCTTGAACCTTGGAACCTCTAGGTGTAAATAATATGCTCTACCAGTGAACTATGGCTCTTCTGTAGGAATTAGAAGTGTCATAGTTCAGTGATACAGCATCGGCTTTGCATGCAAAGTTTCAGACCCGGGCATTTTCACAGAGGGATAGGAATGTCCTCTACCTGAAACCTTGGATGACCTCTGCAAGCCACCACAGATCAGGTGTGGGGAACCTTTGGCCCTCTTGATGTTGCTGAACTACAACTCTCACCAGTCCCATCAAGCACAGCCAATTGCCAGGGTTGATGAGAATTGCAGTTCAGTAACATCTGGACAGCCAAAGGTTTCCCATACCTGCCATACAGAGCTAGATGAACCAAAGGTCTGACTCAGCAGAAGGCAGCTTTCCATTGAGTAAGTTTCTTCAACTCCCTCTTGTATTGCACCATGAGTTTGCTTCCTCTTAAGCCTCTGTCCCACTCCTGAATTCCAGTTTCACTAGTATTCCTGAAGTTAATTCCACAATCAGAGTGTGGTCAGTTTGTTGTGGCTTTCAGTTCTTTTGCATGTATATGTTAGTAAAACCCTACAAGAAAGCAATCCTAATGCAAGCCTATATATAATTGCTTCACAATTCTTTTTGGTGTGGTGTTTTACTTCATGTGCAGCATGTACTCCTACCAAACTAATTTTGACAGAACTGTACATATATATGATGGCACAGATTGCTTTTTTGCAGGGTTTTACCGTGATGCACACATGAGGAACACATAGAGTGTGGGAAATTGTTCTATATAGGAGCCAGAAATTAAAAACAAAAACAAGCCAGATTACTGGAGGATTCCTAAAGCATTGGTTCTATTTTGGAAAGGAGACTAGACAGTTTGGAACTCCAAAATCCACAGGGAGTTTTGGATGTGGAGAATTTTGCAAGAATCCCAACACAGTTCTACTGTGAACCTAAGCAGATTTGACCAGCTAAACCTGCATGGGAGACGGGGAAAGGCAATTCTGACAATTTTGGTTTCCTTCAGTTTTGTGTTTTTCCATTCTTAAATTCAGTTCACCACATTTCCAGATTAGTTCATATTTTTCTTCAGCATATTAGTGTCCATTTTTCCAAGTAAGCACATATTTGTATGCATTTCCCCCAATGAACACATTTTTGCAAAGCAATCTTCCCTAATATATGCATGCTTTTCGGTATACTTGTTGGCTGGAGATCTACATTACAAGATTCAGAGACGGCTGTGTTTCGGTCCACATATTGTTTTGTAATGTGTGAATTAGGTAAGTTCGCCTTTAAATGTAAACATTTCTATTTTCTCATCCATCCTAGTGGGAGGCCCCATGCAGCCACATTTGCAGACCTTTCTAAACAAGAAGATATGCAGGGAAATAACAAACAGATAAATCCTCCAACATGGCTCGGCTCTCTCCTTTTCATTCTAGCAAATTCTCCCTGTCTGAGTCTCTGGCTATTTATAGCAGAATCCTTCCTAATATGAGCATCTTGCGCCTTTCTGCCCCTCAAGTAATTAAGAGTTCAGTTATAATAAATATCTGCAAATTGATGCTTGTCCAAGGGAAAGCTATTACTGAAGTTGCAACACCAATGGTGTTGAAATAGATGGCTTTTCATGCTTCCCAAAATGAAAGTCTCTAAGTTGATCCCTCTTAAACATTTCAGATCATTTGTATTCTCGAGGCTAATTCAGTGTAATGCAAAAATGGCAAGCTTGTTTCTAAAGGCTTTATCTGTACTGCAAACACTGGAATGGAACTCTGAGACAGAGACAGATTTAGGGCAACACAAGTGGTTCCCCCACACAGGGTGCAGAGGCCAAGGGGGTTTCTTTCTGTCTCCTTCCCAAAGCCTAGTGAGGCTCTGACAGAGTCCTCCAGCCTTCTTCCCAAAACCTAGTTAGTACTTGCCTAGCTTTGGGAAGGAGACAAGGGGTTCTAGGACTATGCCAGAGCCTGGTGCCTGCTTCCCAAAGCCTGGTGTCTCCCTTACCCAGCTTTGGGAAGGTGCCACATGGGCTAGCGGGCAGGGGTCATCATATTTTGGCCTCTTGCAGGGCACCATATTACCAAGGTGCGCCACTAATGAAGGGAGAGTATTAGGTGGAAGAAATGCCACATGCCACTATGTAAGGGTGGGGATTAGATTCAGTTCAGTCTAAAGGCAAATCTACATAATTCACACTTTCTAATACAAAGTCCAAACCAAAATACAAGCATCCCTTGAAATTCATACATTTTTGAATTTTGGAATGCAGTTCTCCAGCCATTCAATATATGCAAAAATGCACATTGCCTGGGTAAAGTGTGCATTAAAATGCAAATGTTAATGACATACAAAAATACACTAGTGAAAACTGCTGTGGAAAAATAGGGATATTAGGTAAAATTGCTTTGCAAATATGTAAATAATAGGCAGAACAGCATTGTTCACTTTATTACTGAAGTTGCAGAACAGCATTCAAACGTGTACATTAGAAGAAATTTGCACTAAAATGCTGATAAATTTTCACGAGGAATTAAAAGAAAAAAGAATTTGCAAAGTTGTTGAAATGTGGAGAAGTGAACAATCTTCTGGAGTTTTGTTTAAGAAATCCAAGATTACATGCACAAGCTTTGGCCTGAATGATCCTATTTCAAACTGCCCATAAGGTTGCTAAAAGTTTTCGTACAATCCTGCCAGGGTGTTTTCTCTCCCTTGTTTCTGGAACCGCTGATCTGACCCATCTGGAATCTGTCAGTTTCAATGCTCAGCCTCATTTTTTACAATCAGCACACAGCTGCCCTTCTGACTGGACAAAAGCCTGCTGAGGCAAAGGTTTACTGCATGTCACGAAACTGGAATAACATGAATCTTTTCTTTTTCTTTTCTTTTTGTGTGGGGAGCAGGATTTTTTTTCTCTCTCTCTCTGCAAACTTCAAAGTAAAGAAATGGGTATGCTTGGCTAACAGACTGCTGAAAGGCCTAATCATTTGGAAAATGAGAATGTATCCATGAACAGTTTCGAACACAGTGTTTTTCCCTACTCGGAGAGCACATCCATGCAGGAAGTGTAAGCCTCGAATAAAACAAAGAGATCATACAGGTAGACACAACAAAACACATGCTTCTGCAAAAAATATGGTGGAAACATTTTGTTCATTTTGTAATGCGTGTGTAGAAAACAACAGTGATCTTTTTTTGGATTCATAAAACCATCACTCAAATTGTCACATGCATGATGATTTGCATGTGGCATTCATGCACTTTAGCCCCCATCTAGGCAGAATAGGTCAGATGGTCCTGAGAGCCTCTAGCAAATAAATATGTGAATACTGAAGATATTAATATTGTGCATATGGAAGCAAATCGGATGAATAAAAATGGACTCTTCTTTGAAATAATTTTTTCCCAGTTCAGTCATATGCTTCACAAGTTTTACTGCAGAACTTAACTTCAAAACAACTTGAAACAAATAAAGTTACATTCAGATAGATGCATAATTTGTATACTTGTCCAGGTATAAGGCACTTTACAAAACATATTGCATCCGGAGCTAAAAATCAAAGCTCTGTCTCTTATCCATTCCAGCTTCCTGGAGAGAGATTAGTATTTCCATTCCCTTCAGTAGCTTGAGAACAAAGATCCATTCCACCCAAGATGGAAACCCACAGATTAGCATATGCATAGACTTGTAATACAATCCTTTTTGTGTGATTCTGAGCTCATCCCCTTGTGACTGAGGCACAGAGATACAGCCCCCCTTAATGATTAATGTTAGGCTCTCTCTTCAGCTCTTCTTTAGCTTCAATGGAAATTCCCATGCCGTGCTTCACAGTATACATATAGACACTTTGGAGTTATTTCCCATTTCAATGTACATTAAACAATTAATACTTAACAATTGACATATATGTTCCTCGCCTTCCAAGATCTTGCCTTTCTGAAATTACATGGATTTGTTTTTGAAGCAGGATCACAATGCATAGAAATTGGATACTGGTCCTCTGAGAATGCTTACGTCTCTTGTGGGTGTAAAGAACTGGAGTTTCCAATCCTAGACTCTAGTCCTGGAGCCCAGCAATTTTACTACCTACATGAGGAATGTGGGCCCCTCCAGTCCCCTCTATCTGGCCTTTGGGACTTTCCGCAGAGCACACCTCTCTCTGGGCCTGCTTTGCACCCTACTTGAGTGTTCTTGCCTTGCAAGAAAATGTCACTTGAACTCTGATCATGCTTCCTGCTTATCTGGATGTTATTCTGAGTGTGTGTAGAAACAGGCCTAGTGTAGAAAGGTAAAATCAACATTTGTGCCTTGCCTCTTCTGGCCTCACTTTCTGCTGGCACTGGGCCCTCAGAAGGTAGCCTAGAAAGGAATGTGGCCCTTTGGCTGAAAAGGACCCCCAGCCTACACCATGGCAGCCAGAGGAATGGAGAGCCTGATCTTTGTTGTGTTACAGCACCATCACTGCAGGTGCCTAGGTTTAGTGGTGCTGCATCTTCCAGGAGGGCGAAAGGTTCCCCATCTAAGTGCTAGGTCAAAGAATGGTTGCAGAAGACCAAGACATTGCCATGTGGTTAGCGGGGAGGCTTTTCAGAGTTCAGAACTGGAGCATCCTGGGATGGGCTCACAGCATCTGACCTGAACTTTGGATCATGTGGTGGAGACTGGACATTCTTAGGTCCCCCGACATCCACATATTACACTCGAGCAACAGAAGCTGCTTTGAAATCATGGATCAAGTTTGCAAAGCAGGTGGCTTCTGGCCTGTGGTTTGATTAAAGGGACACAATGCAGTCATGTGCATTCCCAGGCTGCCTGAGATTTCTCTTTCCTTTGCCTGCCTTTTTGGTGTTAACAGCAGTGGGAAGCAAAAGTGCTAGTTTGCTGCTAATTTGGCTACAGCCAGCATTCTTTAAGGGTCAGCAGCCTGAGGGGCTGGTGTAGGGGACCCAGCTGTGACTGAGAAACTTCTTTTGCCTCCTTTCTACTTCCTGCAGCTTTTGGACTGGAGGGCTGCTGAGCAGAAATAGCAATGACTCAGTACATTTCTGGTCAAACAGAGAGGATGAATGCATTTTGTTGGGTTTTTTCTCTGAAGGGTTTTTTTTTTTTTTAAAGCAGGATAGAGAGCTTGTCATATGATGACAATTAAAAATACTACTACTGAAGCTGCAGTCCTGTTCACTGTTACTTGGGAGTAAGTCTCACTGAACTCAATGACATTTACATCTGAGCAGAGATGGGGAACTCTTACATTTGTTTTGGTTTCTCTTGTTTCAGTTCTCCTCATTTCCACATCAGTTTGTGACTGATGTCCTTTTGAAAGCTCATCAGCATTTTAGTGCAAATTTCTCCTAAAATGCACATTTTCCATAATATACTTTTGCAAGCCAATTTTTCCTAATATAATGCAGTACACATTACTTGGCTGGAGAACTGCATGGCAGGATTTAGAGAAGGTCAAATTTCAGGAGATGGCTCTATTTAGGTTTGTGTATTATTTCAGAAAAGTGTGAATTAGGTAGGTTTGCCTTAAAATGTGAGCTGAATGCCTCTCCCATCTCTGCATTCATTGGATTGCTCCGTGGTTAGATGGTTTTATTGTAAACTGGAGCAGACATTATGTTTTCTGCAGTGATACCACTGGGAATGGCCTCCCTATGACAATGACCTATATCTCGGTCATGACATCTACATGTTCCTCCCATGAGGATCAGCACCATTCCCTTTGGCTAGTGTGAAGGGGAACATCAATCCAGCCAGCCAGTTCTTGTTGTCAGGGCCAACTCAATACATTCTTCTGCATGAGGCAGAACAGCAAATAGCAACAACACCTGCCCCCCTCCACCCCACCAGATGCACAGTGTACATGGCTGGCCAAGTTATTTAGCACCTGAGGCAGAAAGCGCCACAAATGCCTCTGCCTGGAAGCAAGGATACAAAAATAAATAAATACATTAAATAGCGAACAAATATGTGACCCCAAACCAGCTGCCTCAGACGTCCATTCATTCTGCTTAATAACAGAGCCAGCCAGGATTTGTGGGTAGAACATTGGGTTCTACATCTGAGCACTAGGACTGCAATCCACTTTCCTCACCTTGATGGGTCCATTTGTGATGACCTCCCTTCTGATGGTGCATCTCACAACATCAATGTGTGCTTTTCAACTATCACTCAAGAAGCATCTCTTTACCCACAGCTGTGGCTACAACTTACATCACTGTTCTGTGTTGTCTTTTTCTTAATTTTGTTCTTGCTTGGCTTCATGGTTTTACTGTATGATTTTAATGATCATTTGAACCTGTTTTGATTGTGATATATGTGATATATGTGATATCTATCTATCTATCTATCTATCTATCTATCTATCTATCTATCTATCTCCCTTGGGACCATTTGATGGGATATAAGTACAAATAATGAGTAAATAAATGCACAGAAAAGCTACAGTAATCAAGGGCAGGTTTCAATATCTGGTCAAATGAGGAATGATCTTAACAACAACTCTTGGGAGACATAGGCAAGTTGTGTGCTGGCTGAACGAGTTTCCCATTGCATGCTTATAACGAAATCTTAATAAAGCTCTGATTGCCATGCTAAAAATGAACAGCAAGTGCTTCTTGTTCATTTGAACAGCCACACAGTGGCAATCCACCAAACGCACACACGGGTCCTGTAAATAAATGTATTAAGCTGACAATAAGGACAAGCATTTACGTAATCACAGCGCCAGGATTTCTTCAGTTTACCCAATGTTAATTAGAGTGAAAAGGATTTTTTTTTTAATAATAAAAAAGTTGTTTCATTTAAACAACACAGCGGAGCCCCTCAAGACGTGTGCATAATCCAAGACAGAGATTGTTTTGTCTCTCTGCCTCTTCAACAAGGTAATTTACATTTCCTATTAAATAAATAAAATGAGATGAAGAGAAAGTTAGGAACAAATGTACTGGAGTCTTCTGATAACACTCAAGAGCAGGCAGTGCAAGTGTGGGGCACATGGCATGACGCTCACAAGGACTATCCTGGAAGCAGTCTCTGCGTAAGAAGAACCCTCCTGGATCAGGCCAATGGCCCATCTGGTCCAGCATCCTGTTCTTACAGTGGCCAACTTAGATGCTTGTCGGAAACCTGTAGGCTGGACATAAGCACCAACATGCGATTCCCAGTGACTAGTAGTCAGAAGTGGGTATTCTTATCAAAACTGTGCATGGACCCCCTGATCTGGGTCCTGATCTTGCACTTTGGGGTGGCCCTGATCCAGATTCGACACTGTATTGATCCAGAGGAACAGCCCTAATGGTTAAATGTGTGGTTGGCAGAGGGAAGGGAAAGGAGTAGCAGTAGGTGAACAGAGTTGTGTTGCTTACCTGATTTCTCAACGCAACATGCCCCGAGGCTGGATTACTGCAATGTGCTGTATGTGGGGCTGCCCTTGGGCCCACTTCAGAAGCTCCTGCTGGAGCAGAATGCAGAAGCCAGATTGCTGATGGAGGCATCTAGCCAACAACAACAGCAGCACTATTCTGCATTGGTCGCCCATCTACAACCAGGTTCATGACCCTTGTATTAATTTTAAAATCCCTGAACAATTTAGATCCAGGGTACCTCAGGGACTACCTGAATCCTTATATCCCAGCTTGATCACTGATATCATCTGTAAGAATGTAGCTGGAAATTCCCCAAGTTGGTGACAACAAAAAACTGAGCCTGCAGTGCCAATGGCCCAGTTTTATGGAATACTCTGCCAGTAGAGATTTAGTGGGCACTTTCTGTGCCAACTTTTAAATGCCTGCTGATAACTTTTCTATTCTGCCAGGCCTATGCAGGCATCTTTCTATAACAGCTGATTTCTGATTTTAACTTTTTTTAATTTGGTTTTTATTACATGGTTTTATGTGCAATTGTTGTAAACCGCTCTGATGTTACCGTGTTGGCCTGAATATAAGCCACACTTTCCCCCCAAATTCCGACCGTGAAAAGTTAAAGTGCGTCTTAAATTCGTGACCTTACAAAAATTGGCTTTTACACACCAACCATTTCAGTTTTAATTACAGGGCGGGGGCAGTGGCGGAAAGATGGGATCTCCTCTCAATCCTCCTTCCGTGCCTCTGCAGGTTCTTTTTGGACACGAGTTCCCACAACCTCACAAACCCGGATGCCTTCCTCCCTCTGTCTTCCTCATGGGCGGAGCAGGAGCCTGAAAGCCTGGCCAGGAATTCAAGAGGGAGGCTCCCAGCTTTTGGAAGCAGAATCACAGCTCTGCCCCCCGTCCTTTGCCCCATCTCTTTCCATGGAGCTGCGCAGAGGTGTGCCCTCCCTGACGTCGATGACTCCATTTATGCGGAATTTTAAGGGAGCGGCTTATATCCAGGTATTGTAGTCCCCCCACCCCAAATTTTAAAGGTGTGGCTTATTTGCAGATGCAGCTTATATTCAGGCCAATACGGTATATCTATATCTCTTTTTCTCTATCTCTCTGAGAGGCAGAGGCCCAGGCTTCCCAACATCACTGGTTACTGAGAGGAAGGATGGAGAGGTCACAGGAAGCTCTGCATGATGCAGGTACAGTGGCAGGAGTGCAGCTTGGCTCCATCACTGCACTGACACACCACAGAGTTCCCAGCTGCCCCTCCCCTCGCCTTCCCCGATAGTGATGTGTGGAGCTGCAAAGCCAGGTAAGCCACACCACCCTATCCATGCTACCCTGAGAGCGCCACTGTGCATGCATACATGAAATGAAGTCCCAGAGAGTTAAAGGGAGTTGCTTTCTAATTAGAATGCACACTTGCCTCTGCTTCTCACCCTCCCCTAATGCCCAACCACCCTGCCTTTTTACAGCTCCAGGTTGCTCCAGGTGTTCCAACCTGACTTCTGGTGATCTGGGGCCACCTCAAACCTGGAACTGCCTGAATTAGCCCAATTTGGGGCTGAGTTGAGGTTTTGACTGAAGTGGGTGCATAGCTCTAATTCTGTATATTTGTATTGGATTTGACGTTGTTCTTACATATGAAATTGTTTTATATGTGTTTTTATTATTGGAGATGCTTCATAGGACACAGGAATGCATGGAGGCATAGATTTCTGCCCTGCTGCATATTTGTTCATGCAGTGTTGTTTCCATTCCACTGCGGTTCTGACAAAAAGCTTACATTACTCATCTCGCTGTGTGCTGTGGTGAAATTTTATATAATCAAGTAAGTGTGGTTGTGGCACTCAGATTACTGCAAATAATTTACGGTGGGCTTCCAAAAGGTCTAAAATGCCATTTCCTGGAGGAGATGTTAACAGTTCATAGACAATATGAAAAGCTGCACTGGACACCTGAGGATGCGATGGAGGCAGAGAAATGGCCCTTCTTTGCCACCTCAACACCACAGAGTAGGCATGTTGTTTACTTGTGCTTCATGTTTTCCCACTTGTGCTCTCGTCATCATCCAGCTCCACAGTGGCAGAGAGGGAGCTCAGAGAGACAACCGTGTCAAAAGCCTGATGTACCCTGCTCTTCCCCAGGATGGCAAGGGTTTCAGCAGGGCCACCTGCTCTTTCTACTGGAAACTCCCCATGTGCATTCAGAAATCCATTGGATTCCATTAGTGTCTGGGTGTGGACCATCTTAAATTTGTCCACCAGATTACTGAATAAATAAGGGACCAGGTTTATATGTGAACTCTTTGGAACTTTTGTCCATATATGTATTGCTGTGAGTTTGTGGGTGCCAGAGTTTTAATCCCTGGCTCCGGCGAGTGTTAAAAGCTAATCAAGCCAAGCTAGCCTCTTGGCTGATGGGTGCCATTAAGAGGGGCTCATGTGAGATAGCAAATGGCTGGGGGTTCCCTCCCTCAACAGATAAAGCCTGAGTTTAGAAAGGCACGGGTGTGATGTGACCTAGATGCAAAAGCTGCAGGCTTGAAAGGCAGAGAGGCAGAGCAATGGCGGATTTCTGTTTGAATCCAAAGCTATGGGAGAAAGAAGACCCTTTTGGGTCTTGTGGTGAATCCTGTAAGCAAACCATGTATCATGAAGATATATGTGCCTCATTTTCAAAAGGAAACAGAAACCCTGGGTAAGCGCCTGGAACCCCTGGAATCTTGAAGTGCTTGAAGATTGGGGTGGTGTGAAACAATATGAATTATTATTATTATTATTATTATTATTATTATTATTATTATTATCTTTGCTAATTTAAAAACTGCCATGTTTCTCTTTAATTGGGGGGGGGGTTGTTATTGGGTTGTGGTTTTTTATGTATTTTGTGTTTTCATATTGTGCTCTTATGTTGTAAACTGCCCTGAGACCTGTGGGTATAGGGTGGTATACCACTACTACTACTACTAATATCCCAAAGCTGCCTGGAGATACCAGGGGCCAAAACTGAGACCTTCTGCATGAAAAGGGAATACCACTAAGCTACAGTTCTTCCTCAATCTTGAAAAGTTGTTTTGTGACATGTTTGCTAGTTCTACTAAATCAGAGGTGGGAAACCTGTGGCCCTCAAGATGTTGCTGGACTCCAACTCTCATCAGCCCCATCCAGCATGGTCAATCATCAGGGATTATAGGAGTTGTAATGCAACGACCTCTGGAAGCCCTTTGTAATAAAAGGGATTACCCAACGATGGATTTTGGAATTATTCTTAGGGCACATACACAACATAGTTTCAATACACATTTAAAGCATATGAATTATCCCAAAGAATCCTGGGAACTGAGGTTTGCTAAGAGTGCTGGGAATTGTAGCTGTGGGAGGAAAACTACAGTTCCCAGGATGGTGGAGGGAGTCACATGCTTTAAATGTGCATTGAATTTTCTTTAAATGTATGGTGTGGATCTGCTAATATATATTTCTTGCCACTTTCACATTGCACACCATCCATTATTTTGGACATAAAACTTCAGAGGCGTTTCCTTTTATTTTTCTGGAAGATTACTTGGGGGTTTATTTTAATGTTATATTTGTGCTTAGAAGCTCGCCTATTCCCTTACAGAACTAACATTCTGCTAAGAATATCTGACAAGAGTTGTAACGATGAAACGTGGCCTGATAAAACGATCCCTCTCTGCCTATACTTGGGGTTTTCAACTTTTGACATTGAACGCAAGAAGTAACATAATGCCCAGAGTGTTCAATACCAAATGTTTTTCTTTCTGCCTTAATGGGCCTATGATTGACTACGCCACCCGTTCAAAAGAAGAGGCAAGGCAAAGCTCTCTGAAGGGCAGGCAAACAGCTGAAATGTATCGACCCCCAATTTCATTGTACACATTTTGTAAAGGCAGAACGTGGGCTGCAGATGAAATCACTTGCAGGGGTACAGGGGGGAAGAAACATGCCCCCCCCAGCTCTTGTTGGATGCAGATGTGGGTAAATGCTTCACCTCTGTTGAATTTGTTGAGACTTAGCCTCCTTGGGCACATTCAGGATGACGAGGGTACTTTTACAACAGATATAAAACAGGAATTTAGAGCACCTGAGAATGAAATAACATAGAACCTATGAAGAGCAGTACTGGATCTGACCATAGGTTCATCTAGGCCAGAATCTTGCTGAACTCCTTTTGGAAAGCCCACCTGCTGGTTGAAGGAAGTAGCCTTCTTCCTACAATTGCTCCCAGGTACTGGTATTCAAAGGCACGGTGCAACTGAGTGGAGGTTGCACACAGCAGGTGTGGGAAATCTTCTTCTGGCTGCAGCACGCTTGTGGAAAGCTGTGGAGGGCTGCATTGTATCAGCAGGTGGGACGAGATGCACACACAATAGCATGCTCTTTACCCACACAGGCACAATGTTATTCTCATGGAAATAGAGACATGTACTTGTTTCTTTGCAATTCCACTCTACACAAGTTCCACATTGTTGTTGTTGTTATTTTAAAAGCCTTCCAAAATCATTTCGCTATTCTAAATGTGCATAGACAAAAGGAACTCAATGCTCCAAGAAGAATGCAAATAATGTTAATCCACAGCTGAACAGCAAGCCCCGCCTTGCAGTTTAAAGACCCAAATGCCAAATGCAACTGCATCCCAAAAATTACGCACACACAATTGCAACATGTATGGGGAACGTTCTGCAAGGAAACGAGTTGACCTCCACCAGGACATTTTACCCTCCGCTTTGAACTTCTTCTACCAGTTCCTCTTGCAGAAACAGATGCCATTAGACACTTTGCATAGCATCAAAACCCTTCTCCCTCTCAGCTGCTCTCTGCTGAAAAGAGGGAACAGACGCCATTTCAAATTCAGCTGCAGGCAGCACCTGTGCTAAGCATTCCCCATTCCTGCTGCAGAGGTGTGTGTCAGTGTGTAGCTTGGCCAGGATGCCTTTATGGGCTCTCATCCCTAGGTAAACCCACCTCTTAACCACTGTCATTTCAGTCCATTTGCTTCCCTTCTCCTGCTGGACCAAATCTGTGCCTCGACCCAGAAGCATAAGGCAAGCCAGTGTGGCATAGTGGTTAGAGGGTTGGGCTAGGACCTGGGAGACCAGGGTTCAAACCCCGCACTTGATCATAAAGCTCACTGGATGATCACCAACTCCCAGTTTAACTTACTTCACAGGGTTGTTGTGAGGCTTAAACGGGGAGGGGGAGAACCACGTAAGCCACTTTGAGCTCTTTGGAGAGAAAAGGTGGGATATATATAGAATAAGAAATAAATGAAATCAGTGAAGACACATACACCTTCTGTGTATACACCAAGCTGTGGGCCTTGGCAGTTGCCCATAAATGCTGGATACCCCTGAACTTGCTAACTCTACACTTCTCTATAAAAGCCCCTTGACCTGTTACATTCACATTAAGTTACAGGTTATTAGGTAGACATCCATGGGCCAAATATCAGCTCCATTATGTATACTTTGATGACATGAGTCAATCTTAACATAAGAACATAAGGATGTAAGAAGAGCCTGCTGGATCAGGCCAATGGCCCATCCAGTCCAGCATCTTATTTTCACAGTGCCAGACTGGATGCTTGCAAGCAGAATTTGAGCATAGGAGACCTCTTCCTTCTTTAGTCTTTAGCTCTCTCCCCACCACTTCTGGTATCTATGGACTTACTTTACACGGCTTTTGTAATGTTTATTAAGATTATATACATAAAGTACTTCAAAGAGATGCACAAAATGAATACTAAGCATCGCCCTTTAACAATGAAGCTTTTTTTCGTTTCCATGTCATGTATGAGATTTTGCCCCTTCTCTCCCTCAATTAAAAGATTCTGGATACTAGCCCAGGATTAGTGCCAAAATAATACTGGAGCACAGGCTTTCTTGTCTCTCAAGAGCAGTAAAAAATAAATAACCTCCAATCCAAATTTTATTAAAAAAAGACTTATGGGAAGTGGCCAGGCTCCCATAAGAACATAAGAAAACCATTACTGGTTCAGACCAATGGCACATTCTGTGCTCCCAGTGGCTCACCAGGATCCTAAGTGCTTGTGATTCCCAGCAACCAGTATTCAGAGATAGACTGCTTCTGATGCTGGAGGCAGTACACAACCATTATGACTAGTAGCTGTTGATAGCCTTAACCTCCCTGAATATGTCAAACTCTGCTTTAAAGCCTAACAGTCCAGTGGCCACCACAGCAACTCAAGGGAAACAGCCCCTAGGTCTGTTTGTGAAATACTTTTAAAACCTTAAATGCATTTGCATCATGACCAGTTGCAGATCTTGTTAAAAGCAAGCAAAAATAGTCAGAAAGAGGTGGGTGGAGGGGAGGAAGCAAATGGTTCATCACTGGACGTTAAAACAAGGAAAGAAAAAATTGTTCAAACGAGTAGCTGGCACATCCCGTGTTGTAAACATCTTTGAAAACATGAAGGGACGCATCCAACTAAGTTACACTCAGGGCAAACCCACTGAAACTAATGGAGCTATGTAAGTCATGTCCATTATTTTCAATGAGACTATTTTGCATAGACTAGCATTTGATAAAACCGTATTTTTTATTTTAAAAAATGTCAGGTGTGATGCAAAGATCAGAATAAATGAATATTTGCTCCATGTTAAAAATCCATTATATATTTGTTTTAAAATTAAATTACCAAAAAAAGTGAAGATGACTAAAAATGGTCAATCTCCAGCGTCCATCTCTTTCTCATGTAATCTTTAATGGCCCACTTCAGAGAGGTTTTTTTAATGCTGTTCATTATTGGCTACATGCTATTTGACAAACTATGCAGGGCTACCTTTTACAGAGTGCAAAGTTTGCAAGGAACTGAAAATCACAAGCACATTTTTGAAGCTCAGTTAGGGCAGCAACTCTCTAATTACAATTTGATTAGTAAGAAGGCAAAGAATAGTTACCTTTCAGAATCACCACCGACTGCCTCTCCTGCTCTCTGCAGAAAGGAAGAGGAGAAAAGAAGAAGAAGAGAGTGACGTTTAGCATTTCGGGTTAACTGAGAAGAATGAAAGAGTTCCCGAATATGATCAAAGTTACATTATCTCCAAGAAAACAAGGAAGCAGAACAAACCCCAAACCACCACCACGGCTGTTCTAACAGGAAGGAAGCTGAAAAGTTGCACCCACTCTGAACAATGATTTTACACGAAAAATGAAATACTGACCGCATAATGTAGAATAACCAGAGATGTAATGGAAATGCTTTGGGGACCGTTTCATTTTCGTTTTTAATCTGGTATAGATAATTTTCAATAAATTCAGCAAAAGGTCGATCTGTACACTGGCTCTCTTACAATTTTTAGTAGATACACATACTAGGTTTGTGTGTGTGTACACACACACACACACACACACACACACACACACACAATGGCAGATTATACCTCCAGGGGTTGGGGAGCATTTCTTGTCAGGGAAATGGTACTATGGAGAAGGATTAACCTTCCCAGTATCACAATTTTGGTCTAAAAGAGATTCTTAATCTCAGTGTTGATCCTCGTGGTCCCTTCCAACTCTATGACTATGAATCTGGCCCTCTTCTTCCCACAGTCCCTCCTATTATTATTATTAATTACACACACACACATTTTGTCTAGTTTGGCCCTAAAACTGGCTTTTGTTTGCCACCTGGTTGTCTGTCTGTGATCTTGTCCAGACACTACCTGAGATGCTTTTGGCATCACGGAATGCTCAGGATCATTCTCATTGCTATAGGGAAGGGACTACCGTAATTAGGAGAAGGCTTAAAAACTGAGTAGTGGACATTCAAAGAACCCTAGATGTGGATGTGTGTCGCCATCAACTCAAGGAATTCACCCAACCATGTGGCCTCTATGAACAATGCAATGTGAATGTGAATGTGCACTCAGGTGCAAGTTTGCATCTGTATCGGACATATGTCATTGCTTCCATGGACCAGTCTCCCTTGCTAGAGGAAGTTAGTTAGAGTAGCCAACTTTGGAACAGGTAAGCAGAGGAAACTGTGTCGGTAAGAGTCTTCTGGGAGGAAAACAATTTGTAAAACATTTTAGGTGTCCACAGACAATGTAAAAAGTGTGGGGTGTTTGTTTTTCAAATTAGGAAAATGTTTTCCCCTGTCCCTTTCAAAGTTAAGCATGCAGGAAATGATGTAGATTTTGAAGCCAGTCAAACAGCTTGAAAGCCCAGGCAGACATGCTCTAAAAATTGTCATACCATTTGTCTATTTGCAAACACTGGGGAAATGTGTGAACCATTTTAAAACTGCACCCTGGGACTTTTGCAAGTCAGCCGTTAGCAGTCACAACAGTGAATGGTAAGGCGCTTTGTCCCCCCGCCCCAAGATATGTATTCAATATCGCAAGATTCTCGTGTGTAATAGCTGTTGCAGTTAGTTAATGTTGAGTGGGGCATATGGCTGAGAAGCATTGTGCACAATCCTGGAAATATTTCTGGAATTATGCAAGGGACCTTCTGATGTCTTCCCTGCAGTAATACAGTGGAGGGGGAGCTCAGCTCTGGGTTGCCATCTGCTGGAGCACCAGATAGCTTATGGACCCTTCTTGCTCTGGCAAGTGAACAAAGTGCTAATTGAGGCTTTCAATTTTGCAATGAGAAAAACCAGTGCACAGTAAGGCAGAGAAGGAGGGAAATAATCAAGCAGAGGGTCAATACATCTTTCCTTCCCCCACCCCATGGAGTTCCCCCTTCATATTTGCAGTTTAAACAGTGACTTTTTCACAAGATTGCTGGCATTCCCACCTAAAAGCTAAAAGCTGCATTTCTGCTGGCTGAGTATCTTTTGTTAAAAGCTCAGTGTGTTTTACAAGTCAAACCTCTGTAACCAGGAAATGATGCATATAATCGAAGTTATGCAGATTCTAAGAAACTTGAGTATTGTTCTATGCACCACTGCTTTTTGATGTGTACACGTGTGTGTGTATATAAAATAATAATGGATCAGTACAGGTGTCTGTTTTTTGGACTCTCCTTGGGTTTTGTGCTGCAGGACTGCCAAGGCCCCTGACGCTCAAAATGTGCTACCACACCACTAGCAAGTAGAAGTTTAGTGCCCCTGTAGCATGAGACAAATGGTTAACCACTTTGAGCTTGCTGAGGAAAGGCAGGGTTTCAAATATTCATGTGGGTTCCGTTTAAGAGCGGCAAGCAAAACAGATTGTAAGCAAGCTTCCCCCCGCCACAAAGTATATTAGATATGTTTATTGCCTGAATGTAAAATCGTGTAAACATCAACATCACATTCCCTTTTTTATTTCTTGCCGCTCGGCAGTCAGCAACAGAGCACATGCTCAGAATGCAGAAAGTCAGGGGCAGACTTTGGTAATATGGCACCCTGAGCGAGGACAAAATTTGGCTCCCTTTCTAAATATTTCTCATTTTCACGGTAATTCCTTTTGGTACAGTTGCTTTTTAATGGATGTTCTCAGTAGGTGCACACAAACACACATCCACACACACCCCTCTCCAGATACAATGACATACAATTTGTACTGCAAAAAATACAAAAGCATAAATAAACTGCAATGAATTAAAAGCTCTCTGAATATTAACATTCAGGAATGCTTTTATATCTAAAGATAATTATTATTTTAAAAGTTTACTTAACTCACAATTCAACCACACATCAGTTGCTCCATTTGCCATTTCAATAGCACCATTCACGAAACGTTTACATAGCCATTACTCACAGCCATGCTAGAAATAGAATATGCCACTGGACTTGCCACAAATGTTCTCCAGTTTTCCTTATTTATAGGTTTATCCAAAGATTTATGAATTTATAAAAAAGGGTGATCACAGCTACACTCAATAAATACAAAACTGGGATCTGAATCCTTTGGGGATTGAGAATATTTAGAATATATATATATATACACACACACAATTTTTTAAAGGCTAGATTTAACCTTGTTTTAAACATTTCATTAATTGTATTTCTTTCCATTTCCCTATTCTTCCTTGCTCTTCTACACAATCACCAACTCTTAGGCTTGATCATGTGGAAGTACCAAGCCCCCATTTCACAACAGGTTGGGTGGTGACCCACTGGATATCATGGGTTGTGAAGACCACAATTTCAATTCCACTACCTTTTTTTCTTTTTGAAAACTTGAAATGATTCCTGCTGCTGAACAAAAGAGTCTGCAGAGACTCCTCACTGGGACACTCCAAGAAGTGAAACTAAAGAGATAAAAGATGATTGCACCACAAATGTCTGCCCTGCTCAAACAAGCTCTTCTTAAAAATAGCTTGTATCATAGGGGTTAACCAAAGTCTGTCTTTCTTTTTGGTAGCACAACAGCTCTGGGCAAGAAGCTTGTCTTGTTCTGAGCCAACACACACTCGTTCAAATTGTTATTCAATTTTTAGTTCAGGGTGGGATCAGTTTGCAGGTACAATGGGTTAATGCTAGGCACCAGAGATTCAGTAACTTTAATAACTTCAATGGCTGTGCTGTGCTCCATGGAGACTGGATCCGCCACCTTCCTTGGCACACCCCCCCCCCACGCCGCCTTTACTGCAGCCAGGAGGGGGAATGATGAAGCAGGACATCTTGATGAAGAGCACTCCAACTTGTAACATTTCTTTCTTACATAAACCCACATTTATACCACATAGAACAATGCTCTCTATCCATGTGAAATTTCCCAATGCTTTCCACCTTTGTGTGATCCTAACACAAGACACCATAGGTTATACGCAAGCCAACCTCGTACACCAATGGGGCTGTATTTGGGTCTTGAAAACAACAGGGTTTGGTAAAACAAGCCTTATGAGGAGTGGTTGAGGGAGCTGTGTGTGTTTAACCTGGGGAAGAGAAGACTGAGAGGTGATATGATAGCTGTTTTCAAATATCTGAATGGAAGATGGAGCACAAGCTTGTTTTCTGCTGCTCTGGAGGGTAGGACTAGAACTAATGGATTAAAATCACAAGATGGGAGATTCTGACTGAATGTTAGGAAGAATGTTTCTGATAGCAAGAGCTGTTTGACTGTGAAATGGACTCCAGAAGGTGGTGGTAGTGGTGGACTTGAAATGAAGAGGATCTCAAATTTGCACCTTGAAACCAACAGGTTTGTGTTTGTTTATGACTGACATTTTTAAATATTTCACTTCTTTTTTTAGCACACACAAAAGTTAAAAGGAAGGGGGGTACACATCTGATACTGGTCATCAGATTTAATTACTCTGCAATGGAAGCTATGTTGTAGTGGTGATAAATATCAATTTAGCCTGATTACTAATATGTTATTTAACAAAATCTATGAAATTGATATTTAATTAATGAAGGGTTGACACAGAAAACCCCACTTAGCTTGAGGAGTACTTCATCACTCAAGTAGTGCTGCTGAATCCAAAGGAATGGCAAGCACCACCGTCCTTCAAGATTTCTACACCAAGGCCCTTAATTATAATCATTTTTTGACATTACCTCCTGATATCATATTAATGGGCTGACGACACAGAGCACTTCATGTATTGCAGCCATTAATTTGCAATTCACGAGCTGTTTTAATTTGGAGGCATCTGCCGGAGAGACAGTCAAAATGTCTATACAAAACGAACAGCCTCTGCTAAAGTGTTTAGCAAGCTGAGGGTGAAAATAGATGCATATAAGATAATTAGTAAGAGCACCTCTCTGGATTCAAGCAGCTTTGAAGGTCTCATCCCATGTGGTGTTCCTGGCTGAGTAACAGGTTGCATTCTTTAGTCCAGGCATTAATACATTTAATCTCAATACAGTGCATCTTGCAAAACCAGATTGTGAAAATCACAATTTAGTACCCAAACTATGGTTTCAGTTTGGACTATAACTTTGAGCAGGAACAGATGTGGAACATATTGCCTGGTGGGCCACCCTGTGATGAATGGGAGCTTAAAATCCTGCTTCTGTGGATAACTGGCAGATATAGCCAATGCAAAATTGAATCAAACTTACTCCACTCATCATAAAGCGATGATAGCTGATCGGCAAGTGGGTGTTTGGGGAAAGTGAAATTGGACCCCATGGTGGGCCAAGATCGGCCCAAGAGCCAGTGGCTCCCCACTCCCTGACCTCCTCCTCAACTCCCTAGTCATCTGCTGGGTCATTGTTTACAGCTGAGTCTTCTGGGACATCTCCCTCCTCCCAAGCAGACACACCTGCTTTAAGAGACATCTGGTGTGAAGGCCTTCAGACCGCCAAGTGAGTGTTTCTGCGCACACTGGGATTTTGCACCTTTACCCCTCTGCCAGCCTTGTGGGAGAATCAAAGGTTGAGGCAGGGATCAGAGCATGCTTGAGCGGTTATCAGGGGCCCAGGAAATACATCCAAAAGACTAGGAACTTCTAGAGCCTTGCCCAACCCTCTGGAGCAGATCTGGGGAGAGTGCATGATGTGTGCAGACTTTGGGGAGGGAGTCCAGTGGTGCAAGTGGAAATCCTTGTGTTGAATGCCCCCCACAAGGTAAATTTCAGAGCCTTGAGTGAGGGGAAATTGGGGCAGAGGTGATTGAGTAATGAAGAAGGGGTGCTTGCTTCTGAGAGTCCCCCCCCCCACCTTCCAGTGATGACACCCCTGCGAGATTAGCAGTTTAAAGCAGAGAGGGTGAAAGAGGCAGCTCGGCAGCAGGCTTTGCAAACCATTCTGGATCCCTGGGAAAACAGGGAGAAAATTTAACCAGCACTCTGCATTTTCTTCTCAATCTCAAAGATAACTGCGTGATTGTAAATGCACGCATATTAGATCAGATTACTTTTGTAACGATGAGAAGGGATTTCCATGAAACTCTGACAGTCAGACATTGCAATCTGATAAAATAGGATTATCCGCTGCTGCCTCATAGCAATTTCACTGTGAAAAGAAAAGGGAAGGGGTGGGGAGAGAAACCCTATCTGGTTCAGATAATATACTCAGCAATGTTTCACCCCCCCCCCAAAGCAATATACAGTATGGATTTCTTTCTTTTTTAAAAAAAGGGAAGCTGAATTCTGGAAAGACAGAGGTATTATGCACCCCAAGTTCTTATGTCTGGGAGTTCTCTGGATGGGGTTGCACTCCCATGATGTGGCCAGATGTGGCTTTTGGACTTACTTTAATTTCTCCTTCACCCCTAGTCAGCACTGAAGGCTAATCAAGAATACAGGCACACACCAGAGCTCAAGAAGACCTTGTTGCTCAAGCAAGGCTCAACTAGAACAGGGAGTTCCTGTCCAAGAGGATCCAATGGCCAGCCTGGCAGACAGAGTCAGTCCAGGGCTCAAAGATACTTCCCTAAGAAGATGCCACCTGCAGTTCAGTGAGAGCTGTTCAACAGTGGAACAGACTCAAGGTGGTGGACTCTCTTTCCTTGGAAGTTTTTAAGCAGAGGTTGGATGGCCACCTAGTTGAAAGTCCTGCATTGCAGGGGGTTGGACTAGATATCTGGGGTCCCTTTCAACTCTACAATCCTGTGATTGTATTATTCGAATTCTGGGACCCATATTATCAAGGGACATGCAAATTAAATCAAGAGGTCTGAACTTGGCCCAGAAGCATATGGGCAACCATTGCAATTGGTTAGGAACTGGAGCTATATGCTGGTAGTATGACCTCACGAATTAGCCACCACATTTTGCACCAACTGGAGGCTTCCAGCCTAGGTCCGACATACAGCACGGATGGGGATCCTGTAGCTGAACAACATTTGGAGGGCCACAGTTTCCCCATCCATGTTCTACAGAAAATACACAAAAATGATTCACTTTGTATTCATTACTCAGATTGTTGTGCGATCAGTTTAACCTGCCAGTTGCCCCCCTTCTGCTTGCCTAACAAATGAATCAACAGCTTTTTCTCATCTTGTTCTCTGAAACTACGGTGCGAACGATCACTTGTTCAATTTCACTCACATCAATTTGCTGCCTATGAGACTCCTGACATGTTGAAACTTTCAAAGCTAACCTCTGCTTTAAAATCCATTGGCTTCCTGGGAAGAAAATGTGTCAAGGAAATGCTTTCTAATGTTATGAGAGAATGGATTTTTGCCTTATTTGATGGGGGAGTGGGGGGAACCCTGGCTTCTTATTCACCAGCACAATCTACTCAGCTTTGCTGTCCTAATTTTCATACCCATAGTGCTAATACAAAACCTTGGTGTTTATCTAGTCCTAAATGAATAGAACCAAATTTAAGTGATACATCCCAACTGGCCAATTCTGTAGCGAATTCTCCTTTTGAAGTTCATTTAGGTCAGTGATAGAGTGTTTGAAATATTCTCCCACTGCTTTCTGAATGTTGCCATTTTCAATATGAGGTCTGCACCCATTTACGCTTTTATCATTCAAAACAATTTTGAATAGCTAACTATCGGCTCCCTCTCACTTACACACACACACACACACACACACACAGCAATTCATGCAGCCAGGAATGATTTGAATATTCCTGACAGGCACTGCAACCCATCATCATCAAGAAAGATGCTTGTTCAATACTATGGGTGCTCCATGTAAGAATTTGTGGTACTCTATCTATTAGAGCTAGGTGCTGACCAGCATCATTAATCTTCCAACTTTGCTGCTTTACCTTGGAAGGGTTGAAGGATTTCTCCTGGGAGAGATTCTGCTGTGGCTGTACCAGCCTCCATTTTTCTTAATTATTCCTCTTGTCATGTCTCTAATACATCTAAGAGGACAGAGGCAAATGTCCAGTCTCCTTTGCAGAGCAGAAATGTGTCTGGAATATGTTTCTCATCAGCAAGGTGTTATCACACAAACGTTACAGGTCATGTCATTATCTTCTGGCTTAACATTCAATAGGGTTTCCGAGTTCAAGCCGGGACTCTTGATCATTTTGCATGTGAATCAACACAAAATCCACCAAGGTCACACAAACACACTCTCCTTCTCTCTCTCCTCCCAACCGCCTCCCTGAGGTGTGCTGCCTGTGTGATTCAAAAACTGTCTAGGGATCAAAGGACATGGATAATCTTTGCTTGGGAGCTGACACCTTTGATATACATGCTTTTTAATTCTGCTTGCATACAACAACACTCGCAACAACCTCCTGTGGAGAAATCTATTGCTTCAACTCTGGCACCAGACTATGGTATAAATGATTGTGGGAAGTCAGTGCAGTGCAGTGCATAGAAATATAAGCATAATTAAAATAGTGCAATCAACAATCAAGCTGGCATCATTGCAGAAATGCTGCAAAGACCATGTTTTGATGTTGAACCGCAAGGGTGAGCCAAATGATTTCTATTGACAGCACACACTTTTTAGGTAATCTGTCAAGGGTGCATGCTGACTATGGGTAGAGCCAAAGTCAGTGGTGGGCAAGATTGCAGCAAAATGTGGGTGTGCCCACTCTACCCCTCCTTTCTGCCCAACAGGCTGCTATTTCTGATAGTTGCTTGTATAACCAAAGAAGTACAACCCCATGCACAAAAAAGAGATGTTAACCAACTTTGAGGGAACCCTGAGATTTGCAGAAATAACACAAAATCTTTGGAAACAAAATGCAAAGGAAGAATCCCTTACCGCCTTCAAAAAAACAACAGCTGAATGAGAACTAGGTTTGGTTAATGGCTAGAGAATGCTGACTGTTGATGGGAGGGTAACATGGACAATATTTTTCCTTTTATTTAACAAAATGTAGTGACCACATGGTTGTTAGAAAAGTGTAAGAAACACATGAAATAAAACAATGAAATTACCAATAAAAACAGGAATTTAAAACATTCAAAAGATGACTGAAATCAACAGTAGCTAAAAAGGAATAAAACTCATGCAACTTCTACATGTTTGGGTAGGCTTGTCTAAACAAAAATGTTTTAAGCAAGCATCTGGCTGATATCAATAGGCAGGCAGTACCAAAGTCTGCCAAACTAAAAGATCAATCCCTTAGAACTGTGGAATGAGTATTATGTGGCACCTGTAACTGTAAATAAAATCCTGAGCTCCACATAAATTAGGGGTCAGCAACTGGACAGCCCCTTACAATGGACCACATTCATCCACCCAAGCAGTGTTATCTAGCAGTTTGGCATAAATGAGAGATGTGAATGAGCAGTGGAGTTGGCAAAGGGCTCTAGGCAGCAGTACACAGAGAGGAGGGTGTGTGTGTGTGTGGCCTTAGTGCGCGAGGGGTGTGTGATTGTGGATGAGCTTACTCCTTGGTGAGAGGTAGAAGCAGCTGGGTGGTGAAGATATGTAAATCAACCTGTTTTTTCTCCAAGCTGCATCTATGGTGAAAGGATGAATGCAATTCATGAATGCATAGCCTGTGTGCAAACAACCAAAACAGAGTATTTTACATCAGATCAAACATTCCTTGTCCACCTTGCTTCTCTTGGAGGAGCCAGAAGATCTGGTCAGGTCGTCCTGCTTGTGAAAAGCATGAACTTTGCCACAGCTCTACTTGGTTTCTAGGAGCAGAGCCTATTATTTGGGTGTGGTGGGTGACCACCAGTGAACCAGCCCCTGTGGCTGCTCTTCTGGAGTGTGACAAGGCTGAGAGCTTTCTCTGTGGGTGATTGGTTGTGAATGGGCTTGCTCACAGGTGAGAGGTTCGAGGATTAAGGAAGGATTGCATGTGTGTGAGAGATGTGAGTTAACCCAACTTTAAGAGAGAGGTAGAATGCTAGAGAGCCTCGTCAGTGGTGGGATCACAAATGCAACTCACAAATTCATATCCAGTGTGATTAGTGGGTACTGGGTTTTTCCTTTACTGTACTTCTGTTGTATCTTCATTTTGTGTTAATACACTCCTCCTCACTTTGGGGCCTCGGGGCCAAAAAGCGGTATGTAAACAAACCAGAGAACAACATAGCTACACAAGCCTTTTCTGCAAGCAGTCTCCAGCAAAACTAGTTGCCGACCAGGGATATAAATGCTTCCACAACATCAATAACACATCCTTGCCCAAGGAAGAGAAAAGATTTGACTGTCTCAAGTGGTTACACTAATGCTTGCTGACAAGGTGTAAGCTGGCTACGAATATTAAATTCTAGGGCAAAGCTTTCATTTTAGGAAAAGGACAAAAAGAAAAAAGAAAAAAGAAAAAAGAAAAAAAAAAGAAACGCGACCAAGCGAGCCCTGCAACAAAATACTCCATTGTGAGAGCCTGCTTTGCAGGATTCCTGCTACTTCATTCCATTCCCACCTTCCACCCCCACAGCTATCAGCCACCATTCCATGGCCACGGAGCATGCTCACTGCCCATTCAGTAGTAGGGAAGGAAGAAGACATCTTTCCCTATTCTGCCCTGTATCTGTCACATGCAGCACTGTTTCTGTCCTACTAGAGTTCATCTTCCACCCAAAATGGCATTATTTGTGTCATTAATCACTGTGACAATATTTATGTTATTAATTGCAAAAAATATGTAAATTACATAACCTACATTGTCACTACATTGCCCCATCCCATTTAGTTCAATGCAGAGAAAATGCCATGCAAATGGAAAGAAAGAGTAATCAATTATGCTTCATTTGGAGACTGAAAGTAGCAAAATACCAATTGTATTTGTTGGATTGATTTACATTTCAGATATGAAACCAATAATCAGTTTTGGATTTTCAACTCCCATTTCTGTTTTCGATGGAATTCTCTGACATCCCTATTCAGTAGTTTGGGGGTCCTAAATGTCTTACATGTTTTTTGTGGCATCAGCTTTTGTGCTGTAGAGTCCACTTCAGTATGTATGTGCTTGTTTCTTTTCAAAGGTGGCAATGAAAACTTCAGCCATGAATACTGTAACTTTTTTATAATAGTACAATATTAAAATATGAATGAAACACCCTGATATTCTTCTAAATGATGGTGGACTGGAAGCAAAACCATTCCAGTAAAACAGCCTTTGAAGAGAGGAGCCTCATCACTCAGTTCTGCCTCTGGCCTATAATTTATTCATATTTAGAGGCTAAACGATGTTCTTCTCATCGGCCTCTCCATTCTCACATTATTAATTTTAGACATTGACAAATATGTCCCATTTGGGTGGTTTAACTCTCTCCACTCCCTGTGTCCAATAATGAAGCAGTTTATTTTTTAGAATTTCCTATTGGGTCTACAAAAAAAGGAGGAGGACTGCTGTAAACTTGGCCCCAGCTAGTATGGCCTGGCCCAGGGTCAGAACAGGTGAGAACTGAGCAATAACTAAAGGACCATAGGTTCCCTATCCCAGTCCTAAAGTTGTATGTGAGTTGGCCAGCAAGGATGGGGAAGGCATAAAGGGATGGAAGAAAAGGTGGGAATACAAGTTCTTTGTCCAGCTCCCAAGCTCACTGCACAGCAAATGTGCACACCCATTTCAGCAAGAGCACAGAGGAAGGCTACGATCATTCCCTTTCTTCCCCCAAAACTAAACCAGAGACTAAATTCTTTCTCTTGCTGTGTCTGAGTACAGCTTTATCAAATCTTAAAATTCAATCACATACATTTCAGGTCATATTACAGCCGTAATTTATGGGCCTACATTCTGTTCAAAATTTAATATTCCAGTAGCTTATGAACAAAACCCAGTCGTCCAAAAATAGACTGACATATTATCTTCGTCAGAATCAAATGAAATTCATTAATGTGATCAATAACGGAGGACGAAGAAGAGCGAGAAAAGTACACATATGCCACCGGAGATAATACCATGGTGTCCTGTCGGGCTATATGACATTTTCTGGTGAACCACCTACTACTGGTCTAGGCCAACCTTGGTCTGATCCAGCAAGGAACTTGTTATATTCAGAAGCTTAGTCAGTTTAACACATAAAACAAATAAGCAAGAATGTATACTCAGGGTCACTTAACACACATTCATTGTCAGACCCTCCAAGGGTCCTTATTTTCCAGGGACGTCCCTGATTTAGAGAAGCTGTCTCAGTTTCTGATTTGATCCTAGAATGTCCCACTTTTTCTTAGAATGTCCCTATTTTCATTGGGGAAATGTTGGAAGGTGCGAAGTTATCTGACCCCCAATGTTTTATTATGTTTATATATATGTTGACAGCTGCCCAGAGTGGCTGGGGCAACCAAGGTATAAATAGTAAAATTATCGCTATGGAATGGGACATCCCTATTTTCACTGGAGAAATTTTGGAGGGTATGCATTGTTCCTTAACTGCAAAGACAGCCTTTCTGAGAATGCATTCTAAGGCGCCATCCACACTGCACATTTAAAGCAGTATCATACCACTTTAAACAGTCTTGCTTTTCCCCAAAGAATCCTGAGACTTATAGTTTGTTGAGCATGCTGAGAATTGTTAGGATGCCCTGTTTCCCCCACAGAGCTGTAATCCCCAGAGTTCCCTGGGAAGAGGAATTCATTGTTAAACCATTGGCTATTGACTATGCCAGCTGAAGAAACACCTGAAGAGCCACAGGTTCCCTGTACCTGCTCAAAGGGTAGGCATTGCAAATTTTTGCAAGCTGTTCTGGGAGCCTTTTTGGCTAAAGAGTGGGCAAGAAGATAGATGACAGACAGACAGACAGACAGACAGAGGATGCAAACCTCTACATGCTTACAGAAGAGACATGTGCCAGGTTTTACAGCAATGCAAAAATACAGGACTGCACTGTAATGCTCCCAGTACAGCTGGCCCTAACTGGAAACTTTCTTGCTTACAATTAATCTAAATACAGGAAGTGAATTATACCCTGCCATCTCTGAGGATGCCCTTCCTGTGCAAGATTGGGAGCATGCATTAGAATGATGGACAAATGTCCATCTGCGCCATTGTTTAGAAAAAATAAATCCACCCCTTGGCTGGTCAAATTAGCAGCTTTCGCAGGAAAGCTGTACTCTCTGAAAGGGTTTAATAGAT
This sequence comes from Podarcis erhardii, assembly GCF_964252035.2. Classification (NCBI taxonomy): domain Eukaryota; kingdom Metazoa; phylum Chordata; class Lepidosauria; order Squamata; family Lacertidae; genus Podarcis; species Podarcis erhardii. Next base: position 21,120,173 of record NC_138504.1, read on the forward strand.
GCTCTTGAGACTTCAGCAGGGCTTAGTCAAGAAGGTGTGTGGGGTTGGGGTGGTGGTGGTTTTTTACTCTGCAATGAAGGAAACACTGCCTTCGTAACATCAAAATGCATTTTGTACTTCAATAACCCTTTAATTTTCATTATGGAGATAAGGGATATTAGCTGTTAGAGAGAGTGCAATAAATAAGATTATTATCTTACATTTGTAATGATAAATGGAACCTAAGGTACAGTAAACAAAGATTAGGCGACATGAAATTCTATAGAGACAGCATGGTGTAATGGTCAGAGCATCAGACTAGGCATGGGAAAGACCCAGATTCAAATCCCCACTCGGCCATGAATCCCATTAGCCTTTGGCCATTCACTTAATCAGCCCAACCCACCTCACAGGGTTGCTCTGAGGATACAGTGGAAGAGGGGCCTCCTTGGGACAGAATGAAATAAACATATCTACTGTGCATTGTGCATAAACATATCTAAACTGCATTTTGCAGTTTGTCAGTTTGCCTGTTTGTCCTCTATAGGTTTGGCTTCCTCTCAAGGTATCTTCACCAAACTCAGCACACAAGTTTTCCAAGGTGGAGGCATCAGTTTTCCCTGATGTTTGGACATCAGCTGCCATTTTGAAACAAAATGGTAGACCAAAATGTGACTTTGGTGTGACTTCACCCGATTTTTGGTGCAACAGGTGAAAACTCACAAATTACACAGTCCATTTAAAAATTACATATTTTGATTTTTAAAAGCTCCTAGGCAGTGCTGGCCATGAATAAGGAAAAAATAAATATCACAACCGTCATGAGCTCAGCTGTCTACTCAACAGGTGGAATAAACAGTGCTTGTAAATATGGTAGCAGTGACATTCGATTTTTTGAAATTTATTACAGTTGCTGGAGGGGTTTATTCTACACCAGGGGTGGATACCTTTTAAAGCTTGAAGGCCATATTTTCGCATGGTGAAACCTCTGAGGGCCACCTGCCATGGTAGGCATTAAGACAGAGACAAAAGGGAGGGAAGGAACAGATGTGGTTCTTTGCACATGTTTGTACAGTAAGGCTATCTCTCTATATCTATCTATCTATCCATCTCTATCTATCTATCTATCTATCTATCTATCTATCTATCTATCATCTATCTATCTATCATCTATCTATCTATCTATCATCTATCTATTCCATGCCAACGTCAAACACCCAACCACCCAGGCAAGCAAGAAGGATAATCACAATCAGTGGTATTTTTCCAGAAAAAGAGGTGCTAGAACTTACCCTGAACTTTGTTCTTTTATAATGGCAATGTGCCTACCTGAGAGGTGCCAGAACTGAGTTCTAGTGAGTCCTGGCAGAAAAAAGGACACATTTCATCCAGGCAAAAGCCCCTGACGAGGGCACGGTGTGGGGCTGGTGAAAGGTGTAGTTGGGGGTTGGGGAATGGAAAGAGTTAGATGGAGTCACATTCAACTCCTGAGTCTGAGGTTCCCCATGCCTCTTCTACATCCTAATAGACTGAGAAATCTGCCTCCTTCATACTCCAGAGCATGGAGTTTTGCCATCTAGCCACAAGAATAGAATCAAAATATTAATGATGAATGAGTTTTTATCTATATCTGACTGTTTGTCTATAACAGAAGTCTGTGTGTCTGCCCACCTATCTCTGCCTGCCTATCCACTACAACCTGAAACTTCATTACAACCAATCCCCTTGGCTTTCACAGTGGCAAGACTGAAGCTTGGTTTTAATTTAATTGGGCAATGAGCTTCATGAGGTTAAATAGACCTTTTGATATCAGATCTGAGCAGAAGGCTTTTGATCTGTAAATCACAGAAGGCCTCAGCTTATGTTTGTAGTTAATTGCACTAATGTGAAAGGAGCCCCTGCCTATTGAAATTTGCCTTGCGAGATTAGGAGATCAAGGAGATCCACATCAGATTTCAAACCTGCTTCTTTTCTCAGATGGTGAAGGGCTGTGATTCTCTACAAGATGCTGTAACTCAAACAGTTGTGTTTATGATGCAAATGCAAGGAAAGGTTCCGGGAACAACGAAATCTCTACAAATTCTCTGCAAACTCTACAAGTTTCAACCGTTACATTCATTATGCAAAAGTAAAGGTTTACACACACAGACACACACACACACACACACACACACCCCTTTCCCATGGACCTTAGGGAGGAGGGTAAACAACAATAACAACAGTAGCAATAATAATAATGGAAGTCCCTGATCATCTGAATGGGGTCTAGGATATTAGCTGGAACAGCAATGCTTATGGTGAGGTAGGCTTCTGGGAGGCTGTTTTCCCAGTCATGCATCTCTGGTTCTCCAACACGGCATGCAGAGTATCAAGATAAGCGATTTATTGAGCTACCGATGTAAAGTGGTCCCATCTTCATCACTGATGCTGTTGTACTCTATTCACTTTTTCCACACACCACACAAAAACATTTCTATTTCTTTTCCAAGCTTTGAAAATTAGAGATCCTTCATCCTAAGCATTTCCCCCTTTCGCCCAGCAGCAATTTCAATGCCAGAAGGCTTAACTTATCTCTCGAGTTCAGTAAGCTGACGCTAAACCCATCATAAGATACAACAGAGACGTGCAGAATTTTGTGTGTGTGCTAGGCTAAAAATAAAAAGCTGCCTCTGAGGTTATTTTGTTTCTCCCCCCACTAGTGGATAGTGGGGAGGGAGAAGAAGGAATGTTGCTTCCAGCAACAAACATTTTGCAATTCTTAAATTCTGTGCTGGGGAAGAAGAAAAACAGAAAAGGAGCAAAAGGAAGACAGAAAGTGAACAACAGGGCAAAGGTGGTGTTGGTGGTAGAGAGGTAGGGGAGAAAAGAAAAGGTAAACTCAGACAAAGCACATGTTTTGTTGCTTTGATTCTATATCAGGAGCACGGTACAAATAACTTTTAAAAATGTGTTTGATGGGTGCATACTAGCAGTGATTTGGGACTGAAGTCTGACAAGTGTCCCAAATCTCCACTGGCACAAGAAAAGAGTTGTTCACACACTGTGTGGGAATGCCCTCACCCCCAACCCCAGGGTGGGCACAAAATGCGTGCAGGATAGCTCAGAGCAGGAGTCTCTTAAGCTCAAGGTCTTGGGTTCAAGCCCTGTGTTGGGCAAAAGATTCCTGCATTGCAGGGTGTTGGACTAGATGACCCTCGTGGTCCCTTCCAACTCAACAACACTAAGCCTGGAAGGGAGGCACAAGTTTCCAAGAAAGGGCAAGAAGTGAGTAAGGGGTGGGCAAACCTGTCCATTTCACTTCCTCCTTTCCTCAATCTTCCTCGGAATTTCCATTATCAGTCTGCAACCTTTTTTTTAAAGCCTTCATGAAAAGTTGCCAGTATTTTAGTGCTGATTTGTTCTAATATCCATACCCTTTAATGCAATTTTGTGTAATATCCCCTATTTTTGCCAAGCAATGATCCCTAATACGATGCATTTCCCTGCATGTCGCTTGGTGGGAGGATGATGTTGCGTGGCTATTCACGCCCCCTCCCACAGATGGAGTAAATAAAGACACCGGACACCAGAATTTAGGTTAATGGGCGAAAAATGGCCACAACTTTATTGATTACAGGTGAGAGCGGTATTGGCTTTAGGCATTGGCTCTAACAGACTATCCGGACTAACCGGGAAGGGTTAAACACCAGCAGGGGGAGCCCCTGAGATGTACATCCCTGGGCGTTCCCCAAGGGGTTACCGCTCGGGAGCGCGCTTTAGGCCCTAGCCTCCGTAGGTTTCGGACGAGGCGACGCCCCTCGGAGTCCTTTAACGAACTACCCTTCATGAATTTGGGGGAGGTGATGGCCTTCCTCCCCCCCGATCTCATTTGCATGACAATACCCCTGCCAATGCCTAACCGCCAAAACACGGAAGTTGTGACATTTGCTACAAGGTAGGCGAAAAAACCAAATGGTTTCAAATAGGAGCCAATTAACCAGATGGAAAAATTCCTATCAGTCCCCTTGCGGCGACCAGCCGAAGCCCATAGCAAAGTCCTGCGAAAACCTAAAGGGCGGGTGGGCGGGAGACCGAATCTGCTGCTCCCAGGGAGGAAAAGGGGCGAGCCAGGGCTGCCCCGACCTTAAGTGGACCTTACTTGACCCCGCCCCTGCCGCCAGCCGATTGGCTGGCGCTGCAGGCTATGAATAATAAGGGAGATCCCAGGTCCCGCGGGGCTTGCGTCAGCCCCGCGAGAAAGTAGGCGGGTGTGTGAGCCCGCAACCCCCCCTCCTGAGCTCGGGAGTGGCTTTGTAAAAATGTGAATTTCGAAGGATAGCTGTGCTTTGGTTCGTGCATTATTTTGGAAAGTGTGAATTAAATAGCATCCCCAAAGCAAGCAGAGCCAGGCATTTTTCGGACAGCAGTGGAGGCACATCTGAGGATGTCCACCCATCCTGGCAAAGCACACCTTTAGTTCAAGACCTGCTCCCCCTACCTGGGAAAATGCTTATGTGGGAGCAGTGCCTGTATCTGGGAAGCTGCCCAAGGTTTGAATTATGCCCCTTGCCCTGCAGGGTGATGCTGTGTGGCTTTGTGGGAGATTTACAATTCTGAGCAGTTTTCTAGACCCAGCCTCTGCTGCCAGATAAGCCCATGGTAGCTTCCTACATTCCAAGAATGATGGGTACTGATATTGGTTCTGACTCCATATGTTGAACCTGCAGTTCTGTAGGCTGTAGGTTCCCCACAGGCTCTGCGCAGATCCCCTTCTCAAAATGTGGAAGCTGATTCCAGGCACAGTATGTCAGGTGAGTCCTGAAGTGGCCTGGGGAAGCATGCTATTTCTGGGACATACTATTTCTAGGTTGCAATGTCCTCCGGCTATGTTATGCCTTATCTTGAAAGGTGAGGGCTGGTCTGGCTTGAAGACCGCATGCTATTTCTGGGACATGCTCTATATGAGATGTCCTCAGGCTGTGTACGTACGGCCTTGCCTAGCACCTAGTATAGCACTGGTAATTCTATTGAGTCTAGTATTCCTGAGGACTTTGAAGCATGCACAGGGAGACTTAGGCGCATTGAGAGGTCTTCCTAAGGAACAGAAAACCATCGAATGGAGTGTCCTTGCAGACAGAATGACTGGCTGGCTGAAAACTTGGAGCAGGAAAACTCCATACAGTAACCTCTTGTTGCATGCGCCATCTTCACGTTCCATCAAACCAATTTTATACCACTTCAACAGCCATAACTTCACCCAAATAATCCTGGGGACCGTAATTTGTTAAGGGTGCTGAGTTGTCAGGAGACACCCGCTCCCCACAACAATTCCCTGCACAGACGTACAATTTTCAGAGTTCCCTGGGAGAGAAGAAGCATTGTTAATCCACTCTGAGAACTGTAGCTCTGTCATGATAACAGGGGTGTCTCTTAACAACTCACAACACCCTTAATGAATTCCATGCCCTAGGATCCTTTGAGGGGAGACATGGCAATTCAAAGTGGCATGAATCTGCTTTATACGCATTGTGAAGATGGGGCCTGAGAGTGCATTGCAGCAGGTAGACCTCACTTTATTTGGTGTGGTATTTTACAGTGATGCCTTCCAAAATGAAATTTATTAGTCCTATTTAGGGCAGGATGTAAAACCAAGGGAAACACCCCCCCCCCACAAACCTTCCTAGCAAAGATGGCAAGACCTTTAAATTGCCTTTACGACCTTGTAGTGAAAAGGGTTATGACTCCTGACATTAATATTCCAGTTAGTCCAGTGTTGCACAACAGCATCGAACCTGGGCATCCGGCCAACATTGCATTAGTTAAAGACACCATTTAATGAAGCAAAGTTTGCATCCTTAAAGCAATTTATGAAATTGCTTCACATGTTTTAATTTTAGGTTTCGATTCCACACCACTTCCTAAACATTTATTTTAAAAGATGGTTCTGTGTAATTATCAGTTTTGTATTTTTTTTTTTACTCCAGGTCTAATACATCCAGTAGCTACTTGCATGTAACAAATCTTCCAAACGCATGCTGTGAGGAAGAAATGAAGCAGTAGCATAAATTACGCCGTGTGCGCGAATCTTAATTAAAGCACTTGAAAAGGAATGCACAGCCCTATTTCACTGGCACGCTGGCAGAACTAAGAGCCAAGCAAAAGTTAAGATGGTGGGCCTGGTTGTAGGAATATGGGTCTTTGCATCTAAAAATCACAGAGGAAGGCATGATTTGGATATAAATAGGCAGGGGTGCCAACTTGAATAAAATATGGGGGGGGCAGGTAAGCCCTGCCCCATATAATTGATCACATGACATTGTGCATGCAACATGGCAATGCCCATCAACTTTGGGGAGTCCCAGTCCCCTCAAATATTTTATTGGGAGAAGGCCGAGGCCCCTTGGCCCCTAGGAGTTGGGTCCTATTAAGATAGGGGTGGGGTACTGGATCCCTCCATTAACCACTCCCCCTCTCCCAAGATACACATCTGTAGCAAGGGGGGGGGTGAAGGAGAGAAGCAGTGGGACATGGTTATGCACTCTTAAGAGTTCATCTGCACCATGCATTTAAAGCACTTTCAGTGCACATCTGATGCACAGTCCTGTCCCCCCTGCAAACATTCTCCAATTTTACTCATAGTTTCCAGCCCCAAACTCTGCTAATGCTGGAGGAGTTCACTTATCACTATTAGGCAACCCTCTTCCATGCATTTCTATCCTCCACCCTCAAAACCATGCCTTTCCTCTGCACTCAGCCTTCAGGCTCTACTGATACTGTACGTCTCCAGGGAAGGAAGCCTAACACACTCCAGGGGACTGGCATTTGTGGAGATGCATAGAGGATCCAGCACAGTACAAGAGAGACTACAGAAACACTCTAAAATAATTCAGCAGAAGTCAGCTTCCTCAGCAAGGAAGTGCAAAGAAGGGGGGAAGAGCCTCGCTCCCCCACCCTCAGTCAAGTCCAGCTGAGCAATTAGCCTCTCCCAGGCCATAACTTCAAGAACAGTAGAAGCAGCTGGGAAGGGAGAAGAAAAATTCAGGGGTTTAAAAAATAGTAATTTTAAAAGTTGTGTGTCTTTGTTTCTCAATTTGACCCTTTTTACATTGTTTTTTATGTACTGTGGAATTTTATGCATTGTTACTTGTAGTTATATTTATTGATCATAGTTTAGTAATTATTTTTTGTTAATTGTTAAGAGCGAATTCTTGTTTAATTAGTATTTGCCGATGTTCTGAGAGTTAATTTTGCTGTGTACTATTATAGTCCAATAGATAATTGAATATTACTTTATTTGTTATGTCGTTCTGTTTTAAAGTTTCATTTTATTGTGACTTTTTTTGTATTGAACCAGGTTATTATAAGATGTACTGTCTTTGTTGTGTATTTTGTTGCTGCAAACCGCCTTGTGTATCGCAGTACAGAAAGGCAGTACATAAATTAAAAGTGAAATGAAACCTTTAGTTTGCTCCTCACACCCAGAAAGCATGAGCCAGTGGCAGTCTGAGGAATGCCGCTCTAATGATCCAGAAAACAAATGTTGTATGACTTCACAGTCAATAGGCTTACCTTTCCATGTAGCACAAAATGTGCCAAGAAGCAAGTAAGAAAATAGAAGATCGGGTGGAAGACAGGGGCTGGGGCTTTCTCACCTCCTGAGCTGGGAGGTTGATTTTGCTTTTTACATTGCTATACAGTGGTACCTCAGGTTACATACGCTTCAGGTTACATATGCTTCAGGTTACAGACTCCCCTAACCCAGAAATAGTACCTCAGGTTAAGAACTTTGCTTCAGGATGAGAACAGAAATCGCGCAGCGGCGGCAGTGGGAGGCCCCATTAGCTAAAGTGATGCTTCAGGTTAAGAACAGTTTCAGGTTAAGAACAAACCTCCAGAACGAATTAAGTACGTAACCAGAGGTACCACTGTACATTTAAAGCCCCCAAGGTCTGAATCCACACAGGCCAAAACTTCCTGAGTGCCACTGGCAAAGCAGAATATATGCCAGGTTAGATCAAATAAACCAGAAACACCATGGACACGAATTCAGTCTTGCAATGCTATGTATCTACCTAAATTGCTATTTTAAACTCTCCTCCCCCCCCCCCACCCGGCGCAAGGTAGAAAATATGATTTCCAAAATGCACTCAACAGTTGCTCTTAACCAACTGCTGTAAATTTTATTTCTTCAGTGCTTCCCTCCCATTATGCTATCATCCTGGTTTTGGCTACCAACCGTACATTTCTCACGGCTGCTGTAATGAAAACAGTAATTTCAAGAAATGCCCAACTGTGAAAGAGCCGAGGACAGGTTGAAAAGAAACTCAGCTGGAATACACAGGCTTTTTAGCAAGCATTTCCCCTTAGTAACTGCTGTCAATATAAAATGCCAGACTCTGAGCAACTGCTTTGCTGAAAAACACTTTAGTGCAAGTAGCTGACGTGGTTTCATGGTGGTTCATATTGTCAATTAAAAACCTGTGCTCAAATAAGGATGAATCCAATGTCCTGAAACACAATCCTTTGTTGAACATTTTATAGGAAGATGACCCAAGAACTGGTTGACCTCTGTTATTTATTAAGAAGTATTTATAAACTATCTTTTAACTCAAGGACCTTCCAGAAGTACTTTTCATTGTGCATTCATGATTATTTTTGCTCATGGTGGTATTCGAAGCCGTTTGACGCAATCTGGCTTTCAATAATACCATTTGCGCTTGTAAAAGGTTTGGGCAACGACATACTGCTGCTTAGTTTCCTATTGACGCATGTCCCTGAGCTTCTTGCTGAAAACTCTGTACCTTTTCATGCCACAAAATGTTCTGGGTTATTGTTGTTGTTCAGCGCGGACACTGAGATCCAGCTCCAAGGGCCTTCTGGTGGTTCCCTCACTGCGAAAAGTAAAGTTACAGGGAACCAGGCAGAGGGCCTTCTCAGTAGTTGTGCCTGCCCTGTGGAATGCTGTATAAAATAGCACCGATCTAGGAAAACAGCACTAATGATAATGATGATGAGGATTCTTCATGCTGCTTTTGTCCAGATGGCAATAATGTGATAACTTTAGGGAGACATCACATTTAATAAAGTTGAGTGATGTTTGGATAGTCCAGTAAAAATCCACCACTAATGCACTATTTTGTCGATCACATGTTGCAGATTAAGCCCACAAAAAGGAGTCCTAAATGAGTTTAAAATATAGCTTCCCTCCAAAATATCTGGGAGGCCACTGGATACTGTGGACCTTCTTTGAGAAATGGGTTTCTGGGGGCATGTAAAAAATGTATTGGGGAGCTGCTAGATCCATCCAATTTCCTAAACATACTTCCAAAGTGAAATGGAAACTTTGCCAGTCCTGGAGATGCCATAGTTATTTCCCCTTCCACTGGATCCAATGGGAGGAGATAATTTTAAAAAGAAAGAAGGAAAAGGAATTAGTGAGGGACGCAAAGGTAAAAAGCCACCTTTACCTTCTGCTTTAGCCAGAACAAGCCTCGTGGGGCTTTGGGAGTAGCAGTCCCTCCACCACAGGCTTTCCCTACACCCAGCCACCAGAGAATTGCTTTGTAAAACAGACTAGAACAATAGCTGGCAGTACAATCCTATAATATCTACTTGAAAGTCAGTCTTACTTAAGTGAGACTGCTCAATGCTTATTTTGCAGAGTTTTAGGCAACAGTCTAAGATAGTTTTATTCACCCAGGCTTTTAGACTGCAGCCCTATGTTACAGCTTAAAGTTGCTACCTAAAACTCAACAAAGTAGGCACCTGGGCACAGCTGGCCCAAGACGTTTGGTGGCTGAGGGCTAGGCATGTAAGAAGGCATCATTTTCCATTCCACTCTGCATTTGTTGCATGCAGCACTATTCCATTCCGTTGCAGTTCATGTTTTGCTACAAAAAAAAGCAACGCGTTATTCACGTTGCTGTCAACTGTGGCAAAATTACATAATCCACGCAATTAATTACGTAAATCACATTTTCATTGTGTTAGTCCACCCATTCATTCCAATGCAAAGGAAACACAATGCATAAGGGGTGGAAGACATAATCAATTACATATTGTTTGAAGACTGAAGGCAACAACAATGGGGAATACCAACTGTATTCATGGGATTGATTTTTTTTTTAATCCTGGAAACAGGGCAAATAAGCACTGGCAATTTCCACTCCATTTCTGTTTCATTCTGAATTCTCAGATATCCCTGCCTAAGGCAGACAAGAGGTTCCATCCCATTCCATATTTAGCAAAATGGCCTGGCAGTTCAATCTTACTTCAGCATTGCCAATAGGACAATAGTCCTCTGTTGCACCAGAAATTTCCTCTTCTACACCATACAGCTCTTAGGGACGCGGGTGGCGCTGCGGGTAAAACCTCAGTGCCTAGGACTTGCCGATCACATGGTCGGCGGTTCGAATCCCCGCGGCGGGGTGAGCTCCCGTCTTTCAGTCCCAGCTCCTGCCCACCTAGCAGTTCGAAAGCACCCCTAAGTGCAAGTAGATAAATAGGTAAGGTAGGAAGGTAAACGGCATTTCTGTGTACTGCGCTGGTGCTGGCTCACCAGTGCAGCTTCGTCACGCTAGCCACGTGACCCAGAAGTGTCTCCGGACAGCGCTGGCCCCCGGCCTCTTAAGTGAGATGGGCGCACAACCCTAGAGTCGGACACGACTGGCCCGTACGGGCAGCGGTACCTTTACCTTACACCATACAGCTACTAAAGGTGCAGAAACCCTGTCATCTTTTGTGCCTGACCAACCTAATTATAATCGTTTCAGGCAAGAGGAACTACCAAGGATTAAATCTTCAACCCATAACCATATGAGAAAGTTATCCAAAGGGAGGAAAACAGACTGAGAGAGACACCACAGTCTCTTAAGAAGAAAGTTAACTACAGTGAAAGTTGGTGCGCGCTGGGAACTGGTAGGGCAGAAAGCAGAAAGGCCAGAAGGAAGGGGAGCAAGAGCAAATGGCCGGAGAAGCTAGAGACTATGACAGGGAGAACCAACAACTAACTCTGGTTTTATCCCCATCTTCCCTGCTGAATTCTAAAATGGTGATATAGACTAAGGAGGAAGCTGACAATCAGTGCCATTCTGTATACTGGTTGTAAAAAGGAGGTAGGCAGGGAGGCTGGCTGGCTAGGGGCAAACTAAGTTGGCAGGGCAAACTTGCCCTAATGAATCGGTCTCTACTATACAGGGGTATTTTACTGGTTATGTCTCCCTTCTGGTAGAAGTGAGTGTCATTGCCTTCCTACTCCCATCATGGGCTTCCCAGAATAATCCTTCTGACCACTGTGTGAAACAGGATGGTGGAACAGACTGATGCTTCATTTGATCCAGCAACACTGTTGACATTTACTTATGGAGTATTTTATATGTGGGAGCATTAGAAGATTTGATTATATTCCAACTATACTTTGGAGCATCATGAGAGGCTCCTGCTGTATGAACCCAGTATCAGAGGAAGAAGCCAACCAACCAAGAGCCTGCAATTCTGGGGAAAGGAGGGGTGTGGCCCTCTGGATGTTGTTGGGACTACAGCTCCCATCATTCCTGGTAAGGTTACCCTGGTAAAGTTACCCAGGGATGGTTACCCACGCTATGATGGCTAGATGTGAGGCAAAAGACAAAAGGAAATGTGACAAGTGTGATAGCATAGCTGCACACTGCAGCAGAAAGTAAAGAAGGAAAATAGGAACCATCATTTTCTGTTGCATATTCATGCTCGTAGATATTGTGGTCTTAAAACTAAATGCCTTTTGTTTACTGGGACTAATGAAGTATAACAAAGCTGAATTCTGGCGCATAACAGCTTAATTATGTCTCAGGGGTTATCATTTTGAGTAGCTTCAGGAGTGTGTGTGTGTGTGTGTGTGTGTGCGCTGTCAGAAATTCACATGCACAGAACACATTCAGTGGGAGCGCTTCAAGGGACATAAACGGAAATTTTGGTGAAGCAGGTGGAGATAGTTGAGTGCAGGTGTTTTATTTAGGGGGAAGAAATATAAGCCACAGTAACACACACAAAATGCACTAGTTATTTTGCTATGGTGACTCTGAAACCTCTGTCCAGGGGTTGCTTAAACTGCCTTATTCTCATAGAAAAAGCTAAGAGTCTCTGGCTGTGGTTGGCTCGGCTGTTTATATCTGCAAAGCGGGCCTAGGATTCTAATGTGGCCTCCACACAACGCACCATGTCTGGGATCTACATTGAGGGTAGAGATGGTGTGTCTCCAGCACATGACAGAAGCTGCACAACCAAGATGCACACCTTTGTGGGCAGAGAATTCCATGTCAGTGGCTGCCACAGAGAAAGATCTCTCTCCTGGGTCAACATTCCTCACACTTCTGTGGGAGGAAGAACTACCAAGAGGGCTTCCAGCAGTGGCACATCCAAGTGGAATCCCAGACATGATGGTTAGGAGTCAGCATGCATGGGCAGCTCAAGCTCTCTTCCCCTGCTTGCCACATGCCCAAAGGTTGTGAGAATATGCCTTAAGTCATCTTCAGGAGAATGCTATAAATTTACCCAGTAACTTTAAAAGAAGGAGGGTGGCCAGTTTTGAACAGGAACCATATGGGAAATCCACAGGAGCTACTAAAATTTATCTACACCTCTCTTCTGGAGTCAATGTACAATAACTGTCATGAACTGGCTGGGCGAAGAAGAATGGTGGGAGGCACCCGCCAGGGAACCCCCAGAAGAAAGCTCAGAGCCAGGGGATTGGTGGGGGGACACTGAGGAGAGGTCAGAGGCAGGGAGGAGCTTCTGGATGCAACATGGTTTAGTGAGCAGGAAGAGCCTGTGACAGGGAGCAGTTCAGGCTGAAGCAGAGGAGGAGGGTCAAGGGACTGCAAAAGAATTCCAGGAGTCTTCCTCTCCTGCTGTGACAAACTCCCCTCGCCCTGGTCTCTGAGAACTTGCAGAGTAATAAGAAGAGCAGAACAGAGGCCAGAGGTGTGCAGGTGCAGTTCGAGATTGCTTAGGAAACATCTGGGAGAGGAGGAGACTTAGAGAGGGCAGAAAGCAGAGACCTTCAGTCCTGGCAACGGCTCCATAGGAAGTGTTGATGAGACCACTAGGCTGAGTTGTATGTTCATTTCTTTGAGTAAACAGTTAACTTCACTGACCACATAGATCTGCTTCCTTTATTGATGCCCTGCATCTGACTCCAGCCCTGACAATAGCACAAAAGAACACTGAAGCCTGGAATAAGTTACAAGCTTCTTTTCAATCCATGCTTCCTCACTTTCTGACACAGTATGCCAGTTCATTATCACAAGGCTCACCAAACGGTACTAACCCTTCTACCAACAAGATCGCTGCTATATAAACCCGACACAGAGGCTTCGAAGATTTGTGACACCTTTGGAGCAGTTAAATCAAACTTGTAAATTGCAATGATGAGCTTGAAGCCAGCGTTATGATTTCCCTGTCGCTCTTCCAGTGACATGATTGCCTCATCGCCATGATGGATTGACTGGGTCCTCTTCCCGCAATGCATTTGTATAAATCTATTACCCCTCCCCCCTGAGTCTTTTCTGACCCAGAAAGATTATCACAGAGCAAGCAAGGGCGAAGGAAACTCCAGCCTTTGTTAGAGATTGTCACTGTTTGCTAAAAATACTCTAGTAAGAGCCAGTGTCTCATTTCAGAGACAATAAAACGACACTTCTTCCTCAGGTATACATCCTGCCTGGTTTGAGACTTTAAACAACAGCCGAGTTAATATAGTAAGGCAGAAAACACACAGCTGTGCAGGAAACCTTAAGCTACCAAGATCTAGAAAATAATTCCGTTGTGTGTTTTTTTGTTTGTTTGTTTTTAAATGGTGCTCTGGCATGAGCAGAGGGACGCAGGTGGTGCTGTGGGTTAAACCACAGAGCCTAGGACTTGCCGATCAGAAGGTCGGCGGTTCGAATCCCCACGACGGGGTGAGCTCCCCTTGCTTGGTCCCTGCTCCTGCCAACCTAGCAGTTCAAAAGCACGCCAAAGTGCAAGTAGATAAATAGGTACTGCTCCGGCGGGAAGGTAAATGGTTTTTCCGTGCGCTGCTCTGGTTCGCCAGAAGCAGCTTAGTCATGCTGGCCACATGACCCGGAAGCTGTATGCCGGCTCCCTCGGCCAGTAAAGCAAGATGAGTGCAGCAACCCCAGAGTCGGCCACGACTGGACCTAATGGTCAGGGGTCCCTTTACCTTTACTGGCATGAGCAAGTGCAGAGTCATCTTGGAGGGAGGGAGAGCCAAAGGTTTGGTCACTGTGATGCAGGTCACACCCACATTTAAAGCACATGACTTTCCCCAAAGAAGCCTGGAAAATGTGGTTGACCTCTCACAGAGCTACAATTCTCAGCACCTTTTAAAAAACAAACTGATGCAACCTCAGCCTAACCAATCTCACAGACCCCTCTAGAGGATAAAATGCGAAGAGATAGCTCCATATATGCTGAGCTGAGCTCGTCGGAGAAAGGGTGGGATGCAAACATGACAGTTTATAAGGCCCCCAGTGGGCTACCACATGAATCTGTCTTGAGCCTTAAGATGAGCATCACAGGCCTCACTCTCTGGCTCATCATTAGCAAATATTCAATTGGTAAATATGAGGAACACGGATGCCTTGGTGGTGGTACCACATTTGTGGAACTTTCTCCTCAGGAAGATGTGACAAGCCAAAAGGGTATATATACATATATAGTCATCTCAGGTCCATCTTCTTCGCTCATCCCATCTTGTTGGCACAAACCAAACCACAAAAATCAAATGTACGTTAAGGAATCTTACGTGATAAAGTGGAACAGTGTTGCTCTCAGCTAAGGAGAAATTCAAGGCATCTTGCTGTCCGGATTCAAGCCGTACATTTATAGAAGAGGTCAACATGGATGGGCTTATGGGATAGTTGGGGCTGCCACTGTTCTTGCCCTTTTTCCTTGACCTGCGACCCGTGTCCCGCTTGTTGTCCTTCTGAGTCAATGGCTCTTCCTGGATCACCAATATTTTGTCATCACTCAGGTATCGCAGGAGTGAATTCTCAGAGTCTGTTATGGGGTGAAGGAGAAAAAATGAGGAAGAACAAGCTAAAGAAGGTAGCAAGCTTTGGTTCAATGCTGATGGAAACTCAAACATACTTTTGTGACCAGGACTGGGGCGGGGATACATAAAGAAAAGCCCCAAGCAGCTTCTTTCTTGATGCCTTTAACGTGACATTTTCAGGGGAACCAACAAGCCACAATGGTTCGCACAACTGCATGTCATTTTTAGACCTGAATGTTTTTTTAAGATGCACAAACACAAACACAAAAAGGAAACGAAACACAGCTATTCTATCAGCTCTTCCCAGTCTATTGATCCAAAGAGCCTTCTTTCCCGGAAACAAAAACAATCCTTTTAAAATTACTGTTTTTTGGCACAAACCACAGCTCTGTATGGCATGATAACTACAAAATGCACATTCCTTTTGTCCTTTCCCCTGGGGAAATAAACAGAGGCATTGTCTCTTTGTTCTTGCATTTATTACACGGGTCCTCCGAAACCATGTCCAAAAAGTCTACAAAATAGAATCACTGTCATAGTTTGAACTGAAGTGAAATTCTGAGGTCAATTTAGAGTAGGATAATCTGTGGCCCTCCAGATGTTGCCAACAGCGGGCCCCATCAGTTCCCAGCCAGCATGGTCAATGATCAGGGATGATGGCAGTTCTAGTCCAACAATGTCTGGTGTGTCACAGGTTTCCCAACCCTGATTTAGAGGCTCTTGCTTGGGTGAAATGTCTGAGGACTTCTGAAGGAAGCAAATGAGCTAGATTAGCAAAGGTCATATGTATAAACCCGTAACCATGTGCATACCCCTAAACTGTCCCAGAAAAACCAGGACATCCCATTTTTTCTGTAAGAGCACAGTGGCCATTCTGGGCACTGCGATCTCGTGCAATTTTGCACTGCAATCTTGCCCCTATAAATCTTGCACTTTTTCAGAGCCGTGATCTCTTGCAGGTCATGTGACTCACAAGGGAGTGTGGCCCCGGAAGATGGCAACCCAGCTTTTCGTTGTGACATGTTAGAGGGTATGCATGTGTGCTTATGTGTGTATACACAAACCCCAGAATAATGTTTTTTGTAGTTGTAACAGTATTTCCTGCTCTTTACCAGCATGGCCCATGGTGGGTTTCAGCCCTGTAACATTCAGAATCAAGAACGGTTTAAACAAATAACAGTCACAGCAATAGGTTGGGTCCTGAAAATCCACATTTCAAGTCTTTGCACTTGTGCATACACTCACCTCGGCTACCCCTCTTGAACATATTTGGCTCTTTTGATTCTCCTATCCAGCTGTATTCTGTAGGCATAGAAACTGGCCTCAGATCACCTGGGGGGAAAGTGCAAAGGGAAGCCAATCAACATTCTGGAATTCATTAAAACAAGAATTAGTTAGCATTAGAAAGGCACCGTGCATGTGGAGTTGGCAGGAAAATCTTAGCAATTTGACGCAGTTGACGGTACCTGGTTCTAGTCTCTGGAATGTAATGGAATTGTAAAATAGCAAGTAGCCAGTGGTTCGCCTGTTCACTCCCCTATTCAGAAGGCAAGGCCTGCAGGGAAAAATAAGTTCTCGCTTCCTCTGTAGGAGAAATATGGTGAATCTGTGGCCTTCCAAGTGGTGTTGCACTCCATCTCCCATCAGCCCCAGTCAGCACAGCCAGTGTTCAGAAATAGCAGCAGTGGTAGTTCAACAACAACTGGAGGGCCTCAGGTTCTCTATTCTTGCTTTAGAATGAGAATATGGCCCAGTCTTCAATATCATTTAAAGCAGTATTGCACTACTTTAAAACAGGATGTTTTAACAGTCAATCCTTCTCAAGGAACTCTGGGAATTGGAGCATCCTGAAGGGAACAAGGGTGTCTCCTAACAAGTCTTGGTACCCTTAACTAACTACAGCTCCCCGGATTCTTGGGGAGGGCATGACTATTTAAAGGGGTATATCCTATATTATCTCTGTTTTGCTTGTTCCTGCGTTCCTTAAAAGCAACATGTAGAGAAAAATAGTGCTTGTCAGGGGTGATAGAAGCTGACTTTAGGCTGAACCTCAATCCAGTTTCACTCACGTCATGTGTTATTCTTTTAATATTTGAACTAAAATCCCCCGGTGGTGGTGGTGGTGGTGGTTGTTATTATTACTATTATTATTTGTCCTCGTTTAATTTCAAGAAGAAAGCCCAAGGCAGTTCACAGAAAAATAAAAACCAATGGCAAAAAAATAATGATAAAACAAATTATCAGAATACAGTAACCTGCAATTAAAATGCGTAGTAAAATAACCACATTAAAACACCCATAGTTAAAATAAATAATAAATAACCACAACAGTTAAAACAGCAATCAAAGCAGGGTATTCAATCAAGGAGATTGGAGAAATGTTCATCTGAACAGGTGTGTCTTCAATAAATGATGGAATGCCAATATCCAGTGGGGACTCCTGTATTTAATCAAATGGAGCATTCCACAATTTTGGTGGTAATGGTGAAAAATCCCACCCTTGTGTTACCATGAGCTGATAACCATCAAGCTCTGTTGCAAAACTAACCAAGTTCCATTTGTCAAACTTAATGCTGTTACTGGGCAGCGGAGGGATAGACAGTCTTTTGGGTAACCTGGTCCAGAGTTATTGAGAACTCTGTAAGTAAGCGACAGGATATCGTTCAGCCTCCAGATCAGCTGCAACGGAAGCCTCACATTACAATAGTCTAACAACGAGGTCACCAACGCACGTTTCACAGTGGCCAATTATACTTGTCCTATTCTGTCCTATGCCTAACCATTGGGTTAAGAAACAGGCCAACCTTTCTCTGAAGAATCATGAACTCTCCTCCATTGTGATGCTGGATGCTGTAGAATGATCTCCAAGACTATATCTAAGTTGATTTGAAACATAGATCTAAAACCGATGTTTTATTCATACAAATCTTTCAAGTGTGCCCTGTCATCACACTGGCTGTGTATTTCAACACTTTTAATTCTCAACCGAGAAAGCAAAGGGAAGCTGGAGAAGTGGCAGCATTAAGGGAGAAGCAGTTCTGTAAAACTGTCTATGTGGGATCATATTTCTGACATTGTCAGTGCACATTATCATCAACACATAAAAACCACCCTCCAGTTCATGAGTCAACTCTCATCTGAAACACACAGCCGACTTTTATACACACACACACACACCCACACACACACCACATTAGCAAATGTCAGTCTGGCTCTGGTTTTGTGGCTTGTTCGCTTGAGACACTCGGGTTATTTTCTGAAACATTAGACATTGACCAATCTTCTAGCTCCCAAAATAAACCCAGAGCTGGAGAAAAAAAAAATACTGAACAAAATCAAGAATTTCTTTTCTCTTTTCTTCCACTCCAATAGCTCATTTCCTCAATTTTGTGCTCTCTCTCTCTCTCTCTCTCTCTCCCTGTGTGTATAAGGAGAAAGCAACACACACATACACACCAACAAAGATTCAATGCGCAGCTACGCAGATGGATAAATGAAGCTTGCTGTTTACTGATTTGTGACACATATTCACCGATTCTTCCGCCTGCTAAATGAGATGCCATTAATTCAGAATGTCATTACATGCTTTGAAGAGGCCAGGTTGCACCCCACTCCCCGATTACAATCTTGCAGAATATGATGAAAGCAATTAGGTTTTTATTTATCTTGTTGCCTTATTACTATGAACTTTGCAATAATCAGTTATATATTAGAACAGAGAGGCGGTAGCAGCCGGGGGGGGGGGAGATGGGGGAAGCACAAGACTCAGAAGCATACCATCTGCACTCCAGAATCTTCATATCACTAAATGTACAATGTGGTTTGTGTACTTGGAGCTAGACGATAGCTCAATAGTTGAATGCAGAAGGTCTTAGCTTCAGCCTTCAGCATCTTCAAGGGCCAGGGAAAGACTCCTGGTCGAAACCCTGGCAAGCCCACTGCCAATCTGTGCAGACCATACTCAATTAGATGGACCAATGCTCTGACTCAATATAGGACAGCTTTTTATGGTACTACCTACCTGCGTATAGCTGTGCTTCATTCGTTCCAAAAGATCAACATATCAGCTTTCCCTTTTCAAATATCAAACCGTTTCCCTGCAAGCATTTTTAAGAGAAATGTATATGCCCTTCATACCATATATGTTAAAAATCCCCATTATCTTAGCAGATAATCTTTGTTCCTGAACTGTGGCATCACATGCCCAGAACTATTGTTTACAAGGCACACGCAAAATTTTCACAAGAGTAGAATTTTCAGAATTGTTATTTGATGTGTTCAACCTGGTGATAGTGACAGATGAGTGCTCCCTGTCTCGTAATAGATTCAGGTTTTCTGAGCTTTCTAAGAGGAGTCTAGGGAAAAGTTTGAGTCATTCTAAATAGGTTTTTTTCCCTCAGAACCCTAAAACACAAAGCAAATATGGGGAGTTCAACCAAATTTCCTTGCTATTTGAGCAAACCTATCTTGTAGGTGAGGAGAAAACCTATGCTCAAGAGCAGGACTGGGAAACTCTGGCCCATGTGCTAAATGTGGCCCCTGGTCTTCTCTTTCTGGCCCTTGGGACTCTCCCAAAGCCAAGCCTCCTTCTCAGGCCACACCCCTCACTGGTCTTACTTCACATTATCCAGTTCTTTTGCCTGATGGGAATGTATCCTTGAACTGTAATGATGCCTCTTGCTTGGATGGAGAAATGCAAGTGTAGAAACTTCTTGTTGTGCATGGCTGGACCATAGCCTACTAGAATCACATCTGCTGCCCCACCCACATCCATTGAGCCCACCCTATCACTGGTTCCCCACACCCCTTTGCAAAGGTAACTTTGCTTGAGAGAAGGACGAGAAGTGCTGGAGAGATCTACCAGCAACTATTAGCCACAAATAACTAAATAGGACTTCCAGGTTCAAAAGCAGTATGTCATGGAATACTAACTGTCAGCAGTGACACACCAGGGAAGAGGGCTGTTGCCTTCCTGGGGAAGTGCCATAGCTCAGCTTTGCATGCAGATGGTCCCAGGTTCAACCCCTGGCATCTCCAGGTAGGGCTGAGAGAGATGCTGCCAGTCAGTGTAGACAGTACTGAGCTAGATGAACTAGAGTTCTGACGCAACATGAGACAACTTCTTATGTTCCTGCCTGCTTATGTTCTTGCTAGAAGAACATGAGAGACAGGGATGGATCAGTTTATTTATGGTCGATCCACATTTTGCCTGTGTTTACATCCCAATCAACGGATTAGTTCTAGAGGTGCACATCAGGTCAGTTTGCACTGGGGTGCATAGAAACTGAAGTGACCAGCCATCCCTAGGAAGAAGTAGGATGATGTACAGGATGGACCTTTGACTCTTTGGAGTGCACTTATGAAGATGGATGCATAAATCAACTGAAAGAGAGAGACTAGGGTTGATGTCCAATGTAAATCATACTCTCTGAAATCAATGGACATAACCTGTTCATTCATTCCATTGGGTCTATTCTGAGCTGAGCTTAGTTGGACACAACCCCAGCCATGCACCTGCTCACCAGCAACTTTCTCCACTAGCTCTAGCACTAATGCAATTTGTCTATACCTGAAATAGCCTCCCACTTGATCTATACTTTTGCTAGCACTTTTGTTACTGAATTAAAAAATCAACTTGGGAGGATCGGATCATGGATGTGCCAAAATAAACAAATGAAATAGAAATATCAGTTCAGAGAATGACATCATCTGCAATAGGCTGTTTCCTACAAAGCAATATTTCATCAATTACATACTTCCTTTTCCTTTCTTCTCCAACCACCTTTGTTTTGTTATTGTCTCAAGTTACCCCATCTGCATCCCAGGAGACTGCAGGTTGTTTACAGCAACCTCTCTCTCTCTCAATCACTCTCTCTCCTGCTCTGAGCTACCTGTCTGCAAAGCACCTTTGTGTGGCACAATATATTAGAATGACAGGAGAGAAACTCTTAATTTGGCAGAACATAAAACACAGCTCTGCACCTTTTCCCCTTGTGGGCATAGGTCACCCCATGTTCCCATAGCCCAACAGCTATGCCTAAAGTGTTCAAGATGGGTGTAAAAACACTCAGGGTCAAGGGTTAAAATTAGGACTGAACAAATAGACAATTTGTTTGCAGCTTTGAGGTCATAGAATCATAGAGTTGGAAGAGACCACAAGGGCCATCGAGTCCAACCCCCTGCCAAGCAGGAAACACCATCAGAGCACTCCTGACATATGGTCGTCAAGCCTCTGCTTAAAGACCTCCAAAGAAGGAGACTCTACCACACTCCTTGGCAGCAAATTCCACTGTCGAACAGCTCTCACTGTCAGGAAGTTCCTCCTAATGTTTAGGTGGAATCTTTTTTCTTGTAGTTTGGAACCACTGCTCCATGTCCGCTTCTCTGGAGCAGCAGAAAACAACCTTTCTCCCTCCTCTATGTGACATCCTTTTATATATTTGAACATGGCTATCATATCACCCCTTAACCTCCTCTTCTCCAGGCTAAACATGCCCAGCTCCCTTAGCCGTTCCTCATAAGGCATCGTTTCCAGGCCTTTGACCATTTTGGTTGCCCTCCTCTGGACACGTTCCAGTTTGTCAGTGTCCTTCTTGAACTGTGGTGCCCAGAACTGGACACAGTACTCCAGGTGAGGTCTGACCAGAGCAGAATACAGTGGCACTATTACTTCCCTTGATCTAGATGCTATACTCCTATTGATGCAGCCCAGAATTGCATTGGCTTTTTTAGCTGC
This sequence comes from Podarcis erhardii, assembly GCF_964252035.2. Lineage (NCBI taxonomy): Eukaryota > Metazoa > Chordata > Lepidosauria > Squamata > Lacertidae > Podarcis > Podarcis erhardii. The sequence continues at coordinate 21,141,898 of NC_138504.1, forward strand.
CGCGTCACACTGTTGGCTCATGTCAAGTTTGTGGTCAACCAAGACTCCTAGATCCTTTTCACATGTACTGCTCTCAAGCCAGGTGTCACCCATCTTGTATTTGTGCCTCTCATTTTTTTTGCCCAAGTGCAATACTTTACATTTCTCCCTGTTAAAATTCATCTTGTTTGTTTTGGCCCAGTTCTCTAATCTGTCAAGGTCATTTTGAAGTTGATCCTGTCCTCTGGGGTGTTAGCCACCCCTCCCAGTTTGGTGTCATCTGCAAATTTGATCAGGATGCCGTTGAGTCCATCATCCAAGTCGTTGATAAAGATGTTGAATAAGACTGGGCCCAAGTCAGAACCCTGTGGCACCCCACTAGTCACTCTTCTCCAGGATGAAGAGGAACCATTGATGAGCACCCTTTGGGTTCGGTCAGTCAGCCAGTTACAAATCCACTGAGTGGTAGCATAGTCAAGTCCGCATTTTACCAGCTTCTTTACAAGAATATCATGGGGCACCTTGTCAAATGCCTTGCTGAAATCAAGGTAGGCTACATCCACTGCGTTCCCTTCATCTACCAGGCTTGTAATTCTGTCAAAAAACGAGATCAGGTTAGTCTGACATGACTTATTTTTCAGAAATCCATGCTGACTATTGGTGATCACAGTATTCCTTTCTAGGTGCTCACAGACTGTTTGCTTAATGATCTGCTCCAGAATCTTCCCTGGTATTGATGTCAGACTGACTGGGCGGTAATTATTTGGGTCCTCTCTTTTCCCCTTTTTGAAAATAGGGACAACATTTGCCCTCCTCCAGTCTGCCGGGACTTCGCCTGTTCTCCAGGAATTCTCAAAGATGACTGCCAGTGGTTCTGAGATCACATCTGCCAGTTCTTTTAATACTCTTGGATGCAGTTCATCTGGCCCTGGAGACTTGAATACATCTAAACTAGCCAAGTATTCTTGTACTATCTCCTTAGTTATTCTGGGCTGTGTTTCCTCTGCTGAATCATTTGCTCCAAATTCTTCAGGTCGGGCATTGTTTTCTTTATCGGAGAAGACTGAGGCAAAGAAGGCATTGAGGAGTTCAGCCCTTTCTGTATCCCCTGTTTGCATTTCACCATCTTCTCCTCTGAGTGACCCCACTATTTCTTTGTTCTTCCTTTTGCTACGAGCATACCCATAAAAGCCTTTTTTGTTGCTTTTAACCTCTCTAGCAAGCCTGAGTTCATTCTGTGCTTTAGCTTTTCTGACTTTGTGTCTACACGTGCTGGCTATTTGTTTGAATTCCTCTTTGGTGGTTTCCCCCCTTTTCCATTTTTTGTACACATCCTTTTTTAATCTTAACTCAGTTAAAAGTTCTTTAGATAGCCACCCTGGCTTCTTTAGGCACCTTCCATGTTTCTGCCTCATTGGTATTACCTGAAGTTGTGCTTTTACTATCTCCCTCTTAAGAAACTCCCAGCCATCATGAACTCCCTTTCCTTTTAGTATTACTGTCCATGGGATCTCACCTAGCACTTCCCTAAGTTTTATGAAGTCGGCTTTCTTAAAGTCAAGAAATTGAGTCCTAGTATGCTTGGCTGCTCCTTTCCGCTGTATAGTAAAACTTCAGAAGAGCATGATCACTCGCGCCTAATGATCCTTCCACTTCTACCCCACTAACCAGGTCATCAACATTGGTTAGGACCAGATCTAAAATGGCTGTTCCTCTTGTTGCTTCTCCCACTTTCTGTCTCTTATTTAAGGATTTTTTCCTCCCATCACTAGGTCTGCATGCTGTTTGCTCCATTTGGTCTATGACATTTGGATGATCATCTTCTTTGACCTTCAGGAGCACTGTCTCCCTCCCCCACATTAGTCAGTTTAAAGCCCTCCTGATGAGGTGTGCTGATCCCGGGGGGGCAGGTTACCATAGGCGTAGTCAAAGTCCGGTCCTGAGTCACTAGCCTGGAAATCAGTCCACAAGGAGCGGGGCGAGGTCCGAAACAGGAAGCCGGGCGGGGACAGGAGCACTGGAGAGTCAGGTCTGGGTCCGGGCAGGAACAGGAACTCAACAACGACGTTGCTCCCACAACCTGGGACCGGGCCGACTGGCCTTTATCTGTTCTGAGGCCAGGGGCAGTCCCGACCCCCAGGAGACCCGCCTCTCTTGGCCTTAAGGCGAGCACTCCTCCTGGGAGCAACCAGTTCCCTTCGCCTCTCTGCCCTGAGTCTCTGCAGTTCAGGAGGGGCTAAAGGGTTACTGGGCCCAGGGGGAGACTCACCTGCAGGCACTGAGTCTTCAACCACCTCTGAAGCCAGAGTGGGATCACCTGGTGCCTGCTCCTGAGGCTCCGACACAGGTGCAGGCGCTTCAGCATCAAGGCCCTGCCCCAATTCAGCCGGCCCTGGAGGTGGGGACTCCTGTGCAGGCTGGGATTTCTCTGGTTCAGCCTCTGAATCGGAATCCCAGGCCATCACATGAGGTTTCTGAGATTTTTGGCAAAAACATTCCGCCCAACCGTTGTGAGGTGCAGCCCATCACTTGCCAGAAGTCCATCTTCAAGAAACTGCAGTCCGTGATCTAAGAATCCAAACCGTTCCTGTTTACACCATTTGCGAAGCCAGCTGTTCACTTCCACTATTTTTCTCTCTCTCCCTGGGCCACGTCGTTCAACTGGGAGGACAGATGAGATGACAATTTGTGCATTTAATTGCTTCAATTTCCTGCCCAGAGCCTCATAGTCTCTTTTGATCTTCTGGAGGCTATTGCTTGCAGTGTCATTGGTTCCCACATGAACCAAGAGGAAGGGGTATTTGTCAGTGGGTTTTATGATTCCTTGCAGTCGTTCAGTTACATCTTGGATCTTAGCCCCGGGGAGACAGCACACTTCCCGAGACATCTTGTCAGGCCCACAGATCACTGCTTCTGTTCCCCTCAGTAGGGAATCCCCTATCACCACTACACGCCTCCTCTTAGGTTTGGTCGGGGTTCTTCCGTGAGCTGTTCATTCCAAGGTCGCCTGCACGTTCCCTGAGGACTGACTTTGCTGCTCATCTTCATATACCTGATCGACTGTAATGAGGGAGAGATCCTCAAATGGAGTCTGCTCTTCGTCTTCCATGCTAGGGGAGAGGACCTCAAAGCGATTGTGTATTTCTAAACAATCAGAGCGAACCCTGGGCTTCCTACTTCTTTGAGTCATGTTTCTCTATATATCTGGCTCCTGTGTTGGTGAACTAGCCTCCTTCTCAGGGGAGTCCCCTGTCTCCTCCTTGGTGGAGACGGTGTGCTCTGTTGCTTCCAAGAAGAGCTCCAGCTCTCTAATTCTTTGGAGCATAGCTACACGTTCCTCTAGTTGCTGGACTTTGTCTTTTAAGAGGGCAATCAACATGCAATTGCTGCAGGTAAAGCTGCCTGCAACCTTTGGCAAGATGGCAAACATTGTGCAGGAACCGCAGGCGACTGCAGCTGTTCCCTCACTCTCCATCTTGAGAACGTGTCGTTGGGGGTGGCTACAGCGGTCAAAGAGCTTGCAGGGCAGCAGCTGAAGAAGGAGCAAAAAGGGTTTCCTCCTGTGTGTGTTTCTTTGTGGCTGATTAGCTGCTCTCCCTGTGCAAAGGTAAGTAAATGAGAGGTAAATCCATCTCATTTCAGGGATGTAGCAAATTTCAAAAATGGGGCTGTAAAGCTCACCTTTGTTCTTCTAGGCTCTTCCTAGGATTATGGCTGCTTTGTTTATTTCCTCAAAATACCTCCAATGATGCTACAGCTTGACATTGTTTCACTCTGAGTGGCATTCTGAGGCAAAAAATATGGTAGCTTTTGTAAATTTTGCCCCCAACCCTGAAATCTGAAAATGGGGAGTCAGTTTCTCTGCTCCAAAATTTGGGCTAAATCTGTTGGTATTATTATTATTATTATTATTATTATTATTATTATTATTATTATTGAAAGGGTCCTACTACTGCTAATTATAATTATATCCCACCTTTCCTTCAAGGACTCCAAGGAGACATATATGGTACTCCCTTTCTCCATTTTATCCTCACACCAACCGTCTGGTGAGGCTGAGATATAATAACTGCATCAAGGACATGAAGTGAGCTTTTTGGTTGAGTAGGGATTTGAACCCTGGTTTTCAACAACCTAGTCCCTCATTCTAACCATTACACCACACTGGTTCCCACTTGAGAAGTTATGGACCCAGAACTGGGGAAACCTAGCCAGATGGACAGGGAAGGAGGAGGAGGAGGAAGTGAGAGCTGGACCATAAAGAAGGCTGATTGCCAAAGAATTGATGCTTTTGAATTACGGTGCTGGAGGAGACTCTTGAGAGTCCCATGGACTGCAAGAAGATCAAACCAGCATGAGTTTGACCAAACTGCGGGAGGCAGTGGAAGACAGAAGTGCCTGGCGTGCTCTGGTCATGGGGTCACGAAGAGTTGTACATGACTAAATGACTAAACAACAACAAAATTGTTCAAAATGAGAATTGCTCCATCTGAGAGAGATTTTCTGTAGGCAATGGCTTTTCCACCTGCCTTGCCCAACCCTCCAGCCCTCTTTGGGAGCCTGTTCCAGACCATGACTTTGAGAACAGCAGAAGCAGCTGGGAAGAGAGGAGTTCAGGGATATTTTTGAAAATTAATTTTATAAGTTGTGTGTCCTTGTTTCTTAATTTGATCCTTTTACTTGGTTTTGTATGCTTTGTGGTATTTTATGCATTGTGATTGTAGATTAGTAATTCTTTATTGTAATTGATAAGTGTAAACTGTTTAATTATTATTTGCTGATGTTTAATTTTACTGTTTACTATTGGATTCTAACAGATTATTGAATATTGCTTTATTTGATATTAGTTGTTTATTTTAAACTTATTGTGACTTTTATATTGGATCAGATTGTTACTATTAATGTTTTATTATTATTATTATTAGTGTTGGAAGCCATCATTATTATTATTAGTGTTGGGCAACCCAGCCAAATGTGCAGGGAATAATAATAATAATAATAATAATAATAATAATAATAATAATAATAATACATTTCTATACTGCCCTTCATCCAGGACCAGAGGTGGTTTACAATATAAAAACACAAAAAATGCACATCATAGTAACAAACAAACCACCCCCACCCCACATTTCAAATGCCATAAATTGTTTAATTAGCCAATGGCCTGAGAGAAGATGAATGTTTTTGCCTGGTGCTTAAAGTTGTGGAAGCTCAAGCAATGACTACATGTTGTTTACCAAAAGTTTTCGGGCATGCAGGTATCTATGAAACATTATTAAAATGATGTGGTTGGGCTGCAGCAGAAACACGTTGCATTAATGTTATAGGTGAAATGACCCCCCAATTTTTAAGAAAGCAGCTTTCATCTGCTAATATATTTTCCTTCAAAGAGATGCCGCAGACCAAATGTGAAGATCAGAAGAAAATCCAAACGCTACTGGAACCCAGCTCTAGTATAATGTAGCTGGTGTCTTAGCTAGAAGTCATTGTTCACTCAGACTTTATGAAAGCAAGCCAAATCCACCTTACTGGCTCACTTTTTCTTTTTTTTTAAGGCAAAGCCATTCCATCTTCGCTTTGATCCTACTATTAAGGCAAAATGCCAACGAGATTTTTGTGGCTCAGGGAAAAAGCAGAGAATGAAGATGGTAGTTGTATTAAGTCCTACTTAAGTTCTGCTCTCCAGTGTCAATCGAATAACACACCTCAGCCAAGTGCTGATTTGTACGCAATAAGGAGAGAAAATCACCCACATGTAATAAAACTCCTTTAAGGATTCATATCTCCCTCCAGTTAGGGTTCCCAGCAGCCAAACTCTTAATTCCTTATCTTTTACACCTCCTCAACTGTTCCAAACCCAGCTCTGTGCTTCAAGGGCTCCTCCTAAGTTGTGGCCGTGACCCAGAGCATTGGATCTGCAAACACTGCCCCCAAATGTTTTGTATATTGTATTGTATTGCATTGTTTTTGTATGTTTGCATTGTTGTATGTTATTTTCAGCAATAAACACATTTCTAAGTTTTCCCCTAACCTATGCAGTTTTATGTACATTTTTTGCTTGGAGAATTGCATGACAAAATTAGGAAAAAGTGCGACTGCATTTTGATCTGCATATTGTTTTGGGAAGAGCAAATTAGGTAGGTTCTCATTAAAATGCGAACTGAATCGAATTTCTCCCTAATACCTAAGTATGTGATAACTTCTATGTGTTTCCACATCTGCACAAAACCTCCTCCTTTCCATCTTAAGAAAGGCAGGAGCTTTTCATGTTGTCAGCGATATCCTTCCTCTCAACAATCCTCTTTCTGTTTTGTTTTTTGTTTGTTTCATTAAGCTTTCAGCCTTCAGAAGCATTCTGGAGAATTCAACAGCTTGGTCACCACTTTTTGAAGTAGTTAGTCAGTCCTAAGAAAAGTATTGCACTTGCTGTTGTTACTATTATCTAAAGGAGCAACGTGGTTCTCAATGGGTAGCTATGAGAATGCATTGCAGCTAAGGATGGAGCAGAAAATCAATTCAGGTTGCATATAAAGGGGGGCCAAGTTCATCTGCACTTTAAGAAAGAATGTGTGAACTGAAGCACAACCATCTTTCAAGATTCACAATGAATGTGAACAAAAATGCACATATTAGTGAAAATAAGATACAAAAATTCACATCAGTAGGCAAAGCTGAATACAAAATGTGCATATTAGGATACATTTGCACAAAAATTCTGATGCATTTTCATGAGGACTTTTTAATATCCACAAACTGATGTGGAAATGTGAAGAGCTGAACTTAAGATTGGAAAAATGAGTAACAGAACTGAGGAACTGACAGATTCCCCATCCCTTGTTTTGCTAACCAACATGAGATTTTGTGTCACTTTGAAAAGTATTACATTTGTTGTGACTTAAACTGATGTCATGGCCTCTTCCCCTCCACCCCCAAGAGCTTATAAATCAATCAATCTGTTCATCTTTAGGGTTGCATAGTACTCCACGCAGTTCCTCTGTGTTTTGCAGAAGCTTTGAAGGAGCCATGGAAAGATATGTTTGCACGCTAAAAGGAATCTAGAAAGCATAAGTCGATAGTCCACAAGATTTTTATGAATGCATCCATCTCACTAAAATGTATCAAATGCATCAAATCTCAAAACTCAACCTTCACACTTTCCTTATGATGCATATGGAGCTATCTATTTAATGTGTTAGAAAAAGAGCAGGGAGATTGCCGGGGGGCAAGGGGAAGCCTTAAAACAGCTACTAGAATCCGTGCTATAAATTCTAGAAATGACTGTCATGTCTAATCCTTTTGGGAGCAACCAACACTTTGGAAATTCTCATTTCAAAGGATGCAGAGAAAAGACAGTTCAAATTTCAAAGAACTGTTTTTCAAAAGTAAGAAAGAAGAAGCTATTCTACACTATGTGACAGATATCCACTGCAATCTCTGCATCCAGCTTCCTGGCTAATATGTCTTCTTTCTCAGCAGAACCTCTCATGGTGTTGCTTTAGAGGACTTTCATTTCCTTTGCACCTGGCTTTTAAAACCCCACTTTGGACATGACCTAGTTACAAGTCCTTTTAAACATCTGCCAAAGGAGAAACCACAGATGTTCTACTCAGGGGCATAGAGACATATTTCTGTTTCCTTGTCTTCTTTTTTACTTATTCATCATATTTCAAGCCTGTTGTTCCTGCATGGAGTTCAGGGGAAATGTATGTAAGATTTCCCCTCACTGATACCCTTATGGAGGTAGGCTAGGCTGAGCGAGAGCAACTAGCCCAGGTTCATCCAATATGTTTTATAGCAGAATAGGGATTTGATCCTGGGTGTCCCCATTCCAATATCAACACACTGTACCCTATGCCATGCTAATTGGGAGACTTGATGTTATACAGCAGTCTTCTCCAACGTGGTATACTCCAGATGTTTTGGACTACAGTGTCCACCATCCCTGACCATTGGCAATGCTGATGGGAGTTGTAGTCCAACAACATCTGGTGACTGGTAATTCTAAACTAGATGGTGTGACTCAGTATAATGCAGACTTATGACGGTGCCTTACATTAACTCTGACCATTGGTCCATCTGTTTCAGTATCGTTTACTACACCCATTGGCAGCTGCTGTCCAGGATTTCAGACCGTAGCTTTTTTCCACTCCTACGTGGAGATACCAAAATTGAATCTAGGACCTTTTTCATGCAAAGCCATGTGGTCAGACAATGAGCTGCGGACTTGAGCTCAAACTAAGGACTTATTTGATCCCAGCTGAAGTCAGACAGATGCCATTGGGAAACTGATATGCAAGACATGATAGAGATGCCCATTCCCTTTTTACCTCTCAGCAGTATGCTGCATTTAAACACTGAGGCTGCGTTTAGCTATCATACCTGACAGGCATTGATAGATCTGCCCCCCTTGAGTTTGAGCTACTTAAACGAATCATTGCAAGGGAGCCACTACAGCACTGGAACAGAAACTGTTCTGTGCACTGTACAAGTTCCAACAGGTCACCTGGTGCGTCAACAAGACATCCATCTCTCAGAATCCGATTTATTGTCATTTCTTTCGACAGCCATGCAAAAAGTAAAGACCGGGAGCAAAAGCTAATGAGTTTCCAGGCCAGCACTTCTTGGCAATCGATTACCAATCAGCTTCAGAACCTGTCCAAGTGAAACCTCTTTGCAATCATATAAGCAATGTTTATTAATGCTTGCACAAGTTGGACACCTGTGTCTGAAAAGGAAACAATGGCTATCCTCTCCCATTCCTCATCCTCTTCTCAAATGGAAGAGATTCCCACAACTGGAATAATGATATTAGTGAAACATCTAAGGGCTCATCACTTGCGCAAAGCTATTGGAGAGCCTAGGATGGTGCCTTATACCAGGCCAGGTTATTTGGCCACCTATTTGGCCATTATCAGTGGTGGCCGGTGACCACTGAGCAGGGAGTCGAACCATGGGTAGCACCAGAGCCAGGGCCAGAGCCAGGCAAAGCTGACTCATTCTAGATTGGCCCCTATCCTTCTCCTTGCTGAGTTTTGAAAGGCTGCACTGCGACCGAGGAGGAGGAGGAGGAAGGTGACAGGCAGTGCCATCCTCTGGACTGGACTGGTTGTAGGGGCTGGCTGAGGACAGACTGTGGTTGGTGGGGCAGTGACCCATTTGCCCTAATGGACAAACCTTCTCTGGGCAGTATTGCCCAGTAATCAGCTGTCATGGCTGTGTGCTGAAACCCAGATTTGGGGTGTGGGTCACCCTTAGGAAACCACCATTTTCCATCATGGCCATTCAGAATAAGGCCTCAGTTTCCCAGCTGAACTTAGGCTGTGAAGTGGCCTACCATTGTATGAAATAACAACAAGAAAACAAAAGGAAAGTGTACCATGTGTGGGTGTCTTTTCTCTTCGTCGCACCCCCGTCGCTCTCCCTCTTTCATATTCAGAGCTTACTGGGTGGCCCTCGCCTTCGATTAATGTGTAATACTTCCCGCTTTCGTGCTCCAAAAAGTAGCTGGGAGACTCAGAACCCTTCATCCCAGACTTTCCACCGCCATACTTGCTGACATCATCACAAGAAACCATTCCAAGATCATCTCTGTAGGGGAAGAAATGAGCAAAACAGCAAATCGGAGGAGCATCAGTAATGAAAAGCTGCAGAGAGATAACCTATGCTTTCCCATCCAGTACAAAGAATAAGCATGCCATATATTGCTGCACTATTATTATAGATCGTATCCTGCTCTGCCCCAGAAAGCACATGTGGGGTTCTCATTGGTCTCCTATTTAGTCCTAAAATAGTCAACAAAGAGAGGTGCAAAGTCAATGACTGGTGCTTGAAAATACAAGCCTGGTATGGTGACAGATCATTTCTACTTGGGGGAAGCAATGGCTTGCCTTTGAGACATCCAGTGGTGGAGAGGGAGTCCTGTGGGTTAGTTGCTCTAGGCTGCGGTTGGCTTGATGCTGTATTTTGGATTTTGCTTTAAAAATGGGGGGTAGGATTGAGAGGGCAAGGGCAGTGCTTGCAGACCCCTGAAAGCATTGGAGGTATATTTATTTATTCATTAACTTTGGATTTCTGTGCAGATTTTTAGGAGTCGAGCCCCACATTAGGTGAAAGACTCCTGCATTGCAGGGTGTTAGATTCAATGATCCTTGCGGTCCCTTCCAACTCTGCAATTCTATGATTCTATGAAACAGCAACAGGTTTCCAGGTTTCCATGCAGGAACATTCCCCAGCACTACCTGGACACACCAGAGATTGAACCTAGGATGTTCACTGCTAAAGCATCTGCTCTGCATACCAAGCTACAGCCCTTCCCTCATTTTAAGCGTTTCCCCTTTTAAATTTGCATGTACACAGGATGGTCCTGGTCTAACACTCAAACCATTAAGCCACACTATCCCTTCACATGATAGCAAACCTTCTCTGTCCTAAGACAGATTGGATGATACACTTACCTGTTCTCTCCTTACATGTTTCAGGGAATGGAAAGGCCCCTTCACTCGCCTCCCATCAAGCACACTGTCTTATGGCCAGTGCCAGTAGACTCGTACATTTGGATTCACATTCAAACATGAGTGCGAAACCTGTGGCTCTCCAGATATTGCCAGCTCCTATCAACCCCAACCACTGCTCATGCTGGCTGGGATGCATGGGAGCAACTACATCTGGAGGAACGCACTCCCTGAAATTGGGCAGATATGCATGCATCCATATCGTGGGGTCGAATTGCAGATTCCATCTGGGATATTGATTGTGTGGTCTGGACATATGCCCACTGATTTTAAACATGCATGCCTTAGTTATGCCCACACTTGAATGTTCAGTGGCATCAGAGACAGGACAGGAGCGCAGGGTTTTCTCATTCTCTACCATGCACAGGAGAGTGACAGGGAAGAGTATTCTCTGCTCCAATGCACTAATTGCTGTGACCTTTTTTTTTTGCATTTGAATTAATGGCTCTACGTGTGCGCACGAGTGCACTTGCAAGGGAGAAAGCCTGATAGAAAGAGAGACTCTTTCTGTTCTCTAGCCTGAAATTATGGCTATGCAAAGCCAGGATTATTGTCAAAGGGCAAGGGATACCTGGGGCCATAGAGTCCTGACATAGGGGAGAGGATGAAAACATCTTGGAGAGTCGAGGTGTCCATTTTTGAGCCCATGCCCATCGTGCTGGTTGGTGTTGTGCAACTGCTAGTTGGGCTGGTAGGAATAACAGGCTGGAGAGAGAGAAGGAGAGAGCACACAATGAATACTCTAGCCAGTTCTACCCTTTCTTCTTCTTTTTTGCCAATGCAACAAAACTGGAATATTCACTGCCCCAGCAGGCACCAGCAACTTATTGGAATCTCTCTCCTAAATTGGCTGCAACAAGAATTTCTCCCCAAAAGATATTTGCAGAAATTACTCTATTTAGTAGAAGCATTGGAAGCTCCAAGAAGATGGCACAATAGCAAAGGCCACTCTTTCTCTTTCCACCCCACCACAATAATAATCTCCCATGCTTTAAATTTTTTTTTTAAATAACACCTTACTGATGGTAGTAAATCGCTGGTAACATGGATAACGTTCAAGATTCAATCCAGGCCATCTCCCATTATGAAATCTCAAGGAGCAAATCAAATCAAACAACGACTTACCTATTGCAATTTGACCCTGAGCACAGATGCCCCTGCACCAGTGCTTTACCTTGCCCCCTGATGGCAGACTCCAGTGAAGAGTACCAGCACCTTTTGCAGTGGCCAGGGGGCTTCAACTAACCAAAGAAGTTATGGAAAAGCAGTGGGGATTTAACAGGATAAAACGTAATAGACCCAACGTGCCCTGAAGTGTGTCATGGCACCTATAAAATGTGACCTTTAAAATGTTTAAAAATATTATTTTTATTATGTGTTTTTATACTTTTATTATTAACTTTTTAATTAAAACCTCATCAAAAAAACAAAAGGGGGAGTGGGGAGGTGTAGGAGAAGCATTTTATAGTTTATCATGACATGCCCTATATCCCCCTTATTTTTTTCCCCTTTAATCTCTCCCTTATAATCTTTTTTTTTTTGCATATGCTGTTCCATATTTCTCCCTTCCCCAAGATTCATTCATGTATAATGTGCTGATTTCTCTTTGATGTCATTACATTCGTATCTCACATAAGCTGTTATGTGTTCACTTGCTTTCTGCTGCTGCCTTCAAAATAAATATTTAATTTTTTAAGAAACAGATTTTATTGGAATTTAGAAAAAAGGTTTACAGAAATTAATACCAAGTATATTTTTTTGTCAAAAGTAAAACACTAATCTAGATAAAAGCACAAAACACAAAAAAGGGGCGGAAAGGAAAAGAGAGAAAAGAGGAGAAAGTTAGAGGAAGAGAGGAAGAAGAGAGGAAATAATGAGAGGAAAAGAAGGAAGGAAGGAAGGAAGGAAGGAAGGAAGGAAGGAAGGAAGGAAGGAAGGAAGGAAGATAAAGAAATTCCTTTTATACGTACAAAATAAATATTTTCTAATGTTTTTAGCCTCTTGAGTTCTGTTTGGTTACCACCCTCTTGCCTGTTAGATCAACTTAAATACATCATTTTTAGGTCAGAATAAAATCCAAAGCATTTCAGAAGAGGTATATGTTTTGCCATTGCAATTAAAAATGCACATGACTCAGAATGTCCAGGCTAATTATAAGTAGAGCACAAGTTTGAGTTCAGTTCATAATTAGCTAGCTTTCATTTCTCCTTTTCACCTTATGGCTTAAACAGGGATGAGAAAAACTGCAACTGTCAGCCTTCTTAAGGGAACAGCAATATTTTTGTGTGGGGAGCCCTGAGAAAATTAATTTCCCAAGGCAGGTCACAAGTTCTTACTTGGCTGTGTGTCACTATCCAGTTTTCCCACTACCCATCCAGTTTCCTCCCATGAGGAAAAGGAAGGGGTATTGTTAAGGGTTGTTCCAGGGACCACAAGCCCTGAGACTTTTGTGATGGGCCCCAGACCTGCTGCCCATTTCCTGTTCTTTAAGCTTTGCTTATAGGGCAGCTGGGTTTCAGTACTGCAAGGTGCAGTACTGATGAGACTCCAACTACTCACTGTCTTAATTTCTCAGAGGCATCTAGACATATAAATTCATATATGAAAATTTTATACAAATATGTAGTATGGGGGAAAGTGGTGGGGGAAAGGCAGGACCCGTGCCTAAAAAATATGGGCAAGCGGAAAACGTATCGAACACATACTTTCCAGACACAGAACAAGCAGATGTGTTGACAAGCCATGAGTCAAAACTGCATTAAAAATGTGTTTATTAGGAGAAATTCACACTAAAATGCTGAATTAAGAATAATAATTCTAAATTGCTGTTGAAATGTGAGGAACTGAAATTAACAGTGAAAAAGTAAGAAATGTAAAATTGATAGATCCGCCCATCCCTACTATCAATACAGCAGGTCAGGACTCAGTCTTGAACCATTTCCTGGGCATCTAACAGCCCTTGAGGTTAGTCAGCACAGATTCAATGCTCCAGCGAGCCTGACACTATTCTTGAGTATTTCAGAGGAACTGGTAAACAGCCACAAAGCTCCAATACAGCATGTCTAATTCATAAATACATTCCTGCCAATATGAGTATTTAGATACCACTTGCATTTGAAATATGTTGCTTTTATACTTTGCAAAAAATTAATTTAAGCCCTAGGTTAATTTATTTTAAGCCCTAGGTTAGTCAGTGTTGATGCTACAATGCTGCACAGTAAGTCAATGAAGTAATCAACAGCTCTCAACCATAAATATTCATAAAGCTGAGGAATGAATGAGTATTTAGCAGTGCTGCAAGTAGTTGGCAGGGAGGGGGACTCTGAACAGTAACAGTAAGGAAATGAGGCCATCTCAAACACCCACATGGGTTCTGATAAGAAAGTAGACCACTCACATATGGCAAGGCCCACTGGGGGCGAACACAGCAAGGCTGGCACGACTGCCATGTGTTCTAATTAAAAGCTGGCAACAGCAGAATAAAACAGTGTCACAGGATAACGTCCTTCTGCTGATTCGCGGAATGTTGTGGCAAAGCCAAACCGTTGATGGGAAATGCTGAGATGGGGCCAAGAAAGATCTTTCAGGGGCTTCGCTTCAGTGGCTTTTGTTACACAGATACTGAGGGCCAGTTCATACATGCAGGCAGCATCACTGCTTATTGAACAGACCATCTAAGGATGGTTTCATATTTGAATTTTCCTGCTGACTACAACAACAAGCATGGGACGCGGGTGGCACTGTGGTCTAAACCACTGAGCCTAGGGCTTGCCGATCAGAAGCTTGGCGGTTTGAAACCCTGCGACGGGGTGAGCTCCCATTGCCGGGTCCCTGCTCCTGCCCACCTAGCAGTTCAAAAGCACGTCAAGTGCAAGTAGATAAATAGGTACTACTCCGGCGGGAAGGTAAACGGTGTTTCCGTGAGCTGCTCTGGTTCGCCAGAAGCAGCTTAGTCATGCTGGCCACATGACCCAGAAAAACTGTCTGCAGACAAATGCCGGCTCCCTTGGCCTATAGAGCGAGATGAGCACCGCAACCCCAGAGTCGTCCATGACTGGACCTAACGGTCAGGGGTACCTTTACCTTTACAACAACAAGCATAATGCAATCAACTAATATTTACCACAATCACTAATTATTAATTAATTAAATTATTCATTCAATTTATGTCCCACCTTTCCTCCTGACAGGGACAAGGTCCAAATGCACCCCTCCAGGCTTTTTCATTTGGCCCTTGGGACTGTCCCCAGGCCATGTCCTCTGTTCAGCCACCCCCCTTCTTCCCAGGTCACACCCTTTACCAGACATGCTTCAAACCCCCTTTTAGTGTTTTTGCATGGCTAGTATATGTCCTTGGAATGGATAACGCCTCTTACTTGCATAGATGGAGGACAGAGAGTGGTTTTTGTAGAAACTAGCCTATTGTGCAAAGGTGAAGCTTACATGTGTTGCTCCACCTACCTTCCCCTTCTTGTCAAGCAGAGATGTCAAGCAATCCTGTCTCCTAAAAGCCCAAAAATTGGGCAGCACTCATTGGCTGGAGATGCCTCCAATGTTGCTGCTTTAAATCAGTCCCATGTGGCTGGTATATAACACACACCGCATTGAAATGCAAAAGAAAAATTGACGATGAGTGACAAAGCATGTCATTTAAGGAGAAAATATTCCCTACTTTTGAGAAATCTCCTAAATAAACTCTCACTCACTCATTCAGCTATTACAACCGTGATGACAATGGAAGCATCAGTCATTCAACAGAGAGCATACCACAATACATTTTCACTCTGCAGCAACCACTTTCAGTGCAATGAAAGTGTGTGTGTATTTTACTCCTTTCCAGATCCTTAACCACAGGGCAACAGAAAGGAGGGCTCTTGCTCTGCCACCACCCAGAAATTCTGGGTTGTTGCAAACTGAGTTTTACTCAAGAGTACACCCACTGAAATTAATGGGCCTAAATTAATCATGCCCAGTAACTTCAAAGGGTCTAATTTAAGGATGGCTAAAACTGGATACCACTGGATACCACTGGATAGGGACGCGGGTGGCGCTGTGGGTTAAACCACAGAGCCTAGGACTTGCTGATCAGAAGGTTGGCGGTTCGAATCCCTGTGACGGGGTGAGCTCCTGTTGCTCGGTCCCTGCTCCTGCCAACTTAGCAGTTCGAAAGCATGTCAAAAGTGCAAGTAGATAAATAGGTACCGCTCCGGCAGGAAGGTAAACGGCGTTTCTGTGCGCTGCTCTGGTTCACCAGAAGCAGCTTAGTCATGCTGGCCACATGACCCAGAAGCTGTATGCTGGCTCCCTCAGCCAATAAAGCGAGATGAGCGCCGCAACCCCAGAGTCAGCCATGACTGGACCTAATGGTCAGGGGTCCCTTTACCTTTAACACTGGATACAACCATTTATTTTAAAGGTGATTTTTGTTCCAGTGAGCAAAAAGAGCTCAGACAGGAATGTCAAGCACATGGTTCCTTCTTTTTTTTTTTTTTTTAATAACATAATGCAAATCTCTAAGCAGTTCACATACAAACAAAAAACCACAACCATGTTTGCTCTATGTATGTAAACCATGTTGAAGCATTCCAGTAAAAAGAAAGGAGGAGGTGATTTTTGTTTACTGTGAAAATCTACAAAGTTTTGGACTTTTGAACACGCTCATGCATTTCGCATTCCGTGTGTTCTGGCCCTTTTCAAGCCAGCGTTTTTGTATACCATCAGGGCCAGCCCTACTATTAGGAAACTACTGTGGGGTTGGAAGAAGCAGTGAGGTTTTGGACTGCATGCTTGCCCTCCAATGGTGCCCATTGGGACTGGTAGGGTGAAAAGCAGAGAGGCCAACAGTAGGTGGAACCAGTGATAACAACAGTGTCAACAAACTCTGGCTTTGTCCCCATCCTCTTCCCTGCTCAGTTCTAAAAGGGCAAAGCTGAGACTAAGGAGGAGGATGAAGACAGCCAGTACCAACCCCTGAACTCTTTGTAGATAGGAAGAAAGCTGGACTTGGAAGAATCAGTTCTGAGGTTGGTGGGGCAGTGCCCCTTTTGCCCTAATGGGCTAATCTCCTCTGCTGCCCTTGGGTGCAAAGTTGGACTCTGCTCTGTTGCCAGGGCTGAAGCAAGATCCAACAGCCAGCAAAGTTGGCTTCTGTATATGGGATGGGGAGGTACCATCTTGCCTGCCTTAAGGCAACAAAATGTATTGGGCTGGATTACTCTGAGCTGCCTGTTCCAAATCACGCAGAAAGCTCCAGCAACCCCAGCAGGCGAGGAAAAAAACAACACCAGGCCAACAATAACTCATGATAGCTTCAATTGTTTTCATACTGAGAAACGACTAATACTTGTCTTCAAACTCATAATCCTCTGGAACAAAATCATGAAAGCAAGCAGGCTGTGAAATCCAAAAGGGATTTTTAAATTTCTTCTTGAAAAGTGTAGATGGGAAAAAGGCAGCAGCGGGAGGGGTGAATGAGGAGAGTGAATAGCGGTGATATGATGGAAAGAGAGAGTGATTTGGCCTGATAGTATTGACTTTGCCCAAGAGATCCCAATGAATGCGTAGCGCTTTGGCTGAGGGCAGTGAGCAGAAAATGTGGTGGTTGTAATTGTGCTCTCCCTCCATTTGGAATCCCGGTAATAATAAAAAGATATGAAGGGGAAGTCATTAGATTTATGTCCTCTCCTCTCAAAGGAACAATTCTCAGAAAATGCATTGCTCTCAATTTGCAGGTCACTGCTGAGCTGGGAGAGCATAGCGGCTGCCGAGGATGGGAGCCAAGAAGTTCCACCTTCAGATACATCAGGACTGCAATCCTACGCACACTTCCCTGAGAGTAAATCCCACTGCACTCAGTGCAATTTATGTATGAGTAGAGATTTGTAGGGCTGCACTGTTAAAAATCATGTTGGTGGCTGTTTAGGTAAGCCATTTGATATAAGAAGAAAGTCCCACCCATCCACTGATATTATAGGCCAAAGCCAGAATTAGTTGGCTCTGCCTGCCATTGGCCCTAGCTCCATATTCTGTTGTCCTTTCTGTCTTTCGCCCTACCAGTTCCAGCAGGCACCCTTCACTACTGTCCCCCAAACCCAGAAGGCTACATATGTCAAGCCATCGCTGCTGCTATGTGTGCAATTGTTCACCGGGCCTGTTGAAGGCACCATTGTTCTCTCCCCAATACCAGAAAGAAGAGAGGACTCTATAGTGATTTGGCCCTTCATTAAACAGTGTTTACCAGACAGAAATGCAGTGCCAGGTTTGCCTTACCTGCAAGGCAAGAGGCTTCCACCTCACATTCTTCAGAAGAGCAGGAGCAGACACCAGGGTGTTCTGAGGCCGTTTCTTCAAGGTTAAGATCACTCCGTTCGGGTCTTCACGCAATGCATTTACCAGGTTCTTTAACTGCCAGCCAACCTGGAGAAAAATCCCATAATGGAATTTTGAAAGGTTTTTCTTTTTTTCTTTTTCCATTTTATCTTCCCAAAATGGTTAAGGGTATTTCGTTCAGATTTCTGTATGGCGAATAAGGGATGTCTTATTATCAGCATTCTTTCTATCTTTCTCTCTTATAAATAGTACTTATCATTCTTGGCAAGAAACAGACGTGGTAGCATTTCTGTTAAAACCATTTTGGGTTATATCCAACAAAGTTGTACTCAGAGTTAGGGTGGGGATAACTTCAAATTTAGTTTGCATTTACAGGCGAACCTACCTAATTCACACTTTCTAGAGCTATACATGAACAACAACACCACAACCATCTTTTTGAAATTTACACTTCTCCAAATTTTGCAAAACAGTTCTCCAGTGAAGTACATGTGCACAAAAATGTATATACTAGGGTAAAGTATGCATTAAAAGGCATCTATCATTGAAAATACCATATAAAATGCATTATGTTAAGGAACACTGTTTTGCAAAAATTATGTATAAAGGTATACACGTTAGGAGAAATATACACTAAAATTTTAATAAATTCTCATGCGGACTCCCCCAATCACAAATAATAATAACAGCTGCAAACTGGTGTGGAAATGTGAACAATTGATCTTAACATTCAAAAAATGAGAAACCGAAATTGACAGATTTGCCCATCATTACTCAGAATAGACCAATTGAAATTAATAGACCTAAGTTAGTTGCACCCATCAATTTCTGTAGAAATTGGATGTAACCACCTGCTTCTTTCTCTTCAACTAAAAAGGTAATGATAGGTGCTCTTATTTCAATAATAACTCAGTGATAGAATATCATATTCCAAAAAGCACAAACGTGTTTTTTAAGACACTGATGCACTGCTCTAATTTTTATATCCTCTAAACAAACTGAATTATTACTTTTAATTATCTTTTCTACTGAAGTATCACTGTGTTTCACTGGGGGATTATAGAACAGCAGCTTCAGAATAATTACAAAATGAATCCTGGCTGTTGTAATGGAACCTGTTAATTTGGTGATGATGGGGGATGGGGGGAGGGAAGTTTGCTAGCATATTGTAGAACAATATTGGTGCAATTTCTTCAAGGTGTTTAATTAAAGATAAAACATCATTTATTTGAGTTACTGAACACTCCACAGAGAGGAACTGCATTTCTTAAGTCATTGCAAGCTATAACCACCATCTGAAATTAAAGCTTCACTAACACACAAAGGCCACACGTTTGCCTTACCCCTCTAAAACAGCTAAGAGGTGCTCCATGGTTGCTTAAGCATTAAAAAAACTCTCCTTTGCATTTCTCTTCGGAGGGCTCTGCCTTGCTAAGAACACAGGAAAAGCACCCCACTTTGTTCTCATGAATAAACATGGCACCGGCTTGTAAAATGCAATGTTTAAACAATGTTTTGAAACAGCTCCGAAGCAAACAGTCTAAACTCATAAATGGAGCATAAATAAATAGATTTATTTCCTCTTAAAAAATTCTTCCCAGACTATTTCCACAGGTGCCATTTGAGATTTCAGTGGTGGGAAGAGAGAGATGCAGCTGGGGGCAAGGCTATCAGCAAGATTTAAAACCCCAGCTTGGGTCAAACTTTGGGGTTTTGCTAAGCCTGCCAAGACCACCGTCTTTTGCAGAGAGAGTGCCATTTTTGGCTACACAAGTTTCCACACTCAGAGGTGTGGAATGCAATTCATATACAGCAGGTGGGGAACCTGTGGCCCCATCAGATGTTCCTCCAACTCGCATTAGCCTCAGACAAAACAGCCAACAGTCAAGGATGATGGGAGATTTAATACAGCAACAACTGGAAGGCCACATGTTCCTTCCATCCTTGATAAGCAGGATTTTGTACCTCCCGATTATTGCACAGATAAAGCAGTCACCCATTTGTGCATTTGGCACGCACATTTAGCATCTAGAGCTTTTTAAACTCCCTCCCACCCATGCTTACCCAGAGTGCTATTTCTTAGCTAACTTTGTGGCATGAGAGCCATGCAAGGAGGTTCCTCCTGCAATGTGAAGCTATTTGGAACACGGGTTGCCACAGACTGAATGGGCATAGTCCAAGCTATAACCCCCTCCTATCATTAATGTTTTGACCAAACTGCGGGAGGCAGTGGAAGACAGGAGTGCCTGGCATGCTCTGGTCCATGGGGTCACAAAGAGTTGGACACGACTAAACGACTAAACAAAAACAACATCATTAAAGTGCCTGCTTTCAAGAGAAGGGACAATGGAGCATGTAGGAGCAGCAGTGGCCTGGGTATTTCACATTGCCTTAGGAATATAGGAAGCTGCCTTACACTAAGTCAGACCATTGGCCCATCTAGCTCAGTGCTGCCTACACTGACTGGTAGAAGCTTTTCAGAATTTCAGACCGTGGACATTCCCAGTTCTGCCTGGAGATGCTGGGGCCTTCTGCATGCAAAAGGAGGGCTTTACCACTGAGCTACAGCCAGTAAAGCGAGATGAGGGCTGCAACCCCAGAGTCGTTCACAACTAGACCTAACGGTCAGGGGTCGCTTTACCTTTATGGCCCATTTTAAGCATCCCCCCTTTATATTTGCATGGCTTCTGTGAGACAAAGGAATTTATAACAAACCTGTTGTAGATGGAGGTAGAGTACTCATATAGGACACAGCCCTAACTCTTGGCTTATGCTGCTCAGGCACCTAAGTCCATTCCTCAATGACTGGCTACTACAGGGCAGAAGGATTTGCCACATCAGTGATTAGGCTTATTTGCTGTTATTTATTTAGCTATCTTGAACAAAGCTATCTTCCTGGAGCCTCTTTTGGCTACAATGTTTTTATTATTGGTTGTTAGCTGCCCTGAGCCCAGTCTTGGCTGGGGAGGGCAGGGTATAAATAAAAATTTATTATTATTATTATTATTATTATTATTATTATTATTATTATTATTATTCCATGAAGGTGCAGGTTACAACAAGAGCCAAGGTGACATTTTCCCACCTTCTCCGCATCAAGCAGTTGGTCCTTTACCTTTCCCGCCCCGACCTGGCCACAGTGATCCATGCGACGGTCATCTCCAGGCTTGACTACTGTAATTCGCTCTACGCGGGGCTGCCCTTGAAGCTGACCCAGAAACTCCAGAGGGTGCAGAAATCTGCAGCGAGGCTCCTCACGGGTTCTCTGCCATGGGAGCATATTCACCCAGTGCTTTTCCAGCTGCCCTGGCTCCCGGTGGAGTACAGGGTCAGATTTAAGGTGCTGCTTTTGACCTTTAAAGCCCTTCACGGCCTAGGACCCTCGTACCTACGGGACCGCCTCTCCTGGTATGCCCCACGGAGGACCTTAAGGTCCATAAATAGCAACATCCTAGAGGTCCTGGGCCCTAAGGAAGTTAGATTAGTCTCAACCAGAGCCAGGGCCTTTTCAACTCTGGCTCCGGCTGGTGGAACGCTCTGTCTCATGAGACCAGGGTCTTGCGGAATCTGATTTCTTTCTGCAGGGCCTGTAAGACAGAGTTGTTCCACCTGGCCTTTGGCTTAGAATCAGTTTGATTCCCCCCCCCCCTCTTTCTTTTTCCTTTCTCCTCCTGTGAAGAGGCTGCACCCTAATGTTTTAATGTTGTATCTTAATCTTTTAAATTGTATTTTAATCAACTTGTTTTTATTATTGGTTGTTAGCCACCCTGAGCCCGGTCTTGACTGGGGAGGGAGGGGTATAAATAAAATTTTATTATTATTATTATTATTATTATTATTATTATTATTACACAAGCATCTGGCTGGCCACTGTGAGAACAGGATGAAGGCTAGATGGGCTATTGGCACGATCCAGCAAGCACTTCTTAGGTTCTTATGTTCTAATGGACAGAAATAGACACACTCTTGAGGACCTGTGCTTTGAAGCATGAGGGGAAGGGAAGACCTCCTTATTACCACCCTGCAGCCCTCCACGAATGCTCTGGCTTGCAATTTCTTTACTGATAAAGCAGATAGTATCCTGAGTGCACAGCTGAAATTCAGCCTTTTCTGGAAGGGTTTTTTAAAAACAGAATTTAGGGTTAGGTTACAATTTTGAACTCACTTACCAGGGAGTAACACCCCCCTGCAAAAACACAGTAGAACTTATTTCTGAGTATATGGGTAGAGGCTTCCACTACTATTAATATTAATTTAACTCATACAAGAGTTCTTCTCTTCCTTCAGGCATAAATTAAACAGTTTTATGAGGTGATTTCTTCTCACCTAGAGAATGTCCTTAGATATAAATTCACCTCCAGTTTATTTCTAAAATATCTTCCTTTTTCTTCCTCTGCATCTCTGTATTTTCAAGATGTGTATTCAGAAATGTCTGATTTTCTTAATGTTTGATCATGTCTGAGAGAACCAGATGCAATTTTGAAGCTGGGGGCAAACGTTAAAAAATCCAGGAGCCTTGATGATTTCGCAAGCTCCTTCTCACAAAATAATGCTAAATAATTAATGTCCTGAAGATAAATTGCTCTAAGGAGAAACCTTAATGAGGGAACCATTAAAACACTAATAATATATGCAATTTAGGGCAGCCTGCCCTGAATGTCAGCAGGATAAGATGGAAAGCTCTTAGGACGTTATCGATGGTATTGCTGAGATATTACATTTAGGCAAAAATAGTAAGATGACATCATGGCAGACTAGAATACTGGACAGAGAATTGAAATTGGGCTTAGCACCAACACTGAACTAATTTGTCTTTAAGAGCTGCTAGGCACACCAGAGAAGGTCATTGTTGGGACTTGCATCCTCCTTGTGTTAAACTCAGAGGAGAGCTCCACAGATGTGGATCCAGTCATGAGTCCCAGCATGAATCAGGACTAGGGAGACAGAGCATTCAGCACCCTGAGACCATAGCTCAGAATAATACCCCCACTCAAGGAACCAGCAGAATCAGGTGGCTTAATGTGACCTTAATGGAATCATCTATCTCTGGGACTCTTTGCAATCATCACTACTGGGTCCTCAGGAACAGCAATGGCAGGAAGCCTGAACTCAGGCTTGAACCTGAAAATGCTGTGCTTATTTGTCAACACAAAACATACCAGGTCCGTGGCCTTTTCAGAAAAAGGCAGCATGGTCAGGATCAGGGCCTCACAAAGACAATGATAGGGTAGGAAGCCTGAGTGCTTACACCAGGAATGGAGAACTTGAAACCCTCCAGATCTAAATTCCATCATTCCTGACCTTTCTGTTTGGAGCTGATGATACCTGGAGTCAAACAATATTTCAAGGAACACAGGTTCCCCTTCCTAATTTAAACCTTCAGCTGATGCTTGGAAGATGCAAATGCTATAGTTGCCATATATGTGATCCTAGTTCAATGATCTTCTGGACAGCTCCTCAGGTGATAAGTAGTAGACCCTCTTTCTGCTTATACTGCTGGATAGCTCCCCTGCTGGGTTTGGGAGACCAGAATGTCAGAGATATCATCTTGGAATCATTCTTGGCCAAAGAGAGAAGTATATTGTAGTAGTCTTCAAATTTTGGAATCCACCTTCAACAACTTGAAAAATGAGGTCAACTTTTAAAATAATCCACATATGATCATATTTCTCCACTTATCTTTTCTTGCTTTCCCCTCATTCTCTTGATTTATTTCTCCTGTTCCTTCTTCCTCTATTCCTTCTGCCTCTCTTTCCTAAAAATAGTTAGGTCAAAGTATGATTGATCATGTGTTCCAGTCCATCCATTGAAAACCAGTGAGAGGTGGGGAACTTGTGGCCCTCCTGAAGTTGTTGGATCTCAGTTCCCATCAGTCCAAACCATGGTTGAAGCCGAAGGATGATGGGTGTTGGAGTCTATGAATACTCTCTCCCTCACTCAACAGCAAAAGGCTGTCAGAGTGGGTCATTAAGTCCTTCCAGATCAGGCTGCCTGACGAACATGTAGACTCTGTTGCTATTATTCTCTGAGAAATAACATCTTCTTCTGCCTTCTCTATCTCCTCACTACTTCAGTTTGACTGAGTGGCAATTTAAGAACTGTGTGTCAAGATCGCATGAAATGAAGGCCTTCTGAGTTCTATTTAAGAAAGATAGGGCACTCTCTACGCACAAGAACAAATGGAACCAAAATCCACCATATAGATAATATCCTGCGTTTTGGGAGATCAAGCCAGTACACGCGGTTCCTGCTTTTTTACCCTCAAAACAACCCTGGGAAACAGGTTGGGTTGAGAGAGTGAGTGGCCCAAAGTCACTTGCTGAACTCTATGACTAAGTGAGGATTTTAATTGGATCTCCCTGGTTCTAGTCAGACCCTCTAACTACAAAGGCTCACAGATAGTTTTCAAAATTCCCATTTTGCAGATTTCAAAGCTGGTTATATTCCTCTTACGATATTTATGCACCTACAGCTCTCACAAATGGTTTAACACACATCTGGTATTTGGATAAAGTTAGAATTTTGGCAAAGTCTGAAAATTCTTTGTTTGGGGCACTCTCTCCAAACTGAAACATGTCTGAAGCCATTTATGAAAGCTGCCACAAGGAAAGTTCAAAAAGTCATATTATATTTCAGGGATGGAGAATCTCTGGCCCACACTTGGCTCCATAAAACATCAGATGTGGAGCAGAAAAATCTGCAGTTGCAAGGGAACAAACAGGAGCCTTAAAATGTGCTCTTGACTGTTCCTCTGACGGCAGGGCTTCATTCAGTTATTTTTCAATCTGGTGCCAAAAGCAAGCTCCGCTGGGACTGATTTCTCTCAAGAGCTTCGAAATGGGAGCTGCTGAGTAGAGTTGTTCTCTGCTGAAACTATGGCTTCCAGCTCCACTGGAATTGGCTCTACTCAGACCTTCTGACTAGGGACAGCCCCTGCCAAAAGCAAAGCTTTAGATTCAGCATAGACTGTAAGCTCCAATTTCAGTGCAGATATTTGCAGCCACAACCTCAATTCAAGTCAGGGTTGCAAAGGGAAACCAAGACTGCACCTAAAGTGCATTCCTGATTCTTCCTTTGAAGTTAAGTCACCTGACATCATACGATGCCCCAGCAGCCAGACCCATTTTCACACCCCTATTGTGGTAGAAACAAATAGCTTGATTTCACCTTAAGCCAGCTTGGAAGGTGGAATTCTCTTACCATTTTTCGGCAAGCCATTTGTTTACCTGAACATTAAGGTCCTGTTTCAAGGCCCTACTCTGGGTGGCTCTGTTGAATGAAGTGAGGAGGTAACCACTGGGGAGAAGACCTTTTGGTCATGGCACCTGTTAGGAAACAACCTTCACGGGGAGGCTCACCTGACACCATCTTTGCAGTCTTTTCAGTGCCAGGTGGAACTATCTGCTCAGCTTGGCCTTTATCATAATGTACTGTATACAGTTTGCATGACTTACAGATGTTTTAAAATTCATGTTTCATCTTTGGGGACATGGGCGGGTTTTGTTTTTGCTGCATTTTAAGTAGCTTTTGATTTCATGCCTTATTTTGTGTGTGTGGGGGGGGGGAGAGAGAGAGAGAGAGAGAGCGCTGCCTAGGGAACTTTATGTTCTGGGGTCAAAATGAAATGCTTTGCAGAGACAAAAAAACAGACACAGTATTTCTTGGAGGTTAGGTACAGACAAAACTGTATCATCAAACATCATCTCATTTAAGAATCATTTAAACAAAAGTACATCATATTGTTTTCAATGGGATGTCCTCCCAGATATAGAGAATTGCAGCCAGAATTCTCTGGTTCTTACTAAGGTAGGTGGACCTGGTGACTACAAGGTAGAATGTGGGAGGGCTCGTATAACTGAACACTTCTCTGTTTTTTAAAGAACAGATGGCAGGGAGAAGCCATATGAAGCTGGAAGGGGGGGTTAACTTCACCCCTGAAGGCACACTTCATTGTCTCTTGAGAAAGATGGATGCCAACACAATCTCAGTCATTTAATAATATGAGTTTCACTTGCAGCCCAGGCATAGGTTTATGAGAACGAGCTCCAAGAGACTGTGTGTTTGGAACTAATATCAGTTCATTATTCTGGCTCTCCCTTACAAGGTTTGTTTGTTTGTTTATTTAATAAAATTTATACATCACTTGATTGTGAAAACAAATAAACCTTCAAAGCAGTTTACTTACTTTCCTTCGCCAAACCTTTATTAGGCAGTACAAATATGAGCCACCATAAAACATTCATATATAAAAATTTAAAATACAGTGGTACCTCAGGTTACATACACTTCAGGTTACAGACTCCACTAACTCAGAAATAGTGCTTCAGGTTAAGAACTTTGCTTCAGGATGAGAACAGAAATCGTGCTCCGGCGGCACGGCAGCAGCAGGAGGCCCCATTAGCTAAAGTGGTGCTTCAGGTTAAGAACAGTTTCAGGTTAAGAACGGACCTCTGGAACAAATTAAGTACTTAACCCGAGCTACCACTGTTTTTACAAATTAACAGCCATGTAATTATGAGGATTTTCATTGGAAGTTTCTTCCTGCTAAATAATGCCATTCACCACTCAGAGAGATACTACTGATAAAAACTCAGCCACCCTTGCAGTTACTTCCAGGTTAATGTCAGACAGATAAAATTTGATATTTTCATTGTGCTGTGATGTTAGACTACCCCAAAAAGAGTAATGCATGCGTTTGTGAAGCTGCTTGTACAATGGGCAGTAGAAAGGAGTATGTTCTACTGTGTCCAGCACATTCAAAAAACATCTGCAATGTCTCTCGTTTCTAGGGATGTTGTAATATCTGCCCTTGACAAAAGCTGAGGGGGAAACGTTTATTTGGGCTAACATAAAGGTTGGACTGGAATTATTAAATTTGAAATATAAGTGACCCTGTTATCTGTTATATTTAAACCATAAAACTTGGGAGAGCAAATTTTATTTACAGCTGACTCGATGTTATGTTTTTCAATGTCCCTTAATCTGATTTGAATATTACGATAAATATATTGCTCACTTGAAATATATAAGAGTTCAAAATCAATACCAATAGATCTGATTTTGCTATGTAAATGTTGGAACCCTCTGGATTTATAAGAGTCCCTAAGTCAGAAAGCAGACTTGAAGCAACGCAACCAGTATTTTAAAGTGCTAGCCCACACCCAGTGTATACACACCATCATGTGTACACCTAGTTCAGCACACATCCTCTTATACTTGATGAACTTGGGAGCCCCAGGATATGTCTCAAGAAACTTGAGTGTATCTTATCTAAATCACTATTATATGCCTGTATCCATATTGGGATCCCAAAGAGTTGCTGGGACAACACTTTGGCTTGAAAAATGTGAACAGCAGCTGGCATAAATTGGTTACCTTTCTGAAAATAAAAATGAGCTACTGCTGAGGAGGTAAACTTTGCCTGTTTTATAGCCCCCGTACAATGGCTTGACCAAAGCAATTTGCAATATCAAGAAAAACTCAAAACCTACAAAATTTAAAATACTAAGAGATTAAAACTACTGTACCTCAACTTTCTACGCATCTGGGTAGGCTTGTCTAAGCAGGAGAGTTTTTAGCAGGCACTGAAAAGAGTACAGTGAAGGCACCTGCTTGATATCAATAGGCAGGGAGTTCCAAAGTTCCGCACTAAACAATCAAGTTCATACAAATACAGAACGGGTATTACGTGGCACTTGCAGTAGTGCCTATTCCACCAATCAGAGTGGGCAAGTAGGCAAACTTGGAATAAGGTTAAGATTTTAAGACCAGTTAAGTCTGAAGGAGTGACTTCCCTAATGCGTGTAGACAGCTAACTCTCTTGTCCCTTACATTCTTACCTATTAGCTGTGTGCTGCTTATAGAAGGGATGTTGGACGGTGCTCTATGCATAAATGGATGCAGCCAAATTCAGGTGGAGCCATGTTGCAGTCAGCTAACTGGGCACTTGGGTCTTGAGAAAAGCACTCCAGCAGCGCAATCCTAACGGTGTCCATTCAGAAGTAAGTCCCATTGAATCCAATGGGGATTACTCCCAGAGCAGTGGATTTAGGATTGCAGCCTAACTGAGGATTTGGCAAAGGCGCATGGAAATGCAGAGCAGAAATAGTGCTGTAGCCACAGCTGGAGATCTATGCTTTCTCAAGCTTCCCACATAATCGTGTGGATGGATTTGGTTACGGTTTAGTTATATACCTCTAATTGTGTGGTACAGTTTAGTTATATACCTCTTTTTTAAACCCCAAGCTCCCAATGCATAAATAACATAGATATATACGATGTGTTTTTAGTTCATTGCTGGTTTTAATTTTTAGAACATTTTAATGGTTCGATTTAATTGTTTTTTTTTATTAATAATCCTATGATTTTATTTGTCTTATTCTTTTTGTAAATTGCTTTGGGTTTTTCTACAATCAAGTGGTATATAAATTTCATAAAATAAGTAAGTTAAATAAATAACTTGGCCACAAATACAGATAATGTAATAGGAGCAGATTATCACCAGGTTTAGTGCTCTGGGGGAAGTAGAACTCTTTCATCTACTTCAGTTCTTTCTGGGAGTGATGAAGTAATCAGGACCAACTTGTGGGCATTTCTTTTTATACACCATGTTAGCCAAACCCCCTCAAGATACTGGCTCTATTACTTTCTGAAACGTGTTCCATGTTCTGCCACCAAAAGCCATACATTTGAATGGAATGAAAGCTTGTGAAGCTGCAGAGGCAAAAAGCAGAAGAAGACTGGTAGGCATCACAGCGACAGGGATTCAGGATGGGCAGCTGTGCCCAGATTAAGAACATAAGAATTTAAAGAGCAGCCTCGCTGGATCAGGCCAATGGCTCATGTAATCCAGCAGTGGGCAACCTGATGCCTATGTGAACCCACAAGAAGGACTTCAGTGCAACAGCACTCACCTCTCCTGCAGTTTCCAGCAACTGGTATTCAGAGGCATTGTCCCTCCGGTGGTGGAAGCAGAACACAGTAATCATGGCCATTAGCCATTGATAGCCATAGATTGTTGAATCCTCTTAAAGCCATCAAAGTTTGTGGTTATCACTGCCTCTTGCAGAAGCAAATTCCATAGTTTAACGCCATGCTGTGTCAAAAAGTTCTTCTGTTTGCCTGCCCTGAGCCTTCCAATGTTCATTGGGTGGCCCCAAGTTCTAATGCTATGAGAGAGGGAGGAAAGCTCATCTCTTGCTCACTTTCTCAATACCATGCATCATTTTATACACCTCTGACATGTCCTCCCTTACCCTTAAAGACTGTTTTGGAGTGAAGCTTTTCACAATGTTCAAGCAATCCAACCTGCCATGTCTATAGCCCCAGGCTTCCCCTCCAGACATCAGTAGACTACTGATAGTTTCAAGCTCTGGCAACACAAAGCACCCTTCCCACCACAACCCTTCCCTTCACAATTGGCTGTAGCCCTCAAAAGTATGTTCAGGGTGTGGGTCACATCAGTTATGGGGGAAATGTGCAGATTTAATGAAGAAGGACCACCCGAGAGGCAGAATCCAGTGGAGGAAGGCATCATGTTCACCTCTGAAGTTGGCTTCCTAACTACTGGAGTGATCCATGGTGTTGCTCATATTTTGTAAGCCAGGAGAATTGGAAGCAATGGAAGAGGCAATTCCTATACCAGAGGAGGAGAATTTGAAGAAAAGCAGCAACAACATGGCAGGTCTGAAATCTAGGAAGCCTGTTCTGGAGTCAAGTGGGTGCTGCTAGGCCAAGGTATGGTCAATTGGTAGAAGAGCTAAAAACCAGAAAATGGGATGGGCAGAAAGCAAAGGAAGTGTCCAAAAACTTCTGAAAGCAAAGGAAGCAGTGCCAAGGCAAAGCTATTTAAAAAACAAAAACAACAAAAAAAAGAGTAACCTGTTTTGACTAGACAAAAAATAAGACTTCAGGAAATATACAGAACAGACTTGGAATAATCAAGATTAGAACCTGGAACAGATAACCAAGGGTATCTGGGAAAATGTGTACTGCTTGCAAAGCTGGAAGTAGATAAGAGTTTTATTTAAGAGAATTGCAGGTGTTTTGAGAGTGGGTTGACTTCTCATGCAGCACACAGACATTTCTTTTGAAACCATTTTAAAATGTGCAAAACCTGTTTGCCAGAGGCAAATGTGGAGTGAGAAGCCATCCATCTTTCAAATGGCTTCCAGTGTGCTGGCATCCACCACCATCACCTATTGTCTGTCCTCTGCCTATGAAGATTGATGGGCAGCTACATTAGGAAAGGTGCCCACCACAGAACATTTCTATATCTACAAGTACCTGCTGAAAATAGAACTATTAATACTTTAATACATTCCCTACTAGAGCAAACAGCAGCTGGAGGGGGGTGGGGAGAGGGAACTCTCTCCAACTACAGGAGCGAGGGAAGTATTAACCAGGAATGGGGAACCTGTGTCTTTCCAAATGTTCTTGGCAACTCCCATCATCCCTGACCATTGACCATGTTGGTTGAAGCTGATGGGAGGTATAGTCCAATAACATCTGAAGAGCCACAAGTTCCACACTTCCTACATTAACAACTCTCCCCCCACAGAACTCTAGTCCCAGTCTGAATTGGGGCTTCTAATTGTTGCTTTTTATAAAAAATGTAAAGCGATGGGAGATCTAAAGACAGATGTCAATTGTCTTGATTTGTGTGTCACAATTTACCTCGTTTTAGATCGATTTAAAACTTGCTCCCTCTGGCTGAAGCCTTGGCAGCAAAGAAGGTAGCCCAGTTGTGGAACACTGGAGCTCAAACAGGATGAGGTCAAGGTGCAAGAATGAATAAATACAGTAAGTCAGTACGTATTTATGATAAAATTGGATCCTGCTGTAATAAAGAGAGCACTTGTGGTTAGCCAATTCAAATAGGATGAAAACGGTCTGACTGCACAACAAATTTCAATGCCAAACATGGTGAAAGTGATCTGTTAACATCAAAATAGCCAGTTATGAATAGGGATGCCAAGCCTTATGGGGAACAGTTGAGGGAGTTGGGCATAGTTGAAGGAGCCAGGAAAAGAGGAGACTAAGAGGAGATATGATAGTCATCTTCAAATATCTAAAGGGCTGGGGCATGGCGGATGGAGCAAGTTTGTTTTCTCCTGCTCAAGTTAGAATATTTAATAATAATAATAATAATAATAATAATAATAATAATAATAATGGAGATTCCAACTAAACATCAGGAAGAACTTTGGCAGTGGAATGGACTCCCCCAGAAGGTGGTGGTCTCTCCTTCATTGGAGGTTTATAAGCAGAGGTTAGATGGCTATGGGTACTTTAGTTGAGATTCCTGCATTGCATGAGGTTGGACATGGGATCCCCTTTGGATCCCTTCCAACCCTACAATACTGTGATTCTCTGATCTCTGAGAATGATTTAAGTATTCCAATTTATGATTAGTGCACCCCCCCCACATAGGTGATTTAATTAGCAAATCTACTTTTGGACTCTTGAAGCTGAACATAAGGCTCTGATATTTCTACAGACAGTTCTTACCTTACTGAAAGTAGCATTTGTGCAACTAATTAGAAATAAGTGTGTTGAGTGGCTCCTTAATTTAAAGGGCAGAACAGTTTGGAGGCTAAATTAAGTCTGCTGGGTCACAACAGAAAAGATAAGGTAAGAAACCCCAAACTGGAAGTTTCAGATGCAAAGTAACTTGTATCCCAGCACACATATGGCTGTGGTGTGATTCAAGACTTAAAAAACAAAACAAAACACTTTAAGTATGTAAGAAAATCCCAGCAGTATCGGGATAAAGGCCTTAGCCCAGTACTCTGTTCTCATTGGCCAACCAGATGCCCTTAGTGAGCCCATAAGCAGGACCTGCATGCAATAGCACTCTTTTCACCTGCAATTCCCAACAACCTGTATTCAGAGGACATGGCCGTTGTGTTTACTAGGCTTTACCTCCATGAATCTAATATTTCAAAGCCATCCAAGTGGGTGGCCATCACTGCCTCCTGTGTGAGCTAATTTCACAGTTTAACTATGTGCCATGTAAAATGCACTTTCTTTTATCTCTTCCGAATCTTCCAGCATTCTGCTTGCATGTCCCCAAGCTCTACTGTTATAAGATAGGAAGAAAAGCTTTTTTCCCTTCCACTTTCTTCACACAATGTGCACTTTTATCTCTTTCATGCCCCCACATTTTTCTAAATGAAGAAG
Source organism: Podarcis erhardii (assembly GCF_964252035.2). NCBI lineage: Eukaryota > Metazoa > Chordata > Lepidosauria > Squamata > Lacertidae > Podarcis > Podarcis erhardii. The sequence continues at coordinate 21,173,901 of NC_138504.1, forward strand.
CCCCTAAACGTTGCCACTTTTCTCGGAAGAGCGTTGCTTCAACCCCTCAATCATTTAGCATATCCTTTTCTGAACCTTTCCAGCTCTGCAGTATCCCTTTTGCCTTAGTTATTTTGTTTTTTTCTTTCTGGGAATGTTGTATTTCTGTCCCTCCACATTCCTTCTAGCATTGCTTGTATATAGTCCATAGAATATGTACAGGTATATTCTATATAGTCTACGGAATATGACATATGTGTATTCCACACATTACATACAAGCAATGTTAGAAATGTACAGTCAGTTTAGAAAACTAAATGAGGCTTCCAAAAAGTCTGCATGGATTATCTGTATTGCAATGCATCCAAAAGAGGATTAACTCCCTTTTCATGCAGACATTTTTGCATAGTGGCTGGTCCCTATCTCACTTGTTAGCCCCTGGAGAGAATATGACCATTAGGTTGGGAACATCTTCCCAGATGGATTCCCCAACATGATGACACTAAAAGATGTCCTACAGCCATGTTGTGAGACAACACTATGAGATAGTGGGTTTGTTTTTCAGTGCCCACCCCTAACAACTCATGTGGGGTAGATCAATCAAATAGCTATTAGCCATTATAACCAAATGTGTGCATTTAAACTATTTGATGGCTTGATGGAATTTGTCTGACTGCATCTCCCTGTACAGGATTTTCATGCTGTGTTGGTTTTGCTGCTTCAATCCCATAAATCTGGGGGGAGCACAAGGATCATAGGAGAGACCACAGGCAGGTGGGGTGTGTGGCAGCTGTGGGCATAGCAGGACATCCATTCTCCTCCTTTCAGTCAGGAAAACCCCTGCAGTTGCCCCTCCACCTCCAGGTACCCCACCTTTCCTCCAAGGAGATCCAGGTACTATGTATGGTTCCCCTGCACCACATCTTACATGTTTTATCCTCACAGCCACCCTTTGAGGTAGGATAGGCTGAGAGGCAGTGAAGGGCTGAAGTCGCCAAGTGAGTTTTGTGGCTGAGTGAGGATGTGAAAGTGGCTCTTTACAGGGAACCAGGCAGAGGGCCTTTTCAGTAGTTGCGCCCGCCCTGTGGAACACCCTCCCATCAGATGCCAAACAGATAAACAATTATATAACTTTTGGAAGACATCAGGAAAGTTTTTTTTTTTAATGTTTGAGCTCTTATTGTGTTTTTGATATTTTGTCGGAACTGCCCAAAGTGGCTGGGGCAACCAATTCAGATGGGCGGCATATAAATAATAAAATTATTGTTATTATTAGCCCAGCACTATAACAATTATACCACAGTGGCTCTCACTAGCAATCTGGGTGTGGATCTTCCTCTTCCCCTAATATGCTCCCAGAATGAGAAGTGGTTGATATGCCGCAATTGGAGCTTAAGTACTTATTTCCCTTCCCACTTGGATAAAATGGGGGGGGGGGTTCATTTTAAAACAGGGGCAAATCTGTTTTGACTTTTAAAAAAGGCAGGAGAATTCCTTCAATACCTTCAATTCCCCTCTTTTTTATTATTTCCCTGTTACAGGACTTCCGGGTTAGTGCCATCGGCAATGGCGGCGTTCCTCTGACTGAGAGGAACCCGCTCCGTGGAATTCGGAATTTTTCTGTAACCTTTAAAATCTTAATAAAAATTCATTAAAAAAATATTATTTCCCTGTTACTGATTTATGTTTTTACTGAAATGCTGTATATTATGATTTTGTCTTTCTTATTGGTGTGTAGCCTAGAGAAGGGTTTTCCAAACTTGGGTTTCCATCTGTGTTTTTGTTTTGTTTTTAAAAACAACCTACAATTCCCATCATCCCTGCTAGCTAAGGATGATGGAAGTTGTAGACAAAAAAAACAGCTGGAGACCCAAGTTTGGGAACCCCTGGCTTAGAGCATTAATCCTCCATTGGTGGTTTGGGATCTAGCACTGGATCACAGCCTGATCTAAGCAGCACTACCACAAATATATTGATTTTGGTTGATATATGTAAACCACATATGCATTTACTGAAATATAAAGCAGTGTACAAGTATTATTAATAACAGTATGCAAGTATTATTATTAATAACAGTAACAAAGAAATTGGTTCTCAAACATATGTTTTGGTTAAAGATGGGTTGAGGGCTACTAGCCTAGAGAATATTTGTATTAGGTGAGACACAAATTGAAGCAAGCAAGCAAACATTTAAGATCCACCTTTCGCCAAAGTTCAGGGAATCTTACAAACAAAATTTGCAACATACAACACAGTACAATCAGCCCTGTACAGACATGAAAGAACAGCAATGAAATCCAGCAGTCAAAAGCGTCATAAAACATTAAGAGAAGTCAGGGTAAGAAAAGAGAGATTGTGCATAATTATGATGGTAGGCAAGCAATTGAAAAGAGAAAATAAAGAACCAGCCCCTAAAAGCCAAAGAATGTTGCATTGTGGTGGAAGGCGAATACAGAAGGGGCAAGGCAAACCGCTCTAAGGAAGAGTATCAAATACTGGGTGAGGCCAAAGAAAATTCCCTTCCTCTTTGTCCCAGCCAAATATGGATTCGGAACTAACAATAAGGTTTCTGTGGATGATCTTAACAATGCCAACATATGGGGGCAGCACACCTCTTTGAGTAGATGTCATTAAACAACAGAGGTAGCCTTTATGACTTGCTCATGAGCTTCCAGAAGCAAATGGCTGCTCCTTGTTGGACACAGTTTGCTGGACAGGATGAAACCCTAATCTGATCCAGCAGAGCCACCCTCAGATTCTTAGAAAATTGAACTAGGCTTCCAAACAGCCTGCATGGGTATCTGTCTTGCAATGCTTCCTAAAGAGGATTGCGTCCCTTTTCATGCATGTTGACAGCACTACGGGTGGAGGAGAAAATTGTTTTAAAGTGGCCTATACATATAATATGGCAGTTCTAACCTGGCTAAGCCTAGCCCACACTAGACTGCCTCTTATGCAGAGAGCACACTTTATACCCACACTTGCCTGATTCTGTGTGAGCAATGCAAAATTATACACAGAAAAATATATATCATGTGCATTCTGCATATAATATACATTAACATATACATTAATATGTATGGAAGAGTCAAGCTCTATGCTGTATTATATTTCTGCAAAGTATTAATACATCGTATTAATAGGTAATTTCATATAGTAATATATGTTGCTGTATTTGTTTATGTGCTGGTTAATTAAGGAAACCTGGAGAGTATGTGTGCATAATACGGCACTTTTTACAGTATATAATGCTGTATATATTATGTAAGAATTGCTCACATTTTTAGTGAAGCTGGTAAAAAATAATAATACCTCACTTCTCATTGAGATCAAGGAACAAGATGAAAATTAGAAAAAAATCCCTGCAGATAACAGCAGCACGGAGCTTTTCAGAAAATACCACACCTCTAGTTGGCACTTCTTGTAACATCCAGAGCCAAGCTGAGATCCCATAAGCAGAGGTTATTCCCAACCAAATCTGCCCTGACAAATTCAACTTCAGTTTAGTTTTAGTATGTGCTTATTGTTTGCATTTCTTCAAACATTATTGCTCAACACAGGTGGCTTGTAAAACAAAGATTTTTTTAAAAAATCATAGAGCCAATAATCCAAATCACCAAAATAAAAATATATATTTCAGAGTATAAAATAAGTACGGTAATAACCAGAGTAAAATAGACAATAGCACCAAAGACAACAGCGTGTGCAAACATGACAATCCACCAAAATTTAGCAAGAGGTGAACCAGGAAAATATTGTTGTTTGGGGAGTTCTAGAAGCAGGGCACCACCACATAAAAGGCCCTGTTCCAGTCACTTCTACAAGTCTTATCTGAAGACAGGGGAATGCAGAGAAGAGACTCCAAAGAAGCTCTTAATTATCAGGCAGGTTTATATGGCAGTAAACAGTGCAATCGCAGCAATGGTATTATTAAACACCTTTAAACTGCTCACCATTTTGTAAGCATGGTACAAAAGGGAAGACAGTCTCTGCCTGCAGGCTCACAATCTAATGGACATGACGTAAAAGGGAAAAGAACCGGGGAGGGGAAAGGAATGCAAGCACTGGAGCAGCTGGTCCTTTGTTATGCAATGGATGTGGCTTTTTCCATGATGCACTTCTTGGGAGGCAGGGGGTCAGCCTATTAGTGGCCAAGAGTCACATGGCTGGTGGCGTAGGCCAGAACATGCCTCCCTTCCAGTAACAGGTGGTTAGTGTAGAGTGTTATTTCATGAAGGGAGATGGGTGGGGGGAAGCAAGCTCCCTACAGCTGCTCATTCTTGGGACAAGAGATTGGGATAGGTTAGTCTCCCCCCTGCCATAGGTTGGGGTGTAGCCTCCCACTGGCCCTTGGCCCCTTGACACACTCCAGGATGTGCCTCCCTTTGATTCTGTAACCCTAGAGCAACATAACTTGCTCCATAGATATCAGGAAAGCAGAGAGCTGCCTTACACCAGGTGAGACCATTTGTCCATCAAGTGCAGTATTGCCTAGCAATGTAGGTATATGGAAAGCTGCGCCAGACCTCTAGTCCATCTAGCTCAGGACTGCCTACACAGACTGGCAGCAGCTCTACCATGTTTCAGACAGAGAGTCTTCCCCAGTCCAACCAGTAATTGCCCTACCAATGAGCTATTGCCCCCTTCCCCAACTGGAAAAGACCTTTCACACTGCCTGCTTCCTTGTCACTTTAAATGGAAATTCTGGGGGCTGAATCTGGGAACTTCTGCCTGCAAAGCGCTGAACTATGGTCCCAAACCCAGAAGGGGTTGCCATTAGTTGGTAATGGCTCACAGTGAAAGATACTCTTACCTGGCACTTCTTGCTTACATTAAAACATTAAAGGCTTTATCCCCTCCCTCTGCCAAGAGCCTTTGTTCCGAATCAAGCCTGAGTATGCATTCATTTTGGCAAAAAAGACAAATCAATATATTTCAAACTTTCCCCCAGCAACGTCAGGACAAATTCGCAGCAGAAATTGTGCCTAAGGATAGCAACTCAAAATAAGCATTTGCAATAAGCTGGTGTTGCTAACAAGAGGGGATCTTTATACCAGCCTTCACCAACCTAGTACCTTCCAGGTGTTTTGGAGTACAATGCACACCAGTCCCAGACGGTGCAGTTGGCTGTGATGGTTGGGAGTGATGGGAGCCGTCAGAAATATGTGAAAGGTGGTGAACAATGCAGCCAGGTGGAGATGAATGGAGACACTCGGCTTAATTGGAAAAGTACTCACCACAGTTTGATGGTTGACTTGGATCACTTCATCCCCTGCATGGATTTTCTTGCACTGGTCTGCTGGAGACTAAAGGCAAGAGAATGGGGGGGGGGGGGAGAGAGAGAGAGAGAGAAACTTGACAATGGGAAAACCCAGTGGTAGAATTCTTCATACTTTGCAACTGTACTATTACAATTCTAGTCCATGGCATAATTCTGTCTGGCACCAAGATAATATTGATTCATTCTTTACAAAGTGACACTCTTAAGCCCTCTTCAGGCTTTCAAAAGGAATGTGTGAGGACTGGGGAGGGAAGAGTCTATCAGTTTTGGTTCTCTCTGTTTCTCATTTTCCCCAATCTTAAACTCAGTTCTCCATGTTTTGCAAAGATTTACAGGTTTTGTTTCATTTTTAAACCCTCATGAAAATTCATCAGCACTTTAGTGCACATTTCTCCTAATGAAGGCATTTTTATATGCAGTTTTGACTAATGTACACATTTTGGCAAGAAACCTCCCCTAATATAATGCATTTTCATATGTTATTTTCAATGTTCTATATGGTTTTATGCAGTTTCCTCATAAATGTGCATTCTTGTAAACATGGTTTGGTTGGAGAACTGTATCATAAAATTTAGATGTAACTGATGACTTCCTCCCTCTGCTACATTTGCATTGCATTTCCTTTGCATTGAAACAAATGGGAGTAGAATAATACAGTGGCAACATAATTTATATGACCTAATTACATAAGTTACATAATTTTGCCACAGTGGACAGTGGGACAAATAAAGCAGCTTTTAGCAAAGATGATATGCAGTGGAACAGAAACAGTGGCTGGGGGGACACTTTCATAGGAGGGAAGCCCTAACGGAGGAACACGGGAACAAGTGTTTGCAGGAACACTGGAACAATATGAAGCTACTTTCTGCTGAGTCAGGCCTTTGGTATATCTAGCTCTGTATTGTCTACACTGACTAACAACAGCTCTCATAGATTGCAAACAGGGTTCTCTCACCCTATCTGCAAATGCCAGGTATTCAGCCTAGAACTCTGTACATGCAAGGTAAAAGGTAAAGGTAAAGGACCCCTGACAGTAAAGTCCAGTCATGAATGACTCTGGGGTTGCGGCACTCATCTCGCTTTACTGGCCAAGGGATCCGGCGTTTGTCCTCAGACAGTTTTTCCGGGTCATGTGGCCAGCATGACTAAGCCGCTTCTGGCAAACCAGAGCAGTGCACGGAAATGCCGTTTACCTTCCCGCTGGACCTGTTTATCTACTTGCACTTTGCCGTGCTTTTGAACTGCTAGGTTGGCAGGAGCAGGGACCGAGCAACGGGAGCTCACCCCGTCGCGGGGATTCAAACTGCCGACCTTCTGATCGGCAAGCCCTAGGCTCAGTGGTTTAGACCACAGCTCAAGGTAGATACTTACTAATGAGTTGCAGCTCTTACCCTTCCTGGAGATTATGGGGACTGAACCTGGGACTTACTGCATGCAAGTAAGATGCTTTACCACTGAACTGTGGCCCCTTCCCCCTCCTGCGTGGATCCAGCTCTGCACCAGAGATGGAATTTTCTAATCAGCCCAAACACATGATATTACAACAGTTCCCACATTCAACTGGCACTTATTAAGCATAGAGAAATCAAGCGAGACAGATGCATGTGTGAAGCAGCTGTCTGCTGTGATGATGCTTGATCCATTATGTCTCATTCCCCATGAATATGTATGAACTCTCCCTTAGATCTCTTCCAACATAAGCTGCAAAGGTTCAGGCTAGGCTTGTTTTTCAAGTTGCCTCTCTCTTCCCTGCCCTCCCCATCTCTTGACTCTGACCCAGCTTTTTCTGGTATCTTTTTCAATTACATCTTGGCTGGGGTCAATTATTCCTTCAAAAGAGAAGCCAAATCAATTGGTTGAAGTACTAGGAATGAAACATCTTTGATGTTGCTTTTATTTCACTGAGCATTTCGAGCAGAAACGAAGTGGCAAGCTGTGGGTGTGTCCCACTTCCTTATGTTTGCTGAACAGCAGCCCCAAAGATGAGGGACATTCGTCACTAAAAGATTTATGGCTTTCATTTGGTCGTTGACTGACAAATTTCTCCCATTAAAACATTTATAAGCTCTTTAACAAAAGATGCTTCTTCTTCTTCTTCTTCTTCTTCTTCTTCTTCTTCTTCTTCTTCTCTGCCACCTTCCCTATTCCTCCTCCTATTTTTCTTTTAATAAAGTATGTTGCTTTCGGTAGCAAAAACGGCAGTGGAGGTGGGGATTCTGTAATAAGATAGTGTACAATTGATTTTGGCTGGAGTTCACAGCAGATTCCTGGATCTGGAAAATACTGTAAAGTATATCCAAACACCAGAAGGGTATAACTAAAAAAGACACTTAAGGAAAGTGGCAGGATTTTATTGCACTTGTCAGAAACCAGATGCCTGAGAAAGCCAGGGCACAGCTAGCTGTAAACAAAAAAGTAATATTCTGTATTAACCTACGAACAGCCCTGTTGGATGAGGTCAAAGGCTCATGTAGCTCTGCAGCCTGTTCTCACAGCAGCCCAACCACATGTCTATGGGAAGCCCATAAGCAGGAACTGAGCAACGGGAGCTCACCCTGTCGTGGGGATTCGAACCGCCGACCTCCTGATTGGCAAGTCCTACACTCTGTGGTTTAACCCACAGCGCCACCCGCGTCCCAACTACTTGTAGTTCCCAGCAATTGGCATTCAGAGGCATACTGCCTCTGCTGGTGAAGGTAGAACAAAGCCATGGTGGGCTGCAATCGTTGACAGCCTTATACTCCATGAGTTCACCTAACCCACTTTAAAGACATCCAAGTTTGTGGCCACCACCACGTCTTGTTGCAGAGAATATCATAGTTGGAACTATGCGAAGAAGTACTTCTTTTTGTCTGCCTAGGTAAGGCAAGGTTCAAAAGCCCAACCTACCAAAGTAGCTGGCCTGCTCAGAAGGCAACAGGGCAAATGGGAAAATAGGAAGTTGCCTGAAGCAGACCTATTGGTTCATCTAGCTCTGTATTGTCAACAGCAAGTGGCAGTATCCCTCCAGGGTTTCAGGAAGGGTTCTCTCCCAGATCTACCTGGAAGTGCCAGGGATTGAAGTGGTGGCCTTCTGCATGCAAAGTGATGTTCTGCCACTGAGCTATGATAACCCTTCCATATATAATTAATGGCAGAGGTATGGGGGTAGGTGAGGGAAGATTGCAGGGGAAATTGCATTTCTTCACTGGAAGGAAGGTGTGACAAAGGGTTTCTTGGTGGCTGCAAAAGGAGGACAAAACTCAAAAATCGGGCAATAATAGGATGGTTTAGAAACAACTTCATCTAGCATCTGGCATGGATCCTTTCCCAAAAATACCGAGAAAGTATGGAGAAAGTTATTTTGGGACAGTTAAGAAGCCATGCTTGTCTTTTTTTGCTCTGGCTGATAAACATGGTGGATTACAATTTTAACAGTAAAGTGCTACAAATTAAAGACTCTTAGTGGGACTTTTGCCTTTGGACTTTCTGTTTCTTTGTTGTGGGTGCCTTTGGATGGTTACAATTGCCTCCTCTAGAGGGCTTCAGTTGTATTACGGTGTATCCAGCGGGATTTTCCACTTGCAACTTTCCTGTGTGAATGACCTTGAGTTATGAGCAACCCGCCAGAAGAAATTTCAACAAGAAGTAAAACAAAGCAGGCTCAAAAACAAGCTCAAAAAAGAGGCTCTTTATCAGGAGCAGCAGCTGCACAAGAAAAAATAACAGCAGCATCAATGGAGTCAATGACACAGGCTCTGCTCAAAATAAATCAGTCATTAGAAGTACTCACCAAGCAATCTGCAGAACTTACTAAACAGTCTACAGAGAACTCTAAGAAACTGACGGAGCTGACAACAAGACTAGACCTGAACACAACAACAATCTCATCTAATACAGATTCTATAAACCGTTTGGTTCAAGAGTCTACGGAAACAAGGAGAATAGCTGAGAGTGCTAGGTCTGCTGCCGAAGAAACCAAAGGAAAGTTTGCGCCTATTGCAAAAAAAGTACATGAACATGATACAGCATTAGCCCTACTAGAACTGGAAAGGAAAAGCAAGAACTTGAAATTAAGACTGGTTCCAGAAGAGGAAGAGGACAAGCTTGGGGAATTCCTCACAGATAAATTTCAAGATTTTTGGAATGATGAGTTAGATGGAGAAGAAGATGAATTTGTGATAACCTCAGCCTTTCGGATTGGCAGGAAGCAAGGGAAGAAGCCAAGAGACTGTTTAATTACCTTGGGATCAAAGGAACAAAGAGACAAAATACTGAACCTACATTTCCAGAAGGCCTTGGTCATTAAAAATTCTCAGATCCAGATTTTCAAGGATATTCCTAAATACTTTTTGGAGGTTAGATCTCAATTTAAAGAATTAGTTGATCTACTTAAACAGAATAATATCCCATTCAGGTGGGAATTTCCACAAGGGTTGTCCTTTAACTTTAAAGGGAAGAAAATTAAAATAAAAACAAACCAGGATAAAGAACTCTTTTTGGAAAGAAATCAAGAGGATCTTCAGAAAGGAACTGTTAGTGAGGGGGAAGTACCGGACATTTCAAATCTATCATTTGGACTGAACCGAGCACCGACCGAGGAGGAACAACAACTTGGTGCAGTCGGTGGAAGAGCTACCCAGTAACAAAAATGTCTCTGCAACTCTTCAGCTGGAATTGTAATGGTTTGAACCACCCTCGAAAAAGGGGTCAAGTATTCCATCTATTAAAGAAGGAACATCTAGATGTAATCTGTCTACAAGAAACTCACATTGCCAGGACACATAGAAAACTTTTAACAAATAAGAGATTAGGACAAGAATTTATTTCATCAGATAGAGTTAAGAAAAGAGGAGTTGTGATCTATGTCAAGGAAAAATTTGAACCAAAACTGATCTTTAAGGATGACCAAGGAAGATACCTGGCAGTGGAAATTCAAATTCATGGAGAAAAGATTTTGATTGTTGGAGTATATGCACCAAATGAGGGGAAGGCTGAATTCTTCAAGAAGTTGCATGAGACTTTAATGGACTTTTTGGACTTTAAAATTATAATGATGGGTGATATGAATGGAGTTGTCTCCACAAACATGGACAAGGCCCAAAGACAAATAATATCTAATGATGGAAGACTACCAAAGACATTCTTTGAACTGACTGACACTATGGACCTGATTGACATTTGGAGAACTAGGAACCCTCTGGAAAGGGAGGGGACCTTCTTCTCTGAAGCAAAAATGACATGGACTAGAATTGATCAAATATGGACTTCTAGTAATCTGGCATCAAAAGTTAAAAAAATAGAAATCTGCCCAAAGACCTGTTCTGACCACAATGCTGTCAAGATGGAAATGAAACTGACAACAGCTGGAACCTTTAGATGGAGAATGAATGACACTCTCTTTGGAGATGAAGAAATTTGTAAAAAGGCTCAAAAGACACTTAAAGACTACTTCGAGATTAACCTGAGATCAGACACTGAAAAAAGAGTTATTTGGGATGCAAGTAAAGCCGTGATGCGTGGCTTCCTAATACAACAGAATTCAATAAAGAGGAAAAAACAGAATGAGAAGAAAGAGAAAATTTGGAATCTAATAAAAGAAGGGGAGAAGAAATTGAGATCTAAGCCTAAATCTCAAGAGATATTAAGAGAAATAAAATTCTATCAAACACAATATATGGAATTGATGAATCAGGAAATAGAATGGAAAATTAAACAAATGAGACAAAAGACTTTTGAATCCGCAGATAAATGTGGGAAGCTACTGTCTTGGCAATTGAAAAAGAGGCAAAAATTGAATACAGTGACATCACTCGAAGTAGATGGGAAGCCTATTAATAAACCAAATGAGATAAGTAATTGTTTTCAAAGTTTCTTCAAGAAATTATACAAACAAGGGCCAAAAAACGAACAGGAGATAGAAGAATTTATTGGAAAATACGGCTTACCAAAAATCTCTGAAAATAATAGAAGGAGTTTAAATGAGAAAATTACAGATCAAGAAATAGAGAGCGCCATTCAGGATATGCAGCTGGGAAAATCACCAGGACCAGATGGACTAACTGCGAGATACTATAAAGCACTGAAGGATTGGTTAATACAACCATTGAAAGAAGTTTGCAATCAAATTTTGGAAGGGAAAAAGGCTCCCGAATCGTGGAAGGAAGCATTCATCTCACTTATACCGAAGACAGAAACTGAGAAACATCAAGTTAAGAATTACCGCCCTATATCACTCTTGAATGTGGATTATAAAATTTTTGCAGACATTTTAGCAAAAAGATTCAAAAAAGTTTTGTTAGAGGAGATTCACAGGGACCAAACTGGCTTTCTACCAGGCAGGCAATTGTCAGACAATGTGAGGAATATTATAGACATTTTAGAACTCCTGGAAACTGACATAAATAGAAAAGCTGTTTTGATTTTTGTGGATGCAGAGAAAGCCTTTGACAACATTTGTTGGAGCTTTATGAAGAGGAATCTCCAAGGGATGGGGGTAGGCAAAAACTTTGAAAATGGTATAAGTGCAATTTACTCTGAGCAAAAGGCCAAACTAATTGTAAATGGTATGGTTATGGACGAAATTCCAATAGAGAAAGGGACACGACAGGGATGCCCAATTTCCCCTCTATTGTTTATATCGGTACTGGAGGTTTTCCTAAATATGATTAGAAGAGACCAGCTGGTTAAAGGTATACAGGTCGGAACTAAACATTATAAGTTAAGAGCATTTGCAGATGATCTAGTCTTGACATTACAACAGCCAGAAACCAGTACAAAAAGAGTTTTGGAACTTATTGAAATATTTGGTCAGGTAGCAGGTTTTAAATTAAACAAACATAAGACAAAGGTGTTGGAAAAAAATCTCACGGTGGGGGAAAAAGATAGTTTTCAAAGAGAAACTGGTTTGGAAATTACTAAAAAGGTAAAATATCTGGGGGTGAATTTAACATCTAAGAATGTGAACCTATTTAAAGACAATTATGAGAAATGCTGGGCCGAAGTGAAGAAAGATTTCGATATATGGTCAAGATTGAGACTTTCCTTGTTAGGCCGAATTGCTGTTATCAAGATGAATGTATTGCCGAGATTGTTGTTTCTGTTCCAGACATTGCAAATTTTAGATAAGATGGACTGTTTCAAGAAGTGGCAGAAAGATATATCTAAATTTGTCTGGCAGGGCAAAAAACCCAGAATAAAATTTAAGATTTTGACTGATGCAAAGGATAGAGGGGGCTTTGCCCTGCCGGACTTAAAACTTTATTATGAAGCAGCGGCTTTTTGCTGGCTGAAACCATGGCTACTTCTTGAGAATACAGACATTCTGGACCTGGAAGGTTATGATAATAGTTTTGGTTGGCATGCATATTTATGGTATGACAAGGTAAAGGTACACAGAAATTTTAAAAACCATATTGTTAGGAAAGCATTGTATAATGTATGGAATCGATATAAAGATTTGCTTGAAAGTAAAACCCCCAGGTGGTTGTCACCAATGGAAGCCAAGGCGGTAAAAAGACTGAACATGGATACAGAGTGGCCAAAATATTGTGAAATTATAGAATATGATGGTGAAAAGTTGAAACTACAGAGTTTTGAGAAATTGAAACCTAAAGTTCGAGATTGGTTACATTATTTCCAGATCAATGAAACTTTTAAGCAGGACAGAAAACTAGGATTTCAGAAGGAGAGGTCAAAGTTAGAAACAGAATTGCTAGAACCCAATACCAAGAATTTGTCTAGAATGTATAATCTGCTGCTAAAATGGAATACACAGGATGAAACGGTTAAATCAGCTATGATTAAGTGGGCACAGGATATTGGTCATGATATTATGTTTGCTGACTGGGAGCAGTTATGGACCACAGGTATTAAATTTACGGCATGCAGTGCCCTGAAAGAGAACATAATGAAAATGATCTATAGGTGGTACATGACTCCAGTCAAGCTTGCAAAGATATATCATTTGCCCAATAACAATTGTTGGAAGTGCAATGAATGTGAAGGAACTTTTTATCACCTTTGGTGGACCTGCCCAAAGATTAAGGCCTACTGGGAAATGATCTATAATGAAATTAAGAAAATCCTTAAGTGGACATTTGTAAAGAAACCGGAGGCTTTTCTCCTGGGCATGGTCGGCCAATTGGTACCAAAGAAAGATAGGACCTTTTTTATGTATGCAACAACAGCAGCAAGAATCCTTTTGGCGAAGTATTGGAAGACTAAAGAATTACCTACTCTGGAAGAATGGCAGACCAAGGTGACTGAATTTATGGGATTGGCAGAGATGACCGGCAGAATTCGTGACCAGAAGAAAGAGACAGTGGAGGAGGACTGGAAAAAATTTAAAATCTATCTTAAAAATTGTTGTAAAATTTCGGAATGTTAAGATGTCAAGGGATTGGATACAAAGAATTACAGCTATAAATTGAAATTTATAAAATAGAATTTTTTTAAAGAGAATTAAATATAAAAATGGGATGAAGAATTGCTAAAAATTTTTAAAATATGGATGCAGGGAAGGGGAGGTTTGGGGAAGTCGTGTTATGTTTATTTGTTTTTTGTTTATGTTGTAAAATCAATAAAAATTATTTAAAAAAAAAAAAAAAGATAAACATGTATCAGGTTTTAGGTTTAAATGTTTTAAATCTTCTGTACCCCTGTGTTTGTTTGCCCTTTCTGAGAACTAGTTTCTGAGAACCAGAAGCTAGGATTGTGGGCTTTTGCCTGCGTAAGGATTAAAACCTCAGGCTGAGAAGCCACAATCAAAACGGGTCAGGAACTTAGGAAGCTGCATTATAATGGGTCAGACCCATTATAATTCTACCAGGGGCCCTCCAGGATTCCAGGCAAGGGACATTCCTAGAGAGGCCGGGGATTGGAACTGGGACCTGTTAGGCTATGGCCCTCCCAAACCACATTGCCTATTTCTTTCCCTTTCCTTTCTTTTTCTCTCATGTAGACTTTGACCCACCCACTCCCTCCCCCACCAAAAATAGCTGACATCCTTGGCATTGTGGTGCTTCTTTCCAGCCTGTCTCCCCCTTTCTAATTATGGATTTATAATACTGGAGTAGATTAAAATATAATGAAGAAAGTGAAAGCCTGCTGCTGGCATCTTTCTTTTCTTTTTCTTTAACATATAAAGCTTTTGATGCTATAAAGAAAATTATTATCTTGACACAAAGGCTATTTCTTTGCTTCAAAATGTAGAAGTGTGCTGATTCGAGGCTTCCACCATCATTTTTTTCTGCCATCATTAAAATAGCACTTTATTCAAAAGCTCTTTATTACTTGGTTTTTGCTGAAATGATCTTTACCACTGCCCGTGTGTTTATTTATCACATTTGCACCCCTCCTTCCCTCCAGGATATATTACTTTATTTATTAAATTTACATACTGTCCTTCTTCCGAAGATCTCGGGGCAGTTTACAGCATAAAAATGCATTTATGATTTTGTAATTTTATGATGTTTAATTGATATTGTTATACACTAACATAGCATTTTGCTTTGAGAGTTAGCAGTTTATAAGATGTTCTTATAAAACAACGAAATGCACTGATCTTAGGAAACTTGGAAGCTGCCTTATACCAGATCAGACCAATTGGTCCATCTAGTTCAGCACTGTCATGGACTAATTAGACACAGAGGAATGGTGAGAGGAAGCAACTGGTGAACCATCAAGGGGAGAAGGCTGAGTCCAGGGACTGGTGATGGGATGACAATGAGTGCTCAGAGGCAGATGAGGGAGAAGACTGGGAAGAGGAGGTGTCAGAAGCTGAAAAGGTAACAGTGCTTAGTGAGCTGGGAGAGTTAATGGCAGATAGAAGTCCAGAATCAGAGGAAGAATCTGAAGCTGGAGAGTGGGAGAGGGAGAGGGAGGCCAAGAGGCAGAGATTAGTCAGGCTGGAGAAGAGTCATAGATGCCGCAACAAGCTCTCATCCCTCCTTGTCTCCCAAAACCAGAAGAGAGCTGAAACAGGTAGAGCACCAGCAGGCTGCACACAAGCACAGTCCCTAGTTGCTTAGAAAAACCCCTGGAGAAGAAGGGACTTAGATAGCTGTGGGGAGGCAGGGACTTCATGAATCAGTCTTGGCAACTGATTCATGGGGATGAGCTGCTGCACTCATTAGGCCTAATACCCTGTCAAGTCTGTGGAGATGGTGTTTCTGCTAATAAAGAGTTAACTTCAACTGTGAAGGGTGTGATTTACTGACAGCTTGGTCTTTGACAGCATTGCCTACAGTGATTGACAGTGATTGGGAGAGGGTGCTTCTCCCAGCCCAACCTAGAGATACTAGGAGTTGCACCTAGGATCTTGTTCATGCAAGGAATTCACCCTACCACTGAGCTACAGCCCTTCCCTATCATGGACCTACTCTAGCTGCCTTGATTTCCACTCATCCACCGTTTTATTGCTGTTTTTCTACCCAAAAGGCATGGAACGGCTTTGCTCAGCTGTTCTCCCCTCTTCAGATTGATCACTGGTAACAGTGTCAGGCTCGTTCCTACTAGCATTTTCCACTAGCCTAAGAAAACAAAAAAGACCCAACAACCTTCCATCAAAACCCCTGTCTGAGACCTGGGGATAATGTTTCTAAGCAGCAATAAAACTTGCTCTTTACCTAGGTAAGCAAAAGCACAGTGCACTTCAACCAAGAGCAGGGACAATGTGTCATGCTTCAGAAGATGCTGCTTGCTACTTCCTGGATGTGTTCTATCTCTCCATCTAAGTTTCATTTGAGGTTTTTAATTGCAAATATGCCTGCAGACAGAACTCAATAAAAAAGAACGGCAGAACAGCCCTCCAGACCTCATCTTAATACTAATAGCTAAGAGCACTGAGTGTCTAAAGTGGTTCACATATTAACTTTGTCCCGAGAGAGCAGAGGGGCCAGTGGGTCTAATTAGACCCATCAGGACTAGGTCTGGGTGATATCTGCTTTCCAACATCGTAATATATTGCCAGCTAAACTTCGCGATATGGCGGTATATTACAATGTCAGAAAGGAGGTGGGGAGGAAGAAAGCAGTTATTGGTCACAGTTAGCATCACTGTGTGAAGCTTCTGCCTCTTCCTGGAGAGGTCAGGCAGGCGGCACTGGCCTGGGTGGAACGTCCATTCTTTGTTCAAATGCCTCCAATGAAACCTGGGCTCTGGTCATGCAAATAATGTCAAACCATGGTAATTTGTAGACCGTGTTTGTAGACTGTGGTTTGGCATTACGTATGACTGTGGCCTCTGTAGTTGTGGCTAGTAAAAAAAGGAACAATTCTACGAAACGGTTAGAGCAAGGTGCTGACAATGCCAAGACTGCAGGTTCTACCCCCCACATCGGACAGCTGCATACTGTATTTGGGCTGGACTAGATGATCCTCAGGGTACCAACTCTGATTCTATGAGTCAACATGGGCCTTCTATGAAAATGGACAACACCGTCAAATTAGCTTGACATGCAAAACTTATTCCGACTGTAACATTTGCGGGGGGGGGGGGGGTGAGTTGTTAGCCTGGCATAGGATATGGGGTGGGTTTAGTGCAGTGTATGCACAGCCTTTCATACTGTCAATGAACAGCATTTAAAAATCTATCAGCATTAGAGTCCATTAGAGTCCATCAGTGGCCAGCTACCCTGCAGCTGGCAGACGAGGATAGAAAGGCAGGCCAAGCCCTTGCATCAGCCTGCTGAGAACATTTGCGTGCTTCCTCAAGCAGTGGAAAGTTTCAGGACCCTTGCTTTTCACAGGGTCAGTTCCCTTTGGGGAAGAAACCACTGGAGACTTTTGTCCTGCTCTTTCATTAACTTATTTATTTGCATCTTGGAACAGGGGAGTGTGCGGAGGAAGGCATCCATACAATTTATAAATCTGATTCATTTCTTCCTGCCATCCCACCAAGGTTATTTTCTGGTAGCTTTGCTGGCTATGTTCAAGTTGCTACCTTGGGGGTGGGAAACTTCAGTCCTGATGGCCACATATGGCCCTCCTAGTCTCTTTGACTGGCCCTTGGAAGTCTCCCCAGGCCATGCCTCTTACCATGCTTTTGTCAGGCTGGAATGCACCCCCAAACTCTGATAATTATTCTTGTTTGCATGGATGGAGGATAGAAAGGGGCATGAGAGTGTCTGCAGAAACAAAGCCCACTGTTCAAAGGCAAAATTGCAGGTTACTTTTGCCTCTCCCCCCCCCCCGGCATGCGGCCTCCTGAAGGTTACCCAGAAAGGAATGTGGCCCTTCCTGGCTTCTGTGCTAAACATTCTCCTTCAGTCCTCATCATAAGAGTTTTCTGAGCCCTTCCTAGCTCAAACAAGGCACCAGTCTCTTTCTTATATAAGCCTATATTTCCTTTAAGTTATCTTCAGGATAGAAAAAAGAAGGGAGGCAAATGGAGAGAGGGGAAAAAAGAAGGGAGGGATAAACGCTTTGCAAGGTCTGCCAAATTGTCATGGATATGACGCTTTATAAATATCACAATAAAATTAGTGTGCGTGTTTTGTTGCTGAATTAGAATAATTGCCACAATTTATTCTAAATAGATTTTAGAGACATCTGTGAAGACAATATAATAGGCCAATAATCTCTCTTCCATTTCCTAACAATCAGAGTTCCACAAGCAATACAAATTGTTTAAGGCTTTCTCATCTGAAACTGTGTTATTCCTCCTATAGTGGCCATGTGTCCTACCTTACAGAGGAGTCCGTTTCAAGGGCTGTCAGAAGGCAGCCCTCAATTGGAGGGAGTATTTTATCTGGTCCAAATCTGGCTCAAACCTAAGAAGGCAGAGCAGGAACCTTGAACTTGCCCACCAACAGTGACCACCTGGACTGCAGACTGGGCAGGCACACATGGGACCTACCGTAGTCATATATCCTTCTCCATGATGTACTGCCTTGTTTGAGTCCTATTTGAATTATAAATGGAATCATGGGGTTGTAGCCAATGCTACTTTTACTCAGAAGTAGATCCATTTGTAATTAACAGAAATCACTACCTTAGGTCTATTAATTTAAATGGGTCTACTCGGAGTAGAAGTAAGTGTGCCACAACCCACAGTCTTTCTATTTAAATCGTAACCATTATTTCTAAATTTGCATCTATGCATACAAACTAGCATATGCAATTTTAATGCAAATCTGTGCCCTCTTGTGTTTTTTAAAAAACTATGCATAAATGGCCACTCTTTTCTTCTTCATTTGAAGAGATAATACTTTGCTTCCTAAGGGTCAAATGAGACACGTCAGCTTAGCTCCAAGGCAGGGGAGGGGTTCTCGTCTAGGAGCAGCGTTTGTGGAGCCTCACGCCACCCCTGCCCCATCCTGAGATGAGATGCAGCTGTGGCGGGGGCTGGATCTGTGGGGGGCCCTGAAGATGGGGGTGGGGTCAAGCAGGGGAGGCCCCTAGAAGATTACCTGTGAGGTCCCTAAGATTCTGCAGACAACATCTTGCCCACAGGTTGGCAGTTCTGCAACACTAATGTATGGGGTCTTAAGCCATATCACGTACAGTGGTGCCTCGCAAGACGAAAAGAATCCGTTCCGCGAGTCTCTTCGTCTTGCGGTTTTTTCATCTTGCGAAGCAAGCCCATTAGCGGCTTAGCGGATTAGTGCTATTAGCGGCTTTGGCTTAGTGGATCAGCTGTTAAGCGGCTTAGCGGCTTAGCGGATCGGCTGATAAGCGGCTTAGCGGCTTAGCGGATCAGCTGATAAGCGGCTTAGCGGCTTAGAAAAGGGGGGGAGGGAAAAAACCCCCGCAGGAACTCGCAAGACATTTTTGTCTTGCGAAGCAAGCCCATAGGAAATTCGTTTTGCGAAGCACCTCCAAAACGGGAAACCCTTTCGTCTATTGGGTTTTCCGTCTTGCGAGGCATTCGTCTTGTGGGGCACCACTGTAATGTTTTCTGGGCTATCATGATGCACCAGTAGTTTCTTTACTGCTTTGCCTCCTCAATGTCACTTTTAATGATTTCAGTTTAGCTGATTTTAAATGGCCCAGAACGCTAGCGGGTATAGTCCTAGCTAACAGGGATGGATTGAGTGCTTGAACTAAATGGACTTTACCCATCTCTAGTTAGCACAGTTCCTCGGCTTAATTACATATGACTATTTTATAAGCCCACCTAATTTCCTGGACCCAAATATGCTTCATTAAGCTCAAGGCTTTGAAACAGAACTCTATAGCAATCGCAGTGAGATTAAAAATTGGAAATTGAGGGTCGGTGGGTGGGTAGGTAAGCAGGGGAGTGGAGGAGACACAAATGGCAGGAGGTTCAATTAAAAGCTAGTTTAATGATCTATTATCAGCAATAAAGATATTGCTATGCCTTCACCATCCTGGTGCCACCCAGCTGTTTTCGACTACAACTCCCATCAATCCAACCAGAATGGGACTGATGGGAGTTGCGATTCAAAAGAGCCATGTCAGTTGAAGGGTGTGTCACTCTCCCCTACTCCCCCACAAAGACGCTCCTGTTAAAGTTCACCCAGCTACTTTTGGAAATATAATAGAGAAGTAGTGAGAAGGATAGTTTGGCTGCAAACTGGGCCTCCCAGACAATGGGCAGGCAACAGATTCAGATTCTGTCTATGTGCTGAATGGGTTAGGGTTGTGCTAGGCTATCTATATTATGCACATCTTTATTGGGGGGATTGTGTGTATGCATTTTTTGGTAAAAGGCAACAGCACCCCAGTATTATTATTACTATTTTAAGAAGGAAAGGAAAGCTATTTTTCAGGCCTATACACTGTGGTGGGAAATTTTTCTTCAATCTGAGGTCCACATTCACTCCCAGGAAATCTTCCATTGGTTGCACGATTGCAGTGGATGGAGCCAGCTGCAAAATTGGGGGTGGGCTGGAGGCAAAATGTGAGCAGAGCAATAGATGTAACTCTTACCTTTGCACAGTGGGCTACATTTGAGCAGCTAGATGCCACTCAGAGATACCCATACCTAAAGAGGCATTATCACAATCCAGCCAGGCAAAAGCAACAGTGGAGGGCATGGAGCAGGACCACTGAGGGGTGTCTGGCCAAGGGAGGTGTGCCCTGGGGAGATTCCTGAGGGCTTGATAGAGAGGCTTGGAGGGTCACTTTCAACTCCCACAGATAATGCCAGGCTAAATCACAGAGCCATTTAATCTAAGCAGGACTTCCAGAGATCAAACAGTAGGCATCTGATCAGATCTTTAAACAGTTGGAAAGGTTATCCCCCACTATGACAAAATCAGAACAAATTATGCATAAGGAATTATGCATAAGGAGCCTGAGCAAGTATTCATGATTTGTAGAATATTTAGAGTTCAAAATCCAGACTTTGTTGGTGCTGTATCTGGGCAATGTTATTAAAAATGTTATTAAAATAATTTACACCCCAACTTTCCATTTTTTATATTAAAAAAAATGCTGTTATGCAGCTTGGGCTGGTTTTTAGTGAGGAAATTGAAGTGGCTGATATTTTGTGTTTTAAGTGTGCTTTAAATGTTTTAACTATGTCTCAGTTTGTATATTAATTGACTAGAGAATGTTGTTTGGGTGGTCACTGAACATTATAAACAAAGCAAATTAATAAATTTCCCCATACTCAAGGTGGCTCACAATGTATTTAAAAAGCAAATCACAATTGCAACAACTCTGTTAAAATCCAGATTAAAATTGCAGATAAAACAGACTCCTCAAAATCTCAGTGTGTTAGAAGAATAGGTTCAGCTCAGCAAAATACAGCAGAGAAAGGTCTTCACAAAATGGTGGAAGGCCAGTGGAGAGGGGCTGAAATGGAGCCCCATATTTATTTATAATTGATTTATCTATACAGTTTTTAGACTGATTTACATCAAAGGTCGCAAATGGTTTCCACCAACAAAGACACATGTAAAAACAGATGTAATTTAAAATCAAAGCAAACAATACAAAACACAGAATAGGATGGGTAGGCTAAACAACTCATCGACTAGATGACGAAAGGCCAATGATGTAATTGCCATTTGCACCTCTAGGAGGAGAGAGTTCCACACCCAGGGTACAATCACCAAGAAGGGCCTGTCCCAGCAGAGCATAGCAAGTAGTACTCACTGGCAGAATTGCAAGCACAGCGCCCCCACCAATTGATCTCAGAGATTGGGTATGCTGATATTGCAGAGATGCTCCATTTGGTAGCCATATGTAGGACGTTCCATAATATTGGCATGGCCATATGTTTCTATACCAGCTAAGTATCACCCACCAACAGGATGCAAAGAAGACTCAACACCCGCTTTTTCAAAAACCTATTTAAGAGAGGCAGATTTGACAGCTGCAACTTCCCCATCAGAGCATGGGTACAATGCAGATCCTATGAAATATGACGGAGTCCCTTTTGGAGTGGCACACTTTGATTAAAACTGGGTATAGTAATCAGGCGGAGAGGGGCAGATAAAGTTGCTTTGAAGCCAGATCTGGCCCAAGGTCTGTCAAATGGCCACCCGATGTGAAATATATCCAGGCCCATTAGAGTTGTGTGAATTGGCTGAGAGTTTGTATACCATCATCACTTTCACATCTAGGTAATGACAAAAAAGTGATGGATGTAAAAAACTTAATGAACAAAATGGCAAGCGAGGGAACTTTGCTCATCAATCACAATTCAGTGGCTAACTTAGGATTTCATGGCTCAAACTAAGCTCCTTTCCGCAAATGGACAATTATGAATTATGAACTAAGTCCCAAGTATGGTCTGACCATTACTAAATCTTCATTTTCATCTCCATTACCAAGAACCTGATTCCATCATCTTTCAGAATTGAACTAACCCCCTCATTTAACATCAAGATATACTTTTTTTCTCTAGGAAACTGCTTTCTGTTCAAGTGTGTTTCTGAAAACTCATAATGATTGTGAGTAGACTGCTTAAGTTCACACTTTGAAATACTGTAAATGGGATGACTAACATAGCCAGTATTAAGAAGATTTCAACAGAACTTCCTTAACAGAGCAATTCTATTTTCCTGATCTTTGCTGCTAGAATGGGTTAGGTCCATTTTCTCCAAAGAATGCCCATCTTCCCCACACCTAACATAGGTGACAATAGGATACTTCTTCCTGCTACTCCTCAATCCTTGACCAGAGAAATTGCTGACTGGGGAATGAGGTGTGGGGACCCTCCCATGTTATGACTCTATGCCAGGACTTGTCTTCAGTGCAGTTCAAAAATCTAGGCCAGACATCATAATTATAGCAAGGTTCTTTTCTCTGGGAGCAATACACGAAGTGTCTATGCACTGTTGAGAACCTTGAT
Source organism: Podarcis erhardii (assembly GCF_964252035.2). Lineage (NCBI taxonomy): Eukaryota > Metazoa > Chordata > Lepidosauria > Squamata > Lacertidae > Podarcis > Podarcis erhardii. The sequence continues at coordinate 21,196,408 of NC_138504.1, forward strand.
TTTCTTAGATGCTATTTGTGGAATTTACTGTATTTCATATGGAAGATAACTAGAGAGAGCAAAAATAATGAGGCACAATTTGCCGGGAATGTCTCCTGTTCTTGTCTTACTGAAACAAATGAAGCAAATCCTAGCATACTCTGTCCATGGAGGATACCCAGTAAAACAGTTGTAACATTCAACTTATGGAGACAGAAGAATCAAGAAAATGATCACAGTGAACAAAACCTACGTTTTCTGTCGTTCCAGTGATCACGTGCAGCCCGTCATATGTTGACTTGATGTACATCCCCTGAGAAATAATGAGATGAGCAATGATTAATATACAACAGGCTATTAAGAATTTGCAAACAAATGGAACCCGAAATCAAATGCTGCAGTGTGGAATGCACCTGCTCAGGGTTCCAGAAAGCAAGCTGAAGTCTCTTTTCATTCTACCTCCCCACCACTCCAATTTCCCATTTCCCCCTATAACAAGCAGCATCCTGTGGCCAGTAATGATGCAAGAAGGCATTGCTTTCCGTCCCCTCCTGTATTCATTACATGCAGCACTGTATCCATTCTGCTGCAGCCCATCTTGCACCCAAAAACTATGTTGTTCAACTTGTTATCCACTGTGGTGAAATTAAGTTAAATTATGTTATTACATTGTCATCACATTATCCCTCCCCGTTCATTCACTGCAAAGGAAATGCAATGCAAATGAGGAAACATAATCAGCTGTATATCGTTTGCAGACTGAAAGCATCAGTATCAGCATCAGCAAATACCAAATGTATTAGCTGGATTGATCACTGTTCCAGACATAGGGAACTGTCAAACTCATTAGCCATTAGATGAGGGATCTCAGCAGCTAGGTTTTTATCACAACACCAGTTTCAACTAAATAAAATATGCATGTTTTCATTTTCATATGTGGGGGGCGGGGGCGCCAAATGGCAAGGAATTGCTGCTTCCGTCAAGCCCTCCATATGAACTTCCAATGGTCATCACTGTTAGACAAAGAATGCTGGGCCAGATGGGCCTTTGGTCTGATTCAGCAAGGTAATTTTTGCCTGTCAGGAAGAGAAAGTGCATTTTGGAAGACCCGAGTCTAGAGCTGGGATGAAAATTCCACCATACCAACCCAACCGCAATTCCCCAGCCCACTGATTGGCAGACACATTCTGCGGAGGTGCCATTTTGGCAAATGTTACTCTTCTCCCAAATGGCTATTGCGTGTTTCTTGAGCTGCCACCTCCCCCTGAATTTTTATTTAATTTTTTAATTCTGGGAGGAAAGGGGGGCTTCTAGTCATCAGGATAAGTTCTGCTCTTAGAATGGGAAAAGAATGAGAAGAATGAGAAAAGAGAGAGCTACTGTACCACCAGTGATAAGCTCCCTGGATCCTATGATGCAACTTAGGGATCCCAAAATCACTATCCGGGGTTTTTGCACTCCCCAGGATTTGAGCCATAAGCACTCATTTTGAAAAGAGCTGCTTGCAAGAACTCAGCTCCTCAGCAATTCATGACAAGCGATTGTAAACTCTGCAAGACTTCAAGCAGCAAGTCAGAGATCTTCAGAACCTGCTAATAAAGTCTTTTCGTTTTAAAGTGCTCACATCTACCATTCAGCTTTAGTACAAATCAATGCAAAATGCCTGAAAGCCTGATCCTATGTGAGCCATTGTATCTACAAAGGAATGGCTAGGATGGCAGAGGTGGGGCATAGCAGCTGCTGCCTCACTGTACTGCTGGAAAAATTTCTAACTTAAAAGGAAACAGGTTTCTTTTCTCAAACTGAGCAAAATGTGTGAAATCTACCTGAGAGCTGAAATGAAAGTCTGTCCTAAAAACTTCCCATTCCCTTGATCCTCAAATAGAAAAAGCTAACGAGGTTGCTTTTGTTGTTTCCAGGCATTATCATTGCACATGAAAATCCAGAGACTGGGGGTGGGGGTGGGGGGACAACAGTATATCAAAATGAGAAGCAGAAATGTGAATAAGATTTTTAAAAGGAGTATTTTTATCATCAGAACCCACTTCTGTCATATTCTCTACGTTGAAGTACAGAGCTTCATCTCATTAAAAAAAAAAAAAGTTGAAATATTATATGCTGTTTTTATTCAGCTTGTCTAGATGCATTGCTTTGTACCTAGAGCAAGATAGCTTTGGCTCCATTTTATATTTAGGACAGATGTTCTGCTATATCGCTTTGAAACTGGCATGGAAAATGAAAAACAGGCAAGGGCAGTCTTTGCCAACCTGGTGCCCTCTGGAGATATTTGGGGCTACATTTCCCATTAGCCTCAGCCAACAGGACCATGGTGGCTGGGGCTAATGGGAATTGTTGTCCAAAAGGTCTGGAAAGGGCAATCGGTTGCCAAAGGTTGATCAAGGGTGTAGCTAGTCCCCCTTGCTAAGTGGGATTTCAAAGAAATGGATAGGAAATAGCCAAAGAACATGTCTGGATGCTTGTTGCTAAGCCAAAGCTATGTGCATGAAGACTGCAACCTGTACACATTTACCTGGGAATAGCCCTATTGAGGGGTGTATGTGATGTTAGGGGAGGGGAGGTGCCATGTTGTGCTCCTTCTGGGGTAGTTTGTCCACCTTTGGTTCCCACCCTGCACTCAGCTCTCACCTGTGGCTTCTAAAAGCTGTCAGCAAGCGATAGTGGAAAATGGCTTTGGCTGGCCGGTTAAACCAGATGATGGCAAGCAATATTTATATTTTACATTTTTATATCTTCATTTTAGATCTTATGATTTATGTGGAAAGTGTTTGTTTCAGTTGGTGCGGTTTTTGATGTTTTATTTATTGCTTATGACTACTTTTGTACTTTTTCATGTTGTAAGCTGCCTTGAATGTGGCTTGAACTATGTAAAAGTGGCATACAAATACAATTATGTATGTATGTTCTGCATGCGGACGCGGGTGGCACTGTGGGTTAAACCACAGAGCCCAGGGCTTGCCGATCAGAAGGTCGGCGGTTCGAATCTCCGCAACGGGGTGAGCTCCCGTTGCTTGGTCCCAGCTCCTGCCAACCTAGCAGTTCAAAAGCACGTCAAAGTGCAAGTAGGGAAGGTAAACGGCATTTCCGTGCGCTGCTCTGGTTCGCCAAAAGTGGCTTTGTCATGCTGGCCACATGACCCAGAAGCTGTATGCTGGCTCCCTCGGCTAATAAAGCGAGATGAGCGCCACAACCCCAGAGTCACTTACGACTGGACCTAATGGTCAGGGGTCCCTTTACCTTTACCTATGTTCTGCATGCAAGGGAAATGTTCTGCCATTGAGCTACGGCTCTTCCCTCTTGTAACCACAAAGATCTACTTTAACGTTTTCTTGCGCTCACTGTTAGGGAGAGTCTCTAAGGGCCAGTTTATCCTTCATGGTAAGAAGATTCTGACACTAAAGGAAATGTATTGTTTCTGCAAGACAGCCTATGTCATGATGACACTGCTTCAGGGACCATTCCGCATTATGTTTAATCAAACAGGCAGCTCAAGCTGTACAAATTACCTGCACAGGGTTTTTCCTCAGTTGCCATCAGTTATGGGGTGGAAAAGGAGAAGCTGCTGCAGGCTGTCTTTGGTCACACCAGGAAGCTTCTAATTTATTGTTATTACCAGCAAAGAAAGTCAGGTGTGCATGGCTGATCTGTTACAAGTAGTTCTCTCTGTGTGCAAGCATGTGTGTGTTTATGTATTTTTATTGGGGGGGGGGTGCATGTGCATGTGACCTCTCACTACCAGGACTGAGAGGCAGGTTTTGCCCCCACTGGAACAACAGCCCTTAGTGTATTCTTCATTCTTTCCAACAAGAACGGATGACAAGTGTGTAGGAACCCAGGTCACTACATCTTAGCGAGTTGGATCACTGGTCCATCTAGCCCAGTATTGTCTTCTTAGACTGGAAGCAGCTCTTCAGGGTTTCAAAGCAGCAGCTTCCCCCAGCTATACCCAGAGATGCCAAGGATTGGACTTGGGATCATCTGCATGCAAAGGCAAATGTTCTACCACGGAGCTATTGCTCTTCACCACTGATTTGATAGTTAAGACTTGCTTCCCTGCCAGCAGTAACTGTGTCATTGTTAAACTCTGTGCTGGAAACAAGACAAGCACTGTTGACAGTTCTATTAGACCTCTTTTGCAGTTTTGATACCAATGTCCATGTTGGACCACCTGATTTATGGTGGTGGTGATCACCCCTGGAGGGTAGGCCTCAGAGCGGTGGTTAGTAAGGATGGATGAATCTGGCCGTTTCTGTTTCTCGTTTTTCCAAACTTAAATTCACATTTTCACATCAGTCTGCAATTTTGATGCAAACTTCTAATATACATGTTTGCATGCAATTTTGCCTAATATGCTCATTTTTTGCAGAGCAATTTCCTGTAAAACAATGCTTTTTTGTATGTTATTTTCACTAATATATGCATTTTCATGGCATCACAGAATTGTAGAGTTGGAAGGGACCCAAGGGTCATCTAGTCCAACCCCCTGCAGTGCAGGAATCTTTTGCCCAGTGTGGGGCAACATGGGGAATATGTGTGTACACAGTACTTGGCTGCAGAACTACACCGCAAAAGCTATGTGTATTTTATTTTGCTTTCACAATTGTTTGGGAAAGTGTGGATTAGGTAGGTGGGTTTGCCCTGAAATGCAAACTAATTCACATTTCTCCCTATTCCGTAGTAGTGAGGATTTCTGCTCATCCCTGTGACCTTCAGTTTATTGGGGTTCTGCAAGGTCTGCTCTTGTTGCTCCATCCTGTTTAACAGCTTTGGCAAAAGATTTGGGACCCTGTGCACTAAATATGCTGATAATTTAAAGCTCTATCCATAGCTCAGTGAACATCTGATATGTATGCAGAAAGCCCCAGATTCAATCCATGGCATCTCTGGATAAAGCTAGGGGACACCCCTTTCTGCAACCCCGGAAAGCCACTGCTAAACAGTGTAGACAATCCTGAGCTGTAGGGGCCAATGACAGCTTCCTGTATTCCTATGTTCCTTTTCATCTGGTCCCAGGAAAACTGTGGAGGCTGTGAACTGACAAATGGATCATAAGATGATTGTTATACATTTTATGAAGCAAACCGGTGTGTGATTTGAAAAGTTATTGTGCAATTTTATGATATCATGAAACAGACGTCTGTAAGAAATGGCTGATCTTAGCTTCACTTTTATTATCTGGATGTAGCTGAAGGAATAAAACTAATCAAGGTTTATTTTTAACATCTGTGCTCTTTCGCTACCCACCTCTCATGTTTGATCTTTTGTAAGGAGGGGCTCCTGATCCTATATCCTAGAGTGCTAATGAAATGATCCTTCGCCAAAGCCATCTGCACACACTATCCTAGGTTCTAGTTCTCAGTAGTACTAAAGTATGACAAAATGTTGAGAAAGGGCACTTTTACACCCAGGGCCCATTGTTCACCATTTCTTGCTCACCAGAGCAGGCAATGTACAGGTCAGGAGCCTAGTGAGAGTCAATGAAGTGCTAAATTCCCCTCTACTTTTCAGGAAGAAGGCGGAGGCTAAGATGGGTAATCAGGTCCAAGACAAGCTCCAGACCTTGTGCTTTGAACTAACCATGGTCTTGGAACTTGACTCTGACTCTACCTGCCTGAGTGAGTCACCTTCAGGATTCTTTCATGCCCCACGGTAAGAACTGTGGATGGGGAAGAAATTTAGTTCTGTTTGCATTTTAATAAGAAATTACCTATTTCATGCTTAACAAACCAGTGTGTGTGAACTGAAACACAGTTCTCTTTAGAAAACTGCACAGCAGTGTCTGAAAAATTTAACAAAAAATTACATTACAAAAAGAAAAAGAAAACTGCACTTATGAGAAATTTGCAATGTGGTTCCTCAGCCAAATTTTGTGTACAAAAAGGTGTATTTTGGGGAAAGGTGACACAATAAAATGCATTATACAAACATGTGCATATTAGGAGAGATTTGCACTAAAATGCTGGAAATTTTACATGATACTTAAAAAAAACCAACTATGCAAACTGCTGTGGAAAACTGAATTTAAAATTGGGAAAATGAGAAAACAGCACATTCACCCATCCCTAGTGAAGACTGAACAATGAGCTTTCTTGCATTTAAACACAAAATGTTGAAACACAAACTGTTTCAACAGCTATCAGAGAGTGCTGGGCAATACTGGGGGGAAGAGGGGGACATAAAAGTCACAAAATAATGCAAACAATAAACATGAAAAATAGCATTCAAAGATGAGCCACCTGACAACAAGCTACATTAAGCTCAGCTGGGAAAAATATACTAACAAAACACTCAAATAAAAGAGTATAATTCTACAGCTTTTAGGCCACCAGTGCAAAGGACCTTCTTCTGACAGTTATAGTTCTAACTTCAAACACCAAAGGACTATGAAATGAAGCCTGATTCAAATAATGCATTCTTAAATAGCCCTCTGCTTGGTTCCCCAAATTTCTCCTGGGAAATGCTCCTATTTTTGCATTGCTGCAAAAACCTTACCATACAAGCAGAGCTCTTGAATGAAGTAAAAATAAAATTGCATTATTCTATACAATGTTTGTGCTTGGAGGGAAACAAATTATAAAACGCCCCCTCATTGAAATAACTCGTAGTCCTGCACTATCTAACAATCATACAATGTAATCCATTCTGCTGTAATCTATGGGCTCCAGCCACCAAACACTGTTCTTGTACAAATCCCATTAATGTAAATGGAGTTTGCATAGGAACGACACTTGGTTGAATGCCTCCTGTATTGACAAAATGTTAGGTGAAGTGAAGCAAGAATAGCATATCATTCTGAAAAAGAGACATCTCTGTTGGTCACCAGGGAAATTTCATATATCAAGGATTTGCTTGCAGCAGTTCTTGCCAGAGAGAAGGGAGATTTTTGACAACAGCATTTTCTGGAAATTGGATAAGAGTGAAATGGACTTCCCATGTTTCAGGCACTTGAGTGCCTATGAATTTGCAGGAGCAGAGAGGTCACAGAGAAGAAGCCAGAAGAAGCAAAATGTTGTTGCTAGGAACCTGTCTGAATCAGACCCTGCAGAGATCTCCTTTGAGGTCCGAGACCCCCAGAGATCCCTCAAAACTGAGAAACTAGAAGAGCCTGTAACACCCCCAAGGCAGCCTGAAGGATTTCGTCAAGGGACATTTATGCCCATTGGTTTCAATGGGTCTACTCAGAGTTTGACTGATACTACAATCCTCTTCCTACTTACCTGAGAGTAAGAGCCACAGAATTCAGCAAAGTTTTATTCTGAGTAGACATGGTTAGGACTGCAACATAAGGCAAGCACTTACTGCCTTATGAACGAGCACATACAAAATCAACACAGATTGGAAATAGACTGGCCAATCCAGCCCTATCATATTTAAATTTCATTCATTTCAATAAAATAAATCAGATTAAAGGGATGGAGGATAAATTCTATACTTCCCAAAACAATATGTGAACCAAAACAGCTATCCTTTGAAATTCACAGTTCTCTGAATTTTGCAACGTTGCTCTCCAACAAGATAATGTATACAAAAAATGTGTGTATTGGGGTGAAGCGTGCATAAAAAGGCACAGGTTAGTGAAAATAATGTACAAAAATGCATATTAGGGAAAACTGCTTGCAAGAATGTGTACATTAAGAGAAAGTGCATGAGAAACTGTATATATTAAGAGGAAAATCCCAAAGAACTTTCATCAGGACTTCCTCAAAAAAAAAAAAGTTTGAAAGCTGATGTGAAAGGTGAAGAATCCAATACAAGACTGAAAATAAATTTGAAGAAATCAAGATTGCCAGGTTTGTTCAAAGCCACTAACTCTAGCAGGCAGGTTGCCAAGTTCACTAAAATAAATGTGTAGCGGGATGTGGGATGAAACCTCAAAACCTGGGTGTCCCCACCACTTCACAAGCACCCTTTAGTATGAGGTGAGCATTTCGTGCATTAAATGCCTACCCAGCCTTGCTGAAAACCACCTTCCTAGATTGCTATTACTTACCAACCCTTCACTGGGCATGATGCTGGTAAGGTGAACAACTTCAAGGTGAGCTGATTGAGACACCAGAGAATCGGATGAGAGCGAAATGATGTGATCACAGATGCCAGAGAGTGTTTTACACTGGGGAGAAGAGAGAGAAAGATCATAAGCTTTTTTAAGGGAAGCACTAAACAACTCAGCGTTAAAACATTACTCACAGGAAACAATTCAGTATCATGTATTTTGCAAAAACTGGCTTAAGACTCTACTTGCTACACAAAATAATAAGAGGCAAGCCCCTGTTCAAATGACATAACCAAAGTTAGTGTCGGAATACATGGGTGTGAGGAAACCTGCAGCAGGGGTAGCTAAATGGCAGCCCCTCAGATGTCGCTGGACGACTCCGCAAATCCCTCACCATTGGTTATGCCTGCAGGGGTTGTTGGAAGTTATAGTTCAGCAAAATCTTGTGCAAGGGAAAAATCAGAGACAAACCCACTGGCCTCTTACACATGTCCCTGCTGCCATTCTAGCAATCCCCACATATTGGGCACTGAACATCTATTTTTCGAAGGGGTCAGCTTTGTTCAAGTAGGCTCCATGTTAGATTAAGAACTCTGTAGATAAAGATTCTATGTTGTGCAGGGAACTCACTAGAGTAGAGCAGGCACCCCACTCTTGCAGGTATTCATCCCCCCAACATAGGGAGGGGGCTTTTAGAAATGGTGAAAGCTGCATTCATGTCATAGGTGGAAGGATCAACCACTCCTCCTTTCATGATGGCAATCACAAGTTAGTGGAGACTGAGTGCAGTGTCTCTGTCCAATTGAGAACCGAGGATTCCCACTCACAAGGAGGGAACTATGTATGCATAGCTTCCATGCAGACTTTCCAATGAACTCCTATATGGCCACCTGTTCACAGAAGGGTCCTTCTCATCCTCATCTCCAGCTCTGATGTCAGCAGAACTTTCCTCTCCAAGTTAGTTTTCATTTTACACAAAAATACCAAATTCAGAGCATCTTCAGATGCTGTGATCCTCTGCTGCCAGGGGAATGCATAATCACTTCTGTCGTCAGCTGGCAACACAGAATTGCCTTGTGTAATGTGAAAAACTGAGCAGGGAAGTTGTTCAGATTGTACATCCTCAAACCTGTGAAGCTTCCTTTTACAGGAGAGTTCCCCTTCAAGACATGTCAGTCCAGTGCGCATTCTGCTGGCTGCATGGGGCTGTCCTATCTGCACATTTATGACATAATCTTTCAACTGCCTACATGGAATCCTAATAGCTAAAACAATCATTTAAAATAGGCTGAACTTGAGCACTAAAAACACAACAGATGAACCAGTATTCTATTTATTTTGATTATTTATTTAGATAATTTGCAGCATGAGAGCACTTCTGCGCTCATGTCCTGCTGTTGGGCTTCCAATAAGCCATCTGGTTGGCCATTATGAGAACAAGATGCTGGACTAGACAGGCCACTGGTCTGATACAGCAGATCTCATCTTAAGCTCTTACGGCCTCAACTGAAACAGCTCCCACAAAGGCTGTATAATCAATTAAAAACAAGACAGCTCCTGCTCTCAGGCTTATAAACTAAAAGACACCACACAAAGTTGGGGAGCAACAGAGGAGGAAGAAATAAAAAAGCAAACTCAGGGTCCAGATCCTAAAGTTAAGCAGTAGTTCTTCTAATGGGCAACTTTAAGAACAGAAGAAGAATTAACTCTCTTCCATTTTCTTTTACAGGCAGCTCCACTCGAAAAACACAAGTTAACAATAGGAAGGAAAATATATTCTAACCCATTTGCAATAACAGTCAGCATACTAAAATGGTACACTGTTCCATTCATTGTTCACCTTTGCTTTGTTTAAGTATAACCTATCACCCCACAATGGGGTAGACTGTGACCAGATAGTCTGAGTGCCTGCTCAGTCTCTTGTCTGGGTGTTCAGTGTCGGTGGACAATTTCAGAGTCCCTGCCTGCTCTCCCTTCTTCAGGGTCTTTTAATTCTAAACTGGACTTGGATCAGGCAGTCCTTCAAACAGAGGTTTGTATTCTGCAAAGTAAGACACATGTCACTACCCTAGCTCCCCACAGTTAAAGTGCAAGCGACCCATTTTTGTTATTTTGGTAACTGAGGCAGAAAATTCCATCAGCACCTCTCTGGCAGTAAAGTATCCGTAATGTCAAATGAAATAACTAGGGATGGGGAAGAAGTTCAATTCAGCTCTTACTTAAATGTGAATCTATCAAATTATCCCTTCCTGAAAAAAAGGTGAGAACCGAAATACAACATTCCTTCAAAATTCACACTGATCTGAATTTTGTGATGAAGTTCTCCAACCGAACAATAATGCATATTTTAGGGGAAAGTGTGTGTAAAAATCAATACATTAGTGTACATTAGTCTTAAGTACATAGGAAATTGGGTTTATTTGGAGAAATTCCACAAAAGGTTGATGAATATTCATGGGGATTTTTAAAAAATAATAATAATGCAAATTGCTTCAGAAATGTGGAGAATTGAAGAGCGGAAGAATGAAAAGCTAAGAGAACTGTAACTGACAGATCATTCCACCTAGAGAAATAACCATTTGCTGTGCCCTTTCATGACACACAAAGTCAGATGCCTGAGACAGCAGCATCATTCTGCCTAACAGTAGTTGTTTTACAAGTTTTTCCTTCTTTTTACAGTGTTCTCTGGATGGAGTTTGAGCCAGCTGGCACCTGCCCTAGCATCAAGCTTATCTAAACAATGGATAGTTTGTTCCGCTGTCCTGGCAGGGTCAAAAGTGCTAGAGATAACAAGCAGTGTGTCATTAGCATACTAATTTACACATCTTTGTAGCAGCTGCAGACTCATTTAGACAAGGAGCCATCAAAGCCGCAGGAGGAAGATCAGAGTGACAATTGCTAAAAACAACAACTGTGAGGTCTGTGTTGTACTGATGCTGGGCTTACACAAACTACATTTTTCCAAGCTTATATCTTGGAAAACTACGTTTTTTTCAAGCTTATATCTTGGAAAATAAAAGCAGGCCTGCTGGATCCAAGCAAATATCTGCATCCTGTTTTCTGTACTGGCCAACCTAGGAATGTGAGAGTTTGCTCCCACCTCTTTCACACTTCCTAAATCAAAAACGTGAACCAAAACTCTGATATTCTTCAGAATCCAGATGTCTTTTCATTTTGAAATGCCGTTCTCCAACCAAAGAATGCATGCATGCAAGCACACACACACACACACACACACACACAGAGAGAGAGAGAGAGAGAGAGAGAGAGAGAGGGGGTATATTAGGGGACTGTGTGCACGCCAATGTTTACACTGGTGAAAATAGCATACATTACAATAGCATCCTACATTGTACTCAGGAAAATTGGTTACAAAAATGAGCATGTGAAGCAAAATGTGTACATGATGTATATATTAAAAGAAATATATGCATAAAAAATAAATGCACATGGAAATAATGAATAAAAAATACATCACCAACTGATGCAAAAATGGGGTGAACTTAATTTAAGATTGGAAAAATGCGAAAAACCCAAAACTGATAGATCCATCTATCCCAGGGCCAATCCTCTAAGCCTGATTGGGCTCATGAGCTGGAGGTTTCTCAGTGCAGCTATAGAAATTCTAGATGCAGAACTTCCTTTTGACACATAGCAAAAGTAAATTGTTTGGCACTAGGATATCTGAAGTACACTTGCAGCCATATGAGCCTGTCTAATTATTAAGATCGGGATCTGAGGTACAGCTGTGTAGTATGTCAGTAAGGGTTGTTGCATTTGGGTGTGCGAGGGAGAGGGCCTTCTGAGTAGGAGCCCCACATCTCTTATTACCCGGCAAGTAAATACTGTACTATCTTCATCAACTAGCTATTGTCCTTGACAATTTCATGGGGGAGAGGGGGACACAGAAAGGAAAAACATCAAAAATTACCATTCAGAATCTTTGAGTTTTTCTAAAAAATGTATATTGAAATACTTTTTACCCAGTAATATAGAAACAAAATGCATGTTATTTTAACAAGGACCTCTCCACCCCACCCTCTGCACACACATACCCTGGCCTGATCCTGTCATTGAAGCTAAATCAAATATCTGTATCTATACTAGAAATAAAACAAATGTTTTCTGTAAGTCACACAAAGAATGTGTATTGTCTAGTGAAAAAAGAAACAGGGAAACACATTTGCCTCTTCATCCTGGCTGATTTTTAAGGAAACTCAATGACTTGTTACAAATTATACTTTCAGTCTGCCTTTGGCTCATGTGTTGTATGTGACAATTTTAGTTGCTGGTAGTTCCAATGAGATGATATTGGCTTAATGGTTGATATTGTAATGGTTGTATTTTTTATGTGTTAAAAATTCTTTGGAGACCACCTCATTGAAGACAGGAAGCACACCCTGCTTAATAGATGAGTCAGATATTCTTGGAATAGATGAATGAAATAGTGGTAAACAGATGCTTCTGGCACCCTCAGCTAATGTTCTCTCTTGATTTCAGAGTTCCAAATTACTGCGTCTTACTTCCTTAATGGAACTGATGTGTTAGAAATTGTTCATTGTTCATGTTTTTCCCAGAACACTGGGCTTGTGCATTAGCTTTCTTCAGCTTTTGTATTCCTATCTCCCTCTCTGCTCCATCAACTTGTAATACCAGTGTACATGAATCAAACAGTACATTTATTATTTATTTCACAAACTTTATATAATTGCATACATTAGTCCTATTCAAACATTATAGTTCCCCAGTGTCCCAGCGTCTGCTGGTTGGAAGTCTTTGCATCTACATTGGTCCATGTGAAAACTTTCACATGGGGTAGAACCTCAATTGTCCTTGATCTTAATTGGGAATTAGCCTTGGGCTTTAAAAATGCTGTTTTATTTTCCTTTTTTGGGATTTTTATTCTTTCTTTTTATTTTCCTAAGTTTATTGTTCTAGCCAAAGGCCATGATGAAACTTGCATTAAGCAATAATATTAATAAAACAATACAAAGCATACATCCATAATATAAACATCTGCAAAGACTTTGCCAAGTTTGTGAGCATTTAAACAGTTTTTCCCTTGTGTTACTATTACTATTTATGCACCTGCCACACACTTCAATAAAGGCCTACATAGTTCTGTGCAGAATTAAGTCTTGCAAAACTGTGGTACAGCTTGCATCACAAGAGGGCTTCAGTATCACATGGCGGAATTAGTTAAGCCAAACAAATGATCTCAGCTTTTATGAACTTTGAGCATCATTCTAATGCTGTGCTACTGTTCAAGAAAGGGGGGGGGGGGAAACCCCAGAAGTAGACATTTCCAGTAACTGTATTTAGTGGGTTCACAGAGAAACTGCATGCTAACCAGAGAAATAACATTTTCATAAATACTTGTTCATCCACAATCAGCTAAGAACTTATAATGCTCTGGTTTCTTTCAGTGGAGCTGATGAAAGGAGAAAACGGAAAGCTGAAGTCAGAAAAACTGTTTTCTCTGGAATTGCCTTTTAAGTGGCTTGTCCAGTGCTTTTGCTCAAATTATTTGTACTGGAAGCTTACTGGTGGGTTTCTGATGGAAGACTGGCACTTGACTAGCAACACTTCTGAGTACTAAATTGCTGCATGGAGATTCATATAATAGGAGAATTTTCCAGAGCCAAGCTTGGAAGGGGCTCGCCAAAGAAGAGCAAATTTGGGCTCTGTTCATAAATGTGAACCCATTCAAGCCCCCAGAACCTGTGATCCAAATGACATAGTTAGGAACATGAGAAGGCACTCACAATACTGCCGCTGTCGAATTAGAAAATATCCATGTTGTTGCCAACAAGAAGGCTTAGTATAGTAGAGAAGAGCAACTGGGGATGGATGGAAGGTAGGCAGGCAGCAATAAATGAAGCCAGAGTCAATGAGAGGGTGATGCTATGGTCTAAACCACTGCACCTCTGGGGATTGCTGATCAGAAGGTCGGCGGTTCAAATCTGTGCAATGGGGTGAGCTCCCCAGCTCCTGCCAACCTAGCAGTTTGAAAGCGCACCAGTGCAAGTAGATAAATTGGTCCCGCTGCGGCGAGAAGGTAAACAGCATTTCTGTACACTCTGGCACTCGTCACGGTGCCCTGTTGTGCCAGATGCGGTTTAGTTCTGCTGGCCCCATGACCCGGAAAGCTGTCTGTGGATAAACTCCTTCTCCCTCTGCCTGAAAAGCAAGATGAGCACCACAACCCCATAGTAGCCTTTGACTGGACTTAACAGTCCAGGGGTCCTTTACCTTTTTACCTTTACCAATGAGAGGGAGAACTAACAAATTATAGTTCTGCTCCCGCCCAACCTCTCCTTGCTAAGTTGTACAAGGATAACACTGAGACTGAGGAAGAGAAAGTTGACAGGCTGTGCTACCACTTTCTGCTCTGGTTTATGCAAGCCGGGAGGCAGGCAGGTGGGCTTGGAAGGAATCAAGACTGAGGTTGTTGGGGCAATGCTCAGTGTTCCCTAACTGACCAGCCTCACCTGGAGTAGAACATTGCTGTGTGAGTTGGAAGGGCCAGTACAAAGGCTAGAGTCAGGGCCAGCCAAATTTCAAAAGAAACCTGCATTTTTGTACTGACTCATAATTGGCCTATAAGTTCCAGAATGTGGAAGTTCATACTCCCAATTCAAAACAGCAGCATTCAGAAGTAATTGGATTTCAGCCCCCTGCTGTACCTGAAAAAAAAGACAGTATGGATCACTCATTGCTAAGGAACATTAGCTAATTTAACTGCAACCTGTTAGGCTAGATTCTGTCACATCTAGCCTGATTAGTTCTAAAGCAGGGCTAAAATCGCCCTTCCCGTTTCCTGGAAGAATTATCTGCCTGCAGAAATGGTGTCTGATTATCTGCTGCTTTCAGCGAGGTTGGGATTTTTAATTTTTTTTTTTACATTTTCAGGAGATGATTGTTGTTTACCAGTGTGCTCTTACTAAGAAGTGTGACCAGAAGAAAGTTGTGGTGGCAGCTTCAGGCTGTTTCCTGATCCCCAACTCTCCCAAATCTTGAAAACCATAGTTCACAGAACAACAGTTCCCAGCACCCTTAAAAAAACACAGCTACAGTTTCCAGGATTCTTTGGCGGATGTGCTTTAAATATACAGTGTGTAGACAGAGCAAGAATCAGAGGCCTTCTTTAAAGTTAAAAACATAAGGTTAAGTAGGACAAGTGCCATCTCCCCTGTCTCTTGACAATTTCAGTTAAATTTCACCAACTATTTCATTGTGAGGGGTGGGGAGGGAGAATTTCTGTTTTAATTGCCATTTTAACTGTTTTTAATTGTGCTGTTTTGATGGGCTTGAGTTATATACATTTTAATTCTTGATGTTTATGTTAATGTTTTGATGAAATTGTTTTATTTTGTATTTTAATTACGCCTACTTTGGTTTCACACTTGTAAGCCACTTAAAAGCAACCTTGGCAATTAAGCGGTATATAAATTAAATGATAATAATAATTCCTACTCATCAAATGGTCAATTTTTTAAATTATTTTAAATAACTGCTTTTGTTAATTCTTCTCGAGTGTGTGAAAGAAGCAAGAACTCTATTACTGCTGGGCTTGCCTGTTTTTAGAAAAATCTACACTCCAGTTGTCATTGACTGATGAAATTCTAGGCATGACAAATTGCTAAAAAACTACCCTTAGCATAATCTATAAAGAACTGCAATCCCACTGTGAGTTATTGACACACAAGACTATAATAATTAACATGATGCATCAATAGGGTTTAGGGTTTTTGTTTTAAAAACCATTCTATAAATAGCCAAATGGTTACAACATCTCCTTTGAAGCCACTTGGCAGTCAATATTGATTTAAAACCTATATTGAGTTTTTAATAAAGTGACATTTACTATAGCTTAGTGGAAATGTAGACTGCCTACAAAGTTAATTATACATCTTTGCTTAAAAGAAATGAATTTCTTTTCTTTTTCTTATTTTACAAAAGGTAGCCCTAAAGATTATTTCAAAGCAGCAGTTTGCTAATTTTAAATGAGATTCAAAAAATGAAGAACCTCCTCTTATTCCACGTGCACAAAAAAATATGAAATTTTGTCCAGAGGAATGACAACAATCAAAATGTATCATTATTTTTTTAAGTCTGAGTATCTTTTTCATTAAATACTATGGTAAAATCCATCATTAAGAGAGCTGGAAAGTGAACAAGGTAGGACTTTTTTCACTTCATACATTTAGGTAGAAACATCCACTTCCTGTATTGTATTGTATTGTATTGTATTGTATTGTATTGTATTGTATTGTATTGTATTGTATTGTATTTTAAATAATGATAATTGGAAGAAAGATTTATTATTACCAGATTTATTTATTATTATTTCAGACCCTCAGATATACAGCAGATCACTAACATTGGCAATTGGGTGAATTTAGCATACTTATTTGCCAGGCTGAATTTTTGTCATCACTGCACCAGATTCTCAATTCTTCTTATTTATTTTAAAAGTGGTTCAAATCAAACAAGGGCTCTGAAGCCTCTTCCAGTGCATATTAACATCCACCATGTCCAATGGGCCTTACTTCCAGATAGTGAGAGGCTTGATGAACCGACCTTGTGACAGCCATGTTTGAAGGGCTGTCACTCAGATGATATACAAATCTTTTGCTCCAGAGCAAAGATCTTCAATCAGTGGGTTCAACTTACAAGGACAAAGATTTAGACAAAGGTCTACTGGGATGAGCAGATCTCAGGCTGAGATGGGCTCAACAGCAGCTATACAGTGGTACCTCAGGTTAAGATCTTAATTACTTTTGTAGGTCCGTTCTTAACCTGAAACTGTTCTTAACCTGAGGTACCACTTTAGCTAATGGGGCCTCCTGCTGCTGCCGCCACACTGCTGCTGCGCGATTTCTGTTCTCATCCTGAAGCAGGGTCCTTAACCCAAGGTAATATTTCTGGGTTAGTAGAGTCTGTAACCTGAAGCGTCTGTAACCTGAAGCATATATAACACTGGCTGAATCCCCTCACTCCAGCTAAGCTTATGAGTTTATATAACCCCAGAATATTATTATTATTAATAATAATCATGTTATTATTTATACCCTGCCCATCTGACTGGGTTGCCCCAGCCACTCTGGGCAGCTTCCAACAGAATATAAAAAAACGTAGTGAAACATGACTGAAGGGATAGTTCAGTCAGTAGAGCATGAGATTCTTAATCTCAGGGTCATGTGTCCAAGCCCCTAAAAGATTCCTGCATTGCAGGGAGTTGGACTAGATGACCTTTGTGGTCCCATCCAACTCTACAATTCTACGAAATCAAACATTAGAAATTTCCAGATACAAGGCTACCTTCAGATGTATTCCTGAAGGTTGACATCTGACAGGAGGGCATTCCACAGGGCAGGGGCACAAAAGTGCCCCTGCCTGGTTCTCTGTAACTTCATTTCTCGCAGTAAGAGATCTGCCAGAAGGCCCCTGGAGTGAGATGTCGATGTCCTGACTGAACGATACTCCTTCAGCTATACATACTCTCTATTTTATGGTTCTGCGAGCTCAGGCAGGGCATATCTTGAAAGAAGGGCCATTCCAGGGAACAGACAGGATAAAGCAGGGGGAGACTTACCTCTATCACAAACTCTGTTCGGTTCAGCCACACACACAACCTGGAGTTGTGTGACAGCAATTAGTATGTTGGGTTAGAATTTGGGCAACTAGGTTCAAATGCCCACGCCGCCCCAGAGTTCACTGGGTGACAATGTATGACAATGGGTGACAATGTCACTCAGACTAAACTGTGAAGATAATATTGTTACAGGGACAGTCCTGTACACCCCCTTGTGCTCCAAGGAGGAAAGGTGGGTTATAAATACAAAAATAAGATCCTATATACAAGATTATAACATGGATATGGGACAGACATGTGCAAAGCACATCCATAAAAAAAAATCAAAATGTGTACTTACCACGTGAAGAATTTTATTTTCTGTTTCATACACTGTGCAATCCTGTAACAACAGGAGGGAGAGAGAAGCAGTATTTAATATCCTTAGAAATCCACTTTGCCTCAGCTATGTTAACAACTCCTTGAAAAATAATGTGCCACTCTAGCCATGACTGATTCAAATTGCTTTTAAGGTTTATAAGAAAATCTCGGAAGCTTTTCCCTGCTCTTTCTGGGATGCAAACAGCAACAACCTCTCTCTTTCATATGGTTAAATGTTCATTGAATTTACAAAGATGCTTTCAGTTCAAACTTTTATCAATTAAAGGAGGTTAATCATACACATCAAAGAGAAAAAACCAACCAAGATGAATGAAAAAGAATGTAGAAAGAGAATGGCTGGAAGAATCCTGCATTCTGTTCCTACACTGGCCAATCAGGACATGTACACAACAGGACTCTCCTATTTGTGTTCCCCAACAACTGCCTCTGAACTTGAAGAAATGTGACTATAGAGCCAGGATACATACAAATATTAAATTAAAACAATATTGCATTTAATAAATAAATAAACAGAAAGGAATATGTGGTAGCTGATGCCCCAACCTTCAAATGGTTGGCCAGTCTAACTGTATATATTTCATGCAGTATTTTGAATCCTGAGATTTTAAAAACATAAAGGGATAACATTTTAAAAACACAAAGGAATAACATTTGCTCCCTAGACTATGACAACCGTCAGCTCAATACACTGTTGACACTAAGTCAGGCATGGCCAAACTTGGCTCTCCAGCTGTTTTGGGACTACAACTCCCATCATCCCTGACCACTGGTCCTGTTAGCTAGGGATGATGGGAGTTGTAGTCCCAAAACAGCTGGAGGGCCAAGTTTGGCCATGCCTGCACTAAGTGAACTAATTCATCTATGTAACTTCAGACTAGCTAGAACAAAGCTCTGTTTGACCGTAATTACTGGCCACATGCAAATTAAATATTATCAACAACAGATTTCAACTGACCACAAATACTGACAAAAAACATTTCTGTTAATTGACTCCTTAAAAAATTACCTGCAGAATAAGCAAAATGCAGGCTAATTAAAGTATTTGGCAGCTCCACAGCATAGATGTGAGTGCCAATGTCAGCTTTGTTCCCTTGCAAAACTGGTTAGGATTGCAAAGAATCACAAAATATATTGTGGTGCTTAATTATAATGGCTGGGATCCAGCAGAGCTCCTGACACAGAAGTTGTGCCTGGATATATTTTCTTTGTTTGATTTAGTTTGAAATGCAATTTCACACTACCGGGGGGGGGGGGGTTGTTGCAACAGTGTGGAAAACACAGCCCCTTCCCCATTTCCAAAGACAGATGACATTTTGTAAATTGCAGCCATTGGCCTATAGATACATTTTGGGTGTAAGAAGGCTCTGATCTCCCTTCTGCCCCATGTTTGAGTATTATTTCTGTTCTGCTGCAGCTTGGCTTCCAACAAAAGATACGCTGCTTATTATTACATTATTCACACCATTCACTTCAATGCAGAAGCCATTAATTTCAATGTAAAGCTAGCACAATGCAGATGGGTGGGAGGTGGGGGAGTCATCAGTTAGGTATTGTTTGTGGACTGAAAACAACAACAATATCCACTCCCATTTTTGTCGGAATGGTTGCCATACACAATGCACACTGATCACTTGAAAGACTGCATCTTTCAGCTCTCAACTATCAACAAGTTGTGTGAATGGTGTCCACCAGAAAACTTGAGCAACGTTCTAGCAAAGTTCTGGTTCTCTGCTCTGATCTAGAAATAGAATGTAAGAAGAACCCTGCCAAGCCAAGACAAAGGCCCATCTGGTACAGCATTCTGTTGTCCCTGTGACCAATCACATATCCTCCAATACAAAGTGCCCCCAAACCAGGACACAATCTTCTGGGGCTGGACTCCCATGTGAGTCACACGACCTGCGGGACATAAGTACAACAGCACTCTCCCTACTAGTGTTTCCAAGCACCTGCTATTCAGAGACATACTGCCTCTGCTAATAGAGGTGATCTATATTATGGCAAGTAATCATCAACTGCCTCAATGAATTCATCTAATCCCTCATGGCTTTCCACAAAGGATCTTGAGAACTGTAGCTTGCTGAAGGTACTGAGAATTGTTAGGAGAACCGCCACTGCCCCCTTATTCCACACATAGAGGCAGAATTCCCAGTGCTTCCTGGGAAGAGAGATTGGTTGCTAAATCACTCTGGGATTTGTAGCTCTCTAAGGAGAAAGGGTATCTTTCAACAACTCTCAGCACTTTTGATGAACTACAGTTCCCATGATTATTTGGGGAAACCCATGATACTGCTTTTAATGTATAAGTGGGGCCTCGATCACTAGTGATCTACTTGTGCACTGCAACATTTTAGCAACCTATACTATCTGGAGACGTGATGGAGGGCATGGTGGGACAGCTGGACACTTTTTAAATAGTACCCTCTCAACATCAGCTGGAAAGGAAAATAGAGACAATTATTTGGGGAAGATGTCGGAAAGCAGGGAATTATTCCTGGTGAAAGAGAGATAGCTGGAGAGAAATGCTATCTGTTTGGCAGTCCAGCCATTTACTTCCCAGTTTCTTTTCAAGGCTAGATGCCAGTAGTGGAAGGGACCAGCGGCAAAAGTGGGTGGAGTAAGGAATGTAAACACAAACCCTTCTCTACTTTTCATTCAGGTAAGCAAAAGGCATTTATCAGAATTCAATGACACATTCCAGCCAGGCAAAAACACCAGAAGTGTGAAGAAGGGTCAGTGGGGATGGGTGTGGGCTGGAGAGTCATGGAGGCCACGCAGATAAGCCTGGAGGCCTGCATTTGGCCCCCAGGCCTAAGGTGCATCATCACTGCTGTATTTTATTGGAGAGCAGCTAACGCCTGAAAAGTCTACCTTGCTAATGCTCGACTGCATAATTAAAAAGCAAGACCCCTCCTCCCATTTTTTCTTTAGCAAGCTTTGACAGCAGATAAATTTAGTGAATATCTGCTAGCCTGTTAATTTGAAGATCCTGTCCTGCAATAACATGCATCTGTAATGAAAATCTAAAAGATAATATGATTTTGCTACAATACAGGAACTTAGTACTGAGGGGTTTCTTTTACGGATATAGAAGACTTTCTGAAACACCTTGGCAACGGCTGAAATATTTGAGAGATTTGCATCTTCCCGAAGGCAAAATAAGAAAATCAAACATCTAGATCAAACATCCAGATCAGTGGTTTGCACATTACACAGAGAAAGCCATTTAATCACAATCAATTGCATAAATATATGCCTTTGTCCAAATTGTCAATTTTATCCTTTGAAGCACCATCTGGGACTCTAACTCCTCATGCGGAAATAAACTCCATTGAAAATAATGAGATTAACAGTGCAGTAATGAGATTAACAGTGCAATCCCATATATGTCTACTCAAATATAAGTCTCATTAAGTTCAGTGGAACTGACTCCCAGGTAAGAGGGACTGTTGCAGCATTCCTTCCAAGGTATTGGTTGCAGGCCAGGCTTGTGTTCAGGATAGTGTCACTTTATAGTTGAAATTACAGAACTCAAAAACTCAGATATGAAAGAGAAAATCGACTGATACAAAATCACAGAAGTTTGAAAAAACAAACCTATATTTGTAAGTATACACACATGAATTTAGGTGTGTGTGTTTGTGTGTATCATATTATGTCAACAGTTAAACCTTAGCTAAATAGCGCAAAATGTATTATTATGGATCTAATACATGCTGGCAATTAAACAAAATGCCGATTTTCTGTAGTTACAATATTCTTTGGGGCCTGCCCATGATAATGTTGGGGCTTTTAAATGAAATATTAAAGCCTAGTTGAGAATCTGTGGATTGTTGCCAGAATAAATTTGGCACAGAATCATAGAATTGCAGAGTGGGTCATCTAGTCCAACCTTCTGCAATGCAGGAATCTCAACACGAAGTCCCCCATCCAATTTGAAACCATACTGGACCCTGATTAGCTTTGCAATTGTGCCAGCAGTTGTCCTCATGAATCGGACTGGCTACAAAATGTAACAGATAATATAGATTGCTCTTATTTTCAATGTTTGCTTCTCTAAGTTGTTTTGAGTCACTTTGGTGAAAAAAGTTAGAAAAAAACTAATAATAAATATGATAATAATTACTATTATCCCATTCAGATTTATAGTAAGTCCTACCTGAGTATTTCGTGAGTATATGAACACAGGTAAAGGTAAGGGGACCCCTGACAATTAGGTCCAGTCGTGGCCGACTCTGGGGTTGTGGCGCTCATCTCGCTTTATTGGCCGAGGGAGCCGGCGTACGGCTTTCGGGTCATGTGGCCAGCATGACTAAGCTGCTTCTGGTGAACCAGAGCAGCGCACGGAAACGCCGTTTACCTTCCCGCCGGAGCGGTACCTATTTATCTACTTGCACTTTGATGTGCTTTCAAACTGCTAGGTTGGCAGGAGCAGGGACCGAGTAACGGGAGCTCACCCCGTCGCGGGGATTTGAACCGCTGACCTTCTGATCGGCAAGTCCTAGGCTCTGTGGTTTAACCCACAGTGCCACCTGCGTCCTTTCATGAACATAGGAGGCTGCTTCAAACCAAGTCAGATCACTGACTGATATGATGCTCCAGAGTTTCAGACGGAGTCTTTCCTAGCAATTCATGTAAAAGAGGGATGGGGAATCTCAAGCCCAGGAGTCAAATGCGACCTTTCACGCATCTCCATCTGGCCCTTGTATGTTTTCAAAAGGCCACATCCCCTTCCCAAGCACACCTGCTTCCCCCAGACCACACCCCTCACTGGCCTCACTTTGTGCCCCTCTTGAGTGTTTTGACTTGGTGGAATGTGCCCTTGAACTCTGAAATGCTCCTTGTTAGCATAGATGGAGCATAGAGATGAGCTACAGGGGTGTGTGTGTAGAAGCTACCCTGTTGTACAAAGGTAAAATTCACACTCGTTGCTCTGCCACTTTTGCCTCTGAAGGCTGTATTAGAGACACCAAGATCACTCATGTAGAGGCACTTGAAAAATAAAGGTTGTGCTTTATTTGTGCCAAGACTGGGTCAAGCAGAGCCCTGCTCCATGAGCAGGGTGTGCCAGGCAATGCTTGACTCAATCTTGTAAGATTCATCCTCTACCTCTTCCTACCTCCGCATTCCCAAAGGTCAAGAATGACCATGGCTGGCAAAGTGGAAAGTGGTGGAGGTGGCCATGGTTGATTCCTAAGACCCAACACAGCAAAGACCCCAGTCAGAGATGGGACTAGACTGGGGAAACAACACTAGTGGAAATGATGTGAATAGTATCATTTTCCTACAGGGGATTCCGAGACTGACAACCCCATGCCCAGTAGGGAAAGATGCTCCTCTAGAGTCCCGGAAGCAGTTGCCACCACTTTCTAAACTTCTTGCTTTGCCAGACTCAAAGTCCTTGACATATGATATTGGGGAATGGAGAGGCGTGGGAGGTCACTATTAAATGCTAGCATCTTGGAGGCTTTTGAAAATGCTCACATCAAGTGCCTGCAAGCCTGACTGGATCAAACAATGGGCTAGTCATGCTTTCTGAGCCTACCTATGCATAACTGTAGAAATGAGCTACATATCTTCTTTTCATTTCACCAATGAATCTTCCCACTCTAACGTCACTGAAATGAACAGAAGCCATGGGACAATAAAGCTTGCCAGATTGTGTTCTGTTCATGATAAGGTCATGTTGATATGCACATAGTTGGCATTATGGTCAAAATATTCTCATTTATCTTGTACATTGGTTCAGTCCCCTCTCATTGTGCACGTACACAATCATACATTCATATAGATACACCAGCCCAGAGTCACATAGGGACATCTCTGCAATTTCTGCTTAATTTTGTTTGCTCACTTGTAAGCCTTCTTACTCTGTCCGGAAATCTAGCAAAGAAGCCAAACAGAAAGAAAATATAAATACCACTTCAAATCATATTCTGCTAAACAAAGCTGGGCAGGGAGAATGGAAATAATAATGCTAACAACCACTTTCACTTCTTAGTGAACTGCGCATAGAATTATCTTTACCATTCATGTGCATTAATATAAGTGGTCAGGAAGGCTCAGGTGCATTAATGCTTTTATTTCAGCTCCAAAGAGATGTACTTGATGTAGCCACTATTACCTTTGCAATTACATATCGGAACACACATAATTTCCTCTAATATGTATTCACTTAAACTGTATCTCCAGATGTGTTTCGTTGCCTTCATGCTGCACGTGGAAAATTATGCAGCCCGGATTGAATATTTATTTGTTGTTTACTGATTACACTTTTTATCCTGCTTGTCCTATAATGAGGTTGGGTAAGCTGGGCCAAGAGGTGATGACTGGCTGAAGGTCACACAAAGAGAAAGATGGGTGGAATCTGAACTTGAACCTGCTTCACCGCATTGATCTGGTCCAGATTATACTGATTCTGTAACTGTGGTAGGGAGAAAACCAAGTACACGCCTTCCTATTCCTGACCACTGGGTGCCCGTGTCCTGCTGTAGAGATCCTTGGATGTCCATCTGCAGACATATCATTTGAAGAGCAATCGTCCATTCCAGTCAAGAAATAAAAAAAAAATAAAAAAAATCTTCAGAGGCTTTTGGAGTGGTCGGTTGAACTGCCTGGAGGTGGTTGTGGTTGTGTACAACCTCCATTCCATGTTAGGTCTGTTCCAGGCAGGTATAAACGCAGTCAGGCCAGAAATTATGTGGCATGATGTGGGGGGAGATGCTGGGAAAACTCTGGCTCTGCTAGCATGAAGAATGGAAGATCAGCTGAAGGAACCAAGAGAAATCACTTTACCATATTGTCATAGGAAACAGAAGAAATACAGAGATGGCCACAATGACAGAGGAGCAGCTACAACCAAGAACTCTGTGTGAGGCACCCAAACCATGCTGGATAAAGCAGGCAGCAGAAGAAAGAGAATTTGAGTAGCAGCTGCAGAGGCAACCTTAAGCCCCAAGAGGAAACTAATGATGAGAAGTCCTGAACCGCCTAAGGAAAGGAACAAGACATTCACCCAGTATAATAACTAGAGGCAGACTTGGAGATTTGAAGGTCTCCTATAGTGCTGCTAATCATATATGTAAATTCTGAACAAGAATCAAGGATGAGAAATAGTGAGGGGGAGGCCAGACAGTTGGGAAGGATGGTAGCAATGGTGAAAGTTGTTGTTGTTGTTTGTTGTTTAGTTGTTTAGTCGTGTCCGACTCTTCGTGACCCCATGGACCAGAGCACGCCAGGCACTTCTGTCTTCCACTGCCTCCCGCAGGTGAAAGTTGTATAAGTCCTTAAAACAAGCCTAATCCAACAGCCTGGAGTCCATAAAGCTAAACGGGGAGGCACAGAGGCTGACGCCTGGAACTCTGAACAGGAACACTTCTGAAGATGTTATTGCACATGCTTTTGCATTTAGTTTTTCAATTTTTTTTAAAAAAGGTTACCATTTGTTCACGTACCTTCCAGCACCTTGGAATATATACTGCAGAATATATAACACATCTGCACCACATGTTAAAGGATATTGTCACCTCTTTTAGTGGGGTGGAATTTGTAGTCCTGCCTTGTTTGTTTAATTCTGCTGAATTGGGGTCCTTAGTCACAACGAGAGAACCCACACAGCAACAGCTGTATGTAGATAACCTACATGAAGGCATGAATGTGTGTGGAGCTCTCCACAACAGACGTTCACTCACTGAAGGTGTATCCCATGAACCGATGTAATGATTAAAAAATACTTAAGGAAGTAAATAAATCACAGCCTTCATTGGATGAGAAGAGAAGCAAATTGTTCAATGCTGTTGACTCTCTCCTGTATTAACCAAATGTGACACGCCTTGCCTACAAAAGGCGTTTGTGGGAAATAAAAACAGCTTCTCTGAGAAAAATCTGGCTTGTCACCCGAAGGATTATTCCAAAATTCTCTACCTGCCAAGTTATCTGCTTCAAGTCTAGCATTCCACAAGATCTCCCCTTCAGCGACTTCTTTAGATTTTTCTCTTCTTTAAGCTGAAATGTCAGAAGATTTCTTTCAAGCCAAAGAGATCTGATATAACTGCACAGTGACTAGGAGGCAATCAGCCTCTGGCATTGAATTTGGCTTTTTGGGGGTGTGCTACCTTGCAAAGGGTTTCACTCTCCCCTCTTTTTTTCAAAAAAAAAAAAGAAAGGAAAATCATTATCATAAGGGAAACCTGCAATGTCTTTTTTTTTAATAAAAAAAATCTAACAGCAATTTTAATACAAGCCGTATGGTTTTAAAACTCTAGCAGCAATTGTGAAATTAACATTCATCTGGGTAAAAAATGCTTTGACTTGAGTAATCATTATATTATTTATATGACCTACTTCTCATCCAGCCTTAGAACTGTGCCCTGAAACTTAGTTATATGTTGAGTGATAGAAAATATTTGGGATTTTTGTTATTACTCTGTTGATATAGAGCTTAACAGGATGGTTAACTTTAATAATGGAGGAATTACAGTTAAGTAGGGCCTGATCAACTGTCATGCTCAAAAATCCAGAGCACTATTCCTCATTAGGCAATCTGCTAAATCCACATTAGTGCCCCTGGTTATCTCCAATTGACCCATTCAGCCTCTGCTCCTGCTTTTCACACTCTCATTAACCAGAACGACATCTTTTCCAACTCCTAGCTGGCAGCAGTCAGGAGTTGATAGCAAGGCTTGTATCTCATCAGAACAATAATTTATGTGTGCACAAGAGGACTTTCTCCTCATTCTTCTGCCTGTGTGCCCCCTAAACCTGCTCTTGTGCGTCCCCTAACCCTTCTAGGGAGTGGGGCCAGGGGGCCCCCACAGAGGAGACCAGGGAAAGTGTTGTGCAAGCAGAAGTCTTTGTGCTGATGTGACAGTTAGCAAGCCCTGCACTGGATGCTAGTCAGTGTTCCTTTACAATACTGTACTGAACAATATTATAATTAGGGTTGTGTGTCTTCTACAAATACAGTTCATTAAGGTTGCTGAAAAATTACTTCATTTTGTATTATTATTACTTTTATATTCCATCTTTTTTTTCTTCCAAGAAGTTCAAGGTTCCCTACAGTTATCCCCCTCTCCATTTTATTCTCACAACCATCTTGTGAAGGGAGGATTTGAATCCTGATCTCACAGGTCCTAGTCTAATACGCTACCTGCTATCCCACATTGGCATGGATGTTCAACATGGAGCAATGATTTGCTCAAACAGATATGTCTTTTCAAACAAGTACCTGAAGGCTTCTCACCTAAAATAGAACAAAGCCCTGTAGATTCAGCACAGATAAAGAAGCAAGGGCTGCTCAGGGGAACCTGGCCTAATGAGCATAATTACTCTCCTCAGTAGGCCTTGCCCCTATGAGGCAGTTGTGGAGACTGAAGCTTCCTGCCTTCCCACAGCTATCTAAATCTCTCCCAGGTCCTTCCCAAGCAATCTGAGACTCCACTGACATGCCCATCTCGGCTCCTCCCTCTTCATACCTATTCTAGTCCTGGGAGACTAGGGGGAAAGGGAGCTTATCACAGCAGGAGTGGGGGACACCCTGGCTTCTTCGCCAGCCTGACTTATCCCTGTCTCTTGACCACCTTCCTCTTGCGTCAGCTTCAGATTTGGGGCCTCTCTCTGCCACAGCCTCTCCCAGCTCACGAAGTCCAATTAGGCTTTCAACACCCAACAGCTCTTCTTCCTCGTCTTCTCCCTTTGACCACCACCAGCCCCTGGGTTCTTCTTCCCTTGGGAGTTTCCCAGCTAGTGCCTTCCACTATTCCTCCATGTCCTGTCAGTCCATGGCAGTAATTTCCAACATTTTTCTAATGTTGCATTTTAAAGTGTTGTCATCTTCCCTAAAATCTTAGGGTGAGAGGAGGAGGGGATAGATAATAAATAAAAACAACAACAACAACATACAATAAATTCCATTATTATTATTATTAATCTGGAAGTATGGAGAATCCCCATTTACTTACTAGAAGACACCTCCCCCCACCAGGGCTTTGTACAATATTTGTTCTACGATATGAAAAGGAGAAAAGAAAGTGTGAGCATGTAATTCAACAGTGTATGCAACCTGCAATGTAATGGAAAGAATGGTTGCTTTTTGTTTGTTTTTTTGTTAGTAAAATGAAGATTTTTTTTTAAAGGAAGAAAAGGTGGGGGAAGATAAGAAATGTCTACAGTATTTTTTAGAAATTACAAACATTAAATCAAACAACATGCTACGGGTAACAAATGTTTATCTTGGGAGCATTGTCTAATTTTGGTTGTGGGGAATCATCTTTAGTTTGGTAAGCTTTATTAAGCTATACAAAACTGCAGTTCTGGCTGTTTTTTGTCTGTTTCTCTCCTCTCCTGGGGTTCCTATTTCTCTTTCGTAATTCAGCTTTATTGGAGTAAAGCCAAAAGGCCGTTTGTAAAATTAAATAACTCAGCAGTGCAATCCCAACATGCAGGGAAGCAAGGAACAGCACCTATACAAGATGGTGTTACCCAAGAGATGATATTATTATTATTATTATTATTATTATTATTATCATTATCATTATCATTATCATCATCATCATCATCATCATCTTTATTATTATCTTTATTATTATTATGGTTTAGCACTGGATTGGAACAAATGGCATTCAGGTTTTTTGCAGAGTGCTGTTTGCTTTGATTTAGCACTTAAGAACAGATTTTCCAGGGGAAAGCGGTTTCCACTTCTAGGCACAGGACAAGTAGAAGTGTGGATAATCCCTGACTTTCAGATGTCAAAATGATTGATGAAACATTTATACGGTGTGAGCCAGAGTGCTCCTGTGGTTAAAGTGTCAGACTAGGACACGGTAGACTAGAGTTCAAATCCCTCACTCAGCCAGGAAGCTCAATGGCTGGCCTGGTGTCCGCCATGTACAAATGAGATAACCCAAACCCTCCACTCATACACAAATTTGTGAAACTCATATTCTGCCCCCCAAATAATCAGATAATCCCCTCACATCTGGAGAGAATGAATGATCCCTTGAAAATGGGGGTTGGGGGAGAGAGAGATTTCAGCCTCCAGTTAGCAGAAAGAGCCTCAGCCTGTGCTAAAAGCCTTCGAGAAAAGCCAAGTTTTCACTTGGTGCTCCAAAACAAACAAACAAAAAGGAGCTAGGCAGCTCCACCCACCCTGTGCTGGGAGGGCATTCTACTGAGTTAGTTACATCACCCAAAAGTGACTGCTCTCAACTATGCCTTTTCCAGTCTCAAGTGGTAGAGAATTTGCCGCACCCCTCCTCTCCTGAAAAGAAGTCTCCAATGCTTTCTCCCAGGGGAGGACTAGGGTTAGGCATGCAGACTGGGAGGGGCCGTTGCCAGGCTTCTTAAATTAGCCCTACTCCACCCTCTTCCTTCTTTTATGGTAGTGCCCTCCTTCCCTCCCTCCGCCGTGTAGGCTTTGCTACTCACCCTATTTGGGGGCTGAATAGGAATTTGGTGGGAAAGGAGCCCCAGTTGTGGCCCAAGAGAGGGGAAGGATCAGATCTCTCCCCACCCCCCGCCACCACTTATTGGATAACTAATTTGGAACACAGGCAGCGATCATTTCGTGCAGGGGTTCCATTCCTGCACCCAAATGCATTGGTGGAGCACACATAAGCACCCCAGGCTGTTATTTCCCACTCCCATTCTTTACTCTTCCAGATCCAAAAGAAAACATGTGCTGGTAATCATGCGTCAATTGGACTCACCTAAATGGTCGTTGCCTGTACATAAAATGGCAATCAAAATTATCAAGGCAACAGGGAGTTTTTTGGTTTGCAGAAAAGGCAAGTAAGAGGTGGCAGGATAAAAGTGTATAAATTCATGCACACCATGGGGAAAGTAGCAAGAGAAAAGTTTTTCTTCCTTTCTCGTAATAGCATTAGAATGGGGATTTCAGCCAGTGAAGCTGAATGTTGAATGCTGAATGCTGAATCTGATACTCCTGCTGCTGCACTCACTCTGCATTGAGTTCTCTGCTGCCTCACCCTCTCAGTAACCAACAGAGACACAAGGCACAGGGGAGGCAGGTATGTAATGCTGCCCTGCCTGGTTGGACTAATGGGGGACATGACAAAGATGATACATGCTGTGCAGAAAGTGAATAGGGAGTAATTCTCTCCCTTCTCATTACCTGAGACCCAGAGGTCATCTGATGAACCTGAATGCTGGAAGATTCAAGGCAGACGAAAGAAAACACCTTTGCACATGGTGCAAATTTGCTCCCACAGGACACAAAGATGGCCACCACCTTGGATGGCTTTAAAAGAGGATTAGACAAATCCACGAAGAAGAATGAGGCTACCAATGGCTAATAGCCATGATGGATTTGTTGCATCACTGCTGTTGGAGGCAGTACAGTGGTACCTCGGGTTACAGACGCTTCAGGTTACGGGTTCTGCTAACCCAGAAATAGTGCTTTAGGTTAAGAACTTTGCTTCAGGATAAGAACAGAAATCGTGCTCTGGCGGCGCAGCGGCAGCAGCGGGAGGCCCCATTAGCTAAAGTGGTGCTTCAGGTTAAGAACAGTTTCAGGTTAAGAATAGACCTCAGGAACAAATTAAGTACGTAACCAGAGGTACCCCTGTATGCTTCTCAATACTAGCTGCTGGGAGCTGCAGGTAGGCAGAGAGTCATTGTGCTCAGGTCCTGCTTGTGGAGAACAGGATGGGCCACTGGTCTGATCCAGCAGGGCTCTGCTTATGTTCTTGGTTCTTTCCTGCTCAGACTACTGTGATTTAGCTAATCTGCTTAACCAGTTTGTGCAGATAGGTTATGTTTTAAAGAAATATAGCCAATTAAGACCTCTTTGCCATGCATGTTGCATCTCGAACCTTTTTTCATGGGTGTGAGAACAAAACTTCAGCTGGCAAAGGAGCAACTTCAGAGCAGGACCTGAAGAGAACAGGCAGTCCATGGAGGAATGCAAATGTCTGGGGGTGGTAGGGGAGGAAGTCCTTCAAATAAGCACATCCCAAGGCATTTAAGAACCAGAACCTGGAAATGAACCTGGGAATGTAATCAATGCAGATTTCATAACACTAGAGTAATAAGCAACCAGCATCCTAGACTATCAACAGTTTGGTCTTGGCAATTAGGTTTCCTTTCCTTCTGCCGCCTTGTGTGCCATCTATGGTGTCATTATTGTTCTGCTTTTTTAAAAAAAACTTTATATTGGTTTGTATTGGCAACTCATTTTCATTTTTATGAACCACCTTGGAAATTATGAGTGGCAGTCAACGGAATGTTGCTCAGAATGGACCCACTGAAATTAATGAGCATGACTAAGTTACATCCATTAATTTCAATGGGTCTGAAATTAGGGCCTATCCACACTTATAGCTCACACTTTAAAGCTCCACGTCCAAGAATCCTTCGCCCCCTTTTTTTCTTTTTGCTCCGTAGCTTCCACTGTGAATACCTGCTCTTTAAAGCTGAATTAGAGCAAATGGCAATCCATGGAAAACCCGCATTGCCGTTTGTTGCACTTCAGCTTTAAAGAGTGGGATTTCGCGGGGGAAACTCCAGGGCAAAAAAAAAGAGTGTTCAGACCAAGACTTAGAAAGTGTGGATCTGTGCCTGGAAAGAGTGGGACAAAAAGTAAGTGTGGACAACCATTTTAAGTGTGTCCAATTGACACAAAATCACCAATGCATGGGTCCTTTTGGACCAGAAAGAGGGCAGAATGGGTGTGGGGTGGGGGTGGGGCATGCTTATGTGTGCTCTGCCTACACACAAATGAACCCCTGGGAATGGGAATGAACCCCTGCATGAAATGGTCACCACCTGTGCCACCCATTTATGAAAAGATTACATTTTATTTTTAAAATGTAGAAAGATGGTGTGTGTGAGTGTGTGTGTGTGTAAATAGTGTAATTAAAGTAACCAGCTAGTAAATAAGTAAGGTATGGTGGTTGGGATGGAAGGACTTCAGTTGGTGATTCTGGGTTTCCCAGCTATCAAAAACATGAAACTCGCCCACACTTCTGATGCAGAAAGATTACAAAAACTGAAATTACGGAGGCACAGTCCAATCATCCAAGGAGCACAAAAATATGGAAGGCTCTCTCTCTATACACTTGATGGTCAAGTATGCCTTTGAAGTTTTCATTTCTGTAGCAAGGGAAGGCATTCAATCAGCTTGCCCGTCTGGACCCCAAGGCAATTCTCTCTCTTTTACACACACACACACACACACACACACACACACACACTGCCTGTACTAGATGAAAATCCTTCAAATGGAATATCCATTTTAGAAGACGTGGCTTCCATTTAACTCTCAAACACCAAGAGGATAAATCAATCGCAGCTGGGCTTTTGAGCTAACGATGCCAATCAAACATCATTCCTTTTAATTTATGCATCAGAAAGGCAACTCAAATTTCCTTTGCAGCAAACCTAATTATTTCAGGTCAGAGAATAAAGGCCTTCAGTTGTAGAGTGTATCTGAAATTTTTTTCCCTGTTTTGTAGAGTGGAATGAATTAATTTCAAAGAACAGACCAGGCCTGGGCAGAGAAATCTGATGGTTTGATAACACAAAGCGTTCTTTGCCCAGATTGATTGGGGATTCATATCACACAACAGAAAAATCTATTTGCTTTCTATACCCACCTCATTTAAATTAGAGATTGGTTAGACGGAGCTTTCTCCCCAAATGTATAAAGGCAGTCTGTGAACGGCTTAGAAAAGGGCCCAAACTCAGGTAGTCAGATGGTTAATTAAACAATAGAATCATTTACTTAAGGCCAAAGGGTTACGTTGAGGAAAAACATAGGCAAGGGAGGACATGGGATATAGGTTCATAGAATGATGAAAACTGTGAAGAGGATGGACAGAAATATATAATTTTCTTCCTCTCTTATGCTTAGAGGCACTCAGCAGACTAAATTAGCCATAGATATGGGACAAACAACATATAACATGCCCAGCCCTACCATTAGGTAAAATGAGGTGGCTGCCTCAGACAGCATTTGCTAGGAGACAGGCTAAAAGTTGTTGGAAGACAGAGATGAAAGCTCCATTCTCCCCCCAGTCTCAGCCACCATGGCTAACAGTCAGAGACAGCGGCAGAGTGTACGCCCGCACTGCCTGAGGTGAGCGAGCAGGGCGCCCCCCCCCAGGGCGGGGCACAGAGGGCACCCTCCCGAGCCCTGCAGTTCAGGGTAGAAGAGGGGTGGGGAAGCTGCTGCCCACTCCCCTCCTGCCTGCCACTGCTGGGTCAGGCCTGACCCATCAGCAGAGCTGCAACAGCCAGGCCGTAGCCGAGGAGAGCAGATGGCAGCTTTCCTGCTCACTGTCCCCCTGCTCTACGTCACCAGGTCAGTCCTGACCCAGTGGTGGAGCTGCTGCGGCTGGGCACACCTCACTGGGATCAGGGTAGGATGCACTCCACTACCGGGTCAGACATGACTCAGCAGTGCCTCACAGTCAAGGAGAGTGAGTGGCAGCATTGCCACTGAGTCCCCTTCTCTCCACTGACCTGACCTGGTGATGGAGCCACTGAGCCGGGCATGCCTCACCACGGTCAAGGAGGGCTGCTTTCCACTGCTGAATCAGAAGTGACCCCCTGCGTCAGAGCCACTGCCACCGGGTACAAGGTGTGCTGCAACCAAGGAGGGTGGGCAGCTGTGCTGCCGCCCACTCGCCTGCTATCCTCCCCTGGCTCAAGCCTGGTGCAGCTTCTTCGGGTGCAGAGCCTGTGGGTGCCCCCTCTCAAAATTGTGCCTGGGGCCATGACACTCACGGCACCCCACAACCACACTATGCCTCTGGTCAAAGTTGATGGGAGTTGAGATCCACCAACATCTAGAGAGCCATGGGTTCCTCATCCCTTCAGTAGGATATGGGGGTCATTGAGGTTATCCAAAAGCTTCGCTGCGAAGGTGAGTTTTGAAGTGTGATTTCTAGGGAAGGAAAGGTCAGCAAATGGACAAATGACGAAGCTATTCCATGAATTAGGGAGTTTTTTGGGTGCTGTGGCACTTTGTATTTCCGTCATTATTACATATTGTGAACTGATTCAATTATAATTCTGCAATGTGGCTTTAGTTGTAGAAAGTTTTCAACGATGTTGGAAGTGGAGGCTCACCTGATGTCTTCGTTATGTCTTTAATGGTGTCTTTAAGAACTAGGGAGAAACATTCCTCTTCTCCCAGGCCTTTGGCTAATTAAACAATCTGTGGCCTTTTGTGGGGGGTATTGTTTTTGAGAAACCTCAGGCTAAGCAGGGGGGGGGGGCAAATGCGGCCCTCCAATCCTGTCTACTCTTGAGACAGTCCTGCACCACACCACCTTCTGAATCACACACCCTCTCCCAAGGCTTTGTTCTCCTATGGGTGTTCTATTGCATTCTCCTTCAGTATTTTTGCCTGGTTGGAATATGTTCTTGAACTCTGTAATTCCTGTGGTTTAAACCATAGAAACATTTAAGGGTCAGGTTTTGTAAGCTGAAGAAACCCATTTTTGCTGGAAACCACTGCTTTGACGTTCCTTGCTTTGCCTAAGCGCAACAAAAACTGTGCAGAGTAATTTAGTAGAAGATTAACTAGCTCTTACCTGCTGCACTATGGTTGTTAGTTCCAGGCACAGTTGAACAATGTTATTTTTCAGCAGTGAGTATTCTGTCACACTGACAAATGGAGACCTATTAAGAATAGGGAATTTAAAGAGAAAGCAAGTTAGGAGTCTTCACATTTACAGTTCCGGTAATCAGTCTAATGCTATGCACTATTCATATTTCCTATAAGGAGAGTCTTACTAATGAGCATGTACACACTGATTTTGTACAATTTTGCACTGTATTAATGGAAATATGCCAAACTATTAATAGGCCAAAGAAAGGGCAGGTTCTACAAGACCTAGTCAACTGCCTACATTGATCTTGGCTTCTTGCACTGTAATTATTAAAAATGGGACCGTGCACATTCTTTCACAAGACTTTCACAAAGCTCTGTGAAAGCAGCAGAGGGTCCTGTGTTTATTCTTTGACATTTACGCTAAAAAAATTCAGTCCATACATTCAAATGGGCACATGACACAGTCTTCCATGTGTTTGAGAGGAAGAAGAAAAAAAAGAAAAGACTGAAAGCACCTGCACTTAAAAAAAATTCCCCTGCATGAGGAAATATAATGCAACAGGAATGTTAACTATCCACATATGGGATAGTATGCAAATGTATACACATATGTACCTGGGAGTAAATCCCATTGAACTCAGTAAGAATTTATTCTGAATACACATGTGCAGGAAGGAGGGCAGAGAGTGGGTGAGTGGGGAGATAATGTTTGAAATAAGCAGTCCCCCAATACAATCTAAGTTAGCAGGGTATAGTCTCCGTTTATAGTTCTTTGCAAACTGCTTAGAAGTTTTAATTACAGTTAAGTGGAATACTAATTTCAGTAAGTATAAACAAACATATAAATAACTGAGGGACGGTGTACACACATACGATGAAATTCAGACTGAAAAGTTGGGGCCTTGGAGACCCAATCACAATATAGGGTTAGACTGATCCTTATGTTTATGCTTGCAAAGCAGGTATGGAGAAACCTGAGGCCCTCTAATGCTGCTGAACTACAACTCCCACCATCCCATGTCATTGGCCATGCTTGCTGGGAGTTGTAGTTCATCTGCAACATCTGGAGAGCCAAGGGTTCCCCACCCTTGCTGCAAATAATAGTCTCAATAATTGTTGGGAGGTGCAGAGTTGTGAGGTGGTGGGAGATTGCCTGAATTTGAATCCAGCCTGAAAATGTTGCCTTTTCCAGCTTGACAAATGGCAGATCACCTTCCCTGCTCAATAACTGCTTATCTCCTGAAGAGCAGATAGGACTGTTGCTCAGTCACCTTCCAATGATATATGAATTTGTTCACTCCAGGTAAACCTAGAATTCACCATCTCGAGCAGGGTTGAACCCAACATGTGCCCTGTTCTGCCCTTTTCTTTTGTCAAGGAAAGGGACAAAAATGTTATTTGTGAATTCTACATGTGTGTCAAGGCAATTTATTATAGACATATAATAAAAAGCTAGCTTTAAAAACTACAAAAATAATTGAAGTCAGATTTAAAAACAATACCAAATGAATAGAGACTTTTTCAATGAGCTGGACAAATTAATGTCATTTCAGCACTGTACAAATAAGTTCCAGGCCTTTTGAACAGTATTGAAACATCCTTTTAATATCACCTGGACGCACCCAATATTTTAAAGATTGCTCTACCATCTTTAGAGACTGGTATTAGTACTTTTGGTCTCCCCTGAATGATACCAGTTGGTTCACTTTAGTGCTGAGATGGTTTTTAGCTCTTAAATGTAATATGAGTTTTCTGCTGAGTGTCGTTCCATTCCATCATGCAAACTTTGGCATTTAGTGTTCTTGTTTAAATCTTATACAGTGGATGCTTGGGTTGCGAACGTGATCCATTCGAACGTTCGCAACCCGCAGCGTTTGCAACCTGCAGCGGCGCATCTGTGCACGTGCGGGTTGCGATTTGGCGCTTCTGCGCATGCACAAAGCGTGATTTAGTGCTTCTGCACATGCGCGACCACCGAAACCCGGAAGTAACCTGTTCCGGTACTTCCAGGTTTCGGCTGTCCGTAACCCAAAAAAACGCAACCTGAAGCGGCTGTAACCCGAGGTATGACTGTATTATACTCAGGCCACCTAGAGAATTAATAATAAGGTGATCAGAGAATTAATGATAAGGTGTTCATCCTCCCTCCCATCTGATTTGGGGTGTGATCATGTGGGAGTGGCCCTGATCCAACCTGGAAACAGTCCAACCTTATCCAGGTCCTCAACTGATTCAAGGGCCTTGCACAGTCATGCAATGCAGACCTGATTAAACACTCGGAGTGGACCCTATTCAACCTGGGGCTGCTGTAACCTGATGCAGCTGAATCTCAGGTCAGTTTGGGATTCATGATTTGGCTGGATCTAGTGTAAAGCCCTAATGAATATTTATTTATATTCATGTTTATAAGTTGCGGGAAATGTTAAACAGTGGGCAGTCATGGCCACCTGCTTCAGACCACACCCTTACTGCAGTTGAGGCCACCAGTAAATACTCTGGTGTAGCCCTGTGGTGTTGCTTGGGTATAGTGCTTTGCTTAAGGATAGAGGAGAAATTTGTCTGGTTCACAGTTTTAAGCAAATCAACATCATCTGTACCTCACAGACAAGAATGCACATCAGAAAATCACCATCCTTCCCATTTTACACTTCTCTGAATTTTGCAGTACATCTGCCAGCTCAAAAAAGCATACCGAAATGCATTATAAATACATATTAAGGATAAAACATGTTCAGAAATGAATGCATTGATATATAATTATTTAAATTTGCCTTCTATGTGGATTTTTTTTTTTTAAATCACAGATTAATTTAATTATTTGAACTGACTTAACAAGATTTCTATATACCACTTAATGGAAAAAGAAGAAGAAGAAGAGGTGTCCCTCTAAGTGGTTTTCATGACATTATATGAAAATGTAAAATGGGATGGAAGACCCATATGAACAAACACACGTGAAACTGACACAGACCTGACCATAGCTAAGTCTTTGCTGAGAATCCTATCACTCTGGGAGCTGATCGTGATATTTCAATTAATATTTTATTGGAGAACAACTCCCATTTCTGCAGCCAGGTCCTGAAACTCCACCTCAAGCCATGACAAATGAACAATGGGGAAACTGAATGTTGCAGAGGGAAGGGAACCCTCCAGATTGGTGTTTCTTTGCTGGTATATTCTGCAATATGCTACTCACTGAAATAAGAGTGGATTAAGTGGTGGATTTATACTGGACAATCTACCTTACCCATCATATCACTGAAATGGTTCCCCAAGGTTCCGGGGACTCACGTACTTTGGCATTTTCTGCTAATGCTCCTCTTCTGTGGAATTCATTTCACTCTGCCACCACAGTTGAAGCAGCAACCACTAGTTGCTTCAGACATCTTGTAAAGACTTGTCTTTTTACCCAGGCTTTTCCTGATCCATAACACTGGCCCATGATTGATGTGTATCAGCCCCCCAAATCTATGCATCATTTGCTTTCATTTGTCTTGATGGGTTTTTACCAGATTTAGGCTGTATCTTTGTTTTCACAGATACTATTTTCATATTGTACATAATGTCCACCAATTAGAAATTTTTAAAATACTAAATGGTTGAAAAATGTTTTTCAACTTGCAAAAAAGCAACAACAATCTAGAAGATTTGCTGCATAGCAAGTAACAGGAGTTCAGCAGGAAACTTCAAGGAGACCATGCACTGATAGGAAACAAAGCAGTGCATGTATAGCTGGCTTGCTACCATTATATGAACACAAATCGCTGTGAATGCACAATGAAAAGAACTTTTGGAACCTCTGCCTGTCCAGTGCGTTTCCCTGTGCAGAAAACACTGCTTTCCCCTCCGCGCAGTCTTCTGGGAAAACTTCACCTATGGCAGAATAGCAGAGTAGCAGCGGTTGCCTTCGTGTGGAAGGAGAAGGAAAGAGTCCAAAACACTGTACTTCTACTCTACAGCGTTTATTTACAAGCAAATACAGCAAACTCCATCAGAGCTTTCTCCTCTCGCTCTCGGAGAAAAGTGAAAGTAACTCACACAGACAAAGGAATTACATGACTTCCCGTAGAAGTCCCTCCCAGGCACAGGGCATTCCAGAGGTTAACCCATTAACCACCATACTCCACAAGAACATCTGGAGAAGTTCAAAGGCAGAAAATACAAAGCCAGTCTTGTATCTTTCAAACATGTCTTAAAAAACAACAACACTTCAATTACCTGTCCAGCCAGGCAAGCAAGTTCTTGGCAGCACCAATGAGGTCAACCACAGAGGTAAGAAAATCATTTGGCAGTCTTCTGGAGGCCCTGCCATCATAATGGCCACTCCTCCTCCTACCCGTGATGAAGTTCTGGAGGTTTTTGGCGGAGGCATTCAGCTTGTGGGAAAGAGTTCGCAAGTTTTCTGTCTCCAGACCATAATTCTGAAAGCAAATGAGACATTTGGTACATTTAAAACACACAATGAAACAGCAGTGTGCAAACATTTAAACTTTTTTTGGATTTCAGACATCTTTTTGAACTACAAAAGCAATGAGAAAATTTATTATGATTATTTCTTGATTCTGTTTACAGGGCCACCTTTTGTCACCTCAGATTAGTTTTCAGCATACAAATAAAATAACATGGGACTTAAAATTCGTAAGGACCATTAGGAAACTATTATTATTATTTTTTTGAAAAAGAACACCTACTTTATTAAGCTACAGTATTTGTTTTAATTAATAAAAATTAACAGTGCTGTGGCATCTTGTTCAGCGGACTCCTTGCCTACCAGCCTTGGGTTCCTGATTACTAGCATGCGAGTGACAGGACTCAGCCAGAAACGTGGTCTGGCTCCTTAACCATTGATATTGTAACCTCTGACTCAGCTCAGTTCTCTTCACCAACTGGTGTTCTGGTCCTTGCTGGACTCTGAAGTCAAGACACCAGCTACCCATGGTTCCACGTTCATTTTGCCCATTCCAGAGCTCCAAAAGACCTGTCACTCACAGACCCTTGGAGCCATGCTGAAACATGTAGGCATAATGCTTGTACTGTATTTGCACCCAGCATTAGAAACCCTCAAGACTCATATTTCTGAGCTAGGGTATCGAAGACCCAGCAACATATGTGGCTGATGGGTACACCTGGCAGTGCCAGATTTATGTATATGCTAAACAAGCTATAGCTTAGGGCCCACTCTCTTGGGGCCCCCAAAAAAAATTTAAAGGAAAAAAACCTTGGATGTACATTTCCAAAATATAAGATAAAAAACAAATAAAAGAAAACCTACATACAGCAACAGTGTTTTGTGTTGTGTATGCTCCTATGATGTATTTCACTTTTAATATACTTCTTCTTAACTGTATTTCAGTTTAACAATTACTTTGATAAAATACATATTTTGTTATGTGCAAATGGCTTTAGATACCTATTAGGTTCATAAATTACCATAAGGTAAAGGTTAAAGGGACCCCTGACCATTAAGTCCAGTCGTGGCCGACTCTGGGGTTGCGGCGCTCACCAAGCAACAAAGTCAACCCTATATACCCCATATACCTCCCAGATGCCTTACCAGCTATCCAGACCATTTATACATTTGTGGCTAGCTTAGTAGACAAGGGCAGTAGGAATTCAACCTGACAGCATTATGCAGGGAGTACCTGCATTCTCTAGCCACTCAAGCCATTGCTGGCATCTTTGTCTGTTCTTCTTGCTTGCTTTTCAGCAACCTGCTTTCCCAGCTCCCATGCTAACAATACAAGCCACCGTGCCTGCCCATAATTCATCCCTCTCCAGCTACCCAGGGAGCATACCAATTTCCTACCAAGAGAGACTATTATGGCTATCAGAGGTAGACAATACTAACAGTTTCTAGTTGCTGGATTTCGGATAAGTCAGTCAATTCCCCAAGCACTGGATGAAGTGAGTCTGTGCTTTGTAAGTTTCTTCACCGATGGGGATAGTGTAACACCCCACGTGCTATGGAGAGCCGCAGCCACTCTTTTTAGGGCAGGGGTGGGGAACTTCAGGGTCAGGGTCAAACCTTAGGTCCTTGCAACTCTCCTAGGCTATGTACTTGCCGTAGGCCACACCTCCACTGCACCCTCCACAAGTGCTTTTGCCTGGCCAGAATGCATCCTTGAAGTGTGATGATGTCTCTTGCTTGCCTGGAGAAGTGGGCATGGGCATGGGAAACCTCTGGTTTTTGCACAGCTGGAATGTAACCTACTGTACAACGGTCATATCCATGGTTCCACCTAGTTTTGCCTTTGGCATGTGGCCCTCACAAAGTTTACTTTGAGGGAATGCAGCCCCTGAAAAAACTTCACTACTTCTACTGTAAGCAGTATTGCACTTGATGTACCAGTGGGCTGACTCAAAGTAAATAAGCTTCCTACGTTTCTTGTATCTATGTCCCAAACCAACTGGGGCTTTCCAGTTCATTTCTAAGTGTAATTCAAAATGTTGGATATCAACCTATAATGACCTGTAGAAGTTGGGACCAGTATAAATGAAATACCACCTCCTCTGAGTCATTGCTCCATTACCCACTATCTTCAGAAGTCCATTTACCTAGGGCATGGAATAGGGCCTTTTCATGTGCACCATCCAGGCTTAGGAGTGTCCTGTTTTCACTGGGATTCTGAGTAAACAAGGCAAATGCCGTTGGCAATACCAATGGAGAAGCAACTATAGGGGCATCCAGGGCTGGCCCAAGGTCAGAGTCCAAGAAAATAGAAGCCACAACAAAGGATTGAGCGAGAGCTAAAGTCTGAGCTTAGGCAGGAGGTCCAGTAGCAGGTAGGGCACAAACAGGTACCATGGGCATAGCTGGGGGGCAGATGCCAATCAAGCACATCAATAAAAATACTTAACTAGCTGAGGTTCTGCCCCCCCCCAATAAATCCTGGCTATGTCCATGGTAGGTACATATTGTTCTAGAAACTCTTCCACCCCAGCACTGGAATTTTTGAGCAGGAACTGCTGGAACCACAGCCCAACCTCAGCTAATCCTTCTCAGCTCCCTTCTCTTCAGACCTTTATTCCCAATGAGTCCTTGTCTGTAGTCAGACATTTCTCCAGATGGGCCAGGTCTCCATCTAGCATTTAATGTTAAGTTTGGTTCTTCACATTTCCACATCAGTTTGTGATTTTTATTATTTTAAAAGGTCTTCATGAAAGTTCACCAGCATTTTAGTTTCTCCTAATATACACACCTTTCAATCCAATTTAGCCTAAAATGGTTCATTTTTGTATGCTATTTTCAGTAATTTGTGCCTTTATATGCACACACATTCCATGGCTGGAGAACTTCAGTACATATTCAGGGATGTGCAAATTTTGAAGGCTGGCTGTATTTTGGCTCCATTATTGGTTTGGAAAGTTCACCTTTAAATGTGAACTGAATCTAATTTCTCCCCAATTCCTATCCAAGCTACAGAACTCCCATTATGAAGAGGATCCGTGGTGGGGTTATTGTTGCTTGTTTCTTTGTTTTGTTAGGCAGGTTTCAAAAATATTTTGTTCCACCAAGCATTCGATTTGTTTGGAATTCCCTTTGGTGCTTGGCTGTGTGTTGATGGCTCTGTTTTAATGTTCTCTGTTTTATTCCATTTGTTAGTATACATCTTTATAGCTGTAAGTTGCCTTTGGGGCCCCTTCCCAAGCCCTAGTGGTGGAGAATAAATGATTACAGAAATAAAAATAAACATAAATGTTGTCCATGAGTGAACCTGGAAAGGAAAAAAGGAGGAAAGGAAAGCAGGAACACCTCAAAAACTTTTAAAAATTCAAAATGTTCTTCAGAAGTGCGTAATAAATTTTCACACAATTTTAGGAATCTTTGGTAATCATCCAGGATAGTAGCTGAGGTGAAAACTACAAAGCTGCGCGTGCGCGTGCGCACACACCCACACCCACACCCACACCCCAATCCTGAGGTAAATTAGAATCACATAACTGAACATGGATTTGAACCCAAGATGCCCTTGGTCCCAGGCCAGCATTGTGCCCACCAGACCCAGCATGGAGACAAAAGTGTAGCATGGGGGGGGTAGAGGGCTGTGGCCCCGGGAGCAGAAGCGTGGGGGGCATGAACCAGGTGCCCCCACA
The DNA here is from genome assembly GCF_964252035.2 of Podarcis erhardii. Lineage (NCBI taxonomy): Eukaryota > Metazoa > Chordata > Lepidosauria > Squamata > Lacertidae > Podarcis > Podarcis erhardii. The sequence goes on from NC_138504.1 coordinate 21,239,047, forward strand.
TGCCTCTAGCATGTGAGCCCCCTGGGTGAGTGCAGAGGGTGTTCTTTAACCTCAGCGCCCCGCCCTGCTCCCGCCCACCAGTTGACGGGCAGACCCGCGCACAAATGGAGACAGGGTGTGGAGGGTGCTCTTCAGCTTCTGCACCCTGCTCCCACTGGCGGCAGCAGTGGCTTGGTGAGCGCCAAGGGTGCTCTTCACCCTCCATGCCATGCCTGTGCCCAGCTGCTGCTGCAGCAGCAGCAGCAAGGGCTGAATGAGCATGCTCTGTCCTCACCTGGGAAGTGCGCACACCCACACCTGCCCCGGGCACCTGTGGACTGTGCTACGTCCCTGCGTGGAGAACCTGTTTCCTTCCAGTTGGTATCAGACTACATCTCCCATCATCCCTGATGAATAGCACTGCTTGGTGGGATTATTACATAAGGGGCACATACCGGCACATAGAAGGAGGAGACGGATGAAGAGTAATCACATGGCTACTGTGAAAAGGCTGTGGCACAGTGGCACCTGTTTTGCATGCAGACAGCCCTAGCATCTCCAGGTAGGGCTGTTCGAGAGCAGCTCTTCAGGATTTCAGACAAGGATATCTGTCAGTGTAGACAATACTGAGCTAGATGGACCAGGGGTCTGGCTCAAAAAAAGGCAGCTTTGAATGTTCATACTGCTTTACAGAGCACTTTCCTATTTAATATTCGGCAGAACTCAGGAAATTGCTTCTTTCTGAGTCGGACCACAGGTTCATGTAGCTCAGTATTGTCAACCCTGATTGGCAGCAGCTCTCCAGGGTTTCAGACTGGGGTCTCTCCCAGCCTTATCTGGAGATGCCAGAAATGGAAGCTGGAAATTTCTGCAAGCGCATATGCTCTATCACAGGGCTATGGCCCTTTCTCAGACTTTGGTCTCCACAGAGGAACATTTCTTAAAAACCTAGATCCTGGTATTTGCATTTTATCGATTCAGATCACATGTTAATGCAGCTTCAGTAGTCATGATTTGACTCCCGAGACTTACTGTATCCTAAAGTGTTAACCCAATGGTAAATAAGTGCTTGCCCCAGAGATTTCAAGAAACTGTTAAATAAAAAAGCATGTAACGAGTGCTAATTATACAGGGATGAGTTTTTAAAAGAGAATTTGCAAGCTTTCTCGAAAACAGAAACACGCAACAGGAGAAAGACATGCTTTAAAGACGTTTTGTATTGTTCATTAGCAAATATTACACTTAAGAAATTACTCTGATCCATTTTATCTCAGGCCAGTCAGTGAACAGGCACTGAAGAAGTAGCTGAGCAGCAGAAAAGTTTAGAAAATCCTTATCCAAATGTTCTACATGTGTGTAGGTTGTTGTCTAAGAACATAAAAACAATTTTCAGTGATGGCATCTTAATGGGGGGTTCAGTTTCCACACAGCATCTGGAAAGTGTTGGGGTACAGTTTTTCTGACTGTGTGACCACCACCAAACATCCTTGGGCATAGGGAAGAATACAGGTAGAGCCCTACTAGGTCAAGCCCAAGGCCCTTCTAGTCTAGCATCCTGTTCTGACAGTTCCCAAACAGGTGCCTCCTTGGAAGCTCACCTGCAGGATCAAACCGCATCAGCACTTTCATCCCCTGTGATTCCCAGCAACAGGAATTCAGGGACAGACTGAAGAACTGAGTATGAGTATGAGAACTGAGTAGAGAAACATCGTGTATGAAATAGAGAGGCAGAAAGAAATTCATCTGAGTTTGGTATCAGCTCAAAGAGGGACTCACTGCTGTGACTAGCCTTCTTGTTCCTGCTCCCTGTCTGTTCAAACAAAGGAATAATTTTTACAAAACTAAAAAACACACACCCGTAACTTTGCAAAGGTAGATTTGCAGTGTTCCCTAGGAAGAGGGATTGGCTGTTAAACAGCTCTGGGAACTATAGCTCTCCGACGGGAATAAAAGGTAAAGGGACCCCTGACCATTAGGTCCAGTCGTGGCTGACTCTGGGGTTGTGGCGCTCACCTCGCTTTATTGTCCGAGGGAGCCGGAGTACAGCTTCCGGGTCATGTGGCCAGCATGACTAAGCCGCTTCTGACGAACCAGAGCAGCGCACGGAAATGCCGTTTACCTTCCCGCCAGAGCGGTACCTATTTATCTACTTGCACTTTGACGTGCTTTCGAAATGCTAGGTTGGCAGGAGCAGGGAGCGAGTAACGGGAGCTCATCCCGTCACTGGGATTCGAACCACCAACCTTCTGATCAGCAAGTCCTAGGCTCTGTTGTTTAACCCACAGCGCCACCCGCGTCCCTGAGGGGAATAGGGGTCCCCTAATAACTCTCAGCCCCCTTAGCAAACTATAGCTCCCAATATTTTTGGGCTGTTTTAAGTGGAATGATGCATAGTGCAGATGGGACTGCTGTTGCGCCTTCAATATTTTTTGCAAAACTAGCTCTGAATCTGCATACATGCACGTACACACACTCCACCTCAGGACCATTTGGCTTCTGTGCAATCTGGTATTTCCAGAACGTTATTCTTTTTCATTCAGCTGAGAGATGAATGCCAGAGAAAGGAAAGGGCACTGCAGTTGGAGCTGACTGATGAATTGAAACAAACGCACACAACAAAACTCCTGACTGACGATGCAACATCTTCACTCATCATTATATAAAGTTCATGATATTTAAAGTGAGTGTTTTAAATAACACAATGAAGCCAGCCAGGACTTTTGCATCCTGCAAACATACTTCCTCTTTGTGTGTTGAGAAACCCTACAATGTAATTTGGCTTTTCTGTCTTTCTTTTATAATGAAAAAAGCACATCAGATGTACATTTCCAAATGGCTCTCATCCATAGTCTAAATGGTGCTGTCATAAAGCAGGACAAAAACTCTGCTGTTCAAAATAACTTTGTTTATTGCTTTATTTTTTAAGGTTGTTTGGAATGGAGACATTTGGGGAACTGGATAAGTGATGTTTAGGCCCCATACACTAAAGGCACATTCAAAGCGCCTGCCTTCCTAAAAAAAAAAACATCCTGGGAACTGTAGCACACCCCTTTCAGAACTACAATTCCCACCACTCTTAACAAAATACAGTTCCCATAATTCTTTGGGAACTGTATGCTTCCATCACAGAAATAGAGAGGAAAAACACAAGGCAAAGATAAGCATACTTGCATATTGCAGAATTCACTTTGTCTATGGGTCTCTTTCGGGACCCAAGAGAATGAACACCTTTGGCATCCACCCACAGACAGAATGACCAGCACACCTATTTGTTCAACTTTTGAATTGCCTTCCCATTTTTATATCATTTGTAGACCATTTCATGAATTCAAAGCACAATCTGCATACTGTACCTGTTTTATCCCTATCATGTGAAATGACTGATTTGTATGCATGCATGGTTCTGATCACAATCACCCAAATGCACACTGTTTAGTTTCTTCCTGATGAGAGACACTGTAGTGGCTACAGAGCTAAACGAGAACCTGGGAGACCAGGCTCTACATCTCTACTCAGCCATGATGCTCAATGGGTGACCTTGGGCTAGTCAACACCATCATGGGCTCCTTGGAGAAAAAAGGTGGGATATAAATGCATGCATGCATAAATAAATAAATAAATAGTACACTGGTATCTTGGTTTGTGAACAGTCTCGTTTGCATACGTTTTGGATTCCAAAATGTCAAACCCAGAAGTGTGTGTCCCGGTTTGTGAACTTTTTTTGTATTACAACCCATATTTTTTTGGGGATTACGAACAAAAATTTTGGGGAGGCCCCATTGCCAAAAGCGCACCTTGGGTTACAACCTGTTTTGGTTTACGAACAGACCTCCGGAACGGATTATGGTTGTAAACCAAGGTACAACTGTATATGTGTCCAATATGACATCATTAATTTACAAGAGGGAGGCATTAGAAGGCTTGGGTAACCCCAAGATTTGCAGAAGTACAAACTATTTTTGAGGTGGGAGAGATGACCCAAAATAGGCCCATGCAGACTAAGGCTGCCCTGTGGCCACACAAGGCTAACAGACTGTTGGAAGAAGGGAATGGAATCATGGGTAGTAGCACTCCACACTGTAACAATACATGCATACACACCATGCATTTAAAGCATGTAGCTTCCACCCAAAGAATCCTGGGAATTGTAGTTTACCCATCACAGAGTTACAATTCCCAGCTTGCATGGAGATTACTTTCCAGGCAATTGCATTTAAAGCTGAAATTGCATACAGTCAGAACAACCCTGGAACCACCCTGCAACGACCATCACTACCTTTCTGAAGCAGGTACAGTGGTGCCTCACAAGACGAAAAGAATCCGTTCCGCGAGTCTCTTCGTCTTGCGGTTTTTTCGTCTTGCGAAGCAACCCTATTAGCGGCTTAGTGGATTAGCGCTATTAGCGGCTTAGCGGCTATTAGCGGCTTAGTGGCTTAGAAAAAGGGGGGGGAGCGAAAAAAATCGCAAGACTCGCAAGACGTTTTCGTCTTGCGAAGCAAGCCCATAGAGAAATTCGTCTTGCGAAGCGCCTCGAAAAACGGAAAACCCTTTCGTCTAGCGGGTCTTTCGTCTTGCGAGGCATTCGTCTTGCGGGGCACCACTGTACACAAAGAGGGACTTGACCTCCATGCAAAGCAGAGAGCTTTTGAGCTTTCTGCCTTGCTTACTGAGTTCTGAGAGGCTCTCATGGAAGCTTCCTAGAGCCTAGTAAGCAAGGAAAATCTAGCGTGGAAAGAGCTTTTAAGCTCTCCACCCGGCGTGCATTTAATTTGTGCGATTTCAGCTGGCCGGCCACTAAGCACGTAAAATATACAAGATTCAAGGATATATTCTAATAATGGTCATGCATTCCCTTTGTCAAAAGAGCTATGGTTTGTGGGAGGAGAATTGTTTCTGACTGTAACAATGTGGTGGGAGATCTGCTTTGCATGCAGAAGGTCTCGTGTTCAACCTCTGGCATTTCAAAGTAGTGCTAGGAATACCCTCACTGGAACTCTGAAGAGCCACTGCCAGTCAGTGTCGAAAATACTGAGCTATATGGATCATTTTCTAAAAGCCAGGATTTGGAGACAGATGTCCAGGCATGGCAAGCAGTGATTTTCTGCAAAATATATGACGATGGTAATGTTAATATGCCAGCTCTCACAGTGTTAAATGAGATGTAAGGGGAGAAGTCTAATAAGCAGGAAAAAGTCTGCTCAAGGAATCCCCCATGTCAGGTGTTATTCATGCCCTGCCAGTCTTGTCACTCCCACAGCAGTGTTTTTAATTGGGTAATGATGATAATCACATACTCCGTGGGCAAGAGAGTGAGATATCTGAGTAAGAGGCAATTGAACCCAACATGACCTAATTTTCACAATGTCTTATCACAGAAACCCACTTCCATGTAATTTAACTTATAATTTTGCAGGGAGAGTGTCTAGTGGAATTACTATTATGTTGACTGCTAGAGTTACTACAGGGCAGCTCTCATTGTACTGATTTCTAAAGCTCTGTTTATGTTGAGCTTCTACTGAGTGAGTGATGTCAGGGGTTTTGCAGCACACTTCAAATGTTCCCTTTCTCAGCCTTCACCAACCTCGTGCCCTCCAGCTGTTTTGGGACTATATCATCCCCAGCCTTCAGGCATGCTGCCCAGGGGCTTTGTGTCCAAAACACAATACTACAATATTGGGGAAGGCTGGTCTGGTCTATTACATATATGTTAGTGGTTCTGTCCTTTATTAGGACAATGAATCATATCCACCTAAAGGGGACACTGAAAGTCTAATTGCAGGGGAAGGACTTTGTTTGGACTATCAAGGAGTAAACTTTTCCATCTGCTGTGCCTCAGCTCAAGTTTCCAGTGGAGATACGACTCAAGGTGGTGGGCATGTCTCTCTTCACCATTTTAACATCAGGGAAAGCTGGTGAGGTAAGTGATTAATGCATTAGTCATGTTCAATACTTGATGATTGCAATGAGCTCTGTGTGGGGCTACTCTTGCACTTTGTCCAGCTGGTGCAAAATACTGTGGTTGGAATGCTGGCAGTGACAGACTAACGCCAGCTCGAAAACATGCACTGGTCACCCATATGTTATAGGGGCAGGTTCAAGGCTCTTGTATTAATTTACAAGGACCTTAACAACTTGGGTTCCTTGATCCCTTAAATTCCTGCTTGATCACTGAGATCTTTAGGGGAGTCTCTGTCGGTGGTCACCCATGGCTCAGGCACGCAGCCTAAGAGACATAACTCTCTCTCAACTGAAATCACACTGGCACACTCTGTTGTTGAACCTCAGACACATGAAAAAGACTTTCTTAGTCATGCAGGAATTGTAAAGTAGTGTTCATGTACTGTCTTATGACTTTTTTAAAAAAAGTTTTATTCTCTGTATTTTACATGCATGGCTTATAAACGCTCATGGTTAAGAAATATATAAATGCCTTAAATAAAAACACACATGTTAGGCTGAGAGACAGCAACTGTCCCAAAGTTGTCAAATTATTTCATAGCTGAGTGAGAATTTGAACCCTGGACACCCAAGCTCCTAGTTCAACACGCTATAGCATACCCAAGGAATACCCTCAGATCAAAGGGCAGCCCCCTGGTTTTCTTGTACTTCCTTATTACTACATTAGAATATTCACTGGGGCAGCATTGATTATATTAAGGGGTATTCGTTTTAATAAAAGATACTGCTGACTTCAAAGACACCGCATTAGATTCTGAGCAGCTGCTGAGTTTCTGTAATGCAAAGCTTGTAGGGAATGCAAGAGAGGCAGCTTTAAATGTATTTTGCATTAAATATTAGCCTAGCAGGCTGAACATGCACAACTGTAAAGGTAGCAAAAAAAACACACACAAAAAAAAAACACCAGGGCTGCTCTAAATTATGGAAAGCTGGCACAGCCTAAAGGCAGGACAGAAGCAGCAGTGGCTGTGAAGAATACAAAGATGATAGGGCCCTGTCCTCTATTTCCATGAGTTCTCCTTTGTATTTCAGTCTGAGGCTATGTACACATGATGGGCTTAACAAAGTCAGTCCACGCACCCTGGGCTGGCCCAAGATGATTTGGCACCTGAGGTGGACCATGAAATGTACCACCACTGGAAATAAGGGGAGAGAGAAGATCTACATTGGGAACAAAGTGGAGGAATCAAATCCACCTTATCAGATGGAATCAAACACTGACTGACAAGGAGGCAACAGATCCAGCCTCCAAGGTGTGCACCACAGGTATTGATGGCATTGCAGCGACAGCAGCAGGCGATGCATTTCTTGGAGACTGGATCTTCTGCTTCTGGGGATCCTGCTGCCTGAGGCGGTCGCCTCGCCTTGCCTCATGGATGGGCCAGCCCTGCATTCCTGCTGCCCCCTTGTTTCAAGGTGCATATTTGTGTTGCTGCACATACCAGGGAGACGGTGGGGATGCATTAACATGACACACATTACTTGTTTCCCTGTGTTTGCAGTCCCCAAACTCCTATACAATGAAACTGTTATATGCCCATGAGCTGCCACATGCACAGATGCTACAGCCATCTCAAATGTACGCACCTCAGCTTAATAGTGGCTCATGTTTTGAAATTGGATGGAAATTACTTTGAAGCATAAAATAAAAATAGTCAACTACTTTCCTGAAGAAAGGGACTATCCCAAATAAGGGGATATCTTTGGTGGGATGTTGTTGTTATGTTATGTTATGTTATGTTATGTTATGTTATGTTATGTTATGTTATGTTATGTTATGTTATGTTATGTTATGTTATGTTATGTTATGTTATGTTATGTTATGTTATGTTATGTTGTTATGTTATGTTATGATGTTTTATGCTCAGAAGGCTTGATTGTCCTTTTCCTCAAATCTATGATCATAAACTGGGCATCTTGTCATCCCCCCCCCTTTCCTCTGGACAAATTCATGAGACTTCTAGATATCTGCAGGGGAGGCCACAAACCAGAGCACACCAGTAATCCTTATCCATTGTAAGTGAAACATGAACATACTTTATTAGCCTATTTATCATAAAGTGACATTTATCAGGCTTAAATGATGCAAAAATGACTTAATTGGGCACATCCATTCAAATGAGAAATAATGGTAGCAAAACCAAATATCCTGCTATTTTAATTCCCCTAGGGAAGCCAGCAATATTAAAAAAATAAATAAAAAGAAAGTTGTTACAGCAAGGAATATGTGAAAACAAATAGAGCAATAATTTGAAATAAGCACTGGATTTCCTTTAAGGGAAAAAAATGAAACAGGATTTAACAGGAGAGCTAGTAAGCTGTAGCGATTGGACAAGGACTTGGAGGCCAGGGTTCAAATCCTCACTCAGCCAAGAAGCTCACTGAGTGACATTGGGCCAACCACCAACTCTCAGCCTAACCTACATCACAGGGTTGTTGTGCTGATAAAATGAGGCAGGGGAAGGACCATGTATGTCACCTTGAGCTCTTCACAGAAAGGTGCAATATAAATGCAATAATAAATGAAACTAGAAATAAACAATTGAAGGCTGTAGTCCTATACATGTTAACTCAGAAATATATCCCATTGAATTCAATTAAATATACTCCCTCCCAGGTAAGTGTGCATAGGGCCAACAGCAAAATCTCAGGCTTTTTTTTTCAGAATTAAGTTCCATTGAGTTCAACATATAGGATGGCAACCTTAGGATTCTATTTTCCTGGAAGTAAGCTTAAATGAATTCAATGGGATCTAGACATAAATGTGAGATTTGTGCTCCAAGATTATTTCCTACTCAAGAGAAGTAAATTACACTCTTTCCTTAGCCGGGTTTTGATGAACTAAAGAAGCAAACTGGCTGAGAAGCAATCTAAGAAGTGCTCCCATCTGTCATTTCCTGACACTGTAGTTCTGAGAAAGAAAAGGCTTGAAAGGATGAGCACTCTGTGTTTGTTTATAATAAAACAACATAAAAATAAAATTTACATTTTTAAACAGAAGAATATTGAAACATGCTGTGTGCCTTTCAGTGTTTGGGAGCTGTTTGAAGGCTCTCACTTCAGAGTACTGCATTCGAGAGAGCAGAAGTCTGTTGGAAAACTCCTACCATCACTGTCAAAGGAACAACTTAGACACAGGTGTGGGGCTCAATGGCTTGTAATTATTGTGGCTCTTTAGAATCTTGTACCTGGTGAATATTTGCTTTTATCTTTTTTTCAGATTTAGAATGGCTCCCCCAAGACCTGGGTTGGGCAAATTCCTAGGTGCCTATATCCAAATTTGAGGGAGCTGTTACCAGGTTATCATTTTGCATTTTTTGATTGGCATTGGTCTTTCATATTGATGAACAAATGCTTCCATTTCCTAAACACCAGCATGAAACAAGACGTGCTCTGGGGTACAATCCCTATAGGGCTTTTTACTGGAAATGATTTTTGCAAGAGGATCAATGTGCAAGTTTTTTGTACAGATGAGTAAGATATGTACATCCTAAAGCAAATGGTGTCCAAGGAAAGAAAAGTCTTTGGTGATGCCTCCTTTCTATTTGTTAACTTTTGGATTACCTTATTTTTAACTGCATTGTATCCCATCTCACAACTCAAATGCAGAATCTGCATGCCTGACTTATTCCTGTCATATAAAATGACAGATCCCTGTGTGCAAATGTGATTAAAATCACTCACATACAGCATTTTCTTATAATGGACACTGATGTTGAACATTTTCTCAAAAA